>NW_026643226.1:0-600000 GCF_028829455.1 Penicillium robsamsonii | reverse complement strand
GGTTATACAAGTCGCAGTTTATGCATTTTGCATTTTCTGTCATCTACCTAGAAAACTGACTGTAAAAGACATGCAAAAAGATATCTCAAAAGAATATCTGAGAACACTACCGAGAACATTTCCAAAAAAAAAAGACTATCAAAAGGCCGTATAAGCGGTTGACTATTCTTGTAAGCTGTCAATGGGGTTGCTTGTGTTTAAATATCAACCTGTGGATATTTGGAAATTGATCCAGCTCAAGCTCTATAAGAATGCAAGTTACAAAAGAAGATCAAAGGAAAATATGATTCAATTCCATATCTAAAGCCAGGGGGCTATCCCCAGCAAAAAGGTTCAAAGATTCAACGGTTCTGTCTCAGCGAGATTCGAAGTGCAATGAATCAAGCTTTTGGAAATGCCCTCAAGAGTTCTCTTCATGGGACAAGTAAAAAAAAAAAAATTACCAGAGTGCTGTCTCTGGTGAAAAAGTTTCAAAAATTTGGAGTTTGATGGCGCCTGTGGACCACCCAAGGATTTTAAGAATCCATGCTCTAGTCCTCAGTTATCCTCCGCCTCCCATCTCGTAGGACCCGAGCGTCAACCTTAGTGGCCGACTTAGTCATACCCCCGGAGGGTGACTGTCCTATATCCTCCCCCTGTCTGCCAGAGTCCTCCTCCTCTGGGACGAGGCCACGCCGGGTCTCAGATAGCCCATCCTTCACCTCCCCAAAGACGTGATACGCTTGCGCGCAGTCGGACGTCAGGAAAGCCCTCAGAATAATCTTCACTGGGCACCCCACTCCCCTGGGACGAGGCCACGCCGGGTCTCAGATAGCCCATCCACTTCCCCAGAGACGTGATACGCTTGCGCGCAGTCAGACGTCAAGAAAGCCCTCAGAGTACTCTTCACTGGGCAGGATTGGCTGATGAGTGTACCTGTAAAAGGAGGAATGTCAGCCAGATGTCGTCGAGGTCATGAGTACACAGGACTCACCATTGATTCGTTGGTGGCACAGAAAGGCCGATGGTCTCGTGAGAGCATGTAAGCATGAGCGTTGGAAAGTGTGGTCAGTGGGAGCTCCCAAGACATGAATCTCATAGTTAACAGGTGCCCATAAGGGTTGTCTCGGAAGCTTCCTCGACCCAAGGCCAAAAGACCGAGACGAGTGTGCCTGGTGAGTCAAAAGTGTCAGCGAGTTGTCGTCTCATGTGCACAAGGGACGCACCGTAGATATCCCAGATGCACTGAAAATAGAATGATGTCTCCCACAAGTCCTGTGTCTGGAAAGGATGACAGAGGCAAACATTAGCAAAGTGCAGCATGATCAGGAAGAGTCATTATGGCAAGCCTGGCAAGGAAAGTCTCCATAGCCCCGAACATAATGAAGGTCAAGGGTGGAGACACACATGCCTCGGTCTTCATGAGAGTGGTATACTGTCACATGGCCAGCAGAGAACGGAATATACAAAGGGAACAAACAAGGAGGGTCACAGATTGGAGGATGGAGGATGGAATGGGAGGGATAGAGGATAGGTGTAAGAGGGAAGAAGAAAAGAGAAGAAAGGTGGGTATTTATATGTGAGGCCCCTTCCCGATTAGGAAAAGTAGTATTTGCTATGGCCGACAACTAATAGAGTAGGTGCCATAAATGACATGGTCTAATTTAGTTCTAACCTGAGTTATACTCCCACAGGTCTACACTGGGAGTATAACTCAGGTTAGAACTAAGGCTAGAAACTGGACCGAGAAAACTGTTCATGAATTCGGATCCATATTTTGAGACCAGGAAAATAACATGTAACGCATAACCATAACGACGTCGAAACTCCTGGAATCTGTTAGGGGAATATCCAAATCCAATAAATCCGGTCACATCCCATCAACACAAGACATAGAGTCACGAAACTCCTGGTTCTTTTGAGTTCCCTTTTGTGCCAGTCCCATTTCCTTCGGGTCACTCCTGGTCCGATTCCAGTGACACGGGCTGATTGGGGTATTCGGGTCTGACCCGAGAGTACAGGCAAAGTGGAGAAGAAAAAGAGAAAAGAGAAGAGAAGAGAAGAGAAGAAAAGAGACGAAAACCACAGGCTATGTAGCCTGGATGATAGAAGTAGAGAGGTGGAAGAATCCACTACCAGTGATACTGGTAACAAAAGAAAAAGAAAAAAGCAGAAAGAAAAGAAACGGCCGGCATTTGTTGGAAGGTTGTTTGAGATGGATCAAAAAAGAGAAGATGGACCAAAAATAAAAAGGAAATCGTTGGGAAATGAAAGGATAAAAGTGCACTGAATCAGCCGTAGGGACCTGGACTTCATACTGAGAGTATTGGCGTTGCCCCGTACAGACAAGGCAAAGCAAGGAATTAAGTAACCACATCCACAAGTAATAATAGTAATAATAGAAAGAAAGGAAGAGAAGCCAAGAAAACTCGTAGGTCACAGTGCACTAATCTCGAATACAGAAGCGCCCTAGTCAGTCCAAGCAGTCTCGTGGTGTCAGTTGGAGGCTGCTGGCTGCCGAGGACGAGCAAGGGGAGGGAGAGGATGCGATGAACAAGGTACACCAACGCCAATCTCACAGCATACGCGCAGAACACACCTATCCAGGTAATTGAGAGACAAGAAGAAAACAGAACAGGTCGAGTATCCGCGAAAACGCACTAGAGCAATGATCAAATGTACAAACAAGGGTATATCGGAGGTGAAGCACCTGAAGGACCGTTAAGACTTTTACACGTTCATAGGGTGTCACCGGCACCTGTCTCAACACCATCGGCCGAATAGGATATACTGGGATCAAACCCAAATCCAGTGGCATCGGCATCCGTGTTGAGGAATGTGTCAAAGTCAAAGTTCTCCAGAATGTCTGGATTTTCCAGTGCGCTAAAGTCGAGGTTGAATGCGGAAGCCTTTGATAAGAGTCAATAAATGCATGCTCTTGGAGACGTAGGAAAGAATATAGAACATACATCAGGAATGCTGAGGTCAGTGAAGGATTGCTGTTGGTCAGGGGGCGGCTGCACCATGTTCTGAGGAGCAGCTGCTGAGGTAGGCTGGGTCGGTTGAGCTGGCCCGTTCGCTCCGTTCTTGTTATTGAAAGAGCTAGGATGTTGCGGTGTGACGGGAGTCGATGGGGTCGGTGGCTCTGCGGCTTCGGTGGATGGAGTCGCACCTGCGGCCGCACTAGCAGCAGCAGCAGCAGCAGTAGCTTGCTTCTTGTTGGGTCGCTTGAATTCAAGTTAGCAAATACAAAAATTACAGTAGCATTTGAGAGTATACAAACCTTGCGGGTGTCCTTAGTGTCCTTTTTCCCCTTTGGTGCAGCCTTGGCGGCCTGCTGAGGCGTTGGTGGCGCATTGCCAGCCGTTTGAGGTGAGGCCGGCTGACCACGAGCAACGTTAGGACCCGTGACGGGTGGCGCCGAGGGCGGAGGCATCGCGCTTCGTTCCTGCGGGGTTCCAGCCTGGGGCTGGTTCGCAGGTGAATGCTGCGGAGGCATCTGCGGTTGTCCTGGCTGCCATTGTCCGCTAGGCATACGCTGGCCGGCGTTGGCCGGAATCGGCTGGCCCATTTGAGCTGCAGTGAAGGCAGGATTAGAGCTAGGAGGTCGCATATTCGGTCCAGTGAAGTACTGAGCTGCCATCTCTGGGGGTATCGGACCACCGTTGAGGTTCATGGATCCGGGTGATCCACGTTGAGACATGTCGCCGGCACTTGGTGACCCGGGAAGTCCAGTCGGAGGCATCTTGGGCGTGCCTCGTTTCATTTGGTCGCTAGGATTGGGAGACGCACCCGCCCTGCTGCCCGGGGAAGTGCCTGGCGGCAAAACTCCTTGGCCGGGCATTGGGGGCTGGCCGTCAGCACGGGCCATGCTATCCTGCTCTTGACGAGCCATCATCAGGCGCCGCTTATTCTGCTGTTCAAGCAGCATAAGCTGCATCTGATAATCCTGGAGAGCATGGTTACCATGCTGATTGCCAGGTGTTTGTAAACTACCGGGTCGGACCTGGGGCATTTGACCGTTCGCACCGTAGTACTCAGGACCACCAGCCATGGGATACATGGCTTGGCCATCTGGCATCGGCACCAGGTCCGCCTGATTCGCCATAACACCGGGATTCATCATGCCACCATTTGGGATACCCTGGGAATTCGATGCTGAGCGAGAGTGATGAAGGGCCAAGTTTTGAGCATATACCTGCATAGATTTCTGTTGCGCAGCTTGTCCCTGGAACTGTTGAAATTGCGCCGGAGTCATTCCCCTCTGCATTCCATTCTGCATCATTATAGCCTGCTGGTTGGGCTGTCCAGGCATTCCTTGTCCCTGTACACGGCCATTCGGTGCCAGCTGCTGTCCGTTGACAGCTCCTTCGAGACGTGGGCGTTTCGACGGCGAGGGGGCGTTGTCGGCAGACGCTGGTGACTGAGGTCGATGTCCACCCATCTCCATGTCCGGATCCCGTTGCATTTGCTGCATCATTTGCAATTGCTGGGTCTTTTGGTACTGCGCCATTTGTTGTTGTTGTTGGGAGCTAGAAAAGAAAAGAAAAGAAACTCATCAGCACGTCCACCCCCAACTCAACAATCCGCATGGGGAAGGAGATATTCAGATAGAGCATACAGTCCGGTGGTGTTGTTTTGCAGCACTGTTTTTTGCAGGTTAGGTGGCACCATGCCGCCATTCTGTCTCCGGAGCTGGTTCATCTGGCCGGGCATCATGGGTTGCTGCCTCATAAATTGATTATGTTGCTGTTCTCGCAAACGCATGAAGTTCTAGAGTCCAGGATTAGTCCATAATAGTCACATCATCCATGAAGATGATCGTTCACGCACCTGGTTATGCTGAAGATATTGTCTAATATCATTGCTATTTCCCTTCTTCCGTTGAGCCCAGAAGAATTCCCAGAAAAGGCTGAACCAATCGAGGAGGAATGACGAGGGGCTTTCATTAGGAATACTTGGGCGAGGGAGATCATCTGGGATCTTGATCTTTTCGCCATCCTTCCCATCAGTCATCATAGCATCAGGGTCCATACCATTGACGTCGCCATCACGCCGATTTCCGGGACTCGTCTTGGGGTTGTTGTCGGTGTTTAGTTTGATGGATTCATCTTGCAAGAGCGCGCGGGCGCAGTCATGGTACCCACGCTTCAGAAAGTAATCGTAGATATACGTGTTGAGGTTGTTGATCATGATTTCGGGGTTGTTCATAGCGCCGTCATTACGAGAAGCCGTGGATCCGTTGTTGATCATAGGAACTCCGCCCACAGGGCCCCCAGCCCCGGGGTTCATCCCGATATTCATTTGGTTCATGGTGGCGAACGGTGGGACTGCAGCCACCCTTGCCTGTGGTATCGTGAGATTTTCAAATCGGATGTGTGAAGCTTCCGACGCGCGACCTCCGTTTCAGGCTATCAAGCCTAACGCGGGGTGATAGAAGCGACGCGTGGGAATGGATGCGGAGGCAAAGCGGTCAGCGCTTTCGAATATCGAAGGCTCGTAGACTAAGCAACGCGTGTGCGTAACAGCGCAAAGCAAACGGGTATATGATCGCGAAATATAAGGGAGTTCAGGATCACCAGTGGCGTCTTTTTCCGGAGAAACCACGCGACGGGATAGAAACGAGAGGATGGAGGCTCGGAGGCGCAGACGAAGTATGCTCGGTGTCTCTGACTGGAGAAATTGGTGAGCGTTTGCTAGAGGACTAAACACTTCAAATGGCCAAGTATAGAAGCAAGGGCGCAGTCTATATGGGGTGGGCGATGACGAAGGTATAAGGAGGCGGAAAAAGCACACAAGTGAGGTGGTTGGTATTTGGGGGGGGGGCGGCGCCAGACACCCGATCGGGCAGAATCGCGGACAGGAGAGCACCAAGCCCTTATACAAAGAAAAAGAAACACAAGGAAAAGAAACGGAAAAATAGAGCAGATTAAGAATAGAAAAGGGGAGTCTTAAAAATGTGGATCTCACAGTGGGAAGAGGAGGACGGAATCAGTGAGAGAGAGCCGGGGGGGACGTACAGCGACAGGCGCTGCGCTCTGCGGGAGAATCGCTTGTTCGGAGCGGATCAACCTGGTCGGAGGTCGGGGCTGGGGATGGCGCTGTCAAGCGTATTTCTGGGAATGCACCGATCTGATAACCATTGAATTTGCGGTCTGCAACAAAAGAGAAACAGGAGCCAGAGTATTAGCGAGAAAGAAAAGAGAGATACATGTGGAAATATGGTGGTTTGAATGGAAAAATTAAAGGGAAGGGAAAGTCAGAAGGGGTGATATGATACCTGATGGGCCCTGCGATGGATCCCAGCGGGAGTCTAAAAGTAGGGTAAGCCACTATTTTCACGACCACCACGAAGGTAGAATATACCAAAGATGAATCAATCTAGAAAGAATTGAGTAAATTGAAAGAAGAATCAATGTGGAAAAGTTCTGCTTAGGTTGAGGTTGAGAAAAGATGGAAAGGAGGGAAATTCGATCTGTAAAGAGTTGAGGGGCGGCGGAGATAGTGGTACAGAACGGGTATGGTATTGTGTTTGTGACATACAGTACTTCACAAATACACTAACTCGGACTTTCCGTTGACCGCTGTTTACTAGCCCAGGAGTCATATATACTTGACCGCACTGCAGGTTTACCTTACAATACATGTTTGGTTATAACCATACAGATCAAGCTCCTGACCGGCAGATTCGCCGAGGATCTACACGTATAAAAAAGGAAAAAAAGGGAGATCATGCAATTTCGATGGACTGACTGATAGTAACTTGACCAATGTCACTCTTATAGATCGGAACAAATATATTCTTATGTATTGAACCCCCTATATGCCAGTGATAAATCGCGTGGGAGGATACATCACAAAGCCTAATTTGCTAAAAAAAAAGACAGGTGTACAAAATAGAGTGATTATCGGAATAATGAGGGCAATCCATCCCCTTAAAAAAAGAAATCATTGAGGAACCCCAGAACGCCCATTCTTCAAATAATGTAAATGCACAAGATCTCAGATCATTACTCTTCCTCGGGTGGCATCTCATCCTCAATGTATCGTACAAGGGAGACCCTCATCTCTGTGGTATCATCTCCGCGCAGCACATCACTGACAAAATGTGCCTCGATCTGCATTTGAACCTAAAATAAAAAAGCCGGGTCAGTGATCGGACCCAGAACAAGGGAATCCAATCTGATTGACCGGGGTACCAGTCAGTGACTTACCATCTCCAGGGACCCCCGGAGGACGCCACACAAAATATTGGAGAACCATAACTCGTCCTGAGCCCGCCCATCATCGGGAAGCTCCACAAAGTCTGCCAGGGGGTTGTCTTCAAAGATAAGGGAGAACTGGGTGTTGTCACTCGTCCAGTTTGTGACGGTAGGTGTGACGTTCAGGAAGATCTTGAAGCCAACCTGCTCGGAGAGTCAGCCATCATAGTTTTATTATCTCCATGTAAAGTGACTCCCACCTTTGCAATCATATCAGCTGTCTCCCGGAAGTTGGCGCATCGGCCGACACCTGACTTGGCTAGGAAGTCTTCAATGAGTCGCATTCCGATATTGTATCCCATCTTGTCCAACTGCTTGTTGACATCCTGGTAGTTGCTATCGTAGTCTTGGCATAACTGTGCGACAATTGTTCCGTAGGTTAATGTGACCAACTCCGCGTTGACTTTATCAACTCTTGTTCTGCGCATGTGAATAAAGCCGATTAGTTCGAGTTCGAGGACGAAGATACAGCGAAGTGGCAATCGCTTCTTAGTCCCAGTAGGCAGGCACCGGGGCTTACTGACTTCCATATTCTGTTCGAATGCCATTGATTAGTTGAAGATCCACTGGATAAGGCATTCAACCTTGGGAGTCCACTTACTCTTCTCCTATTCTGGAAGCTTTCGTGGACGACATCTTTGGGATTGTGCTCCTATAGCTCTGGTTGTTCGAAATAGGAAAATAAATACCGTCCAGACAAGCAACAAGCAGAGGTAAATGTGACAGTCAACTGTTGATCAGGGTGATTGTGGGGGAGTCCGTTGTTGGAGTTGCTGATTGTACACAGTGCTCTGCTACGGCCGACGAGACCGACCATACTGAACTTTGATTTTATTGGTTGTTTGTATTCACCGCTTTTTTCTCCGCCTTGCAATTGATATGTGTAGATGTATTTTATATCATGTACAAATGACCCTCCGCGGATTTCTCCCTCTTATCTCCCCCTGCTTCTGCATCTCTATATACTTCCAAAGCTATGTAGGTAAATATGTACCATCTCTCTATTTTATAAGATAAAATAAAACTAAGGAGTGGTAGTTGGTGAGTGGGGTAAATTACCATATTATTTTCTGCCAGACAAAAAAAGACAACCCAATACAATCAAGTCCCGATGGTCGCTTTCGTCAACTGGACACAGCCCGCTCACCGCCGAGCCCGAGCCTAGGTGGGATTATCGTTCTTCCCGCTTCCCTGAACTTTTGCTCTCACTACTTTCGCCCTAAGTCGCGATTGGTCACCAATCAAATCTTTTTACCTCTCTAAATTCACCGAGGTGCTTGCTGTGACAATGTCTGGTGAAAAACGCCCTGCTCCAGAGGGCTTTGGGACCTCGCACCAGCTCGTGGTCAAGCGGAACAAGGCCGCCGAAGACGCAGGAACTGCGCTTGTGAAGGGCTCCTCCCAAAATGGAGCTCTTATTCAATCTGTACGCACCAGGTTTGCAAGCTTAGGAGGCTTTCACGGGATACGGCCAGCTAATCTGAGTCTACAGGTTCCTCGCACGAGTGGTTTGGATGCTCCTATCATGGAGCTTACAGGTGAGACGGTCGCCAATGCGTCGCTCTACACGCGCTAATAGAAGGAACCTACTAGGTCACTCTGGTGAAGTCTTTGCAGTTCGATTCGACCCTACCGCGCAACATATCGCATCTGGATCCATGGATCGTTCCATTTGTATGTCTCGTCTTTATCCGGGAATACGGCCGAATTTGTTACTGATCGAGATTTGTTGAACAGTACTTTGGAATACATATGGACAATGCGAAAACTACGGCCAATTGACAGGTCACCGGGGAGCTGTGTTGGATCTTCAGTGGTCACGCGATTCGCGGGCACTGTTCTCTGCGTCTGCAGACATGACCCTCGGAAGCTGGGATGTCGAGACTGGAGAACGAGTACGCCGTCACGTGGGCCATGAGGAGATCATCAACTGCCTCGATATCAGCAAAAGAGGACAAGAGCTTCTGGTCAGTGGCAGTGATGATGGCTGTATTGGTATCTGGGATCCTCGACAGAAGGATGCTCTGGACTACCTCCAAACCGAACTCCCCATCACCGCAGTGGCATTGTCCGAAGCGGGCAATGAAATTTACAGTGGAGGTATTGACAATACAATCCACGCCTGGGATCTTCGAAAGAAAGCCATAGTCTACTCCATGGCTGGACATACAGATACCATCACCTCGCTACAAATTTCGCCAGACTCACAAACTTTGCTATCGAACTCTCATGACTCTACCGTTCGCACATGGGACATCCGTCCCTTCGCCCCTACCAACCGGCAAGTGAAGACCTACGATGGCGCTCCTGTCGGACTAGAGAAGAACCTCATCCGTGCCAGCTGGGATCCCAAGGGCGAAAAGATTGCTGCAGGCAGTGGTGATCGAAGTGTGGTTGTTTGGGATGTCAAGACTGGGAAATTGCTGTACAAGCTTCCCGGTCACAAGGGCACTGTCAATGACGTGCGCTTCTCTCCCAATGATGAGCCAATCAGTGAGTATATACCCCCCCCTCTTTACAAGCATACCATTGCTAACGTTATCATAGTCGTTTCTTGTTCCTCCGATCGGAACCTGGTGCTTGGGGAGCTGGGCAAATAAGCATAAAGATAGGTATTAATGTTTTAATGAAGATCAGCGGGCGTCAAATTCATTTTTTCAAATATGCCATGTGCATCCCCGATCTGGAGAGCATCCTTCCAGTCGCGACATGTCCGGCTATATATCCGGATCATCTGAATTGTACAATAACTAAAATTCAAAGTAATTCTTTGAATCTTTCCATCTACAGTCTTAGATTCTGTTGACCTCGGATGTAGAGCTTGAATAATCTGAATATCTTAAGGAATAACATTAGAAACTGGATTGCTATTTTCTAATATTCTGATGGTAGAATCCAAAGAAAAACACCTCAACGGGAAGTACCTGTAGACCTATACTGTACATTCATGGTTCTCTGGATTCTCCAACATTCCTGATCTTCCTACTGCAACTTTGTTTTCATCTCGTGGCTCAGCCTGATCGCATCCCAATACAAGGCAATGTCGAACCCAGAAGCTACTTCGCTCGTGCACACTGCTGAGGTCAAAAAATGGTCCACGCGATCGGATACCTGCAATGTGGCCTCATTTCTCCTCTCTGTCTCCTGTAAGATGTATATATCCACATCCCACATCCGACTCCCTTGCTAACTCCGTAGTAATTGTTCTCGCCTCCGCAGGACGTGAGGCCGCATTGTGGACCATGGTAGGATTTCTCACCCCCTTGGTCATCCTTCAAGTCTATTGTTGGTGGCGCCGTCAGTCTGCTTCCAGGATTGCTACCAGTTAGGGGGGGGGGGGGGGGGGGGCACAGGGACCCATAGGGACCCATAGGGAGGGTGTAGGACTTGGACGATCTATATATCCTAGTTCGAGATAATCTTAAAGACCCGTGAAATCATTGGCGAACTGCCAATTCTAGTGAAACTAACTTTTTCAGTAAACCCCATGGGGTAGACCCTAAACAAAATAGATTCAACCTCTCCGTTGGACCTGCGTACACGGTCACTCTACCACCAATGGACCGTAGTCTGAATGCCCTTGGACAGTTCAACAATTTTGAAGAACTTCACATTTTTGAGTACTGAGAGAATCTCTCTCTTGATGAGTAAGGGGAATGGTGAATTATAATAGCTCCGTGTTTTCAATTCATCTTCTATTACTGACATATGAGCTTACAGTTTGGTCTTGATTGTTGACTTGCTAAGCAGGGAATATCCACGGATACTTGAGGCGTCTCCTTGTATTACGGTCTTATCCATATATCCATATGGCATGGGCAAGTCGGATTTGATGAGAGACAGCAAAAATGATAGGCTCGAAGTGCCCTCTTATGTTGACACCCTTTTTCAATTGCAAGTCTACTTGTTGTCTTCTTTGGATCTATACATAGGTCCTAGCTGAAGGAACAGAAGACATGTAGATATCTTAAGCTCTGTGCCCCTTGATCCAAGATATCATGCCTCGTGGAGTTTATCGTGGAGTCCAAGGCTTTTCGTACATGATATTATCACTGCATAGTTTTCTATAGCTAAGTGCCTAGCCGTATCGATTCGTATCTGACTATTGTTAGCTCCAAGGACGTTTGCAGGGCCAGGATAACTTTATCGAATATGTTGGCGCATAGTTCGTGTACAACCACAATGGCTATTTTTGACCACATTTATATCGCATCTTACCCGATAAACCATATATGTATGCTATATGGGACTTCATATTCAAAACAAATAGTAAATTACTATCTATAGGCACTAAAGTCAAATAAATATCCAAGCCTTCTATAAGTTGTGCAGCCCTTGTAGTATAGGGATGATGCAATAAGCGGGCCAAAAAAAAGATTCCCCAGAGGCTTATCTGGCCGAATCCCCAAACTTCCCACTCCACTCGAACCCGAGGGTGACCGAGAGTTCATCCCATTGAAACATTCTCTTTTCAGAGGTCTTAAGTAAAAGGCCATCGGGCGCCCATGACCCCTACGGCGAGATCTGCTCGAAGCGCACGCGACGGAGGTGATGTTCAACCTCCGCTCCGCCTGGATGGTGGTTTGGGCCATCTTGTTATGGTTCACCGTTGTTCATGGCATGCGAGACAGCCAAGTCAAAGAACTAAGGTTTCGCTAGCCCTGTTCCTCCTCAAAGGTCATCCAAATCAACTAATGCACCCCTGTCCTCCCGCAGACAAGAAACTGAGCGCATGTTCTTCCATGGCTTCGACAGCTATCTCCACTACGCGTTCCCCGAAGACGAATTACGTGCCCTGACATGCGGCCCTCTTGTTCGCGACGAGAAGAACCCGGAAAATAATGATGTGCTGGGGAATTATTCCTTGACCTTGATTGACAGCTTATCGACGTTGGCTATCCTGTCCTCGAGCCCGGACAGTGGGGAGCGAGCCTTGGCGCATTTCCAGGATGGTGTCGAGAGCTTTGTTAAGCTGTATGGCGATGGCTCGGACGGCCCTGCTGGTCAGGGTGAGAGGTCAAGGGGATTTGATCTGGATAGCAAGGTACAGTTGTTTGAAACTGTGATCCGGGGACTGGGTATGATTTCTTCTCATTCGTGGCTTGTCTATCACATGTGCTCGATTTCCGGAGTTTTATGTCCTACTGCTAACGTGGTTTAGGTGGATTGCTCAGCGCCCATCTTTTCGCCGTCGGCGAGCTACCCATCACCGGATATGAGCCATCGGAACGGGACGCTGCCTTCGCCAGCGCATGGGATAAAAGTATGTTTATAAAAAGTGACCAGGGCATTCGATGGGGCAATGGCTTTGTCTATGATGGCCAACTGCTTCGACTTGCGGTGGATCTGGCCAACCGTTTGCTCCCCGCATTCTATACAGAGACTGGCCTGCCTTACCCTCGGGTCAACCTACGCCACGGTATCCCGTTCTACGAGAATGCACCTCTAAATTCCAACGTCCGAGATGCTGATGGCAAGCGCAAATCCAAAAATGCGGCATCTGAGCCCGCTGAGACTTGTAGCGCCGGTGCAGGGAGCCTAGTCCTTGAACTGACCGTTTTGAGCCGACTCACTGGTGATGGGCGCTATGAAGACTTGGGTAAGAGGGCATTTTGGGCAGTCTGGAACCGCCGGAGTGACATCGGACTACTTGGGTTTGGCATTGATGTCGAGTCAGGAAAATGGGTCGGACCATGGGCCGGAGTAAGCAAGATTGCCATTTTGACCAGTACAAGCATAAACTAATTGTCAGTAGATCGGCGCCGGCATTGACAGCTTCTACGAGTATGCCGTCAAAGCTTATATTCTCCTGTCCGAGGGCGAGCGTCTGTCTTTCAACTCCAACAGCCCTTGGGCAGCATTGGACTCATACTATGCTCCTCTAACGGACTACCAGCATACCGCTGAGGCCTTCCGGCAAGTTTGGGAAGAATCGCATACCGCGATCAATCGCCACCTATTCCGAGGCGAAGGTTATCAACATCCCCACCTTATTGTAGGAGATGTGATCACCGGCGCCACACGAGCTTTCTGGATCGATAGCCTGAGCGCTTTCTATCCGGGAGTTCTTGCCCTGGATGGAAAGCTAGATGAAGCTATTCAGATTCATCTGCTGACTACAGCCATCTGGACACGCTACTCGGGCATCCCTGAGCGATGGAACGTAGCTACTGGTGACATCGACAACGGTATGCCGTGGTATGGAGGTCGGCCCGAGTTCATCGAGTCCAACTACTACATCTATCGGGCAACTCAAGATCCTTGGTATCTCCATGTCGGAGAGATGGTTCTTAGCGACCTCAAGCGGCGTTGCTGGACCAAGTGTGGCTGGGCTGGCATTCGAAATGTTCTGACTGGCGAGCTCATTGACCGGATGGAGAGTTTCTTCATTGGAGAGACTGCCAAATACCTCTACCTGCTGTTTGACCAGGACCATCCCTTGAACACCATCGATGCCCCCTGGGTTTTCAACACCGAAGGCCATCCTCTCATTATCCCGAGAAAAATGGCATCCGCGCCTCGCCAGCAGCACACCCAGCCTCAGGGCCAGGACACTGCCGAGGGAGTATGTCAAATTATTCCCTCTCCATTCTTCGGCGTGTCTTCTACTGCGTCCCGCTCGGACATCTTCCATGCTGCCACCTTGGCACGTCTGGATCTGATGCCTGATCGAGGGGCGGCCGCGAGTCCTATTTTGGAAGACTCGCCGGGACATCAAAGTGTGTTTGTGGCTGACCTTACATCACCAACCAATTACACATTCTACCCGTGGACACTGCCACCTCAGCTGGTCCCATTCGACGCCACCAGCGCACCCATGGCCGTTCGTCCCACGCTCGATATCTCATTCCCGTCACTCCCAGGCGGCGTAAACATGGGACCTGGAGCGCTGGAACGTGTCCGAGGCGGGTTACTTGTAAAAACAATTGGAGGACTCCGGTTGAGTATGGTTCAGGATGTACGGTTGGACACCCCAACGCCCACGGCTGGGGAGGAGGAAGACGGTTACCGGGTGCAGGTGATCAACAATGTGCCCTTAGGCAAAGATGAGAAGGTATACCTCTCTCGCCAAATCACCTTTGATGTCGTCGATCCGTATGATCCGAACTTCACCCGTGTTCGCGACAATGCCATGCTTGACCTCGTCATTGACGTTCTCCCAGAGCCCTCTCGCCGACGTAATGATTCGGCTCATCCACGAGATGAACAACCTCAACCAGAAAATCCTCACCCGCCAGAGCCCCATCTCGGAGGCCACAGCCCCGCCTCTTCTGTCGACGATGCCGCAATTGTTGACTCCCCGGACTCAACCGTAAGAGCCATGCTATCGTCTCTGGTGAACTCGGTATCGTCTTTGCTTCACAGCGAACCGACCGAACCTGCTCCACTCAGGTTGAGTCTCCCGGCGGCTATCTCTACCGGCATTGGGGCCAGCCCGCTTCCGGATATTGAAGATGCAGTCACTATTTCTTTGGTCGGCAGCCCATCTAAAGACCACCTGTCGTGGTCAAGTATATACTTCGCCGGCGAGCTCTGCGACGAGGGAATCCTCCGCGAGGTCGCTCATAGCCACGAAGTCCTTGTTATCAAACGTGGCGGCTGTACCTTTTCGGAAAAGCTCCGCAATATCCCCGCATACCGACCAACGCGATCCGCGCTGAAGCTAATTGTCGTCGTCTCATACGAAGATATGCCACCACCCGACTTCCATGGGCAGAAGAGAGAGTCAACGGGTCAACCCGGCTCTCGCTCTGCGCTCGCCGCCGTCCGTGCCGAGTCCACTCTCATCCGTCCTTATCTCGACGAAGCCCAAATGACACCCAGCGGCATTCCACGAAATTACCTCATCAGCATGGTCATGGTCGGTGGCGGAGATGAAACATACGAGCTCCTGCGCCATGCAAGCGGCATCGGAGTCAAGAGACGATATAGCATGCGCTCTCGCGGCGTCCCAATCACGAATTTACACATTGTTTGAAATATCTACAGAGATATAATATACCCGTTTGGAAGATTGTTGGATCATTTGTGGCGCGTCTGTTTTGTTTTGTTTTTGTTTTACAGATGTACATAGGTTTAGACTTGGATATAGTCAAAAAAAAAAAAAAACCAGCTCGTTGTAATCGAACTGCATTCATTTGACAATTTATATTCACCATCTCATTTCTATATACAACCTGCATTCCTCAACTCAGAGTCTCGACTTGCTCTCCATCTCAATCTGAACCTTCCTCCAAGACTCAATCCCCCTCCTAGCCGCCGTCTCGGGACTAACCCTCCCATCTTTCATTCTCCGATCAAAAACCTCCATAGAAACCCACCCCTTAAACCCAACCTCAACAATCCACGCCCTGGCAATCTCCACAACAGGCAAATACGCCCCAAACTCAAGCTCCAACGGAAAAGGCCTGGCATGCTTCGACCAAGTAAACTCCTTCGCCTCACCCGGCAACGCCCACGGATGCACCAACGAATAAGGCGTCTTAAAGCGCTCTGCATCAGAAAGCTGCACATAGAAAATCTTCTCCCGCGGACAATCCCGGACAAACCTCCTCAGCGAATCCCGCAGCTTCGTCTCCGCATCCATCTGCAATCCCGTTGGAGAAGCATTATCCCCCCACAACCGCGTCCCTTCATGGAATGTATCCATACATAGTCCGAAATTCGGACGGTCAACCCTCTGCACGATCGACAAGGCGCTTTCCCAGGTTGAGCAGTTTGTTCCCCATGACAAGGGTTCGTAGGCGATTGATACTATTGGCTTTGTGGAGCTGGCTAGGTCGGCTAGCTGCTGGAGGTCGGATATGATTATTTTTTCATCGCGGGAGCAGTCCACAGTGAAGATTGATGGGACTTGGAGGTATGGTGCATGTAGTAGACGGGCTATTTCCAGCCAGTGCTGGGCGAGAGCGAGTCTTTCTTTCAGGGGGGTTGTTGCGCCTTCGTAGTTCTCGAAGGGGGCTAGAGAGAGGACTTGGAGGTTTGTTTCTAGGCAAAGGGTGTGAATCTTTTGGGCCCCGGCTTGGATGGAGATGTTTTGGGTTTTGCTGTAGGTGAGAAGGTCGTTGTAGACTATTTCGATTCCTGCAATACCGGCTTGGGCTGCGGCGCGGATTTTGTGGTCGAGAGTGTGGCCTGGATATTGGCTTAGGGAGATGCTAGCGATTGCTAGCTTGTTGGGTGCCATTTTGGATATTCTCTTGCAATTGAGTATTCAATTTACTTCCTTGATATATCAAAGCGCGGAACTCGGTTTCCGGTGATCTACAACTCTCACAATTGGCCAGTCTGTGGATGTATCGGTCATTAATGACCGAGAAGTCATCGCAAGAGGTTTTTGGAACTATGAATCCGGGAGATATTCAAGAGGTAAGTGTCTTTTTTGCAAGCAATAGATACATCCCACATAGCCATTCATCAATCCAACATATTAGTCTCATATAGCCAAACGTATGTCCCTTGCAAGTTCAATCATTTCGATCGTTCTTCCATCCGTACTTATCCCAGTTTCGACTACCCGAATCCCTCACCGTAATGACCTTGATAAACTGAGGCCCTGTCTCTGAGGCTTTCTTTGCTCCCCCACGAGTCATCCAATCCTGCATGTTGAGGTTATACTGGCCTACCTCTTTTGGCATAGTACAGTGCTCCATGAATACCTACACCTAGCCATGGGTTTATATATTCAGACACATCTCTCTTTTTAAGATATTGCCCTGGAAATTAACCAGTTTTGAAACTCAAGTACATTGTCCAAGGTATACTTGGAAAAAGCTCGTACCTTTTAGAGAACTTGGAAAACGTCGGAACAAAAGGACCTTATTGCTCACTATATAATCGAGAATCTAGACTTCGCAAACTCTTCCTGAGAATTATCCTGTGTTAACGGAAACACCGAGTTTATGCTTGCGGGATTTGCGAACTACAGCCAAGTACTAGCCAAGTATAATCCTATTGGACTAAACATGAACTAATTTCCCCGGTCTATATATAGCTCGTGTTAATTGGGAGTATTTGAATTATTTTCAACCGGGATTAGCGATAAATGTCTGGACGTAGAGGTCCGTGACGGCTGCTATTTGCTCTGAAGATCTAGTCCCCTCTATAAGCCCTATTTTTCTCCTTGATTGGCTCGGGGAATTGAGAAACTAATATGTGCATACCGTTCATATCCAAGCGGGGAAGTACAGGCACATTAATTAGCGTATTGATTTGTTTTATTGTATGGAGTTCGTGCTTAGTGGCGTGTTCGTCTCCAGCCCAGCTCAGTCTCGCTCAGGCCGTGCTGTCAGCGATGTAGTTCCATTTCTTTCCCATTCGTAAACGCCAAAACCGTGTGGATACCAACTGTGATACATGGATTCCCTCAAAAGCATTTCCCCCGAACAGGATGGTGACCCTAGATCAGGCATTTTACCCATCGACATGATGAACATCCCTTCTCGGCGTTTTATTGCCTTTGGTATCATCGGGCTCGGCTTAACTGTTCCTAAGATAAATCCGAGTATATCCCGAGCAGATATGAGCCTGATAGGACGAAGCAATAGGAGCGTTCGGATAATCTACTGGTCGCTCTACTAAAAAGAACCTATGAGCTCGTAGAACATTGGAATAAACTCTGTTCCCGTTAAATTAGCCCATGTTCAGCCGTCTAGAACTAATAGAGCGTAGCAGTTCCCTGGCATATGGTTGAAGGACTAGTATAGAGAGCTAGAGAGTGAATTTGATCGAGGACCTTGGGATGAGAAGATACTTCTAGCTATTGGCTCGCTAATAATCAAGGTATATGCTTTTTATGGCTGTATATTTGCGATAAAGTATTCAAGAAGCTTCATTTCCAAGATAGTTAGCTAATAATTTACGTAGAACTTGATCGTAAAGCGCCAAACCGGAGCTAGGCTTCTCCATACTTCTACTCTTGACTTATTCCCTACCCCTTCTCATCTCTATTCATCTAAATTCTTCCACGATAACCACCTCATCGCCCGAAACAATGCTCTTCAACCCAACTCTCGAACCAGCAGAAAGACACACCGAACCCCTCCCAACACCCACCCCACCATCCACAAAACCACCCCAATATCCCAAATACCTCTACTTCGCCTATGGCTCCAACCTCTCCCCAGCCCAGATGAAATCCCGCTGTCGCATAAACCCCACCCACTCCGCCATCCCACTAGCTATCGCAACTCTCCCACACTGGCGCTGGCTGATCTGCGAAGCGGGTTACGCAAACGTCCTCCCACGGCCGGGTCTGCGCGTCGCAAATCAAGACTCCGAGACTGCGCATAGGATTCCCGTTTCCGGGGCGGAAGACGCGGTCTACGGTGTTCTTTACCAGATGGATATTGGCGACGAGAGGATTCTGGATGGCTATGAGGGCGTTGATACATGTGCTGCTCGTGCGAAGGCTGGGGATGGTGTGCCCGTTTCAGTTAGGCCTAAGGTACAGGGAAATGGGTCTTATAATAAGTGGTTTGTTGAGGCGGACGTTGTGAAGTGGTTGGATGGGGAGGGGGTTAGGGCGGGGGTTAGGGCGGGGCTTGAGGATAAGGAGGGAAAGGTGCCGGTTTTGGTTTATGTTGATGAGAACTGCGTTAAGCTTGCTGGGCCAAAGTTTGAGTACATTGCGAGGATGAATCGGGCTATTCGGGAGTCTGTGGATTTGGGGGTTCCCATGGAATGGGTGGAGGAGGTTATGAGAAAGTTCATTCCTAAAGAGTGAAATACTAGATTGGAGATTGGTAAGATGCATTTAGATATCATTGGTCAGGTCCAATTGCTAGAAAGCTACTCTATTAACATAAATGTGATTCGTCAGTCTATACACATATCAAGTTGCATTGATGGAAGCTATTTGTCTATATTGGATGTTATCCAGGCAGCTCTGCAGCTGTGGCGGGTGCCGTCGACCAGCGAAACGAGACTCCAGACTCGAAGTTCGAGTAAATTGTTTGAGGCCCGGAAGGAGCGGGTGACGCTCACCGCAATATCGGGTGTGATCGGACTTTTGAAAGGATGGTGTCATTATAATCGGCACTTGAGATCGTCGCAGAATGGAAGGGGTTTTTTTTATGCGGTGTATAATTAAGCCTGGCCAGACAGGAGAGTGTAAACCGGCGCGGGGAGCTTGTCGCGTCCGTGAAGGAACTCCAGCTCGAGGAGGAAGATGAAGCCGAGGAGCTCGCCGCCCATCTTCTGGATCAGCTCACCACCGGCCTTGGCAGAGCCACCTAAAAATAGTTAGTAAATGAAGTATCCACTGGTTTCTTCGTATCACATACCAGTAGCAATAATGTCATCAATAACAAGGACCTTCTGGCCGGGCTTGATGGAATCGGACTGCATCTGGAAGAAATCCTGACCATACTCCTTCTCGTAGCCCTGGGTCTCGCAAGGACCGGGAAGCTTGCCCTGCTTGCGCACGGGGACGAAGCTGGCACCCAGACGCAGCGCCAGACTGGGACCCATCAGGAAGCCACGGGCCTCGAGGCCGACAATGACATCAGGCTTCTGGTCGTAGTTGGCGAGAACGTGAAGTTCCAAGGAGCGGATCAGAGCCTCGTGCAAACTAGGATCGGCGAAAATGGGCAGGATATCCTCGAACAAAATTCCCGGAGAGGGGAAATCCGGGAACTGGCGCAGAGCGCCGCGCAGTCTTACCTTAAGACTGGCGAGTTCGGCGGCGCTGGTGGCATCGGAGGCGGGGAGTCCGACTTTGGAGGCATCTGGGAGAGTGGAGGACATGATGGAAGAGAAGAGAAAGGGGGGGGGGGAGGCTTAGAAGTAAAGTAAAAAAGACCAGAAAATCTTTAGGAGGGGAAAAAAAAAAGGAAATGGTAAAATTACAGATAAGCAGATAATGGGGTTTTTTTGCCCCTCCGGTCTAGATCGTTACCCGTTTTTTTGGTTTTGTATATTTTATATACATATATACCTATGTGCTTTGTATATGTATTTATGTCTTTATATGCTATAGCATATATTAGTATTCACTACAGCTCTTTATATCAATTATACCATATGCTGTAGGTCCAGATCAGCGCTCAGATCAGATAAAATACTAAAATACAATGTATATTCTTCTAGAACACATGAAAGAATATACTAGTTTACTATACTGACTAGTTATAGTTACTTACTATACTCGTACAGAGTAGTTCTTAAATATGGCCCAACCCGGTTGGGATCTACGAGACCCTAATTGATTAGCCCCGTAAACTAAAGTGCTCAGTCCCCTCATCGTCAGGGACGAATTGTGTCGCAAACTGAAACCATTCACTCGTCATCCCTTGCACTGTGTTCCAGTTCCCCAGAAGCCTAGACCGTTGGACTGCAACCCGGGGTTTATGGTTACCTTAAGAGGTCCAGAACAGCAGGCAGAACCCGACTAGAGACTAACAAGATATGTTCATAAATGACTCACCCTGGAATGACATTGGATCAGACCATCTTTCAACACCCTGTGGACTTGACACATCGTACGCCATTACACCTGGCCCTGGCCAATGGAATGTCTCAAGCCACGACGTGATCTGAAACTCATCACAGTGGCTTTACAGGAAACATACATGCGTGCTGCATACCGGGATGTCTGTTGTGCAGATAGTGGGGGGGGGGGGGGTTTTGTCCGTTTGTACTCCGTAATCATAATGATTCGTCGTTTGGGCTAGAAAAGAAAAAAGGAACAAAGGTACGAAAGAAAGAAAAAAAGAGTCCCCTTGTGGGAAAATCACGATTAATTAAATTACCATATAGTTAGTTCCAAGCAAAATAAAAAAGAACAAAAAAATGAAATCTCAGGTTTGGTTTTTAGGAATAGCCGAACGCGGGGGTCGAACCCGCAGCCTTAAGATTAAGAGTCTTACGCTCTACCGATTGAGCTAGCCCGGCCGGGCTGTTGGAAGAGACTGCAATATAGTGCTACATAAGCCTAAAATAGTGTCCAAGTGTAGAGTTGATTGTGGTTGGATTAACCTTGAAAGCCGAGATTGTTGTGTAATATCATATTTTATACCTATTCTTGCTTTTTTCTAAAATCGTCCACTTGTCTTTATTATTAGTATCCTTTTTCATGACATTTCTATTTTACCTTGGACTACCCAGTACATATATATATATATATACTACCCTCCAACTGACTAGCGTTGATTTTAGGAAATTATAGACATACTCACCGATTCACACCATGTATCACACAGAAACCAGAGTAGATACCGAAAAACAATAACAATAGAATGATCTGTTTTTTGAAGTACATCCTTGGATACTTCTCAGGTAGGCTGGTTGACTGTACTGACTCATTGTCGCATAGTTGTACTTCACTTGACAATGTGAACCCTCATCATACAGGCTACTAACACACTGTAACCTGTATGTACCTGCATCTAGCCATTCCATTCAATGTAAGGAAAGTAGATCTATCTGCATGTACATCGAAGTATACTCGGCCTTGGCCCAAGCCTAAAGTGGGATAGCTCCTCACATGACAAGCACGGACCACCTCGCTTCAAGTTTTTCCGGCCACCCCGTCGCTATAAATCTACCTGTTTTCCTCTTTTCCATCTCTCATGCTTTTGAAGTCTGAGCCTCAACAGGCCATTTCCATCTCAGATTAATTCTTTCTGATATCTTGTAATACATTTGCTCATGTCACCTGCCGTGATTGCCGAGATGCAGCCGGATCTGCACCATGATCAGCTTGAGGCCGTGGGCAAAGCTTTCGATGCGCTCCTACTAACAGTGTACCAGCTGACTCACAGACAAAATGAGCTGTTACAGCACATGGATAATGTCTTCAAAGAGGTAAATACACACCCTTTCCCTACTCTTTCCTTTCTGCCTCCGCATCCCGGTCTCGCATGACGAAGAAAAGCTCTAGATCAGGAGTCACTTTTGTGGCGATGACGGATTAACATGTATTATCTGATTGAGACCATGACTGCCTCGCTGTTATGCATTTTACAAGATGAACATTGCTAACTTTGTATCTTGCAGTACACAGATGTGATAGAAATTCTGCCTTCTCAAGATAGACATCATGCACAAGACGTTCAATTCAAGCTGTTTGCTCAGCAGGAAGAATATCGTCAGGGCCTCGTACACAGCAAGCCTCGAGTGGCGGAACAACCTTTGAATTCCATGGATGTAATCAAGACCCTCGTTGCACATCAAAATGTAGACGAAAATACTTTCTCGGCCATCAAGAACGGAGTCAAAGGGTGCAAAGCTCTGCTCCGTTCTCAAGATAGCCTCTCCCAAATATCCTCAAACTCGTGCATCCTCGCGCAAGCACCGGCTCCAGCAATCGCGCTGGAGAAGGACTTCACAACGAATGGCACCCAGGGAAATTTGCAATGCCCCTTTTCCAAACCGAATAAGATGAAGAGCACAAATGGCAGCGAGGTCCCCAGTGGGAAGGACTCTGCGCCAAAGATCCAGATCGAAGCCATCTGCGGCCACGAGCATCTGGACCCTATCAAGGCCGAACAAGACGAACGACGCTCTAGCCACACCCCATCAGCCCCGTCATCAAAAGGAGGATGCCCCGTCTCCCGATGCCCGATCCGATTCCTCGATCAACACTCCCCCGAAGAAATTGCCGAATACGTCGAACGACACAAACATGAGATCCCCCGCAGCCACGCAATTTGCGTCAAGCGCTATCAACGAAACCCACAGGACATGAGACAACTGGACGCCAAATACGGTGGCCTGACAAGCATGATTGCTGGCTTAGGTGTCAAGCACCAAGCCTTCCTGCCTGACTGTCAGACCAACGGCGAAGGCCACTCCTCGCATTCTGCCTCGACCGAACGTGTTGAGAAATGGGCCGACAACGTGGACCATAATACACCCATCGCCGAGATCGAGGAGAAGAATGAGGACGATAACCGCCAGAGTCACTTTGACCGTCCCCTGCGTGAAGTCCGCGTGGGTGAATCCCCAAGCAGGCCCTGGGGCATTTCGGTCCCCGTCACACATCTACCTCCTACCTCAGCGCCGTTCTCTGGTTCAGCGTCTATCACTACATCCGCCGATCCTCAAGCCGACAAGCCTGATAAACCCACCGATGCCAAGGTCCTTGATGCTAAGCCTGCCGGCGGTTGTCCATTCGGCCACGGCAAACCAAAGCCCGAAGCAGAAACACATGGCAGTGGTGAAAGGCACAAGGACAAAAATGTTGCTACGCCAGAAAAACCTGGTTGTCCATTCGGTCACAACAAACCAAAGGCCGAAGTTGCAAAGCCTGAGACTGAGGCCCCCTGGGGTGATGACTGGCCGAAGACCTGGACCAAGAAGCAGGCCGTCACAGACCAAGTCACAGATCAAGCACCTGCCCCCGAGGCTGCTCGTGCTCCAGTTGCTCCTGTGAGCGAGGAATCGACTACGAAACCCGACATCCCCTCAACATTCTCAACCCCCTCCCACATCACATTCAATGGCCCTGTTTTCCTCGGGTACTCTGCCGAGGAGACTGCCAGCCTATTGCAGCAGCTCGGCAACCTAGGCAAATCATGACTGCGAAGAATCATCTTTTGTACAGTATGTTCATGGAAGGCGTAGGGCTCTTTAAACGCATCACGACGAAACGAATTAATTTCCTCTTCTTATCTTTAGCAAGCATTGTCATTGTACCCCAATTGAATCCTACTTTAATACAATTCCAAAATCCAATATAAGAAGTATAACAGTTATAATAACAAGATCTGCAATATAAAGTAAAAGAATGACTTCATCGGGGAGCATCGTCGCTCTCCGAGGGAAACTTGCACAGAGCGGGGCACCTTATCATCTTCCTATATATAGCCTCTCTCTCTCTCTCTCTCTCTCTCGATGCTGCGAACTACTCCTCGTCTTCTATCTCTATCTCGAATCCTCCGTCCTTCAATCCAATTACCTTCTCCCATAATGTCTGCCAACATGTCCATCATCTCCGCTAAGGATGCCTGCCCTCGTAAGTCCAAGTTCATGGTTTCTCCCTTGCTTTCTTAGAGAAAGCAGACTCAATTACAGAAAAACAAAACAAACACCAATATCTAACTCGTTTCTCCCGTAGCTGCCGGCCCTTACGTACGTCGTCCTTCCCTCCATCTGCATCTGCAGCTCCATCTCCATCTACCTCAAGAGCTACCCCTCCACACCAGACCAATCCACCCCAATCCACCAGCAGCGTTCCACACAACTACACATATCGTGTAGACTATAAAAGAACCACCTAACAAACCAATCACAGTCCCAGGCCATTCGCGCCAACGGCCAGATCTTCGTCTCCGGCCAGATCCCCGCCGACGCCTCCGCCAACTTGATCGAAGGCAACATCGGCGCCAAGACACAGGTTTGCTGCGATAATATCAAGGCTATCCTGACCGCCGCTGGTTCCAGCGTGGACAAGATTGTCAAGGTCAACGTATGTGTTTCCCCCCCGGCTTTGTTATTGTGGTGTTTCTGTTTTCGGCTTTGCCAGGGAGAAGTATACACAAGCTATGAGGAGGACGCTTTGCTGATTTTTGATTTCTTTTTCAGGTCTTCCTGACTGATATGGCCAACTTCGCCGAGATGAACGCTACTTACGAGAAGTTCTTCGTTCACAAGCCTGCTCGTAGCTGTGTTGCTGTTCACCAGCTGCCCAAGGGTGTGCCCGTTGAGATTGAGTGCATTGCTCTGGAGTAGATTATCTAGTCTTACTTCTATTTGAGTCAATGAAAACAATATAAAAAAACCAGTTTAGAATAAGAACAAGAATGTGATTGAATTCGATCGAGTTATGTTGCACAAATCTTCGGGGAAGTTTTCTTCATCTTATCTTGATTACTTCTATTTCCAATCTCGTTTCTCTTGAGGAACATATACGCGCGAGTACAAGCAGATGCCAAATTGGGAATCATAAGAGTCAGGGTTCATGCGCAATGAGACAGAATGCAAGAGACGAAGGAGATAGAGAAGAAGAAAAAAGACAACATCGCTGGCTTGATGTAATGAAAATAAGAAAAATAACAGTCAAAAGGTAAGATAACAAGACAGCTTGCTAGATAGGTGCACATTCACCTTCCGCGGGTAATGATACCGCTCATGCGGCTTCCAGCACCTGCCATCAAGCTCTGCTTCACGATAGCATCGGCAGCAGCAGCAGCGGCAAGTCTTTCCTTCTGACGGCTACGATCGCGGAGATAGCCGACAGCTTCGGGGCGCATACGAAGAATGCGTAGGATCATGTCGTCATTAGGATCAGCCTGCGCCTCCCGTCGCTTCTCTTCCTTGGCCTTCTTCATAGTGCCTAAGTTGCGGGAAAGCATGATGCTCTTGGCGCGATGGGCAGCAGGAAGACCCAAGCCGCCGTAGCCGGCACCTGTGGCACCGAGGTGGGCAGGCGCGGAGGTGCGATTGCGGTTCGCTTGTTGGCGGTTGACAGTCGCCGAGGCCATGCGTTCGGAGGTGCGAATGAGGTGCTCCGTTGGTTCGAAGTAGAAGAAATTTAGAGACTGGATTTCATGATATTTGGGTGATTTCAGGATATCGATTGGGACGCCGTTTGCTTCGCCGGTTTCGTCGTCAACCGCATGGAAGAAGTTCAATAGTAGCACGAGCCAGCGCGATACGATGTCGACTTCTTGAATTGTTAATGGCTTCTGATGGGATGGCTTATCCGACAGAGGTGGCACGAGTAGACTCTCGATGGTGGCAAGCACTTCCTTCCATAGGCGAGCCATCACCATCTTCATGGCTTCGGGTGTGAGAGTTTTGTTCATGATGGCGAAGTTGTCATTGAAGTAATTGAACAGAGGAGTCAGTGCATTCTCAACGTCTGCCGGGGTGGGTCCAGTAGGAGCTGGCTGTGCTCGGTTGCGATTCAAGAAACTAGAGACACTAGACATACTGAGTCCACGAGAGAGAAGAGATTTCAGCGTTCGACGAGAAAGACAGTGACTGATGTATGCTGAAAGCTTCTCGGTGATCTTCCGAGTCATATCCCTTTCAGTCCGTTTGAGTGTACGGAAAGCCTTGCCGAAGTAGAACTGGATGTCATCTCGCTCGCCTTCCATACTAACTCGGAGCAGAAGCCGACCCTGGGTATCCAGGTCGAGCCAATACTCTCTTGGCAAAAAGTCACTGAAGTGTACAGGATCCAACTTGATCGACGTGCGACCAACGTAGTCGTGGTCGCCCACTGCATCCCAGTCCCAGATGGTAGCGATGATATTCAGAGGGCCCTGTGTAGTGAGATCCACTGCATCCTCCCATCGGGGATTAAGATTATTGTAGATGATGCGGGTTTTGGCGATTCTTTTCTGATATTCATCTGTCAAGACGACATAGGGATCGCTGCCACCACCAATGTCGCATGCTTTCAAGTCCTCTGCCTCCACTACCTTGATTGTAAAGACATAGGTGGTAGACTTGCGGACCTTCTTGAGCTGCGGTGGAGTATTTCTTGCAATGACTTCTGCGCACGCGTCGACATTGATGTCATGTTCGAGTTTGTCGAGTTGAGCAAGTGCGTACTCAATATTGTTCAGTTTCACCAGGGACTATGGAAAATGTTAGCCGCAAATATTTACCTAGTTGAAATAAGAACATACCTCTGACGAGAATTGGAAGGGCTCGATTTTATCCTTGTTTGTCCAGGTGTCTTTAGCGAACTGCATCAGTTTTTCCTGGGTGGTTTGATTCAATGCTGCCTCCTGTTCGGGGGTGAGACGATCCATCTCCCGCGTGAACATCTTCTCCAATGAATCACAGTACGTTGCCACACCTTTCCCAATTGAATTAGAGAGATGCGTCATGAACTTCGCATATTGAAGATCATCGTCCCACTCCAGCTGCACCATATTTTCAACAACTTGGTTGAAAGATCGGAAAATGTCAATAACTGACACACTGTGACGATCGTCTTCAGGCGCAAGCTCTGTCGTTCCATCTGCACGAACGGCGAATGCATCTTGTCTTGTAGCTTGGCTGACCCAATCCATGATCTTTTGATCAGTTAGACGAAGCCATCTCCAGACGAAATCCTGAAGGAGATCCTCCACATGGAATGGGAATTGAGCACTAAATTGAGTTAGCTAATTCCATAGGAACCGAAGGGAGGCAAAGGAGAGCTTACTCCTCATGGGTGTTATGGAACAACCGTCTGACAGTAGCTAGCTGCTTATATAGGTCGAAGCCATCTTCAATAGCGATCTCCTCGCCCCTCGCTTTTGCCTGCTCGATAATCCTGATGACCATTTCATGTGCATCCTCGGCGAACATGGGAAGTACATTGTGGCACAAGGTGGTATAGGGATTAACACTATTCGGAAATTAGAGACTGATTAACTAGACAGACGAGAAAGGAAGAACCCACCCCATGATCTCCGGGTTATTGCGGTAGCGTTTCTGGATCTTTAACGCAAGCTTTGAGATTGCATCGCCAAGCTGAATGACATGGTCGGGATCCCAAGCCTCTTGTTCCATGGGGATTAGCTGACTGAGAAGGCTTTGATACTTCGTTGTTGCTTTTTGGGCAAGACCCTCTTGCACATACGCGCTGAATCGATCAATGTCTTCAGGATCCTCAATGTAATTGGGATCCATCTGGACGTGGGTCTCAAGAATGTACATAACTGGACCGAGTGGGCGTGGCTTTGCCTCAAAGCAGTCCATCATAGCCTCATATAGCTCCCGAAGCAAAGCCTCGTGAAGTTTGGACAGCAGCATTTGCATCGTTTGATGATCATGTACGGTCCATCGTCGCCGATCAAAGACCGCGGAAGCCACAAAGCTACTGCGTTTGCGGTTCTCGCCCGAAGGCACTTCTTTCACAAAAGTAAATGCCGAGTCAAGGGTAGTAAGATCAATTTCATTGTCGACAAATTTAGCTTGAGCTACCTCAAGGAACAGCACGACCCGGGAGAAGGTGGGAATCCGCCAGCGGAGACATATCTCATTAAGCATTTCCGTGGACTGCTTCGAAAGTATTTTCATTGAGGGCACGTCGGATGTGGCCTGCGAAGCTTCAAGTTCCCGGTCCCGCAGATCATAGGTCAAGGTCTGGGCCAGGATGAATTTGTACAAAGACCTAGGGTCAGACGGTATGAATGTGTATATATCGGATTCATCTGACTCTTCTAGAGAAAGCCCATTCAAATCAACAGGCTGATCAATGATATAAGATGTTCTGTCAGTCCGACCAGACGATGTCCTTGATAAGTCGGGGTTCTCGTGGGGACTCGAATTGAATTGGGGGAGAGACCCGGGGGTGCTCTTGGCCAATTCGGGGTTGGATTGCATAATTGCGAGCATCATCTGTGAGAGATCAGGGCCTTCGCTCTTTTTCCAGCCATCATACCCCTCGTCCGACTCAAAATCATCTCTTGACAAGGTTTTGTGTGTCTGGAGGTTCAAATGGGCTTGATAAGTCTTTAGGTCCTGCAAAGCGGCCTTTTCGGTCCAGGTGGACTTGTGCTTATCAATTTCAGACTGTGCTTCCGATGTGGTCTTCCCAAAGATCTTGGCCACATGTTGCACCAGGGGCATATCCCTCACATCATAACTCAAGGTGCCAACACTCTCTGTCGTAGATGTGGGCCTGTTCGTTTGCATGAGGTCCTGATCTTGTAAGAGAAGCTTATTTTCTAGCACCGTCAATCGATTGGCCAACTCTGGGCGGTCCTTGGACCACTCGTGGTCTTTCAGGGTGAGCGCAAGGAGGCGGACAAAAAGCGCAACGTGACGATCCACCATGAGCTTCCAGCTGTCATCGTCGTGCTCTTTGCCCTTGCCCATCTCTTTGACTGCGTTAGAGTAGAAGATCAGGAGAAGATCTTCAGCCCGTCGGTCCTTCTCCATGCGTTTTCGGAACGAGTCCTCCTTCAGAACGTTAAGAAAGACAGCGAATGTGCGAACCACCAGGTGATCTTGGTATTCTTTCCTTTTCTCCTTTCCCATCAGCACACCCGTCAACCGTTTCTCCAACTCGGACAAGAAGCCATGGGGAACCCTGGTGCTTTTGGAGTCCCTGACCAAGGAGAAATCGCTCATTAAATCATGAATGGAGGTGGATGACCGTTTTGGTCGCGCCGGCGCGACAGGGGCATTTGGGATGCGACGAGAGCGAGGATGGAGGAGATAGGAAAGGTAGGCGACCCGAATGGCATGACTGTATGCCACGTTGGCGTTTAGAGGACGGCGGCGTGATATAGAGGAGTTGCGCGAATGGCGGCCCTCATTTTGGAGGCTGTTAATCCGTCGGTTGACTCCTCGGGATTGGCTAGATGCTGTCGACATGGAGTTCTTAATTAAATTCGTGCAATGTTTGGAGACAGATAGCGCGGGACCATGGAGAACTTTGGGGGAAACACCCAGCACCCAGAAGAAAAGTTTCAGGAGTTTTTTTTTCTTTCTTTCAGTCTGAAGTGGAAAGCCGCCACAAAGCTGGAGGGGTGAATTGTTTATCGAAGGGGGAGAGAGGGGAGGTGAAACAAAAAGCTGCCGAACCAACTGACGTATAGGCGCCCTGTCCAAAAACAATGCTATCGTCTGACTACGGGTTATCACTACATGTCTTTTTTCAAAATCCTTCTTTGCCTTCTATATAGTGCCTATTACGGATTGCTTATGCAGGGAGTCCTGATCCTTGTTCTCCCTGTAAAGCTACAAGGGTTTTGTTATTTAGGACGATCAATATTCACATCAAGTCAAAGATTCCATCTAAAAAAATATATCAAAGGTTAGTTAAAATACATCTAAGACATTTAGAAAGACATCTAGAAAGACAACCCCAAAATACATAGCGTTATCTCAAGTATAATGTCCATAATATCAAATGGATCAATACCATATATCGCATGGCACATACGACAAACATAAAAGGAGTTTTTAATCCAAATTCATTCCGAGCATGCGAGCATGCGGTCGGGCTTTTTCGGGTTTTGATGAAACATAGGACTGGCGAATCGACCACCAGTCCCCAAAGACGCCGAATATAGAAAATCGTACTGGTATTTACACAAACAAAAAGAAACCAGATGTTAATCACCACTTGTCCTCACCGGACTTGCGAGCCTAAATCAAATAGTTAGCTCTTTGCCCTTGTATGATGTTCTGGTGAATATCCTGCCCAATACATACCGGCAAAGCACCGGGACCTCCCAACTCCTTCTCCAGACCATCGACGTAGGTTTTGGGAGCACTCGGCTTGTCAGGGTAGTTGAGGCTGACAACGCCAACCAGGCCAAGGAAAGCAACGACGAAGCATCCGAGGTGAAAGAAACCCTTGCCGGCCGTGACGTGGGTATATTCCTCGGGACTGAAGACACCGAGGATTTCGTTATCCTCGTGCACAGGCTCGCCAAAGTTGCGCTTCTCTTGCGCATCCCACCAGCCACCGTAAGGGTCTCTGTGTGCCCGCTTCACTCGGGGAGGGTTGGGGTAGTTGTTGTTCTGTCTCGGGGGTTAGGTCCAGGTCCCGGATGCCAAGTAGGGGGACGGCATCTGTGCCATATGGATGCTATACCTGTAGAGGATCATCAACCTCAGCAGCACGGAGAGCTGGGATCTGGGAGAAGGAAGCGCGGGGAGCAATGGCTCGGGCGGCAACCTGGGGCAGGCGCCGGGCCAAGATCCGTTGAGACAGCATCTGGGAGGAATTGAAGGTCAGAAAGGGCTGGATAATATTTAAAGATAGGGTTGAGTTAAAGAAAGGGACTCACAGTTATGCTGAAAGACAAGCAGCAAATGAGTAGTCAGAGGAAGGCAAGAGAGCCAATTGGGTAGAGGGGGTTGAATATCAATGATGAACGGATGGAGGTTTGCGGAATGTTTGGCCTGAGGCATCTAGTCACAAGACTTCAGGCATCCACGCGCCGGCGCGACACAGGTAATCGCTCGCCGGAAAAAAACCACTCTCCACGTATTCTCATCATCTTCGTTGTTTTTCCGTCCCCATCCACGTTACAACGCCGATAAGCATGTTAAACTTCTTGTAGTATCTCTACTCGATAGTCCCTATTTGCTGATGCCAAAATCTTCTACTCCGACTGCGTCATTGTTGGGATAACTGGGGTCACCTGCCGCCAACGGCCCCTGTTGTCCGCGGCTACAAGTCATGCAAAACGGCACCCCCAACGGCCCATCACCCCAAGATGAACGCGTAACACCTGTGTCCGATTCTATGCCCCTCAACGGGTCTTTAATTGAAAATCCATCGGATTCTACCCACCACGAATCGATTCCTTCCGAGCCGAAAGACGTCGAAGCTGTCCATCAAACCGAAGAACCCCCATCGAAGAAAAGAAGACTTACAGATTCCTCCTTGTCGCAACGTTCCACCCCCAGACCACCATCGCCGCCTTGGAAAAAGGCTGGGTTTGAGGGTCCAACATCATTCCTCTCTGAAGGCAAGCGCAGGTCGTCGCGGACAAATGCCGTCCCGATCGAATTTCAACCTGGATCGGATAAGAGGAACACGCGAGGAGCTCAGAACAAGAATGTTGGCAAGTCCGCTCGTGATGGAAGCAAGCCGGCTACATCCTCGCCGCTATCGGTGACACAGTCACGCGCCGACGTTAATGGAAAAGTTGGTGGAAAGGCCACTGCCAATGGATCGCCCAGAGCGCCGTCGCGCGCGGCCAGCAAGCCGCAGCGTATCTCACAGACTCCAGCGCCAAAGCCAAGCCATTCGCGCGCCAAATATCGCAGCTCCGCCACCCTTCCTCGCCCAACTGGTGCCAACACGAACGGCACTAGTTCTCGCTCGCTTCGCGATCGCCCTTCCCTTTCGAATCTATCGCAGGAGGTCAATGGAGCTTCAGATGATGTCAATATGGATGGCAAGGAATTTGAACAAGGATCAACGAAGATTCCAAAGTTGCGCATTAAATTGAATAAGCCTGTCCTTCCTATTCGACACCCCGGCCACATACCGCAGAAGAAGCACACGTCTTTCAGAGAATGGGTATATCAAAACGATAGCTCAAATATATTGTCAGAGGAGGAGGCTGCTGTAGAGGCACGCAAACGGCGCGAAGTCATGACTGCTGCTGAGCCCGGTGGACCGTTGAGTTCCCAAGTCTGCTCGGCATATATTACAGAACAGCAAGAGGAACCTCCCCCACAATACTCGCACCAGGATCACCTGGTTTCCCACGCGCTCTATTTCCAGAAGCTTCTCGACAAAGAACACAAACGCCATCGTCAAACGGCTAAACTGTTTGCGCAGTGGTGTGCCGACGCTTATCGGAAACGCCACAAGAACCCCGAAGATATTCTACGTGAGCAGCAGGAGGAGATGCGTGGGAAACGCAAGCAGCTATCAAAGGATCTTCAGAAGATGTTCGACCTGACCCGTGCCGATATTGATCGTGTCCGCCTAGCACGTTGGGAAGAAGAGCGGAAAATGGAAGACCAGCAGGCTCTTGATCGCGCCATCAAAAAGTCTACTATGCTTTTCGAGAAACGTCGCTCGGAGATTTTGGGCGAATTGCCCAGCGATGCTCCGGTGACGAGTGACGATGAGGATGGCGCATCAGGCCTCTTATCTAGCTCATCCGAAGAAGACGAGAGTAACATGTCAGATTCTGAATCCGGAACCGACGACGAGGCTAATGTGGACGACGATGCCACATTGACCGCAGAAGAGCTCCGGCTGAAGTACGCCAACTTACCGACTGAGGACTATACCGACCGGATGTCTATAGCGTCAGGTAGCACGGCAATGACCAACCCCAACGAATCCTTGGACCCTGAAGCTGTTTTAGATGACTTCGATTCACACGCCACCCCCGAAGATAATCAGCTAGACGATGTCGATTCAGTGCTGATGGATGACAGTGATGTCTCCACAGATATGGATGATGATATGGGTGATAGTGACGAAGAGGAAGAAGACTTAAGTGAGGAGGAGTCAGAAGAAGACGATGAGAGTGGATCTGGCTTGCTTGGTTTTTTCTCGAAGAATGAAACCCCTGTACTAAAAGAGGGTGAAGCTCTAGCTGCCGACCATCACGAACAAGATATCGATATCAAGTCGACATCGGATGGCGAAGATGACAATGACTTCGAAGATGCAGATGAAGTTTCACTGGTTCCAATTGGACCAACGACCAGCGAGGGCACTTCAACAGAAGACACGCCATTACATACCGCTTCCGAAACCTCTCCTGTTACTAGAGGAGAAACACCTGCGGTTGACATCCCGATGGAAGGGGAGCACGCCGAAGCTGAAGCCGATGAGGCAACTGTTGCTGATACCGTGGAGTTGGAGTCTGCCAAATTAGAGACCGAGGAGGCAGATCCTGCTGACATCGCGGACAATATTGATCACCCCCAGCCTATGGAAGTAGATCATGTTCATGCCAGCCGACCAAGCGGGGATATGTCTAGCGAACCATCGCCGGGAACCTTCGCAACCAAACCATCGGAGCCTGATTCGGTCTCATCGCTCGAGCCTGCAATCGAAAAGGCATTACAAATAAGTCACTTGCCTGCCCCAGGCCTACAGACACCCATTCCATCGATTCTGCGTGGTACCCTACGTGAATATCAGCACTACGGATTAGATTGGCTTGCGGGTCTCTACAACAACCATATCAACGGTATTCTGGCAGACGAAATGGGTCTGGGCAAAACGATCCAAACCATTGCCCTTCTTGCCCACCTTGCCGTGGACCATGGTATCTGGGGGCCGCACTTGGTAGTTGTTCCCACCAGTGTCATGCTCAACTGGGAAATGGAGTTCAAGAAATGGTGCCCGGGGTTCAAGATCATGACTTACTACGGTAACCAAGAAGAACGCAAACAGAAACGCCGAGGCTGGACAGATGACAACGCCTGGAATGTGTTGATTACATCGTACCAACTCGTTCTGCAGGACCAAATGTCTCTCAAGCGAAAGGACTGGCACTACATGATTCTCGACGAAGCACACAACATCAAGAATTTCCGCTCGCAGAGGTGGCAAGCCCTTCTTACATTCAAATCCCGTGCTAGGCTTCTCCTAACGGGTACACCACTGCAGAACAATCTCACAGAACTGTGGTCTCTTCTGTTCTTCTTGATGCCTTCGGATGGTACCAATGGTGGCGTCGAAGGATTTGCTGATTTAAAGGATTTCTCTGAATGGTTCCGGCGCCCCGTTGAACAAATTCTGGAACACGGCAGGGAGACTATGGACGAGGAGGCTAAGGGCGTGATCACCAAACTTCACACCGTTCTCCGCCCGTACCTTCTCCGTCGACTGAAGGCCGATGTCGAGAAGCAAATGCCTGGCAAGTACGAACATGTGGTCTACTGTAGGCTATCAAAACGTCAGCGATACCTTTACGACGGCTTCATGTCGATGGCCCAGACTAAGGAGACGCTCGCGTCCGGAAACTTCCTCTCCATCATCCACTGTCTGATGCAACTCCGTAAAGTATGCAATCACCCTGATCTCTTTGAAACCCGACCCATCTCCACCTCCTTTGCGATGCCACGATCTGTGGCTATGGACTTCAACACCAAGGAATCCCTCGTTCGACGACGACTCCTCTTTGAACACCCACTCACCAAGATCGACTTGGATTTCCTCAACCTCGCACCCGTCTCACGGGAGGATATCTCACGACGGCTGGCCGACGACAGTATCAGGCTGATGGCTATTGGTCCGTTCAAGACTCTCCGAGAACGCCAGTACAACCGAACCAACTGGGAGATGGGCTTTGACGGGTCCAACATGCAGACCATCTTAGAGTCATTGGAGAACGCCTGTCGGAAGAGGCGAATGGCGGAATTAGAGCGGTGTCTCTACTTTGAATCTAAGCGGCATGGCCGGCGGCCCGTGTACGGTAGCAGCCTTATTGAATTCCTCCGGGCTGGGACCAAGGAACACGCGCTATCCAATGCACCGCTGCGGAAGCGCTCAATGGCCGACTGGTTGTCCAGCCGGTCTTCCGTCCTCGCGTCGATGATTCTGACTGTTGAGGAGCGCGCTCTTGAGATGCATGGCTATGTCCAGAGATTCGCCTGCGTCACCCCCGCTGCCGTCGCCGCGGGCATGAACGAAGCCGCCTTAACGCCCGTCGAGACCCGGCTTTTGACCAATAATCGCCCAAATCCACCATACGATCCTTTCCACGAAGCCCGGATGCGCCTCTCTATTGCGTTCCCGGATAAGAGATTGCTTCAATACGACTGCGGCAAACTGCAGCGTCTTGACAAACTCCTACGTGACCTCAAAGCCGGCGGCCATCGAGCCTTGATCTTCACTCAGATGACCAAGATGCTCGATATCCTCGAACAGTTCCTCAATATCCATGGCCACCGCTATCTCCGACTCGACGGCACTACGAAAGTCGAGTCCCGACAGATGCTCACGGAACGATTCAATAGCGATCCCCGCATCCTCGCTTTCATCCTATCGAGTCGATCCGGTGGTCTCGGCATCAATCTCACGGGCGCCGACACGGTCATCTTCTACGATCTAGACTGGAACCCGGCCATGGACAAGCAATGCCAGGATCGCTGCCACCGCATCGGCCAAACACGCGATGTCCACATCTACCGTTTCGTATCCGAGTATACCATTGAATCCAACATCCTCCGCAAGGCCAACCAGAAGCGCATGCTCGATGACGTCATCATCCAAGAAGGCGAATTCACCACAGACTACTTCACCAAGCTGAACGTGCAAGGAATAGCCGAACCCGACGAGCGCGATGGCCAAGACGAAGCCAGTGCTGCCATGGACCGAGTCCTCGGCAACCGTGTCGGCGGAACCCGCGTCTTCGAAGCAGCCGAGGACAAGGAGGATCTTGATGCGGCAAAGAATGCCCAGAAAGAACAGGAACATGCCGACGATGGCGACTTTGAGGAACACAGCGCTTCCCACGGAACACCGGCCCAGGCTGGAACCCCCTTGGCCGTGGAAGAGGCTGTCACGGTTCCAGTGTCTGGTGACGAATTGGAGCCCGGTCACATTGACGATTATCTCTTGCGCTTCATGGAGTGGAACATGAGGGATGAACCCCTGGTTCTGCCTGCGGATAAGAGCAAGAAGAAGTCCAAAAAGGGCAAGGAGCACCGTCTCAAGAGGCGTCGTTAGCTCTGTCACCTGACTCCACGCCCGTTTTCATATTTCCCCTGCTTTTCTCTGTACTGTGTATAACCCAGGCGTTATAATGTTTTATTTTTATTATTTTTTTCCCCTTCCGATTAGCTGTCTTTATTACTTTTCTTTTGCTCTTTCTCTCTCTTTCTCTCCCTATTAATCCTCTATTCCCAAAAGACCCCCAATCAAAATTAGCAGAAATAGAAACCATTCTTAATTCTTTTCAAATCAATAGTGTATTTCGCGGAGATTATACCCAACTAGCCAAGTGGATCGGAATCCATCCGTGGGATTTCTACTCCAACTATCGACTCTTGAATGTCGGCTATTGGAATTTAGTTCGGTCTTCATATTAATATCAATAGCGTGAGGAATTGTCTTGAGAATAGACTAGGGAAAGGAGATATACATATTCCATACTCCCTTAATAGTGTACTTTTGGTGTAAGGATATGTATTAGTAATAAATACGCGTTATCCAGAACACCAAGATCTCGGCTGTCCCCTATTCTGTAGAATTCTCCAAGAGCCCATCCCCAATGGCAATTCCCACTTACCTCGGCAAATCATATTGAGCCTCTGCAAGTCGGATGCGAATCTCTTTTGTCATATGATCCAAATGGATATCCCGAGTTTCCCCCGTATTGGAGTCGGGCTCCACTGATCTTCTCTCCGAATTCGGGACGGAGGGGAGGACTTTGGAGATATATATTCTATTAAGCTTTAAAAGTGCTTGCAGATTATCCACGGTGATCCGGGGATATCTTTACACTTGATATCCCTGTATTCCACTAGGATTATCATCGAAAGCACGGAGTCCGTACTCCGTAGAGATATATAGCATTTCCTTATTGGACCGGGGAAAAGAAAGAAAAAAAAAAATGAATAAAATGTCATGCTACAGGAGAACATAGATATTTGAAAGGACAGCTTTTATGGGCTAGCTATGTCAAAGAAGTGATCGCCCTGTTAGGTGGCGCGCAGGTGAAAATGCCGATGTGTTGAATCTGGCCCCTGTAGGAAACCGGAAACATAAACAAAGAGAAAGGGGGATGCAAACATTCCCGATTCTCGTTCCCTAGAGATCCTCAAGGTGAAAATATCTCGAAACAGTTCAGATGTGACATCTGCAAGCCAAAGAAAAGTGATTGGCAGAAGATAGAAAGGAGACAGAGAAAAGTCATATAAAATCCACTATTGAGGACCCGGGAGGATCGCCGATCAATGAACTTCGCACGAACTGGTACTCCACGGGCTTTCCCATTTGAGGGGCTTGACACTAGTTTCTACCAGCCCTAGTCAGAAAAAAAAAAAGCATTTGGAGACCGCTTTTTCCCTTCGGGCCCTGTCCGAATGTTCTCACATCTCTTGATCTCCCAAGGTTCCTAAAGGTCCTTGAAATCCGGAGAACCGTCTCTCCCCTGGCCTCGGCTTATCGGAGGTATTGGGATAAAACTGGGGCATGCAGAGTAAATCACCGGGGAACTATAGGCCGTGTGTCTCCATACAAACCGTTGTCTTGGGATTTTATCCCCCTCCATTCTCCTCCATTCTCCTCCCTCCTTTCCAAGGGCATTTTACACAGATATCTCGATAGGTCGAATGTTAAAAAAAAAAAAAAAACCGCCAAAAGCCTGTAGATGATCAATCGAATCCCGAATATCCGCTTTGTTCAAACGCGCCAAGCACTCAACTGGGGATAGTGAGCCCTAGAGCTGTTCCGCTTGGATGATGTGATCCACTTGGAGTAATGACATCGCCTGGATGATCGTCGAGACCCAATGAGGTTTTCCCAGCGAATCTCGTTCATGATCGCCGCGTGCTGAACGCCACGGACGCTAAGACCCAATCCTTGAGAGATTGTGTTCTATGACAATGGAGATCTGGAGGAGAAGTGGGAAGTGAAGTGGGAAGTGAAGTCGAGTTAGTTTGGCCCTAACAAATCACTCTTACTATCACCTTTATTATATTTTTATTTCTCTATCTTCTACATATAATTGTCTCGCCCGTTTCCTGTCTCTCTTTTTTTATTTTATGTTGATCGTCTTGATCATCCCTTTCCCCCCCCCTCCTTTCCACTTCTCAATTGGACTGTGCGTTGATAATGAAGACTTCCATCCCGTCCGATGTATGGGAGAAGAAGAAGGCGTTGATCTCCAAGTTGTATATGGAAGAGGAATGGCCCTTGAAGCAGGTCATTAAGCAGATACGTACCGATGATTTCAATCCCAGGTGAGTCCACCCATCTTGATTCCATTCCGATACCGGAATCTATGGAGGATCAACTAACAACCTCTAGTGAAACCCAACTACGAAGCAGACTGAAGAAATGGCGAGTGACCAAGCCATCCCGTCAATCGCGAAAGAAGAGTCTGGCTGAGGCCTCTGGAGAAGAGTCAAACCCACAAAAGGACGCGAAGCGCAAAGCAGCGACCATCCAAAGACCACTGCCATCATTACCGACAAGAGAGACGCCGACAGTCCACCATGAATGGCCCATGACACAACCCATCTATGGGCAACCGTCCACCCTCCAACAACCCGTCCCAGACCAGGACCGGAAATGGAGCTCTCCTATGATCCAACAACTCACCCCGAGCCCCTGCGGCGAGCACGTCCTCGTCCCAGGCCGCACAACAGCCGTCCCATACCCAGATCTCAGCCCAACAACGACATCCTTCGACCACCCCCACACTTCGCCAGTCGGCGAGGGTCTCATGCTGAACACAACCTCGGCCCTGACCCCATCCTACCCAGCCTACCCGCTCTCCCCAGAGTCGTGCCTCCCAAGCCCCGGCACAGCAACGACACCTGGTGGCCTTGGCTGGCCACCCCGCGCCGTCTCCGTAGACTACGGCCTCAACCCATCTCAGTGGTACTCGCTGCCCTTTGAAGCCATCACCCCCCCAGCCTCGGTCCCCCAGTCCACGGCTGCACCCATGGCACCTTTAATCAACGGCTACTGCCCCCAAGCCCAACTATATCACCCCCAGTACCATCACTACCACAGCGAGACACCAGAGTACCTGCATGGCTATGATGCCAAGAACTGGAAGCGGGCTATGTCGTTACAGTATGACATGGCCGGTCACCTGGCTACCCGGCCCGAGCACGATAGGAAGCATATGATCCCGCATACCCAGCCTCATGGCCAGGCGGATACTATGGCCTCGCCGTCTCATACTCAGCCCAGTGGGCCTCATTCCGTGATGTGTGCTCCGATCATGCCTTATGTGGGCCATGACCATTATGTGCAGAAGCCTCCGGGCATTGATTACTAGTCAACGTGCACTGGCGTTCTTGTTTCTGTCAAATCCCTGTGATACCTTGATATTTGATACCTTTTCCGTGTGAAGTATGGGTGGATTGTTATGTTTGTTTGTTTTCTGGTTGTTTTTTTTTTTTTTGCCATACCCAGTGATATGTTTTGGTTTCGGGGAGTTTGGAAAAGGAAACTGTATATATTGATACCTATTGATTAATTGAGCTCGATGCATCTTCACATCTATACTCTAGATACTCTGTATCAAATGGACAAATAACCACAGTATTCTATAAATGCCAAGCCGCGTCAGTTACCCGAAAAGGAACCTCGGCATCTTGCGGGGAAACCCCCATATCCCAGTCCCTTCGGAGCTCTTTTTATTTGGACATCCCTTGAGCACTTCTATCTCTTCGTTTTCACTCTTCACTCAAAATTCCAGAATCTGTCACCTCAATCCCAATCTACATCCCCACCGCCAAAATGCGTGCCGTCCAAGTCAGCGAATATGTCAAAGTACCTACAACCCAACCCCGAACCTCAACCCCAAAGACTAACCACTCTTACAGGGCCCTCTAGACCTCAAAGTAACCACAGTCCCAACGCCAACGCCAACTGCAGACAAATACCTAATCGAAATCCACTCTGCCGGCACAAACTTCTTCGACATCCTCCAAATTCAAGGCAAATACCAACACCAACCACCGCTTCCCTGGATTGGTGGCGCCGAATTCGCGGGAACAATCATCTCCGTCCCGACCTCCTCAAACAACCGTTATAAACTCGGCGACCGCGTCTTCGGCGCCACACAAGGCGCCTACGCAACACATGTCCTAGCCGCAGAGCAAACCCTCCTCCCCGTGCCGGAGGGGTGGAGCTTCGAGGATGCGGCAGGGCTATTCGTCACGGCACCGACCTCGTATGGCGGTCTTGTGCAGCGCGCTGGCGTGAAGGCCGGGGACTGGGTTCTTGTTCATGCTGCTGCGGGCGGCGTCGGACTTGCTGCTGTGCAGGTTGCCAAGGCGATGGGGGCGACTGTTATTGCTACTGCGGGAACTGAGAGGAAGAGGGAGATTGCTAAGATTTTCGGGGCGGATTATGTGGTTGATTATACGGATAAGGCGTGGCCGGAGGTTGTCAAGGGGATCTGTAAGAAGAACAGGCAGGGCAACGGGGCTGCTGGAGTGGATATTGTTTATGACCCTGTTGGGATGATCGAGGCGAGTTTGAAGTGTGTGGCCTGGAATGCGCGCTTGTTGGTTATTGGGTTTGCAGCGGGGAAGATTGAGAAGGTGGCGCTTAATCGGGTGCTGTTGAAGAATGTGAGTATCGTTGGCTTGCATTGGGGGCAGTATGCCAAGTTTGAGACGGAGACCGTTGGTGAGGTTTGGCAAGGGATCTTTGACCTTGTTAAGCAGGGGAAGTTCAAGGGTACGGCGTTCAAGGATGAGAGTTTTGTTGGATTGGAGAGTGTGCCCAGGGCTTTGCAAGCGTTGGGTGGAAGGGAGACTTGGGGGAAGGTTGTTGTGAATATTGTTGGTGATGCGAAGAGCAAGCTGTAGTCTCGAGAGAAAAAGATAAGATACGTGGGAAAGCAATAGATTCGATTCCATATTAAACTGATGAATGTAGATGCGCAAGGAGTCATGCTCTCGTAGACAAAGTAAAATCCCCGAAGGAATAGACTCGAGCAAGTATAACATGAACTATGAAGGCCCTTTTTTGCTCTGGCAACCTTTGTGTTTCAAAAATGAGCGTGAGCACCCGAAGGTACCCAGCTCGCAATCCAGCTCCAGTCGGTCACGGCCACAAGACGTAGCGCTGTGGTGACTGTTCTCCCGAAGGAGAGCCCTTGAGCATGTCCATATGGACTGGGACAGCTGGATTGAAGAGTTGCGGACAGAATATGTCTGGTGTTTGATATATATCTGGGATTGGGTTAGTTTAGAGGTATTGATAGACTCTATCAATCGGAATAACATTAAATTCCGATAAATGGTTCGATGTCCAGAGATACTCAGAAGAATGTCTCTAGGAAGTTGGCGAAAGAGAGAAAAAAAAAGGAAAATAAAGGGTGATGACTCAGCAATATACCGCCCAGTTTCTGCCACTTCGAGTATGTCTGAGTAAAATGGCAGATCTCAAAAAGCTCACTGGTATATGCCACAGAAATGTTCCAAGTGTCACTGAAAAGGACAGAGCTATTATTAGTTTACGCAAGATCACACTTTCTGAAAACCAATGAGAGGTCCCTAAGCTGCGGTATCAAGCAGATATAAAGACCGGTGTCTGTTCCTAAGCAGAAGTCAAGGTCGAACTCTGATGCTTAGCCTACTCTGGACGAATATGGAGGCCTCACTATACGGTGAAATGAATGTATGCACGTTTCTCGAGACCTAATGCGAAGAACTTTGTGTCCTGGACAGGAAAAATGTCCTTGAGCCGGTTCTCGTTAAATACGTGGGAGAAAGAGTATTCTGACAAAGCGTGTATATCAATGGGTATGGAGTCTTTGTGTTTTACTAGCTATCTTCCAAGATGGATTCGAGTTATAGGATGGACATCAAAAGATATGGCAGCCTATCTTCCAAGGCATTTGTGGGGACAATGAGCAAGAAGGCAAAAGGTAGAAGGAAAATGGGAGATTGGGGGAAGGTGCATGGCTTGGGAAGGCACGTGGGTTGAGGGTATAATCGGACACCCGTTCCTCCTCTCCTCTTCTTCCCAGTCCTCTCACCATCTCTCCGTGGCCCACATGCCTCACCTATGCATCACAAAGATATCAACTCTACCAAATTGTTGAGGTTTTCGCAGCTCCACACCCAAATCAAACCTTTCTTGTGGATGACGAGTCTCATGGAATACAGGGGGAGTGTTTCATCACATCCTTTCATTGTCTAGTCACCTAGGTAGTCGCTGAATACATTTACAATCAAAGACACCGTACTTAAAGCATGTATTTATATACATTCAGTTAGTCAGTGGGATACTATCTGTGAGATAGCCGAAAGATCGTAACCATCAAGGACGTAGATGTGGATAGATATGCATAGGCATTTACAGAAATCCCAAACGCGAAATACGGAACCGAGAAAAGGAAGAAAATCATAACATCATCGTAATCGTTCATATCATAGGTAAGTCTTTTCAATGGTGACGCTCACGCATCTCAACAACAGTAGTCCAACCCTCACAACAAGAACGGCTCATATTGTGTCCACACCAGCAGCAGGTCACCTTGCGAGGCAGAAGAGGCGCGGGTCGTAGATCAGGCTGGGGAGCTGGGAATTTACCGAATGGCAGTGATCGTGATCCTGTCAACTTGCGGGTACCGCTGTCGGGTTGTTTCTTGGAGAGGGATCTACCCAGCTTGAAATCTGGGTCTAGACGCTCGGGGTAGGCGAGACGCGCGTAGACCTCGGAGGGTAGGTCGTGCCAGTACTTGCAGCGACAGCAGATTACGAAGACCTTGGCGATGGTTTGTGGGTTGCGGGCTGCCTTCGCTTTTTGGGATCTTCTTTTGAGGATGCTCATGGGGCCTTGCCGGGTTTGCGGGCTCTCGGGTTGAGTACCCGGTTGGGGGCTGGGTTGCATGCCGGGATGAGTATCAGGCTGAGTTCCAGGCTGAGGGCCATACTGTATGCCGCGATAAGTGTCGTGATGAGATCTAGAATGCAAGACAGCCTGGGGGCTGGGTTGGGTGACGGGTTGAATGCGAGGCTGGGAGTTAGGCTTCAGGCCAGGCTGAATAGTGGGTTGAACGAGTGGACTAACGGGAGCATCCGCTACGACCGGTGCTTCACCAGCAGAGGTCGAGGGACTGGTATCCACGCGAGTCAGAGAGTTGCATTTGACTCCAGGGGACTCGGGGGTATCTTCATCGGCAGTGTCATAATTTGAATGACCGTCGTGGGAGGAGGCGTGTGAAGAAGTACGGCTATGTCCTGGTTTGAGCCCTCTGGGTCCTCCGACAGCAAGGATATTTGCCGGGAGTTCGGTAGAAGTGCGAGAAGCTCGGCGGGGAGATCTCGCAGGAACAGCGTAAGTGCCATCCGATAGGTCCTTGCATGTTCGGCTGTTTCTCTCGCCGGGTGAAACACTCCCTGTATGGAATGGAGATCTGACGGCTACCTGGAAAGAAGATGTCGGGATATCTCCGAGCGTATTGGTTGATGCAGTTGGCATTCTCCAATTCTCTTGACTCCGTCTTTCGCTCCTCACAGGAATCTGTGGGAGTTCGACTGACTGTGGAGATTCTTGGAAGTTTTCCTTGAAACGGCTTGCAGTTCGCTTGGTGGTATGTGACGAAGCGATAGGCAATCGGCTTCTACCTCGATCCTCGGGAAGAGGCTGAGTGGGGGAGTGTGATAGCTGAGGTGGGCTTGCATGGTCAAGGTGTTGTGCTGTCGGTGATTTTGGAACCATGGAATCATTCTGGGTCGATTCATCCGTATTCGCGGGATTCAGCGCCAGGGGGGACGACTTGTATGCTCGCGGGAAGGGATCCACTCGATTCTTCCTGGCAAGGTTCGCAGTGGAGCTTGTTGGTGCTGGGTTGGGTGGTAGATAAGACCTGACACTGGATGGACTTGATGCATTTCCCGGAGTATCTGGGGTTCCTGGAGGTGTCATCTCCTGCAACTGACGAGCCGTGGTCACTTGAGTAGGCGAATCAGGGGGTGGATGGAAGTTAGGCTGGCTCAAACTTTGCGGCGTTGGCATGCTAGTAGGTCTAATGGAACGATCATGGCGTGCCACACGATCAAGAGGATCTTCTGTCGCAGGCACACTCTTCCTGTCATGCTTCAGGACTGCGGAAAACAGCTCCCTATCCAGATCGTCCGAGGATGCTAGTGTCTGGCGGTTCCGAGCAGCATTGCCAACAATGAACCGACTACCTTTGGGAATCTGCTCCGACACTGACCGATTAGACTGTCCGTCCTTTGTCTTCCAGGCTTCCGCCATCCTCCAGTTCTCACGAAGATCGTCAGACTTTGCGGAGGCATGCAGTGAACGGCTGTGCTGGGTTGCGTTGGGCATTTTGTCCGAAACGGATAGATTCAGTGCGGTGCTATGCGTGGACTGTAGCTCTCGGGTGATGGCTGTACCAAACCTTTCCGGTAGAGTCAAAGGTAGAGAGGGTGGGTTTGTATCTGTCCTAAGCTGGCTGAACTCGGCAGACGGAAAGTCTACATCGCTCGAATTTGAATTCCGGCGTGATCGCCGGAATATCGAGGAAAAGCCACTTGACGATCTCGGACGCTCTGCATTCGCACTGGAGCTTCTGCTCGAGCTGCCCACTGGTTGTTTCTTGGTCAGGCGGCGAGAGGATCGTTCATAGATCCTGAGGTCGGCCATGGATGCATCCTCAAGTGCTAGCAACCGTTTCTCGAGTTCTTTTCTCTCGGCTTCCAGGCGCCGTGTGACACGCTTTTCTTTCTTCTTGGCTTTGTCCCATGTGGGAGATTTGTAGATCTTGTCTTCATCTCCGTTGGGATGGCTAGACAAGGGCGTCATTTGTTGTGTTGGAGTATCATCCTCCATAGAGGTCCCGTTTGCGACTGATAGACTCAAGCCAGGTGTACCGGTGGAGGGCAAACGAGAGTTGGAGGAGTAAGAGCGCGAGCTGGGCCCGGTCTCATCGTACGAGGAGTGCCTCGCATGGGAATTACTGTCGGCTGCCTCCTGCGCAAGAGCTTCACGGGCGAGAAATGGAACTGGGGGAATAAACTCGGTTTGACTGTGCCGTTTCTTCAAGGGGTCAAATGAGATTCCTCCATTTTTTATGGCTGTTAACTTACATCCATAGATTTGCTAAAGACGCGGTGGATGTGGTCCGAGATGGATGATCGACGGGCCCTGCGGGGCTGATCGGCGGAAAAGGCCTCCATTGGAATTTTGATTTAGCGAAGAAAAGCGAATGACATTGAACCGAGTAAAAAAAAAAAGTCCAGAGATCGAGGGATGGGATCGAGGGATCGTGATACGTGAGGCTTGGGATGTGCATGAATCGTAAGTCGTAAGTTAAGAAGAAAAAAAGAGAGACAAAGGCCAAAGGCCAAAAGAAAATACACAGAAAGAGAAAGAGAAGAAAAAGAAAAAGGCGTTCATCAGTCGAGAATCGAAGAAATTCCGAATGTGCTAATTGTGCTGGTATTGGCTGCAGCTGAAACCTCCCAGCTATTCTTAGTGCCTTTTTTTTTTCAAGTCTCGATTTATAGATTGCTATGTACTTTATATATACAAATCTGTACACTGTTTTAACATGATAATAATCAATGTGTTCACTCAAATCGACAAGAAAAGTGGCTAGTCCAATTCCAAACTCTTATGAATTGTGAAACTGTCAGAATGAGAGAAGCGTCCTGAGCCCAAAGGATCCCAAGTCGCCCCTCGCTTGGCATCTCACCTTTACATCTCCGCTTCAAAATCACTCCAACCCTTAAATTGTTACTGTAATACAAGAACAACATGTCTAACGACTTACCGCCAAGTTATGATGCATCGCAACAATCCTGGGGTACCCAGCCACAGACAGCCTCAGGCAATCCACCGCCATATCACAACTGGCAAGAAGCAGTTCCAGACACAGCCACGTTCCCACCACCCCCCATCGCCGGCTACCTAATCTCAGGTGCAGGGAACGCCTCCGAAGATGACGCCCAGCGCGCCCACGATTTCTGCGAATCCGTTCCGCTCTGGCTCCCGACTCAGCCCTCACCTGCAGTCTACAATGACGTGCAGGCCCATGACTTTCGACCTGTGCAGCCAGCCGAGCTGCGTGGCCATGTCTCGGCGGTTGCACGTGGTCGCTGGCGCGGACACAGCGTCGATGGGAATGGGGATTGTGTCATTCTTACCCAGCTGCCCATGTACTTCCCTGCTGCGGACTCGCCGTTTGTGCGTGAGCAGAAGAAGACTATCTACTTCGAGGTTAAGTTGTTGGCACTGAGGGCAGGACCAACCCCGCAGGACTGTAGTGGGGTTTCGATTGGGTTTGCTGCGCAACCTTATCCGGCGTGGAGATCTCCTGGCTGGGAGAGGGGCGGATTGGGGGTGTTTTCGGATGATGGGTGTCGGTTTGTGAATGATTCGTTTGGCGGCCGGGATTTTACGACGGCGTTCAAGGTGGGTGAGACGGTTGGATTGGGGATGGAATTTGAGCTGCCAGATAATATCTGCAGTGGGGAAAATAAGAATCAGAGATGCAAGGTGCATATCTTCTTCACGCGGAATGGATGTCGATCTGGGGGATGGGATCTGCATGAGGAGGTCGATGCGGATTCTGGGGGTGTTGAGGGCTTGGAAGGGGACTATGACCTCTATGGGGCGATTGGGCTGTTCGGTGGCGTCGATTTCGAGTCTTGTTTTGAGCCTGCAGGCTGGCTATGGAAGCCGGAGTGAAACGTGTGATATGTTTCGATCTGCCAAGTAAGGAGGGCCACAGGTCATAGGGCTGACCTTTTTTTTTTTATTTTATTTTTGCTTTCTCGCTTTATGGCCGTAGGGCTGTATGGCTGTATGACTTTATAACTTTATAGCCATAGCTTTGATATGCTCATTTAGCTTGTCTAGCTTGATACACAATCTACATTAGCTTTATATCCTTAATCTGGGCCCAGAGCAAAGATACATATAAAGAAGAAACATATAAAACCAAGAAAAGAGCAACTAGAATCTCTAAGTGCAACTAATTTGCACAGCCTATTTCAACGGCCAACGCCGAGGCTACATACCCTGCATGGCGTAAATGAGATTCTGCACACATGTTCTGAAAAGGGAATTGTATTATCTTTAATTATCATTTTTGTCCGCAATATTCCTGGTAACTGCATCGCATTAGTGGCCGGGGGGATGCACGAGGTGCATTTCCGCTACGACGACGGTCCTTGCGACGTCTGATGAGCAGGTGCATCTCTGCCGCTATTCCGTATGGTCCCCGGTCTATCCTAGCTGCATGAACGGCAGGCAATCGTCTTATTTGACGTCAGGATGTGCCGAGTGCATTGCGATCTTTGTCCTTTTGCATATTGATGTAGATTTGGGCGTTTCGATACGAGGAAGGAATTGGGTTCGGGGATTTAAGATCGGGGTTTGATATCTACATATACTCTAGCGTATAACGGAAATAAGGATAAGTGAGCCGAGTACGTACAAGTGAGGCTGATCGGAATGAATGTTATTATAGACTTCACTGGCCTCGGTACTCCGTACTTTCTAAGGAAAAAGAATGCGCACTGACAGCAATAAAGAGATAAGCCTGCGCTCGGTGCTCTTCTAGATGGTCATGTTCGTAAGCGACCATGCGTCTATTCATCTAAGTGTTCGTATCTGCATATAAACAGTCTGGATCTATAATTCGCGATTGGTATGAAAGAGCCGCAGTGAGAGGTCTGAGAGTTCACCCTTTTGGACAGCCAAAGTTAGAGATATACATTATAGATGGATTATATATGTATATATAGGCTCTAAACGGAGAAGCCGGTCATATGTTCTCCTACATAAACATACGTATGTAAAATACCCCGGGATAAAAAGTCAGTGGAGAACCGAAGTCGGTGATAATCCCGAAGCAAAAAAGCCACCAAGCCCATATTCCTGCAACTAACCCACAGGAGAGCGGCTAGAATGGCACGGATGTTTTCCACCTTTTGACCAATTATACTCTTAAGATACTATTTACACGGAAACTACGGAGTATGCCTCTATATATTACTTTCTGGGTATAACATACGTCGAAATGCTTAGGTTTACATTGAATCCTGTTTTAGATATATATTTTTCTCTGGACACCAGCCCAGTATATTCCAAAAGACCCACTGAAAAAGTTACAAATATGCCCCCCACAGCCGATCTAAATTTCTGAATGATACTACGAAATACGGTAGTAGTTAACTTCTCGTACTAATCTCTTTTGAATGGGGAAATTTGTCTGATCGACTGCATGTCATCGCCCCTTTTTCCCGTGACAGACGAGGATCCCGTTTGGCCCCCATTTGATATCCCGGAGTGACCTCGGGTCTATGCGTAAAAAAAAAAACCACCCCACAACAGCCCCCTCCCTTCTTCTCTTTTCACAAATCATACCATTGAAAGTGAAATAGAAATCCGGCCATTCCCGGCCGGTGGAGAGCGGGTTCAATACTGGGAGTCCGTGCAGCCGAGATACGCGTCTGTTTCACTCAAGACGTGATCTGGGCGCGGCCGGACACCGTGGCTATTTTGTACTTTTTAAGAGAGTCCTTTTCGGCTCGGCCGGAGAAATAGGTGCGAGGGAGAAAAAAAAACGGTGCTAAATATACAAGGTACGGGAATATAGCTGCATATGCAAAGAACCCAGATGGAACTGTTGCAGATAAGAAAAGAAAAGAAAAGAAACGAACCCCATAAATTGCCACTTGTAGAACCCCGTGAAGAGAGAAGAGGTCTTAGCCATTTCCCCCAAAAGTACCAGATTGCGAGTTTGGACGATCACGACCAAGAGATATCCATATTAGGCCTTCTGCAGATGCATTAATCCCATCCTCTCCGGCCGTGCCCCCATTCTGCTAAGGCTGGAACACCCTTTTAGACGCCAAACACTGACGCGAAGCGGTTGTGGAAGGTATTGACCGGTACTAACACCGATTTTCTTTCTGAATTGAGCATATGCTACATAAGTATATATATATATATATGTTTATACACTATGTGGGATATTAGATATGCATATATTGTTTTATATAGTGATCATATTATTAAGCACGGTCCAGGTTCATTTTCATAGTCACTTTCTGTATACTCGTGACCGGGATATTTACCTTCACGCCACCGAGGCAGCTGGTTGCCCTTCGGCATTAAACGCGCAATCAGGCGATCTGTCTTTGCCTACTTTTTTTTTTTTCTCTTCCATCTCTTTTCCTTTTGTTGTATAAAATCCCGCCCCACATTGAAGCTGTACACGGGTTTAGCGATCGCCACTAGGATTATCCGTATTTTTCAAAAGGCATTGCAGAATGTAATATGCATGCTAATTAATCCGTTAATCCTTCTCCGAGATCCAAAAAAGTAATGTACTTTTGAATCTCTGAGTCCTCGACTCCGTTTTTGTGGAATGTCGGAGTTCCACAAATCACCTTTTTTTTATCAGCTATAGAAGATTGGAATTTATAGAGATATTTTAGTCTAGAGTCGTCTTCAAAGGTTGGCCAAGGGTGTCAGATATGTTCTCCTTGCCTTTTCGCAGCTAAACAGAAAAGAATGGTACCTGGGAACAAAGTACCTTTCGTAGGGTTGCATTGCTTAGAAAGACCTGACTATCAAGTATCTCTATATGCAACTAACCTAAACGGTTGCCTACTATGATCTTATGTATATTTTTTTCTTGTAAAATCACTAAACGAGTTAGTTTCAAGAAAGCAACAAAACAAAACAAGAAAGGTACATGCATATGCTCCCCACACCTGAACATGAGATGCTGAATATGAATACGCTGAATGTGCCGAATATGCTATATAGCTAAATAGCTAAGTAGCTAAGTAACTAAATAGCTGGATATGAATACTTTACAAGGTAAGATACGAAATCAGCATGGACCGCCAATCCCTCTCCACCCTAAGACTGCCTCTAGATCCAGGGTCTCTGACGCACGAGGCAAAAACTACACCTGCAGCACACTCAAAACGATGAGCTTTTTAGTTTTATTTTAGTTTTATTAGTATTTTATTTTATTTTATTTTATTTTATATTATCTATATTATTTTTTTATTTTAGTTCATCGCATGTGCTGCCTTTCTTACTTTATAATCTCTGCCTCCCTTCAATTCAAGTACTTATCTCTTTTTTCCCCTTTATTCTCTTTTCCATAAAGGAAGCATTGTCTCCTTGACATTCGTTTTGATTTTGTCTAGGCAATTGATCGTTGATCAAGAGTTGCTTATACCTGTTTAAAAGAGAATCCCCCCCCTCCCCCCCTTCCCCAAAAAAAAACAGTTAGGGTTACGTGGGGACAGTCCGAGTTTCACACCATGGCATTCCCGTTTCTGCGAGCATTCGTCACACTCTTGTGAGTACATCTGGAGAGCTCAATCCGACTTAGCTAACGAGGAACAAGTCTCTATCGCTACACCCGGCTCGTGTTTAACTTGTTCTCCTTTTGGACATTTAAGCCAATCCCACCACCAGAGAACCCCAAATTGACCTCACAAGATGTGACGGTGATCATTCCATCGTTGGAGGGCTGTGGCGTCGAACTGGTGGAGACCATACGGACCATTCTTGAAAACCAACCTTTTGAATTGCTCCTGGTGACAATCGAGGCCAATCGCACCAAGGCGGAGCAAATGCTGCAAGCCATGCCGGCATCGGAATCTCGAATCCGATTGTTCACAGTCAAGCATCCCAACAAGCGTCGTCAAATGACTCGAGCCATCCCCGAGGTTCGAACTGCTATTACCCTTCTCGCTGATGACGATGTGAGCTGGCCTCGTACTCTCCTCCCTTGGATTCTGGCCCCCTTTGAAAAGGACGAGAAATACGGTGGGGTGGTGACCTGTCAGCGATTACGCCGGGCCATTGCGCCGAGCCTCTCACAGCGAGTCTGGGGCTTCTTAGGTGCTTTGTACCTGGAACGACGCAACTTCGACTGCGGCGCGACTACCCATGTGGACGGTGGACTTCCCTGCATGTCGGGACGGACGGTGGCGTATCGGACGCAGATTCTACAGAATGAGACCTTCACCTATGCTTTTACCAATGAGGAGTGGTGGTGGGGCAAGTACCAACTCAACGCCGACGATGATAACTTTATCACCCGTTGGATGGTCTCGCACGGATGGGAAACTTATATGCAGTACCACCCAGAGGCAGAGGTGCTGACTACTCTCGAGGACAACCCTCGTTTCTTGAAGCAATGCGCCCGCTGGTCAAGAAGTAATTGGCGAAGCAATCTGACTTCGATGTTTCACGAGAAGCACATTTGGCAGTGAGTGCAACTTTCTTTTCCCTTTTTGTCTTGTCCGATTGGTGTATACCTTGACTCTTCTCTCTCCCTTCCCTCTTATTTCGGTGCCTTTGAGTTTTCTCTTTGGTCCGAATCTAGTGAGATCTTGGTGTGAACAAAGAAACAATCGTCTTTTTAATTTTTAATTTTGGCTCTTCAAGGATGCACACTAACATTCCATAGTCGTCAACCTTGGAGCGCTTATGCCGTTCACCTGACCACTTTGTCGCCGCCTGCCTTTTTAGGTGACATTTTACTGGTCTGGCTGTGCCACAAGGCAACTGGATCATGGGGGGAGTCATTCCACGATCAATCCATGACTATGCTTTACATCTGGATCTTCACTAGCAAGTGGATTAAGCTGTTGGGTCATTATCTTCGCTATCCAGTCGACGTGCTGTTGCTACCCATCTCCGTCCTCTTCGGTTATTTCCACGGCGCAATCAAGATGTACGCCGTGATGACATTGAATGTGGTATGTTTAATTCTTTTCCTTTTCATATTTCTCATTTCTTGTTTTCTGTCTTATCGGGTGCATATGCCGTGTGTATCAAAGCGCAGCCCCTCCTATGACAACTCAGCATCACAACGCTTTGATCACTGTCTCCTCCCTCTTGCAGCTCTTACCCACTATTCCCCTCGATGGTTTTAGATCGCGCAGCTATCTGCCTTTCTGATTTGAATTTTTTTTTTTACCTTCCGCATTGACCATACAGCTGGACTGACCTTTTTTTCTTTTTCCTTTACAGACAACGTGGGGTAGCCGTGATGGCGCCGATGATTACGATGCCGAGCGCATGAAGAAGCGGACAGATGCTGATCGAATGAAGCAACCGTACTATCCGCAATATCTCATTAAATGAGTTCTTTTTTACCGAAGAACCATTTCCTGCTCTCTTTCCCTCGGATATTGGTCTCCTGTCTCCTTTGGATTACACCAGGAGCAGGGGAGAACTTTTGGCCCATTGAGTTGGCCCTTTATATCATTCATGACGAAACGCCGTGACGACACCCATATGCTTTGCTTTGATTTTAGATCTGCCCCGATTTTATCCCGATTTTATCCCTTTTTTTTCCCTTTACCCTGGCGATTCTGCCCGTGTCGCCAAGTTGTCGAGAGTGATACGAGCAACTTCAAAAGTGGCAATGCTCTTCCTCTCAATCCCACGTCTTTACTTCTTCTGCCCAATGCTTTTATTTTCTCTGCACATTGCTGGTTATCAAAAACAAAATGGTGGCAGGGTCTCGATCCATTGTGGCCTTTTTACCCCTTCTCTTCTTGTAAATTACAAAAGCATGGGCGGATGTTGTTTTGCGATTGTTCTGCGATTATTCTGCGCTTGACTCTTCGCGTCTCAGTTTGCTTTTCAGCTTTGATTCCCCCGAGTTTTCTGCGAGAGCCTTTGTTCCTTTTTAGATGCAAGGTGGTAATCTGAACCTTTAGTTTTTTTTTTCACCTCCTTTTTTTGCTTTCCCAAACTGCATATAATTTCTAATTGATGGAATATACGCACAATACCATTTGCCCTTACAGAGAATAGAGAATAGAGCCCTAAAGCTACCTCGGAGCAATGGATCCTGTCATAGTTTCTAATTCTGATGCCATGCAGGTGCGGTCTAGAACCAGTCCAAAAGAGGCTTGACTGTAGTACGAAAATAGTGTCAAAGCTCACTGACATGTGTAATTTATGTGAGACAAAATGTACTTAGATTGTACATGTAGATCGTGTTTGGGGTTGTGGCGCGTGTGGCGAGCCAAGACTTCCAGGAAATGTTCGAGTTTCCGACCTCCAACTTTGGATTCAGGAACCCCCATCAACTCCTTCTTTTTTCTAATTAATTGCTAAGGGTCTGGTCCTTCAAGAAATGGTTGCTTTTGCTCGCGCTGCGCTTCCGTCGCAGCTATTCGCCGTCGCCCGTCCCGTCTCGCTATGTCGGCGCATTCACTCTTCTCCTTTCAGATCAGCCGTTGCACACCCAGTGACTGCCCACGGCCCTCCTCCTAAAGCCCCAGAGTTCAAAGCGACGTCAAAATTGAACGATGCGGAGCTCCCAGCTTCCGAGGGTGGAGCATCGCGATACAATCTCACTGCTGCGCTGAAGAAGCGGTTTTGGAAGGATGTCCATGTGCATGGAAAGTCAGGTATGAGCGGAACAGGCCTTGGCTGACATTCTCATTGACGATCTCGTCCGGTAATACTCGTCAGCTAATGCAGTCACTTCCTTTATGTCCAGACGAATATCAAGTTCTGCTTGACAAGCGACCCGTCAGAACCCCAGCGAAAGAAGTCCTTACTATTCCCTCCACAAAGCCTCACCTCGCCCACGCTGTTGCGCTGGAGTGGGATGTGATGCCCTCCGCCCAAAGTGCTCTCAAGAGTCACCTTATCCCCATGACCTCCCTCGCAGCCCGCGCCACCGATATTGCCCGCGAAGATGCCAAGGGCAAAAACACCACCAGAAAACAGATTATCACAACTGCCATGCGTTATCTAGACACTGATACTCTACTATGTTGGGAGCCCGAGCGACAAATGCACGCGTTGGAACGGACGACGGCCGACGGAAAGCCCGTCGAGACTCTCCGCCAGATTCAAACGAGGATCGCGGGAAACATCATGAGCTTTTTGTCTACCAAGGTCTGGCCTGGCCTTGAAATCATCCCTATCCTCGACACCAATAGCATCCTTCCTCTCTCTCAGCCGAAGGGTACGAAAGACAGTATCTGCTCCTGGGTTTCGGAACTGTCTGCACATGACTTGGCCGGTCTTGAGCGGGCAATCCTTGCTTCCAAGAGTCTTCTCATCGCGGTCCGCCTGGTGGTGGAATGGAGTGAGAACTTCCGCCACGTTCAGCGACCCGAGACAAAGAAGTTCGGTATTGAGGAGGCGGCTGAGGCATCGAGTCTGGAGGTGACCTGGCAGACTAATATGTGGGGTGAGGTTGAGGATACCCACGATGTTGGCAAGGAAGACTTGAAGCGACAATTGGGCAGTGTTGTGATCTTGGTTAGTGGGGAGACTCGATAAGCTAGTGTAAATTAGGTATACTGTATGATAGATATAAATGGCATAGATGGCCTGGATGGCCTTTGTATAAATGCGTATACAAGTACTATTTCATATCAACTCGAGAACACCCTCATTGCCAAGGCGGAGATCAGCACCATTTGCCCCCCAAATAAGGGCCCGAGGCCCCCAGACCCCCCAAATTTCATTTCAACTCTCAACCTTTGCGCAGACGTAGTATCCGGTTTATAAGGATGTCTGATAAACCTGAAGGGTAAGTCTTGTTCCCTTCCAAGTTTGGTAGGAGCGATCCATGGTTCATCACACACGATGACGCCTGTGAGAGTCCCGGGGGAAGTTACCTTGACTTGACTGCCTGACTGCTTTGGTATCCCTGAACCTGTAATATTCAATCAGTCATATGTGAAGTATATACGGGGTATATACGGGGTGTGCACGGTGTATGGACTTTGTACTGACATGCCACTGTTCAGGCACAGACGCTCTCGAAGCGCAATAGCACTTGCCCTCCTCCATCGCGACAAGTCCAAGGGCGAAGACAAAGAACCCGACAACGGAGACACCAACTCAGTCATCTCTACCTCCTCGAACCCCGGCTCGCTGAAACACACCCGCAGCAGCAGCCGCCACAGCCGTCGCAAACAAGGCCAAGACCCGAGTCCGCCACCGACCATTCAAGAATCTGCCGAGAATATGGACACAGTCGGAGACCTGCCTTCCTTGCATCAAATGGAGACTGGCAGCATGTCGCTCGAGCAGTCTGTTCGCACCTTCCGTCTCTTCGAGATCTTGCGCAGCGGTGATACCACCGCCATCTCGAAAGCCATTAAGGATACTACCGACCCACAGGGTGTGAGTTACCTCAACGGCACGACTGTCCTCCATTTGGCCCTGCAGTGCGCCGAGCCCCAGGTTGTGGAATATGTGTTGTCCACCGCGGAGGACCTCGATATCAACTCACGAGATCGGGATGGAAACACGCCACTTCACATTGCCGCCCAGCTGGGTCGGGGCCCGCTCGTTCGCGAATTGCTGAACCGACCGTCTATAAATGATTCCATTGTCAACTATCGGGGCCAGACAGCTCTCGATTTGGCCCGTACCCCTGAAATCTTCCAGCAACTACAGCTTGCGCGGTCTCTCTTCATCGATAGCAAGAACCAGGAAATCCAAGCTTTGATTGCAAGCTCTGATTATAAGGAGCTGGAGGCTTTGCTCGAGGAACCTCGAGTGGAGGGTATTATGGACGTGAACAGCTACGACCTAGTTACAGACCCGACAACAGTCCAATCCGGTGGCACGCTTTTACACGAGGGTGCTAGAAATAAAGATGCGCAACTCATTGAAATCCTTCTAACACATGGCGCGGATCCTTTTCGTCGTGACAAAAAGGGGAAGCTACCACAGGACGTTACCAAAGATGACAAAACCCGCGCTCTCTTGAAGAGATCCCCGGCTGCTGTTATTGCTCAGCGCGGTATTCAAGAAAGGGCTATTCTCGGAAATAGTAATGCTCAAGGTCTTGCTGGGCGCGTTTCGGTTGGCGATGCCCCTCTTGGAGGCAAGGACGCCCGCGAGATGAGAGGCTATCTTAAGAAATGGACGAATTACACCACGGGGTACAAATTGCGCTGGTTCGTTCTGGAGGATGGAGTTCTGAGTTATTATAAGCACCAAGGTAAGTCCAGAGTTCATCTTCGGCCTTGTCATCGCTCTTCCTGCCGTTGAGCCTTGCTAACTTTCTCTATAGATGACGCAGGCTCTGCCTGTCGCGGTGCGATCAACATGAAGATTGCTAGACTTAGCATGGATGCGCAGGATAAGACGCGCTTTGAAATCCACGGCAAGTCATCGGTCAAATACCACCTCAAGGCCAACCATGTTGTGGAGGCAAAGCGCTGGTTCTGGTCCCTCAACAATGCCATTCAGTGGGCCAAGGATGAAGCGAAGGAGGAGGAGCGTCAGCGATCGAAGAATGCAGAGGTGCTTCGCCAGGCCAAGATTGATCAGACAGAAGGACGCCCTGCGGATACACCATCGGAGTCTGGCCTTTCTCACAAGCCCAGCACAAAGGGACTCGCACCTCCCTCTCTGGGCGGTGGCAGCAGCAGCGGTACAAGACTCAGCACATATGCATCCCGGACTACGCTGGATATCCCAGCTGGAGACGAAGATAGCTCCGCTTATGGCGGTTCTTATGACCAGATTCTTGCTCCAAACGATATGAACAGAGTAATGAGTCATGTCACAACTGTGCCGGACGGAGAGGGTGAGGATGAAGAATTTGTCGACTATGGTTCAAGCCACGAAAATGAGATGCCAGCCGCTGATAAAGATGCTCTCAATATCACCGCACAATCTGCGAGGCTTCAGTTGGATCTTCTTGCAAATGTGGCTGCCTCGATACAGACCGAGAAATCCAAGAATCCGGAAATGACGGTCTCGGATCCAGCCCTCGAAGAGGCTCTCGGTGCTTATGAAGCTGCAGTCAGCAGCCTCAAAGGTTTAGTACAGAATCTGCTCAAGATCTCACGAGACCGAGACTCTTATTGGCAATCTCGTCTCAGTAGAGAGGAGTCCATTCGCCAGATGTGGGAAGAAAGCATGGCCCGCGTGGCCCGCGAGCACGAGGAGCTACAATCCAAGATGGGCGAGTCTGAGGAGAAGCGGAAGCGGACCAAGCGGGCCCTGAAAGAAGCTCTGGAGAGCGCAACCGGCAGTAGCCGTTCTATCGCCGGTGTTCAACCCAATTCGCCAACAGAGAACCAAGATCTTGAGGTTAGCCAAACTGAAGGTGAGGTTGCCGAGACGATAGATGAAACAGACCAGACTACACAGCAACTATCCACGAAACCCGCGCCCACTCGCAATCCATCGACATATTCCAAGCTCAGCAGTCTTTGTGATTCCGAATCGGACGGAGAAGAATTCTTTGATGCTATTGATGCTGGTGAAATCGAGATAGAGGATTTCAATAACGCCAAGGAGAACAAGATGGAACAACCTAAAGATGAAAGTGCTGAGCTTCGGGCTGTGAAGAGTACCATCATTGCACCGTCCTTTAGGGGCTACGAAGATCCCGTTAGAGAGCGACTTAAGATGGATGCTGATGATCGGCCAAAGATCTCTTTGTGGGTAAGTTACGGTGTTTCTTTCTTTCTTTCTTTCTTTCTTTGTCGGTGCTAACTACTGTTTAGAGTATTCTGAAATCTATGATTGGAAAGGACATGACAAAAATGACTCTCCCCGTGTCCTTCAACGAACCAACTTCACTACTTCAGCGAGTGGCTGAGGATCTTGAATATACTGACCTCCTTGACATCGCTGCTGGTCGATCCGATTCAATGGAACGCCTGGTCTACGTCGCCACATATGCCGCAAGTGAGTATGCCTCGACCATTGGGCGTGTCGCAAAGCCCTTCAACCCCCTTTTGGGTGAAACATTCGAGTACGTGCGTCCGGACAAGGGCTATCGATTCTTTGTGGAGCAAGTTAGCCACCACCCACCGATTGGAGCTGCGTGGGCCGAATCTCCCAAATGGGACTACTGGGTAAGTGCATGCGGTATTCGTAACCCATTGTCTGTTAGCGGCGCTAATTCAAACTACGTATTCAGGGTGAATCCTCCCTCAAGTCCAAGTTCTACGGCAAATCCTTCGACATCAACCTTTTGGGCACATGGTTCCTGAAGCTCCGACCTTCCTCCGGCGGAGAGGAACTTTACACCTGGAAGAAAGTGACATCGTCGGTTATCGGCATCATCACTGGTAACCCTACAGTAGACAACTACGGTATGATGGAAATCAAGAACTGGACCACCGGCGAAGTCTGTTACCTCGACTTCAAGCCCCGTGGCTGGAAGGCCTCCTCGGCCTACCAGGTGACAGGAAAGGTCGTCGATAGCGAAGGCTCCCCCAAGTGGAGCATTGGTGGCCGCTGGAACGATAAAATCTACGCGCGCCACACCCCCGGCTTTGAGGCACCTGTCTCCGGCCAGGATCCCGAGTCTGCCAAGACCTTCTTAGTCTGGCAGGCCCATGCTCGTCCTACCGGTATACCTTTCAACCTGACTCCGTTCGTCATCACGCTTAACGCTCTCCCCGAGGGTCTGAAAGAGTGGTTACCCCCCACCGATACCAGACTTCGACCCGATCAGCGTGCTATGGAAGATGGTGAATATGATTTGGCTGCTGATGAGAAGCATCGTGTTGAAGAGAAGCAGCGTGCTAAGCGCAGGGATCGCGATGCCAACGGCGATGTCTATGAACCGCAATGGTTCGTCCGTGACAAGTGTGCTGTTACCGGAGAGGGGTTCTGGGCTCATAATGGGAAATACTGGGAGTCCAGGGAATCGCATGATTGGAGTCGATCCGAAGATATCTTCTGAGAGGTCATTGGCTTGTTGTTTTCGCGTGGCCGGTTTGTACAAGACTCCCGATTATCATAAATAAACGAATCAATTCTTTGGATAGCTTTCTCATATCCCCGGGCTCCTCTGAGTAGAAATAAAATAGTAAATGGGATATCTTTAGGTAAAATCCACTTAATTGACAGAACAAAACAGACGATTCAAAGCCAAAGTTGAAGATATCTTAGTCCATAGATGGTTGTTATCAGTCACGTGTCGCCGCAAAAACATCCCCAGAGCCATCCGTGGTCTGATCAGTTCCCCTCCACAACAAATTGACATCGCAATGGCAGGATACACTTGTGTCCAGTGCCTACAGGTCCTCCGTCAAGGAGTCCGGGCCTCGGCCTCCCAGGCTCGCCTGCAGAGCCTCGCCACCGCGCGGAGAAGAAGCCCCATCTCCCCGTCCTTCATCCGCAGCTTCGGCTCGCAACGCAACAGTCGATCGCTGGGCAGCTCCACAGAGCAGCCAAAGCACACACACAGCCAGTCCTGCTGTGCCCCAAAGTCCTCGCCTTCGCCCCTCGGGGAGCGAGCAGCTCACACGGCAACCGGCTCCTCCGTCAACACTCGGGTTAATAACATTCAGGCCGTCTTGAAGCCTGACAACCTGTTCCACTCCTTCTCGGACTCGCCCTCGCCAGAAATTCGCAAACGCGCCCAGTTCATCAAGCAGAATGCCTTCTGCCCCCACCCAAGCCACCAGCAGACCCGGGCGCCCGTCTCGCCGCATGACCCCGAAGCTAGGAAAAGCACCGACGAGGCAAACCTGCCCCCGGCCCATTCGCACTTCGAGTGCCCCGACTGCGGTGTACCAGTCTACTGCTCTGAGGGCCACTGGATGGACGACTTCGAGGCTCATCTGGAGATCTGTGACACTCTGCGCCAGATCAACGAGGACGACCACGACCTGAACTCCGGCCGCTTCTTCCCTGAATTCCATTACCCCGGTCCTCAGGATGATAACTTCGTTATCAACATGACTAACTGGGACACTTACCTGTACACCCGTGAATTCGCGGCTATCAACGACGACCGCTCCATGCGTCAGGTTACCCGCATGCTCACATACCCCCAGACAATCGGCAGTGTCCTGCACGAGCTTAGCCCGTACAGCGTTCGTTCCGGTGGACGGCTCACTCCGGAGGGATTGAAGAGTATGAGTGGTAAGTCCTAATAATATTTCAGCAGCAGAGCATCTGCTAGCAGTGTCCTCTACAACCCACCCACACAACAAACTAACTAATCCCAGCCCTCCGCTATACCCTCCACCCCCCTAAAGCCGGCGAAAGCATCGACGTCAAAGGCCTCCGCCTGCACGCGCCCCCGGTGCGAATCTTCATCCTTGGCGCCCGCGCCGAGTCCTCCCTCCCCCGCGACGTCTGGCTGCAGCTGCAGTACATGTACCCGCGCGCCCTGTTGCACCTGATCTTCATCGGGCCGGAGAGCATGGCGAATCGAGATGGAGAGTATCCGCTTCCCGAGCGCACGCCCGAGAATCCCTTTGGCGGCATCGTCGAGGACAGACTCGGTGGCCAGATGAAGATCACTACTTACGTGGACTACTTCCACACTATGAACAAGGCTCAGTATTTCGGGCCCTTTGATCCTTATCTGGATTGCTTTATGCTCTTCCATCCTGGCCTGGGTCACCCGGCTAGCTCGCATGAGTGGGAGGAGACGCTGCCTCAGCTGCTTGAGACTAAGGTTCCTATCATCTGTACTGGGTATACGCAGTGGGACCTGGAGCGTGATATTAAGTGGGTGGGTGAGAAGTGTCGTGGGGAGTTTGACGTGCTTCTTGAACCCGGGGAGAATATCTTCCGCAGTCTGCGCTGGGATCTGAATGACCAGGATCCCCATGATGTTTCTTGTGGAAACTGGGGATTGTGGGCCTTCCGAGGCAAGAGGTATGTGGTGACTTTTTGGCTGAGTGGAGGGAGGTTGGCTAACTTGCTCGACAGATACGAAGCTGCTTTCTCCAAAGAGTAGGCTAGTTATAGCTCTTCTTTCTGTACGATAGGTTTTTTTTGGTGCCCATTCTTGGGGTCCTTGTAGTAGATAAGATCGGTTTCAGTCCTCTCCGAAGTTATTCACGATTATCGATGCGCTTGATTCAGCCAGTTGTTTGTCGAGTATACGCTGTAGATGAAGCCATAGGCAAGCTCTGATCGAGAAGCTAGGAATCTATACTATATGTAAAGACTAAACGCTCTAGTCATGATATGAAGAAATATTACGAATGAAGCAAAATGTCAAATGGGGCGACAATGAATTGTGTAAATTGCACAGAAGAAAAAAAAATAAACTCCGTAAGTCTTACACTCGGTAAGAAACAGTAGTATGACATTCAAGCACAAAGATGCAAGCACCAATGTAGAGAAAGAATCCAAAGTCAACCAAGACAGAAAGGAAGTAAAGTAGCATGAACAGAAAATGCTTGGATGAGATCAAAAGGGGAGTATCGAAGGTAGAAGAAAAGGGTATAAACATCGGAAAATCGGAATACACGTAAAAGCCACCGTAACCAGAAAGTAGGAAGGTTAAAAGAAAAAGTATGTCAAGAAGCAAGAATATGTAGAGAAGAAAATATCCCAAAAAAGAAGAGATGGGAAGCATCAAGTGGGGGCCTTTCTAAATGACCTGAAATACTCGAGGCTGACACTGGATGCAATGCGACAAAAGTCGAGACCAAGATCGCGGGGGATGTAGCTCAAACATTCACTCGTTCAAATGAGCCAGTAAATGGAGTTTAGATCATGAGAAGACCGGCAATGGCGACTGCGCCAGCCATGAAACCAGGAATGTGGACTGAGGCAGCACCGGCAGTAGCAGGGACGGAAGGAGTAGCCGAGGCAGTCTCACCGGCGGGGGTGCTGGTAGACTTGATCAGGCGAGTGGAGCTAGTGATGCGGCTCACAGAAGGGGTAGCACTAGGGGAGGGAGTGCTAGTGATGACAGGAGTCCAAGTCGACGAGGGAATTTCAGTCGTTGAGATTGGGGTTGAGGTGGACGATGGGGGAGTGTAGCCGGAAGGCACCAGAGTGATGGTCTTGGTGATACACTCAGCTGAGGCAGCTTCAGTGGCGAATGCGACAGGCGCGAGAGCCGAGAGGAAGAGAAGAGCCTTGGTGAACTGCATTGTTGCAAAGTTGTTATGATATTGAGAATTGAGAATTGTGGATGGTATATTGTGAATTGCGAATAAAGCAGTTAAAAGAGTGAATATAGTAAAAGAATGTGAGAACAAAAGAGTGACACTGTTTAGAACAGGAGAAGTTGCAAGTTGAGAGAAAGAGGAAAAAGGGAGGTTCCAAGGCGCTTGGATCGTTACAGGTACCAAGGCATCAAGGCAGGCTATTAAGGCTCCAAGGCATCGATGCAGGACCCAAGCAACCATTGGAATGTCAATTCTATATACATTATAGGAAAAGAGATGTGCCCTGTCATAGCATTTTATTGACTTGTAATAATAGGCAGGGAAGACAAAAGAAGAGAATGTGAATTAGTTTTACTAATTTCAAGCTTGAAACGTTTCAGGTTGACGATTCCTACTGTAGAAACCTGAGACTACATTCTGTGCTTTGCATTGTTCTTAACTTATTACAATGTACAGTTTTCAGTCCAGTCCAATTCATCGCCTTAACATTATCAAAAGCAAAGTGCTTATGGGACATAATCAATACTGTTGTACAGGCCAAGGGCAAGTTCCCAAACCGAGGGTATCAAAGTTGCAAACAAACATCCCATCCCAATCATCTCTTATTATAGCATTCAAGCCCATCATCAAGACCAGCCAGGCTGAGTCATGATAACCCGGCAGTCAGAAAGCAGAAAGCAAAGCAAAAAAAAAAAAAAAAAGGCCGCATTTAGAATCCCCATACGGCGGCCGCCACCACGGCAACGGTCACCCAGTACCCGCTAGCATGCAGGACCATCGCGACAGGCCCGGATGCCGAGGAAGTATTGGTCGAAGTATTGGTCGAGCTTCCATCATCGGCCGTGGTACCGTTGGGCAAGGTACCGTTGATGTAGATGGTCTGAGTGCCATTCACATCGGCTACGCGCACAATGCTGGAGTTCTTGGGTACTGTGCCGTTGAAGAGGGACTCGTAGTAGGTGCTGTTGTTGTTGTTGTCGCAGCCACACTCCGAATACTCCTGGCACACACAGACAATGGGAAGCGAGTCGTTCTTGTGGGCATTTTCGTTGTAGTAGTTGTAGTGGTGGCTGTAAGGGTAGGCGTAGGCGCTGTACAGCCAAAGACCAGGGAAGACGCCCAGTGCAGCTCCACCGAGTACGTAGGGGGCGATGCCTCCACGAGACCGGGAGCCAGCCTTGTAGGGAGTTCGCCCACCGCCGGCATAGTAGTTACCTCCACCGTAGGTTGCTCGAGTGCCAGAACCGCCACTGGTTGTACCACCAACATTGCTTGAACCACTGCGACTGCCTCCGCTTGAACCGGAAGAACCGGTGCGACCTCCGCTGCTGCTGCCACTTGAACCTGAGGAGCCTGAGGAGCCTGAGGAACCGGAAGAACCAGTGCGCCCTCCACTGCTTCCTCCGGATGAACCGCTACCACCTCGGCCTCCACCACCGCCACGCCGTTTCTCGAGAGTTATAATATCTGTGTGGGCAGAATCTAAGGAGTTCACATCTTCAATAAGATCAGTAGACTCTGTTTGAGGGACGGTCAGGGATGTGACTGTGGATAGTAGAAGGAGTGCTGCCCAAGTGAACTTCATGGTGAATGTAGAGAGAAGAAAGGTGAAGAGTCAAGTTGAAGTGAGAAGTGAGAAGTGAGAAATGTAACGGGATGACGAAATTCTGACCCGACTCCAGAGACTTCAGGGTTCCCTTTAATCTTTCAGCAAAATCAGCCTCGGGCCCCTTAGCGGCTTATGGAATACGAAGTTGGAGTTGAAACTATACTCTTTATAATTATACAGGCATATAGGCCGGTAATAGACATGTAATAGACACGTAATAGACAAATATTCAGTATAGAACCATTAATCTCTTAGAAACTTGCCACTCGCCTATAAAGTTGCCGATGATTGTAGCGCTCTCCTTTTCCACATGGGGTTTAGATCCAAGGCTGTGTCTTTATTCTTTATGTATACATTGTACATAGCCTCGCTCACCTATATCTCCATATTCACCTATAATTCTACTCTACGCCCCGTAACATCAGCCTCACCTAAGCCCACATACGAACCGCAATGAGAGTCTGATCCTACAAATCATTCTAGTGATCATAGGAAAATTATCGGAATTATAGGCCTTTCAAATGTTTAATTCTCAAACTCATTGAACATTTGACTATATCTGTTCTTTCTATTTTAATTCGGAAAGGTAATAGTCGAATAATCAAATAACACTAGTTAGTAGTTAATAGTTAATATCAATAGTTCATAGTTGAGATCACTCCCGGTCGGGCAGCTTTCCCCCCAAATCAAAGCTACCTTTCTTTCGTATCTCCCCAAATACTCATTTCCTTGCTACTCTCTCATGGCACGCCAAAGAGGTCTTTCAAATGCCTCTTCTACTTCCTCCGTCTCAGACCAGGTACATGAATCTCCTTATCCTCAACTCCCCCCTTAGAAACCGGCTAATGCAATCATAGGAACTGGGGAGCATGTACGATTACCTCGCCAAAGTTATCCTCCTAGGACCAAGTGGTGCTGGAAAGTGAGTACACCACTATATATATGGTACATAGCTTAGATTATCTGCTGACATCGGATCCTTGAAGGTCTTGTGTACTACACCGCTTCGTGAAAGACGAATGTACAACCCTCCAATTTCCCCACTGGCTCGCTCTCGCTGATTTAACTTCTCTCCAGGGCGAGTACTTTCTTCTCAGACCATCGGCGTGGAATTCGCATCGCGCATCGTGAAACTTGGCACGGGCTCGCGTCGGAGACGCATCAAACTCCAACTCTGGGATACAGCAGGCACAGAACGCTTTAGATCCGTTTCAAGGTCATACTATCGCGGCGCAGCAGGCGCAATCCTCATCTACGATGTCGCTTCCTACAATTCCTTCACTTCCCTTCCTACCTTCCTCATGGACGCCCGCGCCCTCGCTTCCCCGAATTTATCCGTCATCCTGGCCGGGAATAAAGCCGACCTGACCTCCGAGGCCCAGTCTGATTTCGATGATAACTCCCGCCCGCCTCCGACCCCATCCAGTACTTCCAGCAGGCAGTCATCTATCCCGTGGGATGTGAATGGGTCGATTCGTTCGACCAGCATGATGGGGACGGGGACTAGGTTGACTGCTACCCGTACCTCGGAAGGCAGAGAGGTTAGCTCCGAGGAGACATCCCACTGGGCTGCCAAGTCGAATATCCCCGTCGCCGTAGAGATCTCAGCGCTGACGGGGGATGGCGTGGAAGAAGTCTTTAATCGATTGGCGCGTATTATCTTGACCAAGATTGAGCTCGGTGAGATCGACCCCGATGACCCGCAGAGCGGGATCCAGTACGGGGATGGAGGTCTATATGGCGGCAGCGACGCTTCGAGTATCAGAAGTCGGGCGACGTTGGATGATAATTCTGTCCCCCTCCAGCGCAAGGCTCGTCGAAAGGGCAAGACCCCTGGTACGGGACATAGTTGGAAGAGCGGGATGAGGGAATGGGAGGACGTTTTCCGTTTGGGCTCTGGAAATCACCCAAATCAAGGGTGCTGTTAGTATTATTTTCATCACCCTACGGATCTTTTATTTTTATTTTGTTCTGTTTCGATTTGGTCGTTTACTACACTGCACGATACCCCCGCTGTTGGCCTTGATCATTTCTATATGTTACTTTATTAACCGCTCAGACAAGGATTTATTGCATATCAAATTTTAATTCATCTCTCATTCAAAAATCTGCTAAATAATAATAAAACGCCCCGTTTATTCCCAATATTTCGTTTCTATGACGAAGTTTAGACATCAATACCAGCAATCAAGGTCTTGATGCCCTTGCCAGCCTTAACCTCAATAAAGGCCTGCTCAGCTTGGTCGAACTTGACCGTGCCGGTAATCAACTTCTTGACATCGACCTTGCCGGTTGAAACCAGTCCAACCGCAAGCTTGTAGTCTCCGCTACCATAGCGGAAGCTACCCTTGATGGTCAGCTCCTTGGAGCAAGCCGCCATGATAGGGAACTGGATCTCGCTGCGGCCCATGCCACCCTGCACGTATGTGCCTCCGTTGCGCAGAACGTGGATTCCCGTGTGCACAGAGGGCTCGGCACCCGAAGCGTCAATCGCCACATCGGCACCAGCGCCGAGTCCATTCTCTTGTCTCAGGCGCTCGGCGTTCTGAGTGGCCGCAACCTTGCTGGGCATGAACGTCGATGTCGTGGCGTAGTCCTTGGCAAAGTCAAGACGCTGCTGTTGGATATCCACGGCGATGACCTTGGAGGCACCAAACGCAGTCGCCACGGCACAGCACAGTAAGCCCACGGGGCCGGCGCCGAATACAACCACCGACTGGCCCGGGCTAACGCTGGCTTGGCGCACGATGTGCACAGCAACAGCGAGGGGCTCCATCAGCGCTCCCTCCTGCAGGGAGATGTGCTCGGGGAGCTTGTAGCAGAAGTCCTCGGGAAGAGTGTAGTACTTGGCGAGGGTGCCGTCATAGGGCGGGGTAGCGGCGAAGCGCATGTCCTCGCACAGGTTGTATTTTCCAGCCTTGCAGGGCTCGCATCGGCGGCAGGAGGTGCCGGGCTCCATGGCAACCCGGTCGCCCACCTTTAGGGTCTTGACGGCTGATCCGACTTGACTGATGATGCCTGCTGACTCGTGCCCGAGAACCATGGGGTCTTTGACGACAAATGAACCGATTGAGCCATGTTCCCAGTAGTGCACCTGTTGCAGGAATAGGTTAGTCTATGATCCATGAAGGTTTCCGAAACGTACATACATCACTGCCGCAGATACCGGTGTACTTGACGTTGATGATGACATCGTGGGGGTTCTTCAGCTCGGGAACCGGCCGGTCTTCAAACTTGACCTTGTGGATGCCCTGGAGGACGAATGAAAGGTTCTACATGACTGTCAGACTTGTTTGCCTTATTCTCAACGGTGATTCGAGCCCTACCTGAGATGTGGCCATTGTGTATGTGTTTAGAGGGGCAATAGGAGTTTCGAGGAGATCGACAAGGATTGAGATGAAAGTAAGAGAGAAAGAGAAATTCTACACAGAATATATAAGAACTCAGAGAAAAAAAGGGTGAACCGGGAGAATGCAGTCGAAGTGAATTGAACCGACAAGAGCTCCCCGCAGAGACGAGTTCCACTTCGGATGAGATGAGATGTGGATCGGCCTTTCTTTTTTAGCCGGACGATATTAACCGGTCTCTCTTGTTTCGAGGTCAGAGGCAAGCCATGTGACCACTATATGATCAAGTGACATATTTGAAGTTTTTTAGAATTATATACTTACAAGGGACATATTTCTGCCATATAAGATACTATTATATATTACAATACACTACAATATACTGTATACTATTGTACTATTAAATTGAGTATACCCTGTTAAAAAAAAGTGTCGGCCCGGATGCCAAGACCCCGGAACCCGGTCCGTCCACCTCTCGCCTCTCTCTCTCTCTCTCTTCTGATAGCTTTTGATAGCTTTTGATAGCTTTTGATAGCTTTACTTCTTCCGCAATGGTCTTCAATGCTCTTACAATAGGGGCACGTAGTCTCCGGATTCGACCTGCACCTCGCCTCGTGCGCCATTTCGCAGCTTCGGCCAAGCAAGCCAAGGAAAACGCATCATTCAAGAGTCAACTATACGAAAGCACCCAGCAGCGTCTGAAGCGCGAGCGCGCCGAGCAAGAGAAATTCGCCCAATATCAGACCCAGTCCCCTGGAGGTCGTTCTGCTGCCCTGGTCTTCGGTATGCGATGCCGAGATACCCTTACATTTTCCTCCAGGTCATTAGCTAACTAAATCTGCAATCGCGCTGTAGCTTTGGTTTTCTTCTCAACTGGTGCTTACTACCTCGGATCCATCAAGCCTGCAGCTCTCCCCTCCTCATCTACAACGCCTCTCTCCGAGATCGAGGCTCCAAAACACAACGTCTCTCCCTCCAACCTCCAAGCAGCATGGGCTGATTTCGTCGAGATTCTGGGCAAGGAAAATGTCTCAACTGCAAGCGGCGACTTGGAATCGCATTCCGGATCTGATTGGTCCTCCTATTCCCAGAAAGAGAATGAGAAGCCCTTCTTGATCCTCTACCCGTCAAGTACTGAGGAGGTCTCGCGCATCATGAAGGTTTGCCACCAGCGCATTATCCCTGTGACTCCGTACTCCGGCGGCACCAGCTTGGAGGGCCATTTTGCATCTACGAGAGGTGGTGTGTGCGTGGATTTCTGTCGCATGGACCGTATTCTGAAGCTCCACAAGCGTGATTTGGATGTTGTTGTCCAGCCCGCTGTTGGATGGGAGGAGTTGAACGAGGAGATCGCCAAGGATGGGCTTTTCTTCCCTCCGGACCCTGGTCCCGGTGCGATGATTGGCGGTATGGTCGGGACAGGATGCTCGGGAACTAATGCCTACCGGTACGGAACAATGCGTGAGTGGGTGCTGTCGCTCACTGTGGTCCTCGCCGATGGCACCATTATCAAGACTCGGCAGCGACCGCGGAAGTCTAGTGCTGGTTATGACCTGACTAAGCTCTTTATTGGCAGCGAAGGCACTCTTGGTCTGGTAACGGAAGCGACCCTGAAGCTGACCGTCAAGCCCCAGAGCGAGAATGTTGCTGTCGCAAGCTTTGGGACTATTCAGAATGCTGCAGAGTGTGTGACCAATGTGGTGGAGGCTGGTATCCCTGTTGCTGGTGTTGAGATTCTGGATGATATCCAGATGAAGTGCATCAATGCCAGCAGGACTACCAGCCGCCAATGGAAGGAGTCCCCCACCCTGTTCTTCAAGTTCACTGGCACCCCAAATGCGGTCAAGGAGCAGATTAGTATGGTACAGAAAATTGTGTCTAGCACCTCGGGCAATACCTTCGAGTTTGCACGTGGCAAGGATGAAATGGCAGAACTCTGGAGTGCTCGCAAACAGGCGCTGTGGAGTGTCATGGCGATGAAGAGAAACCCGGATGACCACGTCTGGACGACCGATGTGGCGGTACCGATGAGCAAGTTGCCCGATATCATGGAGGCAACCAAAGAAGATATGACTAAGAATGGTTTGTTGGCTGGAATCTGTGGCCATGTTGGAGATGGCAACTTCCACGGTAAGCTATTGTCTTGGTTTCGGCATACCCCAAAATCATTCGACATGTACTAACAGCCGACAGCGATCATTCTCTTCAGCGACAGTGAGAAGGAGATAGCAGAGGGAGTCGTGCACCGCATGGTGAAACGCGCTGTGGAGATGGAGGGCACTGTCACTGGGGAGCACGGTGTCGGTCTCGTCAAGCGAGACTACCTTGAGCACGAGTTGGGCGAAAGTACAGTTGACACAATGCGCCGGGTAAGTCTTGATATACAATCGTATTCAACCTCCAAATCCAAATATACCTGGTCTACGCCCATGGAGAACACCGCTAATACTCATATCTGCATTTCTAGCTGAAATTGGCTCTCGATCCACTCCGCCTGCTTAACTGTGACAAGGTTGTTCGCACTGAACAACCGGCTCCCGGGGAGGTTAAGGAATGGTAGATGTCTTCGCCGACATATGCTGCAACAGGGTCTATCACTAGTCCGAAAACTATATCCGGGGCAATGCTGAGGTTATTTAATCCGAATCCGAACCAGACCGTTCATGGTGATGGTGGTGTCGGTGGTGTCGGTGAGAACGTTCCTCATCATCGCTTCTCCCACCGTGAGAGCCAGAGCCGTACCTGGGGCGCTCCTCGTCCTCGTATTGTCGCTCGGGGCGGTATCCATCGCCACTCTCTCGCTGATTATATCCTTCCTGGGGCCTATAGCCAGAGTTCTCATATTCATTGTAGCCAGGTTGCGGTCTACCATATCCAGAGGGCTCCCTGTACATTGTGATTAATATAAGAGACTAGCCAATAACAAATAATCAAGTCAACTTACTGTCCATATTCCTGACGGGGAGGTGGGCCTCCGTATCCATACTGTGTCTCTGTACGTTGGTATTCAGATTGGCCACTTTGGTAGGTCTCCCGTGTCTGCTCCTGATAGTAGCCCTGGCTTTCCGACTGGTATTGGTGGTGTTCCTCCCGGCGGAAGTTCTCTGCTGGAGGTGCGTAGCCAGAGTACTCATCGCGACGCGCAGGGGGATGTTCATAGACAGTTTCACTTCGGTATTCGTATCCATCGGGACGCGGACGGTATTCTTCGCGATGAATCGGGGGCTGACTGTAGCCTCCGTAGCTTGGTTCGCTTGGCTGTCCATATCCACTCTGGCGAGGGGGTTGCATTTGACTGTACGAGTCCATTCCATATTGCTGGCTCTCATGTTGGGGTCGACTCTGGTAAGAATTCCCACTGTCATAGTTCTGAGCTTCAGGGCTCTCTCGGTCCGGCCTTGAACCGCTGTTGTTGAGAAGCATAGAGCCCATGCCTCCTACGAGTCCACCGAGTATACCTCCAAATGCGCCTCCTCCCAGAGCCTCGGAAGCAAGCTTCTCAATACCAGAGTCACCAGAGCCACCGGGCCCTTGACCTTCGCCAGAGCTGCCATGAGACTTGGGAAGAGCGAGCGGCTTGCCACATCCGTGTCCACAATCTTGCACGCCATCTTTATGGTTTCTGCCTTCACGGACACCCTCGCGGCTCAGCTGCTCGCGGAGGATGTCACGCTCCTCATCATCCTTTTCGCTCCACCACTTCTCGACCGTGGAGAACATGATTTGGTGCATATCGGTAGCTCCATCGCGTCCAGACTCACGAAGAGCGGGGTGATGGAAAACACCAGAGATGATTCTATCAAGGGTTCGGTCGATATCGACATTCTCATCATCCCAGCATGACATTAACTGAGGAACCGACCATTTGACCACAGCTGACGCAATACGACCAGCTGGTTCATTCAGAATGTTAGAGAAGTGGTCCTTTGAGAGCATTGAGTGAGTCGGGTTCGAGCAGTCATCATCGTCGAACACAATGTGCTGCTGCTCCCGGCTGCTCTGAATCACTTCGGATGAACCGGTTTCGAGCTCGGACTTGACCTGCTTGATAATGGGAAGGACATAGGGAGCTAGGATAGAGAAGACAAAAATGGTGATTTGATCCTGAATTTGCTCGATCAGGTCGGGCAAGACTGGGATCTTTTCGATGGCCTCATTGATTTGTTTCAGCAGGTTATCATGCCACTCGAGGACTGGGTAGATCTGCTTCTGAACATTGTCCAGGTAGAGAGCCCAATCTTCAGGTTCACGAGGATTGATATTCTCGCCGTCATTTTTGGCATCATCTGCCTTTGATTTGAAGTCATCCATCTTTTCGGTCTGGTCGTTGCTGTCACCAAGAAGTCCATCAGGAATCTTGCCTAGCAGAGTCTGCAGGAAACTCTCAGAGGCATCCTGGTTCTCCGATTGGGCGACGACATTCTCCAACCCCTCAATTTCAGACTGCATTGTCTTGTCGGACAACTCTCCCAGTACGGAATGGAAGAAGTCAACTCCACCAAAGGTACCAGTCACGATTGGATAGACTTCGTTATCGACCCCTCTCACTTGCAGCTTGGTGTTACGTCCGACGTGAGGGAAGACCTCCCTCTCTCCCATTTCAATCAGACTGAGTTCGGTGTAGTTAGAGTGGGCAGCATAATCTTCCAAGCAGTGCAATCCCGTGCCCAACAGTCGTAGAGCTTCATATAGGTCGTCCTTGTTCCCGGATTGGCCGTAACGACGACCCATCTGAATTGAGCGGCCGAGCACACGGCGAATCAGGGCAGCCGAGGTGTCGATACCCACATCCTCCGTTGCGATGTAGTGTTTCAAGCCTGTGTTTCGGGCGGGGTTAGTCCAATATCGACCACCGCATGATCAGATTTCATACCGGTGCGGGGATCCACTGAAAGCTCTCGCTCTTCGTCGACGGGGCCACGCAGTCGACGATCGTAGTCACGCGCATCCTCGCCCGTGGCGTATCCCAAGGGGTTATCGATATGCTCGGTAGGCTGATAACATCCAAGGCGTTCTGTGGTAACCTCAAACTCTTTGGTTCCGTATCTTTTCTAAGTCTCAGCGAAAATGTTAATAGTTCTACCCATTTTCGAGACTCACCCAAAGCTCATGAAGCCCAGTACCCAGAGTAGGATACGGATAGCTTCAGCACTAACATACTTCACGGTGCCCACATCGACTGCTTGGCTGTAATCCCGCAACCAATTACCGAAGTAGACTCGCTTCACGTCCAGCTTGCCGAATTTCTTACCACCAGCGACTCTCGCCATGAAGAGAGTCAGAAGGGCATCCTCAATATCTCCATGACGCCAGTTTTGACCTTCGAGGCGGGAAAGAGAGGCGATGTTACCAGCGCCAAATGCATATGCCTGACCAGAGAAAGCGACCAGGACTAATAGGGACAACCCCAGGTTCTGCAAGGACAGACCCATGGTTGAGAATGATATAATATCGGGGGGTATTTTCTATCAAGAAAATAGAAAAGAAAAGAAAAGAAGAAAAGAAGAAAAGAAGGAATTAGAGAGAAAGGAAAAGATCAAGTATCAACCCCACCTATGTGTACACAGGTCAAACACTGGTGGGGGGATGTGCATCTTGGCATGTACTAAGTACATACATGTATGGGTACAACAACATTTGAATAATGCCGGTCTTTTTTTGGTTTTGGTCTCGGATCTTTGTGTCTTTATGTTCTTTTATATGTACTTTTTTTTTACATTTGTTCTATGTATGTATAGCCTTGATGTGCAAGTATGGGTTTATACGAGCGGATTATTATAGTTAACTAGGTTAACATGGATTAATCTAACTACGTAGTTAGTTATATAATATTACCTAATAGGGTATATCATGTAGTTAGATGAGGTCAAGATGAATAGGGGGAAATAACAGAGGAATATAGGGGAGGAATAAATTAAAATAAGATGAGAACTAAACAAACTAATCAAACTAATCGAAATCGGATTAAACTAATCAAACTAGAGGGACTAAAGGGACTAACGTATTTCACCACCGAGTGGCCACAACCACCGAGTGGCCACCCCACCCAAAACGCGTCAATTAATTTAATCCCTTCTTCTTCAACCACCCACTATGCCACCAATTCGCTCTCAAAGCTCGAAAAATTCAATTGAGCAAGAGGGTAGGCTTTTATTAGCTATCCAGGCTTTTAAAAATGGAGATATCAGTAATATTACTCTCGCTGCTCGCACTTTCAATGTGCCGCGTTCAACTCTCCGCCGCCGCCTTAGCGGCGTCAAGACCGCGCGACTTCTCGCGCTAATTCGCATAAATTGACAGAACTTGAAGAGGAATCTCTTGAAAAATGGATTATCTCTATGGATTCTCGTGGAGCAGCCCCCCGGCCCTCTTCCGTACGAGAAATGGCGGATCTTCTTCTTCAACAACGTGGAACTACCCCGGTTCTTTCGGTCGGCGAAAATTGGGTTACGAAATTCGTGAAACGACATCCTCTCCTCTCCTCCCGATTCTCGAAACGGTATAATTACGAGCGTGCGAAATGCGAAGACCCTAAAATCATTGGGGAGTGGTTTAATCTGGTTCAAAAGACGATCCTTCAATTTGGAATCGACCCCGATGACGTTTATAACTTTGACGAGACCGGTTTCGCGTTAGGATTAACCGCGACCGCGAAGGTTATTACGAGAAGTGATATAACCGGTCGGCGTAAGACTTTACAACCTGGAACTCGCGAGTGGGTGACAGTAATTGAATGTACGGGTGCTTCTGGCTGGGTGCTTCCTCCGTGTGTGATTTTTAAAGGCAAAGTCTTCCTCGAATCTTGGTTTAAAAGCGTCCCGAATGACTGGCGCTTTGAAGTAAGCCCTAACGGTTGGACTTCGGATGAAATTGGACTTCGTTGGCTCGAAAAGCTCTTTATTCCTTCGACTTCTTCGCGTACGAAGGGGAGGTATCGGCTTCTAGTACTCGACGGTCACGGAAGCCATTTAACACCGAAGTTCGACGAAATCTGCGAACAAAATGGTATTATACCAATTTGTATGCCTCCGCATTCCTCTCACCTTTTACAACCTCTCGATATCGGCTGTTTTGCGGTACTAAAACGTGCGTACGGTCGGTTTGTTGAATTCAAAATGCGGAGTGGGATAAATCATGTCGATAAACTTGACTTCCTCGAAGCATACCCACTTATACGAATTGAAGCTTTTAAATCAGAGACTATTAAAAATAGCTTCGGAGCAGCTGGTTTAATACCTTTTGCACCCGATCGAGTGATTTCAAAGCTTGATATTCGTCTTCGAACCCCGACCCCCTCCCGAGCCGGGGTAGTGATTGGGACCCAAAAACCCCTTCGAACTACGTCCAATTACAAAAACAAGCTTCGTCAATTAAAGCATTGCTTCGTATAAGATCAAGGAGCCCTCCAAGTCCTCTCAATTCCGCTATAAACCAGGTTTTAAAGGCGTGCCAGATCACTATGCAATCCGCCGCACTTCTTGAGAAAGAAGTAAGCGATTTACGCGCCGCCAACGAGAAGCAGAAGCAAAAGCGCACTCGATCCCGAAGGCAGATACCCGCCGAAGAAGGCCTCTCAGTTCAAGAAGCATCTGCATTAATTATGCAGCAACTGGAAGCAACTGAAGCACCTTCCCCCGCCGCCGGCATACCTAGAGAATCGGGTTTACAACCACGTACAAAGCCCCCCCGGGGATGTGGAATATGCAGATTGCCAGGGCATAGAAGAGAAACATGTCCAGATAGACCAATTAGTTAGTTGAATTAATTTAATGGAGTTTTGGTTGAGAAAAATGCATTTAAATTTAATATGTAGGGTTGGGGTGGCCACTCGGTGGTTGTGGCCACTCGGTGGTGAAATACGTTAAAGGGACTAGAGAAACTAGAAGATCCAAGAATAGGGATTTAAAAAAAAGGGGATAGGAGAGAATAGGAGTCAAAGCCGCATGCGGTCTCGATTTCCGTCTGTCTCCGGCTTCACCGCCGTCTCCTTTTTCTTGAAATATATACTCTTCCTAGTTCCTCACTCTCTCTCTCTCTCTCTCTACTACGTTAACTTCCTTTCTATCTCTCCTCGACATGCGAATGTCTAATCCTTTATCTCTCCCGCATAAGCGCTTATCTTAGTCACTTTCCCCGCTGATGCGCTGATGCGCCCCCTCACACTTGATTACTCGGGACCTCTCATCTTCCTTGAATTCTGCTCGGATTTTCATTCAGTTCACAATGAATCATACGGTTTCTTACTAAAAGCCGTTAAGTCCCGATAGCGCGCGACGATTCATACTCTCAAGAGTCGGCCTTTCCCGTTATGAAAAACCGACTGGGGGAATCTGGATCGCTCCAGCGTCCTACAAAGGCGAGACCAGGCATTGAGACTGGACGGGCTGCCTCCTATCATATCTTTCCGTCTCGAGATCTCAACCCTCATGATCAATTCCCCTTTCCCGATCTTGCCGACAATTCATATTCTCCAGTCAACCTCAAAAAGCGCGGCTCCATGGCTTCAAGCATGGCCATGCATGATACACCGGGCGAACAACCGTGGAATTCGGAGCAGCAGTTGATGAATGCTTCTGAAAACATATCCTCCGAAGCTCTCGACTCTCGCCTCCACAAAAGTAAATCAATGAAACCCAAGGTCCATATCAAGCCCATTTTGCGGAAACTCTCCCGAGATGATCCCCCGTCGACCTCGATCGACCTGTCGCGATCGTCCACTGACCAAGAGGGGCTGGGCATTTACATGAACTTCGAGCGGGAGCGCCCACGCAGCGGGTCCCTCACAGGTGTGACTTTCAAAAGAACACCTTCTGGTCTTCACAATCGATCCACCAGTGGAACATCACAGTTCTCAAATGGCTCAGGCTCGACTGCAAGCAAGCCCGGATCCCAGTATGTGCATCCCATGCGACAGATGCCTCGAGCGTACACCCCACCATTAGGCCAATCCTACGAGGAGTCAAGCCATGATAGCGACGAACTAGCCGAAAGCCCCGAGTCGGAGCCTGCGTCTATCCAAGAAACCCGTACTTCTTCAGGCCCGGCCCTACCCCGGCTGTCATTGCAGATCCAAGATGATTCTTTCACCCGTCTCCCCGGGATTTCACAGACCAATGTGACCAGTCGACCGTCCTTTGGATATTCCCGGGAGACTGATGGTACTGCATCTCCGATGTCAAGAACCTCTCTCGACTTCGTTTTCCGATCCCGAACCCGAACTAGCACCGATCCTATCTCCCGTGCAGCCACAGTTCAGGCTGCCCGTCAAGCATTTGAGGATAAAGAAGCCGCCAAAAACCGCCGGCTTGAAAAACAACAAATCAAAGCTGAAGAGAGGGGCTCCCGGCGTCGCTTGAAGCGACACATGTCGGAAGATCCTGAGTCTCCCGTACAGTCTAGGGAGGAGATATCTGAGAAACCCCAAAGATCCGTGCATGAGACCCAAGAACCGTCGGCCTCATGGAAATCCCAATCCAAAAGCACATGGGTTCTCTTCATGACCTGGCTTCGAACTCGAGTGTTCAAACTGGGACGCAAGATCAAGAAACTTCGTTGATTCTGACATCTTTCGTCGTTTTTTCATTTTTTCCTTTGTTTTTTTTTTCCTTTGTTTCATCCCCTTTTTTCCTTTTTGTTCCAAGTTCATACTTCCAATGAGCGGGCGATTTGATTGTTCCCCTGGTGTTAGATCTAGGAGATTTTTTTTACACCTTTAAGGATACCGCTCGATATGAGCAGGATACACGGCGTCTGGATTGCTGTCTTTGCAACGCATGCGTTTGACATCTCTAGGCGATTGCAGGTCGAGTGCCCTAGGGATAGGGACATAGCATTTCCAAGGGCATTTATATTTATGCATGGGAAACGAGAAATGTGGGATATGATCCCCCGGTGGTACCAGACCAAATTATGAAATGAAAGTCATCAATTATTCAACTGTGCTCAGTAAATTTATATATCAACGTTGTCAAAGGAGATGCCCTTGTAGTCACGTGCTCAAACTGCGTTGTTCGCGTCTTCCCCAAATTTCCCCCCAAAAGACTACGGCGCACAGCAGCGACAACAACCGCCTGATAAGCTCCACATCTTCCAGCTCTATCTATTTCTTCCAACAGACGCGCCTCCACGGAGGGGAGCGTCTCCTTCATCATGGTGTACGATTGGTCCGGAAAGCGGGAAATCTGCTTCCAGATGTACATTCAGGAAAAGAAGGCGTTGGAGGAGATCATGGACTACATGCGGACTGCCTGTCAGTTTGCGCCAAGGTAAGTGTATATCCTCGCTTTCATCTGTTAGACACCAATTGATTTTCGTCACTTCTCTAGCAAACGTGCCTTTCAGACTCAGTTCAAACGATGGGGCTTTCCGTCGAAACAAAATCCAGCACATAAGAATATTGAGCTCGTCGCCCGAGTTAAACAGCTTTGGGAACGGAACACAAGCCAACGGGATATGCTTCGTATCTTGAATGATGAAGGCTTTGAAATCAAAGAGAGGGAATTAATGCGAGTGCGCGCAAAGAATCGCTGGCTGCTGCGAGTCCCCAACGGAATGAAGTCACAGTCAAATGTCGAGGAACAAGCTGTCCCACCGGAGGATGAGGGCCTACTCGCCTTGCAACAGGAGGTATACAAGGTTGAAAGCGCACTCGATGATCCGCATCCTCTCCCTACACAACCAGACGCTGAACACCCAACCACCGAGTCCCCCGCTCTCTCACCAGAGGTCATCGCAAAACGCCAAGAGCGACTAGACCGCCTAAAGACTGAAAGCGCAGAACGTTGGGCATCGCGAAAACGTCGGCGTCGAACTCGAGGATGGGCAGGGCTACCGGCTGACCCTCCGGGGCCTCCACGCTTTCCGTCAGAGACAACCATCGATGAGAGCAAGCAATATCTCAACCTAGACAACACTATGTACCGCCAGATCAGAGACCATTTCCAGCGAATCTGCGAAGAAGCAGGCTTCATCAAGAAAACCGCAGCTGGCCCTGAGAGATGGCAGGCTGCGAAAGACAAATTGATACAGGAATCCGCGCACCTCCAACAGGTGTTCAATACAGATCCTACCCAACGCGACGCAAAGACCCTTGCACTCGATGTGGTTTGTACGGATGTCACCAAACGAATGCGGACTCTGGAGAGACGCATGACAATCGCGGAGGCGAAGAATGCTCTGGGGATCAACCCGGAAGAAAGTCGACAGATTCGAAATGCCTTCTATGACACCTTGAAGGTGGATCATTTTACAAGCAAGTTAGAGGCTGGCGATGAACACTGGAGAGAGCTCAAAGAGCAATGGATTGCGAACTCGGAGCTGCTTCGGCAAATCCTCGCGCCTGGGCCAGCCGACCCGGATCACGGCAACAAACTAAAGGCTCTAGAAGTACTCTGTCGCGATGTCATGAAGAGACTTCGAGACGACCAGACGAAGCGAGATCCGGCACGTAAGAGATCCTCGGCACGTGCCGAATCCCGAAACCCAACCCCGACAACCTCTTCTATGGGAGGCATGCTAAGCAACGAGATCAGCAATGGAATTAGTACATTGGCCTCTCAGGCGTTGGCCAGTGCACCCATTACGGCTACCGAGATCGGCGATATGCAAATTGACCCTTCACTACTCCAGGCTGCGAACGACCCATCCTTCTCAACCAATAATCCACACCACGATGCGGGCAATGGCTTTGAATATGTGGACCCTATGCTCAGTTCCGCACTACTACATACTCCCGTCTGGTTCCAGGCTGGCTCGAGAGACCAGTCGCAAGAAACAACCCAAAAACCCTGGCTCGAAAAACTAGCCACCCGAACAGTGGAAGAGCTCCGGCAATTGATCGGCGCCAGGTATCCCTATTCAATCATCACCCGAATTGAGGGTATTGACAGGGATGAGGAAGGAAACGAGATTCCATTCTCAATCGACGACGATCACGAATTGGATGCATACTTGACTCATATCCACGGAAGGAAGGCGTTGCTTGATTTTACCTTGGGACAGATCTGAAAACTGTCTGCCCTGGTGGCAAGGCGTAAATTCGGTTGAGCTAACCAGCGTTTATTACCCCCATTTTAGGATAGCAAATGAAAATATTACTGTAAGGAATAAGATAAAGAAGGCCTTCCTTGGATGATTACGAGATGGTCGACACCACGAGAGACCTCTATAGTAAAAGATAAATCGTGAAGTTTTTGGGGGTCCCTAAGGTGACCATATACATATACATTGTTCGTTGTTCACAATTCTAATGTTCAAAAACACAAAATCCCTGTCAACCCGCTACACCTGTGCACCGAATAAGAAACCGCCATGGGCCAAAACCATCAGCTTAGTTGGCGCCGAGGGTTTGGACCACGTTCCTGAAAAGAACCCCAATAGCGGGCAAGGAGAACGATGGCGTCTCACCAAAGACACTAGCCAGTCCCTTGGTTTGAGCAGAAAATTCTTCCACGTCATCAGATTGAGCTAGTGGCCTCTCCGGTCCACGGTTGAAGAGAGTTGCCAATCCATTGTCGATTTGGCCGGTCACATCACGAGACTGGTTGTTCTGGCTCTTCTGGGAAGCCTTGTCCAGGCAGCCGAGTCGCTGCACAGTTGCCGCGGAGTCAACGACGATGTAATCACCGGAATAAGCATCCGAGAGCAGTGCAACCGGGGAGGTCTGCAGGGTTTCCTGGAAGACAACCTCAAAGGATGGGACGTCGTAGATCTTGATTTGGAATCGCACCTTGCGTCGTTTCTTGTGTGACGAACTCGTAACAATTGCCAATGACTTCGTTCTGGCATTCACGGCAATGAGCTGTGAGTTCCCGGCAGGCGAATCCACGGACTCTGACGACTGGATAGTCTTAACGACATCGTCAACTGTGTCCCATACAGCCACCGAGTGAGTAGAAGCAACGATCAAATGGCTTCCCAGGAAACTCGTTGAGCAGGGGTTCCCAAGGAAAACGCCGGTGCGTCGATAGTGCACCGAGCAGTTTCGTGCATCGATCAGGAGAACAAGACCATCATTTGCAGCCGATATCGACGGAAGGCAGACGGCCAGTACTGAGCCATCCTCGGAGAAACTCATACAAGCCGCATCCAGAGAACCTTTGGTGGAATTGAGACATCCCTCCAGGTCAACGGTGCCACGGCACTTCCATGTGTTCAGAGGCTGCTCTGGTTGATCTTTGGCTTTCAGACCGCTACGGTATTTTGCAGTTGGACACCAGAAGCGGAGAACAGAGTCTGAACCTAGAGTTGCAAACTCGTGGGCACCGGGCCGAGCCGCCAGACCAAGCACAGCTGAGTGGTGATTCTTGGAGAAATGAGGACCATCAACACGTGTTACTAGTTCCCATGTGTCAGAGGAAGCGTCCCACTTCCAGAACTTCAAAAAGACCTCCGGGTGGAGGGTGGCAGTAGATTTGGCATTAGAAGAGCGATCCAGGGCTTCCACATCCTGGGGGTGAGGGGCCCAAGTATCAACCGTAGCCAACCACTTCGCATCATGCACTATGTCCAAGTGCTTAACATCGGGTGCAACAATCTGAGACCCTTCAGGGCCGACGCTTAAAGTAGTTGCATTGGTTCGAGCAAGGGCTTGGCGGGAGATATTGGAGTTGGCACGGATATCATATGTCTGAAGCACGGCCGCATTTGCAGGCTGAGAGCCATGCTGGTTTTGAGTAAGCTGGTGGGAAGCCGGGACGGCCACAATCAATCGCTCTGGTTGCTGCGGGTGCAATTTCGCCACAACAGATCCCTTTGAGGACTCGACAGAACCTGACATGTCTGGGCACAATTGCAATCCTGTGATGGTAGTAAGAGGTTGCAATTCTCTCGTCGACAAGATCATGACTGAGTTGTCAGCCAATTTAACCACATATGAGCTGCCACTGGCGGAGACAACGATGTTGCAGATGGGGGAGGAAAGATGGGGAAGGAATTGCTTCCGACCAGTGTCCAATTGCCAGAGAACCATGACCGACTCCTGACCACCCGAGATGATGTAGTTTCCTGATGAATGTGAGCAATCTCTTTCTTAAAACATGTATACAAGTGGACATACCGTCTTTAGACCAACGCACGGTGTTCACAGAGCCTCGGTGCCAATGCAACTTCCTGGGCGAAGACTTCTTATCACTAAGATCCTTGACAAAGAGGGTATTCAAAACGTTCTGGTAGATAAGGATAGAACCACCGCTTTCCCCTACTGCTAGATCGATGGATTCCGAGCCTTGTACCTGGATGTCAAAGCAAGTCGCATTGACAGGAAGGGTCGCCTCGCGCCAGGAGTACTGGACAGTCTCAAGGTTTTCGAGCTCTGCGCTAGTTGTAGTACCCATAAATAGATGCTTACCATCACTAGCGATGATCACTTGGCCGTCGTGGGTGACCTTGATGCTATTGATCTTCTGGCTAGTCTCGAGGGCGGTGGTGCCTTGGATCTTCTTGTCTCCCAGTGTGTTGATCGAAATCTGTCTTTTTCCATCCTTTTGCAAGATGATAGAGAAGGAAATAGCAGCTTTGTTTCCTTCTTTACCCACCGAGGCTAGGCTCATTGAAACGGTTGTGCAGGTGGTCTCCCAGCGTGCGATGCGCTTTCCAGAAATCCAATTCCATTTGCTGATAGAGCCCGAAGACGTGAAGATATAAAGGCTTTCCTGGTCCTCAGGGCAGATGCTGAACCCAATGATCTGCTGTCCAGCCTCCATTTGCAACGTACGTGATAGGCGAGAGGTTGAGGTTGCAAATACTTGAACGGCCGTGTCGAGTCCGACAAGGAGATATCTATGATAGAAAAAAGTCAGAATGCGTCTCGCTTTCTAGCGACAGAAATAGTCCTCACGCTTCATCATCGGTCAGAATTGGATCTAAATTGTTGTAGCGACCGCCAACAGGACGTGAGAAAGACCACGGCGCGGGGCCTTTTGGTTTAGTCTCAACATCTTGTGTCTGGACATTGCCACTAGAAACCTCCTTCACACCGTCGGTTGGTTCGACTGTCTGTTGGCTTTGGTTTTCATTGGCTCCGGAGACTCTGCGCCTTTTAGATCGCTCTTCGTTTGACCGGGCAGGCTTCTCGGAGACCGCATCGCTAAGCCGGGATCGTTTTTGCTGTCGTGCTGAGTGATTGGCCGCCATTTTTGCGTGTGAAGCAGAACCGAGAAAGAGAATAATAAAAGCGTTCAAATTTAGGTTGTGCGACTCAGACAATCATAGCTCTTGCAAATTTGGGGCACAGTTGTAAAGACTTGAGTCTGGGGATCTTCATGGCAGATCCGTCTACTTTTTTTTCCCAAGGGAAAAATAAGGCGGGGGTTATTGGCAGAAAATCACAGTTCTCCTGATTGGGTTAGATCAGCCTTCAATCTTCGCGGGAAAAAAAGTCTGGCTCAAAGCGACATCATTCACCTCCAATCGACCTTGTTTATTCATTTCTCAATCTCCGAATCATCTGCTAAGTTGGATCGCCGAAATGATTATCCCCGTCCGTTGTTTCTCCTGTGGCAAGGTAAGCAGCTTCTTTTGAGTGATGTATGATTATTTACTAAACTTCCGATTGTAGGTCGTCGGTGACCTCTGGGAGCGTTACCTGCAGCTTTTGGACGACGGTGTTCCAGATGGGTATCATAGCCTCCAGTCTGTCACATCTGTTCCTGGCTAATAACCCCTTTTACAGCGACGCTATGGACCAGCTTGGCTGCAGACGGTACTGCTGCCGACGAATGATCATGACCCACGTTGATCTGATCGAAAAACTTCTCCGGTACGTCTCTTGTTATTTTGTTATTTTAGGAATTATTGCTCATTGTGTACAGTTACAATTCCGCCGAGAAAGATCGCTCCAAGGCTCAAGTATAAGCCAATCATCTTCTCACGCGAGTCAACCTGTCATCGACTTCAAGCCGAGGCCTTCCTGTCAAAAGATCACACAAATACCCCATACTTGGCCGACCATCCGCCTTTTTTTAGATCCTGTCGGCTAGGAGACATTGGGGGCATATTGAAGTTTGCAAAAGAAGAAACACCAGCCTCTTGAGTTTAATGGCGTGGTCATTGGTTTTGGCTGATGTCCACATTCAAATGCTGCCAAGTTTGGATTTCTCTAGGGGCAGTGAAGTGGTTTGAGATGCGACGGGTGACCCAGGCTCCGCCGGAGATGGGACGAAGTCTCTCACAGATGTTTCTTCCGGTATTTGCATTTAGGGCGGCGTTGCACTCTACACATATGGCGTCAAGGGAGGTATTTGCGTTTTGGTTATTATTATCTTCAATGAATTCTACAGCTCAGCGGTTTGCATTCTGGCCAATCAACATTGGGCAAGCACCAGTCGTAGCCCAACGCTGTTTTTTTACCCAAACGCCATTAGTTGGTTCATTGTCCCTCGAGGAACCTTGGGCTGTTGTCGATTTCTCTCATGCATCTTGGCCCTTTTTGGCTAGAAGTACTAGAAGCATAGTCGTTGTCAGACTTGCAGATTGAATTGGTCCCTTGGCCTGAGACGATGGGAGGCATTTCCGTGTTCCTAGCAATGACCAGGTCGATTTACCTTTAAAAAACAAAGGTATACATAACATATGTAAATAGTACTCCCGGAGTATACATATTAGATGAGTTGTTCCCAACAGTCTAGCCCGATATAATCTGGCAAATTCCCCGCTTGGACGCCCCCGATGATCTCAAGAGCTCGCGACCCATTCTAGATCTGTAGTATACCCAACATGGATCTACCTATCTACCCCGATTTGATGGGTATCCAATGCGCTGTTTCTACTCGGTTTTCGCAAACCAAAGGCGTCTATGTAAGCTGAACAAAATCCTGAAAATTCCCTTCTGAAATTCCTAAATTTCTAAATTCCTATCCGAGGGGTTAAAATAGGCGCCGTGATGAGCATGCATCTCAACTTCCCTCGGCCACTCATATACAGGGGAGCTGCATTGGACTATACCGCATCCAGGACAAAAGCGCTTCCATCGGTTTCAGCCAATTAGAGAGCGAAGATGTATTACAACAATAGTTATACAATTGCTTCACGCTACACTTTTCTCAAGGTCTTTATTTCTGCAATTGACTCTCAATTTACATATTAAGACATTGTCAATGTCAAATCGGGACTTCACATTCAGCGCCATATCCGATATGCCCTCCTCCCACCCTAACCATCCAAGTATGAAGATGTATTGAAGAAACAGATATCACGTGTAGTATGCGCTAGGTAAGCGATAAGGGACCGGGCTCAGCTCCCTCAAGTGTTGCTCCCCCCATCTTTTTTTTCCCTTTCCCTTGAGCTTTGTTTTCTTATATCCCATATACATTCGGCTATGGCCGTCAGGTCGCCGCTATCTGTCCTACCATACCGCGTCAACTCCGCAAGTCCGGCTTACTATTCTCCACGCTCGGTTTCAATGTAAGACAGTTACTGGTTCCTCGGAGTATCGCTAATGCGTAAACAGGTCTCTTGACGGGGTCTTTAATGGGAATGAAAGTTCCCAATTCTCTGCTTCCGAGCCGATAAAGAACTTATCAGGGGCCGCGGTTAATGAAGAGGATTGCGATGATTGTGATGATTGCGATTCAAATGGAGATGATAGCTCTCCCGAACCTATACCTGGATCTGCGGTTCCTTCTCAACCAGAGCTCACAGTATGTGCAATGTGCGTGGGGCTATACGTTATAGTTGGGCTCACACTGTATAGATTCAAACCGAATATCCAAATCATTTGGGAAACAGCAAAAGATCGGACGACGATGAACCTCCACAGTCGGTGATACATGCCCCGCCAGGATTTGGCGATTTTGTACGAATCCCATCAGGATTATTGCCGCGTTGGCTAATAGTAAATCTACTTAGGCGCCGATGCAGCCCACTTTCGAGGGCACAGAGAAGTCACAGTCGCCATCAGTCAGTTCAGATGAGCAAATTGATACAATAAGTGTGCCTACAAGGGCGAGGAAGGTACTTGCATGACAGTCTTCCTTGTTTTTATACATAGGGCTAATGGATTTGATCCCGTACAGTTTGGCAATAGTCCAATATCACCACCCCCATTAACAACATCCATCAGTCTCGTCAACGACTGTATCGAGCGAGCGACGCCACGTGCACAAACAAGACATGAGTTTGAGGATTTTGAGAGGCGCACCCGTTCGAGTAGCTTGCAAGGTACTATAGCCGATTTTCCTCCTGTCATGCTTTGATCCATGGTAGCCTTTGCTGACCCTGTTTCAAGATATCCCTGAAGGTATAATCATGAACGCAGATATATTTGAGTCCTAACAAATGAAACTAATTTGAATCCAGGACTAACAAGCAAAGCGGCCGAGATCAATGCCCTAAGAACAGCTCTTAACGAATGCTGGACACTATGTAATACGCTGGCCAATCTTAGTTATATCCATCGAGAACGTCTTCTCAAATCCCACAACGATGATATGCAAGAGGATGCATGGCGGTCATGTTGGAGGCTTTGTCAGAAGCTTTATGACACACGCGACGACGACTATGCATCGCAAATCCATCCGACTCTTGATCTCTGTCGAGATTTCTGCCAGGCGCTATTTGAGGCCCGTATTCGCGACTCAGACCTATCTGACTCGGTCTTACGAGTGAGTTTTGAATTGAATAATCATCTTTACAACACTCACGATCGAAACCTTCCCGATGCCTTCCGTGAACGAACCTTGGATTTTTATATTACTTTGTGCCACCGTCTCATGAAGCAGCGCACCCGCATCACGGAGACAGACTCTCTGCTGGATGCATGTTGGACATTGGCTGAGATGCTATTCAGCATTCGCCAGAGCAAGAGGGAAGAGAAGCCACTGGATGAGGAGTTGTTAGGGTCTGCGGTGCAAGCCTGCTGGGAGCTTTGCGATCTCTTCCGCGAGGGCTGGACCCTCCATAATTTGCGCAACTCGGATCGGGGAACACCTCGGCCAAGCCAAACCACGTTCTCCCAGGCATTCCATCAAACCTCGCAGCGGTCGGAGCTGGACTTCGGTGATGACCCAATGAGCCAACTCGGAAACCCCGAGACCCCAACCACCATATTCGAGGACATCGCAACGACCTCGCCCGACGAGGCTCCGATTCCCAATATACTCATATTGGGTTATGGGAATGGGCATAATAACCCTCATACCAAATGGTCATCTAATGCATCCAGTATTTCGGAGCAGTCCCGGTCATCCGGCCACACAGCGTCCTCGGCCAACACAGTAACCACTATCTCAGAAGACCCAAACCTCACACGATTAAAGATCCTGATTACCAAAGCTGCCATCATTAGTGGGTATCAACGGGGTGGGAGCCAGAATCTCTCATCCTTTGTGAAATCACTTCCCTCGGATGCATTTGGTTCCGCAGCGTGGCAGACGTCATTATTGAAGAATTATAGAAAGGTAGTGGCGTTTGATCCAACGTTCCGAAGTGTTGGTCTGCAAGCCCGGGTGGGTGCTATTGATGTCGCCCATGCATGCCAGGCAATGCTACAAAGTGGCCAGTACTCCTGGCTTCGTGACCTCTACCGGCTCGTCTTTGGGTTCCATATTGAAGAGGCGATGGGCCGCAAAGGTGTGATTATCCAGACGTAGCATCTAGGCCTATCAGGATCATTTTCACTGCTTCGTGGGGAAGGTGCTTCCCCCCGTTGGAAAATGAGTTACGAGCAAACCGTCGATATTCAAAGTGGGGAGTGGGGACGAGGTGTCTCATCGCGTCCCTATTGTGTACAGAAATGATTTGATATTCCATATTTCGGGGGTAGTACTCTTCCCCTAAGGAGTTTTCGTTGGAATTTGGGCTTGTGTTATGGTCCGTAGGTCCATAGCTTTGGGGTGGAATCTCAATTTGTTTTCCTCTAGGATAAGAGGCATATATTTCACATTATTCTGCCAAGGCTCCTATTAAAGATGTTAAATTGAACTTAATTAATTTCACATGATTACTCCACTCCTATCCCGCATGTGTGCAACTAATCCGGAGAGGGTGAAATGATATCTTCTGATAAGATTCGAAGATCTATAAGATCCCTGAAATACGTAGAAATGAATTCAACCTTATAAAATGGGGAATATGAACCTAAATATAGTATTTTATACATAGAAAACATAAGCTTAAAAGAGGATAGAATGTTCCAAGTCTTCGGAAGCCTGCCGTTACAAAAGCATGGCGCATCAAGCCACATTGAATGTGGCTTAGTGGCGACGAACTGGGCAACTAAGGCTTGGATCAGGTGGTCTCGCATGAGAATAATGGAATATGGAATGAATAGGAATATATTCATGAAGCAGCCCAATTTCATCTATGTAAACTATGTAAACTATGTAGGATTATATAGGATTATATAGGATATTTCCTAAAAATAAAAAATATTTCATTCTCAACTTAGACGCAACACTGTAGCTTCTTAGGCTTGCCCTTAGTCTCTGCGGCTTAGTATATGAACGTGAGATTTTGTGGTTGGACCACTTTCCTAGTCTGGTATACAACTCTGCCCTCGGCTTGACTTCTTTTTCGTCTCTTTTCTGTTCTCCCCTTTTCCCTTACCATTCCGACATTGGTGGGGTATCAGGCATCACCCCATCCCCCAGTTTCTTTGGAGAAATACCTGTGGGAAACATACATAGTCCAAGATGTCTCGGGTGTCAGAGCCATGTTTATATAAGAAGGGACCTGCCTCCTCCCCGGGGACTACTTTTTGAGTTCCATGAAGCCTTATTTCTTCCATTCTCCTTCTTTACTCTAGATAGCCGTCTATCCAGTATCGAACACTCCCAGCTTTCCTCGGCTCTGGCAATATCCCTATACCGATTGGGATACCCTTGAACTATCATGGTTGTTCCCACCTTCGCCGGCATGTCCGGAAAGCTCTTGTCGCGTGCAGTTTCCACGACTGCGACAATGGGGTTCCTGTTATTTGGTTATGACCGTATGTGATATTGATCTGAACTAGACATAGCTCTGTGCTAATAGGATCTGCTGTAGAGGGTATCATGAGTGGTATCATTGACGCTCAGGCCTTCACTGATATCCTGACCGAGTTGAAAGGCAATGCCACAATGCAGGGCACTGTCACTGCTCTCTATGAAATCGGTAAGTTCCTCCGAGGATGAGTCTTGGTCCTGGCTCTTGGCTTGATGCTAAAAGTACCCCAGGCTGTCTTTTTGGTGCCATCTTCATGCTCATATGGGGTGACTGGCTCGGTCGTCGAAGGGGTATAATCGGCGGGGCTATTATCATGATCCTCGGTGTTATTGTGCAGGTGACTTCTTATGCCGGCAAGCAGCCTCTCGCACAGTTCACCATCGGACGTATAATCACCGGTGTGGGCAACGGAATGAACACTTCTACCATCCCCACCTATCAGGCCGGTAGGTATTCAATGAATTGGCATATAATTCTGTTAGAGCAGAGTCAGATCACTAACTTTGAATATAGAGTGCTCTCGAACATCAAACCGTGGTCTTCTCATTTGTATAGAGGGTGGTACCATTGCCTTTGGTACACTGATTGCTTATTGGATTGATTTTGGCGCATCATATGGCCCCCCTGATGTGATTTGGCGCTTCCCCATTGCCTTCCAGTGCGTCTTTGGCTTGTTCATTATTGTCGGTATGAGCATCTTACCTGAGTCGCCGCGCTGGCTTTTCACGCGTGAACGTTATGAAGAAGGTGAGAAGGTTATTGCTGCGCTCCTAGGAGCTGAACCGGACTCCCACGAGGTGACTCTACAGAAGAACATAATTATGGATTCTATCCGCGCCTCTGGTCAGATGGGGAAGACCACCCCAATGTCCGCCGTCTTTACTGGTGGAAAGACTCAGCACTTACGTCGTATGCTCCTCGGGGTCTCGTCCCAGCTCATGCAGCAAATTGGTGGCTGCAATGCTGTTATCTACTATTTGCCTATCCTCTTCAGAGACTCAATCAAGCTGGATGGAAAGCTTCCATCTATTCTCGGTGGTGTCAACATGATTGTCTACTCTATATTTGCCACTGCTTCTTGGTTCTTGATTGAACGGGTCGGTCGTCGCAAGCTTTTTCTCTACGGTACCGTTGGCCAGATGGTCTCGATGCTCATCACCTTCGCTTGCTTGGTTCCGGACAAGGCCGGCCCGGCCAAGGGTGCTGCCTTCGGTCTTTTTATCTACATTGCCAGCTTCGGTGCTACTTGGTTGCCATTGCCCTGGTGCGTTTTGGGCCTAAATCTGAAATTGATAACTTACTGATGCACTTCTAGGTTGTACCCAGCTGAGATCAGCCCGATCAAAACCCGTGCCAAAGCCAACGCACTTTCAACATGTTCCAACTGGCTTTTCAACTTTTTGATTGTTATGGTGACTCCAATCATGATAAAAAAGATTAAATGGGGAACATATCTCTTCTTTGCAGCGATGAACGCTTGCTTCTTGCCCGTTATCTACTTTTTCTATCCCGAGACCGCCCGCCGTTCTCTGGAGGAAATTGACCTGATATTCGCCAAGGGGTTTTCAGAAAATATCAGCTACGTGCGCGCTGCACATGAGCTACCTTACCTTTCTGATGAGGATATTGAGCGTGTCGCGATTCAATATGGATTCGGTGCTGCTGACGAGACAAAACTTAGTGAACTTATTGACAGCGCGGGAAATACCTCCAAAGCCGAAAATGCTTAATTGGGGGTGTGGTGGACGGCTTATTTTTTTTGGCAAGACCCCTGGCAAAATTCAGTCAATTTTACTCCCTTTGTGCCGTGTTAAATATAGACGGTTCTGATATTTTGTTTCAGATGACTGTACAAGATGCCGATTTATAAGGATAGTAACATACTTTCATTTTTAATAGTTGACTGGTGGACGTGTTGTGATAGCTATGCTAAATGTGTCAAAGTAGGGCTGTATTATCACGGGGTATCACGGGGTTTATGTACCTACCCGAGGCACCCAAACAGTAGACTTCCGCAAAGCCGAACCCAACCCACAGCCCATTAGTGGGGGCCTATGAGGCCCCCATTGAAGTCCATTTCTATGCATAATTACAGTCTTAGCGCCCATAAACCTGCTAATTAATGCCTGTTTTTTTACGCGTGTTCTAGTCTATAAGCTGATCTCGGAATATTTCGGCCCGATGGTCCTGATCTAGCCTAATACGGGGGTCTTGTTAGACTGCGACATCGCCCGTCCATGGGCACTAGGAAGTGTCCACGGCCCGTGGGCGTTTTGAAATTTAACGCCCATCGCCCACCATTATGCAAAATTAATGCAAAGATTACCCTATTAGGCTATTTTATGTACATAACCAGTTCTTGGCGATATCCACTTTGCCAAGAGTGCCCGCATATGTCTTGGCGACGCTAAAAATGTCTCCACTTTAATGGGCATTGTCGCAGTCTAGGTCTTGTGAAGGGCTGAAGCTTTATTGATTCAATTAGGCTAGGCCAACATGCTGTTTACATCAATCTTAGAGAAAAGGTAACTATCTACTGGCGATGGGGGTTTATGTATGTTGTGGGCACGTGTCTCACGTAATCTAAGTCGGGCTTACAGTACCCCCCCCCCCCATATTGATCCTCACGATAGGCACGATGATGTCGCCGTCGGCGTCGAACCGGTGCCGAGAGGGCCTCGGAACGGGCCCGTATCGTCGTTCATAGTCATTAAGTGCCGAGCAGCTTTTAACCACATCTAACCTCTCCCATGTTCTCTCTGCGTATCCTGCCCATTTTACTAGAACCTCGGTCTATACTCCCCTACTAACTCTCTTCTCCCGTGTCGATAAGATTTCTTCGACTTCGTACTCCAGCTCGCCGTCGACAAGTACCGGAGGTGGCTGTGAATTAGACTGCGCCAAAACCCGAGAATGGGGAAGAGAAGTCGACCCGCAACCCGAACCCGCAAACCCGATGGGTAGACTCGACCAACCCGCAACCCGCCCCGCAACCCGCGCGGATTACCCCCGCGGGTTCCCGCAAAAACCCGCGGCTGCATAATTTTCCTAATTAAGCCATGGCGAAGTGTATAAAAATGCTGATTTATACTAATAAAATACAGTAATCTACGGCGGTTTTGTTTATACGTCTAAGGCACCCTTCGACTACTGCTATCTCTGACCGCGGTTAGAAATTATCTATGCATTGAAAACTCCCTTAAGACTACTACTATCTCTGACCGCGGTCAGAAATTATCTATGCATTAAAAACTTCCTTAAGACTACTACTATCTCTGACCGCGGTCAGAAATTACGTCTTTATTAGGGTTATCGTACTATAAGCTAGAAACTATAGGTTAAGTTAGAAATATATATTTTGTAGATATATATTTTAACAGGGTGTTGTAGTTTTCGTGATTTTCTTAGTTCTTGCGGGTTTTTATGCGGGTTATTTCGCGGGTTTCTGCGGGTTTCTGCGGGTTATTCGGGTTATACTGCGGGGTTTGAGGGTTATTATAGGCATTAACGCGGGTTTCTGCGGTTTTATATGGGTTTCTGCGGGCTCTACCCACTAAAGCTGAATCAGATAAGCCAATTATTATTGTGTAGAGGTTTAGTACTACGATGTATCAACCCGCATTTAAACGCGATATAGTACCCTAGGATGGATTGCTAGGGTCTTTAAGATTCTTCCTATACGTGAGGCCTAGACTTCGGCAGAACCCATTTTGGGTCGGAGTCTCCGACCCAAAACCCAATGTTCCGCCCTCTATAACCCAACCCAACCCAAAACCCAATGGGTTAAACCTAATAACCCAATAATAACCCATTTAAACCCATTTTTGCATAAAATATGGGTCTTAGCGTTCATAACAATGCTAAGTCATTCAAATAAATTACTGTTTTTTATAACTATTCTGGTTTATTCATCGAATATTACTATATTATCATAATATTAAGCTAGAAAATTTATATAATTACCCTGAATTTAAAGCTTATGGGCTTTATATTATATTAATTACTATAAAAATTGACATTAATCATGGTATAGTGGTGTTCTATTAATTTAAGCATTTATTAACTGTGGACTATTAAGAATATATATTTATAGTAGAGGGGAGTATGTATACATTATAGGATAGCTATGAATATAAATAGAAATATCTTATTCTTATTTAATTCTATATATAATTAATATTATATTAAAGCTATATTTCTCTTCTCTTATATTTAACTTCTTATACGTACTCTAAATTATATTTTCTGACCGCGGTCGGAAAATCACTTCTAGGAGGTAGGTAGGTGTATATATTATTATTTCTGACCGCGGTGCGGTCAGAAAAGCCCTTCTAGGGGGGGGGGGGGGGGTAGTATTTACTATAACTTATAACCGCGGTTAGAAAAGCTCTTCTAGGGGAGTGGGTTATGTATAGGTTCTCTTAGGTTTTAATGGGTTATGTATAGCTTCTCTTAGGTTTCGATGGGTTCTCTTAGGTTAGACCCATTTAAATAGAGCTTATATAGCTAATCATATAATATTATAGCCTATACCTTTTAATCTATCTACTTTACTATAGGACTAAGGTGTTTACCGTTTATATACCCTTCTGGCCTCCTCTTATAAGTATATATACTCTCTACCTCTCCCCCTTACCTCTGTTACGAGCCAGTTCTTTGAACAAAAGAGTGCATTTAACTAAGAATACTAAGTACAGAGGGGAGAAAGAAAGAGAAGGAAAGCATTGGTGGGCTGCTGGGATTTGTGGGCCGAGGGCCCCAGCAGTGCAAACCTTGTAAATAATAACTCGCTCGCTTAATAATAACCCTAAATAGGAAGGAAGTAAGCACGAAGCACGTGGATCGTCACATACTCCCCGACTAAAATTATATTCAGTCTCTGAATGCCGGTTTATCATCGTCACTGTGGTCTTTAATGAATCGGTCCTCTCCCTTAGCATCGAGCCATTCCTATAAGCGCATAGGAGGTCCCGGCTTCGTGGGGTACTACTCGTGAAATTCTTGAATCTTCTTCGGTGCATTCTTAAAATTACTAGCAGGATACCACTATAAGTCGAGGTTATGTCTAAGCCACTATACTCGATAATATAGTCTCCGGTAGTACGTTCTGACGTCGAGGATCTTCTCGACTTCCCACTCGTCTATTTCTTCGATTTTTATTAGTGGCGGAGGGTTAATATGTTACCCTCGAAGGGGTTCTGTCGTTACGGCTTTTCGAAGCTTACTTAGATAGAAGACTAGGTGTACTCGAATCGTCTTAGGTAGTTCTAATTTATAGGAGTTACCCACTTTCTTAATGATCTTATAGGGTCCGCTGGTAAGGTGAGAGAGCTTCCTACTTAGTCGATCTTAAAGCTAGTCTTTTATCGTGACGAAAACTAAGTCACCTATACCGAAGTCTTCTTCCCTCCGATTTTTATTTACTTATCGGATTTATAACTATTATAACTTCGTAATTTACTCTTTAGTTTTAGTCTAGATATCCTATAGCTAAGAAAGTATCTATATTACTTCTTCTTCACTTAGTGTGACTATCCCTTAATCTCTCTAATTAAATGTTATTACTAGTTCGTACCCTCGCTCCATAAAGAAAGGTGACTTCTTTATCGTATCCTAAGGTAAAATTAATGCTATAAAATTAACCATCGGGAGAACCTCAGACTAGTTATCTTAGTTCTGCTTAATATACGGACGTAGTCGCTATGCTATGTACTGATTAGCGATCTCACTCTATCTATCCGTTTAGGGGTGGTATGCCGTTAATAACTTTCTCTTAATTCCGAGAATCCTACAGAATTCGGTCCAGAACTCAGAGATAAATTAACCGCCTCTATCCGATATAATTATTTCTAGGATGCCTATCGTCCGAATGACATTATTAATAAAAAGTCGTGCTATCTTCTTCGCGTCTATATCCTTATGATAAGGAATAGATATTAGTCTTTTACTTAGGCGATCGACGACTATAAAGACCGCGTCGAATCCGTGACGATCCTTCGGGAATAAACGGAAGTCCATTAAAATGTGCTGCTAGGGTCTCTCCGGAATAGGAAGTGGTCGTAGTAGTCTAGGCGTACGATCTCTCTATGCTTTTATTCGTTTATATAATAGGTAATTATCGATATATCTTTTTACGTCGGTCACCCATCTAGGCTAATGATATCTATCTGAGACTAGCTTCTTCAGTTTCTCGATACTAGGGTGCGCTATTAATAGCTGCCGATGAATATCGTTAAGTAAGCGTGTACGGAGATCTCCTTTATCGGGAACTTTAAGTCGTCCTTCGAATAGTAATAACCTATTATCTAGAGACTATTTAGGATTACCTCTATTCGCCACAGTTTATCGGAACTCGTTAAGATCCGTGTTCTCACGATTTACTTTTTTAATTCGTTTAGTGATTTCTAGAGTCGGCTCCTCCTCCTAGATTAGCGCTAGGTTCACGGGTAAAACCCCTTCCTCGAGATAGTGCCGTGGTAGCATAATAATTTATCGGCTATTATCCACATAGGGGGATTCCTTTCGTGATAGCACGTCTATAATAATATTCCTCTTTCCTAGTCGATATTTAATTTTAAAGTGGAACTATAATAGGAATTCACTCTATCTGACTTATCGTTAATTCATTTATCGAGTTATCATGAAATATTCGAGCGACTAGTGATCCGTGAGGATTTCGAAGCGTTCCTTACGCGAGAGACCTTTAAGTTTAGGTCTCCATTCTTATAGAGCACGTATAATGGCTAGAAGCTCCTTATCCCGCACTTCATAATTTAGTTCTGTAGCTTATATTATTTTCGAGTAAAAGGCGACTAGGTGCCAGAAATTATCGTCCTTATAGTACTGGGATAGAACTACTCCGAGAACTCTATCTAAGGCGTCTGTTTTAACCTAAGTCTAGCGCTCCGGATCGTAATGCTGGAGCACTGTCGCATCGACTAGCTTATCCTTTAGGAGCATAAATGCCTCCTTATAACCGCTTATCCATTCGAATGGAATGTCTTATCTCGTTAACCGGTGTAATGGCTTTAAGATAGCACTATAGTTTCGTATAAAGCGTCGGTAGAAGTTATAGAATCTAAGGAACGACTATACTCCTTTCACTGTAGTCGGAGCTTACTAGGACTAAATCACTTTAACCTTCTTAGGGTCCACAGCGATACTATCTATGCTAATAATGAACCTAAGGAACTTTATTTTCGTAACAGAGAATTCGGACTTATGTAGTGTAACTTAAAGACCTACTTTCTATAACCGCTGAAGCACTTCACGAACTTATCGCTAATGATCCTCGATATTCTCACTATAGATTAAGATATTATCCACGAAAGCTACAGCATAGTTATCTAAACATTCTCTGAGTACGTCGTTTATAAATCTCTGAAAGGTTACTAGTCCATTTATTAATCCGAATGGTGTCACTTTATACTTAAAAGATCCATATCTCGTACGGAATGTAGTTAGACCTGGCCGGGACCCTCTATTTAGACCCGCCAAGACGCTAAGGAGGGTCCAAAGTCCGGATTCTGGACCCGCTAAGGAAATTATGCATACATAACCTATCCTAATTGGGAAATATTATGCTTATAAATCATGATTTATGTATATTTATGCCAAAATTTAAGTCTTGGCGGGTCGCTGGACCCTCGGAGGGTCCAAGGTCATGGACCACCCGGAGGGTCCCGGCCAGGTCTAAATGTAGTGAGGTCTTCTGCACCTAGGGTTAAACGGATCCGGTAGAACCCTTACTAGATATCGAGTTTCGTGTAGATCTTAGCTCTGCTAGTTCGCTGCAGTACCTCATTAATTAAAGGTAGAGGGTAATAATCCTTCTTTATAATTACATTCAGCTTCCGGTAGTTAACATAAAATCGAAGACCTCTATTAGGCTTCCTTACCATTAGGATTAGGGATACGTATAGTGCTGAGCTAGGAACGATAAATCCTTTTACGAGGTTATCGAGGATATATTTCTTAGCTGCCTTTAGTTCCTCTAATGATAGCTTATAGAGGGGGCAGTATCTAGGTTAAGCTTCTACCTTAAGTACGATATCGTGATCCACTCTAGGTCTATAAGGTGGTAACTCGTCGGATTTCTTTTTCGAAAAGACTTCTATAAGATCGTGATATTCCTCGGGGAGTGTTTATAAAATCTCGTCGATCTTAGGGTCTCTTATCTGGGCTATCTTAACGTCGATGATATAGTCGATTTCTTCGAGGGAGGTGGAGAAGATCTCGATCACTTTATCGGTTTTACTTCTTTCTTATAGCCGGTCGAATCTAATACGTCCGATCGTGTTAATATTATTTAGAACTAGTGCCTCTTTTTTCTTCGTGGTCACTAGCCGAATTTCGTCATTAATATTCCGAGCCATCTTCTGCTGCTCTTCGACCTATTAATATCTATACTACCTTTCTCTAGCATAAGGATAAATCTTCCTCTATGGCTACTCGCGTACTTCTATTTTAAAAGCACTATCCCGTCGTTCTGCGTCTGCCTAGTGACCATTACTATCCCTTAGTTTCTGGAGAATAGTCGTCGGTGTTAGTACTGCTATCTTACTTAAAACGTCGTTAAAAAGAGTTTATTCATCGGGCTATATCATTCTATAACGACGATAGTCGAGTAGAATCATGTTCTGCGAACTATTTTCGACCTAGGATTAGGTTATACTTTCCGAGGTCCGCTAGGAGCATAGGAACTTATCTTTATATTCTCCCGTCTACGTATATAGTGAGAAATGCGATATAGGTAATTAGTTCACCGGGTGTACTATCGAATCTTCGAACTAGGCATTCTTAACCTAGTCGTTCTACCTAGATTCCGAACCGTTTACCTAGTAGAACGACTATTACTAAGTTAATAAAAATATAACTATCTACTCCAGTATCACTAAGTGCTGAAATAGAAAAAGAACGTCTATTATGTATTAGCTGAGTATTAAAAACTAGGCTATCTCGGGGACCTCCGATTAACTTCTATAAATCTAGCGAATAAAGTGATACTTTATAACCACCTAGGTAGGAGACTTCCCCTAGGCACTAGCTTTTCCCTAGTCGGCTTTAAGTTCCTAAATTTCGATAACACGAGGGGTCGGAGTAACTACTGCTATAGTGGCGGTGTTTAGTTTCTTCTTAGGACATTCTCGAGTCATATATCCTTATTCCTTATAGTTAAAGCATCGACCTTCCTTTATAAGGGTTTCTCGTTTAGTAGTAGATAAACTAGTGAATCCAGAGCTACCTTCACGCTTTACCCGAGGGACGTAGGTTAAAACGGTGGTAGTCGCTGCTCCACTACCACTGCTTATAGAGGGTGCGCTAGTACGGGCACGGAAAGCGGACTTAGACTCTTACTAAAGGTTAATCTCGTGCGATATGCTCTAATAGTTCTGTGTGAAAGTATTAAATAGAACCGAGTCCTAGTTAACCGCCCACATAACTTAACTCTAGAGTAAGTAAGGGAACTTCGAATATAAGTCGCGCTTTCGGTTCTCCTCGACCACGATAGCTTCTTCAGCGAGTTATATGAATTTAGTAAGGAAGTTAGTAAAACTATCCTTTAGTTTTATTTTTAGCTTATGGTATGCAGTATAAGCTTCTGCACGACGGTTTAGGTTCGTAAAAACGGTCTTTAAATAGGCGATCATATTATCTGCGTCGGTGTATGGGATACTAGCGTTAATTCTTAGACGGGGTATAATGTGGAGCTAGGCTTTCCCTTCATAACGACTCTAAATATAGAGCTTACGGTGAACTAGTAAAGGGTAATGGTCGGCATTTACTTCGAGTTTCTATCGGATAACAGTTTCCTAGGTTTCGAAACGGACTTCTTTACTATCGCTAAGCATTAGAGCGTTAGGCATCTTTATAGACTTTCGGGTAGCCACGGCCTCTATCACTAGTGCGCCGGAACTAGTCACATTCGAGTTCTATAGATTAACGAGACGGAATGCGAGGTCACCCCGTTCACGGATTATGTGGTCACGATAAGTAATTACTTTATCGCGTTCCTAGGTGAGGGACTTAATAACTATATTAGTCTCCACTTTATCAGCTTAAAGGATTATGATTTTATCCTAGAGATCCTAGATTATCATTTATAACTTCTTATATTAGTTTACGAGTTCATAGAAACGTTCACGACTCGGGGTCTTCTATAATCGTTCGCGCATAGAGGGTCCTTCACCTCCGTTATCGTCTTCGTTATCTTTATCGGTATTAACTAGTCTTAGAGGATTAGGGGTCGGGGTCTTCGGATCGAGAGCGTCATCTTCATGCTTATAGGTTTTATTATCGGGCACCATAACTGCAGGGTGCTTACCACGGTTAGTAGGGGTCTTCTTCGGCGGAACCATTCTGACTAGTTCGGGTTTCGGTTTAAGTCTTAGCTGTACGATGCTAAGGAACGGGAAGTGGGGACGAAGCGGGACTGAGATTAATCATAATGATGATCTGTATAGTCGTACTGCTTCTGGAAATGAGAATGGTACTTAGTATTATGTTACGAGCCAGTTCTTTGAATAAAAGAGTGCATTTAACTAAGAATACTAAGTACAGAGGGGAGAAAGAAAGAGAAGGAAAGCATTGGTGGGCTGCTGGGATTTATGGGTCGAGGGCCCCAGCAGTGCAAACCTTGCAAATAACAACTCGCTCGCTTGACAATAACCCTAAATAGGAAGGAAGCAAGCACGAAGCACGTGGATCGTCACAACCTCTATAGTATTCCCCTTTTCGGTCGTAATGTCCTAAAGCCAGCATTCTGACTTTTTACCTACTCTTTACGATGCGGATATGGATAACCTTAGCTATCTCATACTATCTTCTCGAGTTCTAACCCTATCTAGTAGCTAGCTCATAATTAAGCCTTTTAATGCTATTAATACTAACTTCCTTCGGCCCTCTAACCTTCTACTAATTCCACACTCTCTTACTCGCGTTAGCCCCGATCGGAGAAAGGCATATATGCTTTATAATAATATGGCATATAAAGAATGGGTTAAGTGGTGGCTATAAACCGACTATAGGCAGAAAAGTAAGATTTCCTGGGATTTAAATCGTAATTTAAATATATAGAGTAACTTCGACTAAGTTACCTATACTAAAGATAATGCGCTAAAGGTGATATATATGCGCTGCTTAAAGATCATAGAGTATCCCCATTCTCTATCACCTAGCGGAAAGGGGTACTATAGTACATTAATAATGTTAAAGTATTTAAAGATAGCGGGCTATCGTAAAGCTTAATAAGGAGGAAAAGGAGAAATTACCTAGTTCCTTTAAAAAGTAGGATCTCCTTAACGTATTCCACTACCGAGTGGGCCACCTATCCAAAACGCGTCAATTAATTTAACCCCTTCTTCTTTAACCACCCACCATGCCACTAATTCGCTCTTAACGCTCTAGAAATTCAATAGAGTAAGAGGGTAGGATCTTACTAGCTATCCAGGCTTTTAAGAATCAAGAAATCTCTTTAATTCGTGAAGTGGCGCGACGTTTCGAAGTCCCCCGCTCTACCTTATAACGCCGCCTCGCTGGTGATACCTTTCGTCCTAAAACACGCGCTAATAGTCATATATTAACAGAACTCGAGGAGGAATCTCTTTAAAAATGGATACTCTCTATAGATTCTCGTGGAGGGGCCCCCCGGCACTCTATAGTACGAGAAATGGCGGATCTTCTTCTTTAAAAGCGTGGAACTACCCCGGTTCTTTCGGTTAGCGAAAACTAGGTTACGAAATTTATATAACGGTATCCTCTCCTCTCCTCCCGATTCTTAAAACGGTATAACTACGAGCGTGCGAAATATAAAGACCCGAAAATCATTTAAGAGTGGTTTAATCTAGTTTAAAAGATAATCCTTTAATTTAGAATCGACCCCGACGATATCTATAACTTTGATAAGACCGGTTTCGTTATAGGAGTGGTTTTAACTATAAAGATTATTACGAGAAGTGATTTACCTAGTCGAAGAGCAGTTTTATAACCTAAAAATCGTGAATAGGTGACTATAATTAAGTGTACGAATGCTTCGGGGTAGGCCCTCCCTCCGTGTGTGATTTTTAAAGGTAAAGTCTTTCTTAAATCATGGTTCGAAGGCCTTCCGGAGAACTAGCGTTTCGAAATAAGCCCTAACGGCTAGACCTCTGATAAAATTAGACTCCGTTAGCTAGAAAAGCTCTTTATTCCTAGTACTTCTGCGCGTACGAAGGGGGAGTATTAGCTTCTAGTACTTAACGGCCACGGAAGTCATTTAACGCCTAAATTTAACGAAATTTATGAGTAAAATAAGGTGATACTAATCTATATACTAGCACATTTATCTCATCTTTTATAACCTCTAGATATTAGCTGTTTTACGGTATTAAAACGATCGTACGGTCGGATAGTTAAAACTAAAATGCGGAACGGGATTAACCATATCGATAAGCTTAACTTCCTCGAAGCATACCCCCTCGCACGAATTAAAGCCTTTAAATCGGAGACTATTAAAAATAGCTTCGGAGCAGCTGGCTTAGTACCTTTTATACCCGACCGAGTGATCTCGAAGCTAAATATTCGTCTTCGAACACTAACCCCCCCCTCCGAGCTAGGGGAGCGAATCGAGTCGGAATTTTACACTAAAAACACTAGCTATAGAGAAATAACTACGTCGATAGGCTTCTTTAATCAAAGCTTTACTTCGTATAAGATCTCGAAGCCCGCCTAGCCCATCAGATCGTGCATTAAACTAGCTTATGAAAGGCTTCCGTCTTATAATATAAGGTGCTATCTTACTCGCTAAAGAAAATAAGGGATTACGCGCCGCTAACGAGAAGCAGAAGTAAAAGCGCATTCGATCCCGAAGGCAGATACCCGGCGAAGAAGGCCTCTTAGTTTAAGAAGCCTCTGCATTAATTATGCAGTAATAGGAAGTAACTAAGGACCCCCCGGCCCTAGCATACCTAGAGAATCGGCTATTTAGCCACGTACGCGGCCCCCCGGGGGTGTGGAATATATAGGAAGCCAGGACACAGAAGAGAGACATGTCCAGATAGACCACTTAGTTAGTTGAATTAATTTAATGGCGTTTTGGTTGAGATAAATGCATTTAAAATTGGTAGGTTAGATGGGGTGGCCCACTCGGTAGTGAAATACGTTACCTCTTTATTTAGTTATCCGATTTCCCTAACACTCCTAGATATATAGGATCACGGCTTACCGGAGGCTCCTTTTTCATAGTTAGTATAGGAAGAGCATCTTCTCTAATTTCTCACGCTTAATCGACTTCTATTCTACCTCATCGAATATCTAACATTTCATAAGCTATTCCGATTAGCCCGCTCTGCACTATCTCTCCCTCCGATACCCTCTACTACTATAATATATCGTCGTTTACGTGATACTATCATAGAACGACAGAAATCTATCCTCTAAACACTACCTAACGACGCAAAAATCTCGATCGTATTAGATTACTAGACTTCTCTATATAACTAGGCGTTTATAGCTATTACTGGCTATTTTATTAACAGTAACTAGGTATACTAAGAGGTTCTACTTAGATTTAAACCACTTTATGGCTCCTATACCGGTTTAAATCTAAGTGGTATACTCCTTAAAACTCTAGTTAAGCATAAGATATCGGGTATTTAGAGTCATAACTAATAATATAACTAATAATAAGATAATAGTTAAGGCTATTTAGTAGGCGCTCTCTAGCGACGTGATAGTAATCCGAATACCCTATCTTACCTATGTTATCTAGCTTTATTTAAACTAGCTCCTTAATCATTTAAAGGCCATCCCTCTAAACGAGAATGCAGAAATAAAGTGGACTAACCAGAAGTTATCTATAGTAAAGGTAAATGCTTAGCACTAGACACGGAGGATCTTATATACCTTAAATAAGGTCCGTTATCTTATTATGTATATCTATATAAGTCCGTAACGCTAGGCGGCCTTTCTCCGACTTTAAGAAAAGGGATCCCAGCTTATTCTAATCTAGGACGTAAGGACTCGGTAGAATTCTACCTTCTTAATGCTTCGTCGTATAAAGAGACTATATAGTTTCTTCTAGCCCTTCTATAAGGAGTATAACTATAAGGAGATATTACTTAATAACTAAGAATGGCGTTAAATTAACTATCTTCTATAAATCACTCGGCCATTCTTTAACTATATAATAGAGCTCTCGAAGATAAAGGAGGTCACCACATATCTTATCTTTAAGATTTATAATGCCCTCTTTAATCACTTTTTTAAAGCAGAGGCGCTACTTAAACGTAAGCGTGTTCTATAGAAATCAGATATGCTTAAAGCACTTATAGCTAGTCGCTTAAAACTTAATAAGTACTACTCTTAAACCGATAATCTTAAAGGATATATCTATATAGTTAGGATAATACTAGCACCTAATAGCAGATTTTAGTTCTTTATATCCGATAATTAGGAGCCTTATTAGCGTGATACCTACCAGAAATCGTTCTAGGAATTATTAATTCCGTATTAAGAGCGTCTTATAATAAATTAAGGATCGACTAATACTATAGTAATAGTATTATCTAGTTCTAGGCTAAATAAGATGCTAAAGAGTAATAAGATATCCGTAAAGCTAGCTAGTGATAAGATGACTTAATATCTCGATAGTGGTATATTTATGATCTATTTCTTCCCTATATAGGATAATACTAATATATTTATACTACTAGATCTAATTAATATTAAACCTCTTTAATTCTAGCGGGAGAACTAATCTCGTTTCCCTACGATCGCGTTACTTACTCGCGATATTCTCTCTATCCTAGTAACTAGTGCTAGTGTTAAACGGCTCTTTAATACTACTGGGGATGTTTATCGCTACTATCGTGGTCGTCTAAAGTCCGAAATAATCGAGGAGCTTATGTTATTTCTATGTATAATAAGATTTAATATTAAGGATGCTAAGGTAAAGCAGCTTAAGTAGTTCTTTACACTCGCTGAGATTAAGTCGGCGAAGGAGTAGAACGATAAATATATAGAGGATGCTAAGCTTAACCTAATTAGTGATAATAAAGAGAAGAGGAAGAAGGAGTAGATAATAGACTACGAGAGACATCTCCTTATTTAATAGATATAGATATAGAGGTGACAGAGCCAGAGTTATTAGAGACTATAACACAGAGACGGGCCTCAGGGAGGAAGCGTAAGAGTAGGGCAGATAAGGATTTTAAGTAATATTAGAGAAATATATCCTAATTTAATTATTTAATTTATTCTTAATTTATTCTAGAAGAGCGCTATAAGTAAGATACTTAATATTATAAGCAAAAAATGCATTAATTATGTAGTTATACGCTAGAAGTCTGTTTATCTGGCTTACACTATATTAGGGCCCTAATGGGTTACCTAATGGGTTTTAGGTTATACCTCATAACCTAAAACCCATCGTTAGGTCGAAGCAATGGACCTACAACCCATTTTGGGTTAGGTTGGGTTAGGTTAGGTCCGGGTTAGAGTGGGTTATGCCGAAGTCTACTTACCTACCTTACGCCTGAGAACGAGCAGCTCGCTACCATTTCCGAACCCTCTACTAGCCAGCTTATAATCGATTCATTTAACCCTAAGTTTCTACGCCCACTAATTCCACTCCTAGTCCCTAAAGGTCTTATACGTGTAGGACCGGACCACAGAAAGGCATTTATTCTTTATAACGAAATGGTTAATAAAGAATTTATGGATTAGTGGATTAGAACATAATATGGGGGTCCTGGTAATACTAAGATTAAATGGGACTCGAAGCATCAGTAAAAATCCTGGGATAAATTCGATCAGGTCGCATATAGCTCCGATGGCGCACCTAAGGTAATGTGTAAGCGATGTGGAGTAATCTTAGAGCATCCTTAATCCCTATCATTAGGGATAATAGCACGCTAAGGCACCTCTACGATAGGAAAGCACCTTAAAGGTACTAGCTGTACTAAGGCAGCTCGACACCGTACTTAGAAGCCGGGGATCACTCGGTTTATGAAGGCCACAGTATGCTTATACCTTTCTTATTTAGTACTTTACTATTACTAATATATCTACCTTCTAGAACCAGGATTCCTTAGCACGGATAACGCTTAACTAGACAGCCTAGGAGGGCCAGCTACTACGATTTCTTATAGTCGCTCGCCTCCCATTCCGGTTAATTAAGCACCCTAAATTTCATAACGTATTTCACAAGCGAGCTGGACACACAAGCGAGCTGGACACCCCACCCGAAACGCGTCTTTCAATTAGCACTTAATCAATTCAACCACCCACTATGCCACCAATTCGTGCTCAATCTTCTCAGAATTCAACAGAGAGAGAGGGTAGGATCTTACTAGCTATCAAAGCTATTAAGAATCAAGAAATAACCTCTGTTCGTGAGGCTGCACGCCGTTTTAATATACCGAATTCCACCCTATCTACCCGCCTTAATGGGACTAAAAATCGCGCGATTTCTCGCGCTAACTCTAATAAATTAACAGAAATTAAAGAGCAGTCACTTCAAAAATGGATTATCTCTATGGATTCTCGTGGATCAGCCCCTCGCCTAGCTATTATACGAGAAATAGCGAATCTTCTCCTTAAAAAGCGCGGAACTACCGCAGTACTTTCGGTCGGCGAAAACTAGGTTATAAATTTTTTAAAACGACACCCTTTAATATTAAGTCGATTCTTAAAAAGATATAATTACGAACGTGCGAAATATAAAGACCTAAAAATCATATAAGAGTGGTTCGAACTTATTTAAAAAACGATCCTTTAATTTAGAATCGACCCTAATAACATTTATAACTTTAATGAGACGGGTTTCGCGATAGGGTTAATCGCTACGGCGAAGGTGATTACGAGGAGTGATCTCTCTAGTCGGCGCTCGCTTTTATAGCCTAGAAATCGTGAATAGGTGACTATTATCGAGTGTACGAATGCTTCGGGGTGGGCCCTCCCTCCGTGTGTGATTTTTAAAGGTAAAGTCTTCCTCGAATCTTAGTTCGATGGCCTTCCGGATAACTAGCGATTTAAAGTTAGTCCGAACGGTTAGACCTCTGATAAAATTAGACTTTACTAGCTTTAAAGGCTCTTTATTCCGACGACTTCTTCACATACGAAGGGGGGTATCGACTTTTAATACTCGATAGTCATAGAAGCCATTTAACTGCGAAATTCGACGAGATTTATGAGTAAAATAAGGTGATACTAATCTATATGCCTCCTCACTCCTCTCACCTTTTATAACCGCTTAATATCGGTTATTTTACGGTATTAAAACGATCATATAGTCGGCTGGTTAAGACGAAAATGCGGAATAGGATTAACTATATCGATAAACTTAACTTCCTCGAAGTATACCCCCTCGCACGAATTAAAGCTTTTAAATCGGAGACTATTAAAAATAGCTTCGGAGCAGCTAGTTTAGTGCCTTTTTCACCTAATCGAGTGCTCTCGAAGCTTAATATTTAGCTTCGAACCGCGACCCCCCCTCCGAGCAGAGGAAGCGATTAGGACCTAAAAAAGCCCTCGAACTATGTGTAATTATAAAAGTAAGCTTCCTTAATTAAAGCTTTACTTCGTGCTAGATCGAGGAGCCCTCCGAGCCCGCTAAATTACGCGATAAACTAGGTTTTAAAAGCATATTAAATCACTATGCAATCTGCTGCTTTACTGGAGAAAGAAGTAAGCGAACTACGCGCTTTAAATGAGAAGCAGAAGTAAAAACGGGCCCAGTCCCGGAGGCAGATACCCGCAGAAGAAGGCCTCTCAGTTTAAGAAGCTTCTTAATTAATTGCTGAGCCAGTGGAAGTAATTATAGCACCTCCACCCCCCAGCGAAGAAGCCCTTCGTCACCTTTACAGCCACGTACACGGCCCCCACCAAAGTGTAGTGGTTATGGAGAAATAGGGCATAAAGTCAATAGATGTCTAGCTAGATAAATCATTTTAGTTGAATTAATTTAATGGTGTTTTAGTTGAGATAAATATATTTAAAATGGGGGTATGAAATATGGTGTCCAGCTCGCTTGTGAAATACGTTATCGTACGATCTTTAGTATAAGGAGCGGAGGTATCTCTTTTAATAGATAGATAACACGGGTAAACTTAAGGAGCTCTAGCCGCGCGAGGAATTAGAAGGGAAGTTAATATATTCTAAGTAAGTTAATCTAGATTCGCTCCGAGTCGTTAGTATAAAAGGCTATCTTTTAGGGGGGTTAGGTAATTAGACTAAGAAGTTAGAATATTAATTATCTAATTTCGGGATAAATACTATATTATAAATTATAGCGATTATTATAAGGTTTATTAAAGTGATATATTAGTCCCTCTCCTTATATAGGACTTACTCTCCCAGTGCTTTTTCTAGCGAACTAAGTATTCTAGTTACTAATAGATAAGGTATAGTCTTTCTATAACGTGTTCGGTAAGCGAGCGGCGCACGCAAGCGAGTGGCGCACCTAACCCAAACCATTAGATTCAACTATATTTATCTCAACCAAAACATCATTAAATTAATTTAACTAAATTAATTTATCTAGCTAGGCATCTATTGATTTTATGCCCTATTTCTCCATAACCACTACACTTTAGGGAGGCCCGCGAACGTGGTTATAAAGCCGGCGATAGGCTTCTTCGTGGAGGGGAGGGAGGTGCTTTAACTACTTCCACCAGCTCAGTAATTAATTAAGAAGCTTCTTAAACTGAGAGGCCTTCTTTGGTAGGTATCTGCCTTCGGGATCGAGTGCGCTTTTACTTCTGCTTCTCGTTAGCGGCGTGTAATTCGTTTACTTCTTTCTTAAGAAGTGCGGCGGATTATATAGTGATCTAGCATGCCTTTAAAACCTAATTTATCGCGTAATTTAGCGGGCTCGGAGGGCTCCTCGATCTAGCACGAAGTAAAGCTTTAATTAACGAAGCTTACTTTTATAATTACACGTAGTTCGAGGGCGTTTTTAGGTCCTAATCGCTTCCTCTACTCGGAGGGGGGGGTCGGGGTTTAAAGCTGAATATTAAGCTTCGAAAGCACTCTATTAGGTGAAAAAGGCACTAAACCAGCTGCTCCGAAGCTATTTTTAATAGTCTCCGATTTAAAGGCCTTAGTTCGTGCGAGGGGGTATACTTCGAGGAAATTAAGTTTATCGATATAGTTAATTCCGGTCCGCATTTTCGTCTCGACTAGCCGACCATATGATCGTTTTAACACCGTAAAATAGCTAATATCGAGAGGCTATAAAAGGTGAGAGGAGTGAGGTGGCATATAGATCGGTATCACCTTATTTTACTCATAAATCTCATCGAATTTTAGGGTTAAATGGCTTCCGTGTCCATTAAGTATTAAAAGTCGATACCCCCCCTTCGTACGCGAAGAAGTCGTCGGAATAAAGAGCTTTTCGAGCTAGCGAACTCTAATTTCATTAGATGTCTAGCCGTTCGGACTAACTTTAAATCGCTAGTTATCCGGAAGGCTCTTAAACTAAGATTCGAGGAAGATTTTACCTTTAAAAATCACACACGGAGGGAGCGCCTACCCCAATACATTTATACATTCGATAATAGTCATCTATTCACGATTTCTAGGCTATAAAAGGGAGCGCCGGCCAGAGAGATCACTCCTTTAAGTCACCTTCGCTGTAGCGATTAACCCTATCGCGAAACCGGTCTCGTCGAAGTTATAAACGTTATTAGGGTCGATTCCGAATTAAATGATTATCTTTTAAACTAGATTAAACCACTCCTTAATGATTCTAGGGTCTTTATATTTCGCGCGCTTATAGGTATACTGTTTTAAGAATCGAGAGGAGAGGAGAGGACGCCATTTTATAAAGTTATATACCCATTTTTCGCCGACCGAAAGAATCGGGGTAGTTCTACGCTTTTAAAGAAGAAGATCCGCCATTTCTCGTACTATAGAGGGCCGGAGGGCTACTCCACGAGAATCTATAAAGAGAATCCATTTTTAAAGAGACTCCTCTTTAATTTATGTTAATTTAGACGAATTTACGCGAGAATTCGCGCGGTTTTATGTACCACTGAGGCGGCGGCGAAGGGTAGTTTCGGGTACGTTAAAACGGCGCGCCACTTCACGAACTGAAGAGATTTCTTTATTCTTAAAAGCCTGGATAGCTAATAAGACCCTACCCTCTTACTCTGCTGAATTGCTAGAGGATCGGGAGCGAATTAGTGGCATGGTGGGTGGTTAAATTAACTAAGTGCTAATTCATGGACGCGTTTTGGGTTGGGTGCGCCACTCGCTTACGTGCGCCGCTCGCTTGCCGAATACGTTACTTATAATATATAACTATTAGATAAACACTCTAGTAGTGCGTAACTTAACTAAAGTGCTCCTATAATTATAATTTATATTTAGCTTCGAAATTTACCTTATAGCGTAGAGGCCCTAGTTAGGCCTTAGAGGTATGTCGCCACTATTTATGAATTATGTCTTATTATTTTTATATACCGAACCCACTCTTTCTTATAGCCACTAGTAATTCGTTTAAGGGTTGTTGTAGGAGTAATGGTTATTAGAGCATCGTACTCTAAAGGACTAAGTGTAAAGGTATACAGTTTCTAGGTATAAGGCCTATTAACCGGGAAAGATATAATGACTTAGAGAGGAACGAGAATATATTATCTGTATATACTAAAACTAATTCTTACTAAAAGAAGAGGGGATTTAGGGGGATCCTAGACTATATATGCCGTTACGCTCACGTATGAGCTATATAACGATTCCTTAGCGATTCGTTTCCGATACTCGACCGACACGGTTAGGTGACTCCGTCTCTATGTTATAAGGATCTTGATCTATTATACTAAGTACTCGGCCCAAAGCACGGCCTAACTCCCTCCGGGAGTTGGGCCGCACGGGTTGAATGCAAAAACGGGTTAAATGCAAAACCTCACCCACCCACCATTTTTAACCTCTATTTACTACCACTGAAAATGCCTTTTTCATCCCAAAAATTGGAAGATCGGATCTCTAGTGCTTTGCAAGCCTACTATGAAAATGATAAGCCTGTAATTTCAGTATTAGCGCGGGAATTTAACGTTCCATACCATACCCTAAGGGGTAGAATCAACGGTCGTAAATCTAAAACTGGCCATGCTGGTGCTAACAAAGCATTAGGGACTAAGTAAGAGCAGGCATTAATTCATTAGATCGATACCTTAAATTCTGTAAATGCTCCTCTAACTGCAGATATGATCCAGAAGTGTGCACGTTAAATTCTTCATCGGCATAATCCAGATATATGCCTTAGTATGAATTAGGCCTACCGTTTTATTAAACGACTACCCGATAAATACACCTATATTAAGTAAAAACTAATGGAAAAGGACCGCCTAGAAGCAGTTATACCTAGTCATCTTACTACGTGGTATACTCGCCTAGCTGATACTATTTAGCGGTTAAAAATCGGATCGAAGAATATCTATAACTTTAACGAAAGCGGCTTTAAAATTAGCGAAGGTAAACCCCGGAAAGTCGTTTTAACTAAGGCTGGTCAATCTGCTAGTATTAGAACTAGCGGGCCTAGTGAATCGCTCACTTTAATTAAATGTATTACTGCCGATGGCTGGGTAATGCCACCTTAGTTTTTAGTTAAGGGTGAATTCTATATAGAGAATTAGTATAGGACTACTAACCTCCCCGACGACTATTAGATTACTCCTACACCTAATGGTTAGACCGACGATACTATAGCCTTTTAATGGCTTTAATCATTCGAAGAAAGCACTAAAAATCGCTATATAAAGACGGGTTTTCGGCTTCTTCTTATGGATAATCATGGCTCCCATCTCACCTATGAATTTATTAAATTCTACGAGAATAATCAAATTATTCTATACTGTTTTATCCCACATATAACGTATATATGTCAGCCGCTTAACGATGTGCCGTTTTAGGTGCTAAAGCATTATTTTCGTAAGAATAATAATGATATAGTATAGTGGGGTGGTTCAGTAAAGCAAAAATCGGACTTTTTTTCTAGCATCCATAGGGTTCGGAACTAAGCATTTAAAAGCCGTATAATACGCTCTGGCTTTAAAAAATGCGGTATCTATCCTTTAAATGCAGATACTGCTTTAGAGAAGCTAGGTTAGAATGACGATCCTAATCTTCTAGAGCTAGTATTAGAGATATGGGATGGTGATACCCCCCTCCAGAATTAAGCTCTATACTAAATTCGCCGGTAATAGACGTTAAAACCTTCCGGAAATACGCTGAAAAAATCAAAAAAAAAACCGACGAGATTAGAAATGAGATCGATGCTATTTCTCTAAAGCTACGCCGTTAACTAGCTCCATTTTTAGCTGGTGCGCTTACCTTAGTAGAAGCGGGCGCTCAGTATGCGCATGATAATGCTAACATGTTAGACCTAAAACGCCGGAAGGAAGCTAGTAAAAGTAAGCGAAGGGTGAATATGGGTGGTCCTCTCACTTCATTAGATATAAATAGGCATATAAAAGTGAGAGATAAAACAGAGAGGAAGAAATTAATCCAGCAAGCGAGGAAGAAGTGGATTAGAACTGCTACTACAGAGGCAGCTCTCGCCGCCAGGAAGTCGAAATTAGAGGATTTAAATAGTTCAGAAGAAAGCGCGGGACTAGGTGAATCTGTAAATATTAAATATACTATAGATACCATAGGGGAAGGTTGTTAAATGAGAGGTTTAAATTGGTAGGTTGATCAATTTTTGCATTCAACCCGTTTTTGCATTCAACCCGTGCGGTCCAATTCCCGGTATGGGAATTGGACCGTGCGTTGGGTCGAGTATAGGGTTATTAACGATGACGTATTTCACTAGTGAGTGAGCCACCCAACCCAACCTGCCATTTTTAGACGCATTTATCTCAACCAAAACTTCATTAAATTTATTTAACTAGTAATCAGTCTATCTGGACATGTTTCTCTTCTATGCCCTGGTAATCACACCCCCGGGGTGGCCGCGTACGTGGCTGAATAGCCGATTCTCTAGGTATGCTAGGGCCCGGGGGAGGTCCTTAGTTACTTCCTGTTACTGCATAATTAATGCAGAGGCTTCTTAAACTGAGAGGCCTTCTTCGCCGGGTATCTGCCTTCGAGATCGAGTGCGCTTTTACTTCTGCTCCTCGTTATCGGCGCGTAATTCCTTATTTTCTTTAGCGAGTAAGATAGCACCTTATATTATAAGACGGAAGACTTTTATAAGCTAGTTTAATACACGGTCGGAGGTACTTAGTGGACTTCTTAATCTTATACGAAGTAGAGCTTTAATTAACGAAGCCTACCGATATAGTTCTTTCTCTATAGCTAGTGTTTTTAGTCTAAAATTCCGGCTTAATTCGCTCCCTAGCTCAGAGAGGGGGTGTTAGGGTTTAAAGCTAAATATTAAACTTTAAATAACTCTCTCTAGTGAGAAAGGGACTAAACCAGCTACTCCGAAGCTATTTTTAATAGTCTCTGATTTAAAGGCTTTAATCCGTGCGAGGGGGTATACTTCGAGGAAATTAAGTTTATTAATATAATTTATCCTAATCCGCATTTTTAATTTAACTAGTCGGCCGTACGCACGTTTTAGTACCGTAAATAGCCGATATTAAGAGGTTATAAAAGGTGAGAGGAGTGCGGAGGCATATAGATTAGTATAATCTGATCTTTCTCGTAGATTTCATCGAATTTAGGGGTTAGATAGCTTCCGTGACCGTCGAGTATGAGAAGCCGATACCTCCCATTCGTACGTAAAGAAGTCATCGGAATAAAGAGCTTTTCGAGCTAGCGAAGTCTAATTTTATTAGAGGTCTAACTATTTAGACTAACTTTAAATCGCTAGTTATCCGGAAGGCCGTCGAACTAAGATTCGAGGAAGACTTTACCTTTAAAAATAACACACGGAGGGAGGGCCCACCCCGAAGCATTCGTACACTTAATAGTAGTCACCTATTCACGATTTCTAGGTTATAAAACTAAGCGCCGACTAGAGAGTTCACTCCTCGTGATCACCTTCGCCGTAGCGATTAACCCTATCGCGAAACTAGACTTATCGAAGTTATAAACGTTATTAGGGTCGATTCTAAATTAAAGGATAGTTTTTTAAATAAGATTAAACCATTCCCTACCGATTTTTAGGTCTTCGTATTTTATACGCTTATAATTATATCATTTTAAGAACTAGGAGGATAAGAGAGGATGCCTCTTAATAAACTTTATAGCCTAATTTTCGCTGACTGAAGGAACTAGGGTAGTTCTGCGCTTTTCGAGAAGAGGATTAGCCGTTTCTCGTACCATAGAAGGCCGGGGGACTCCTCCACGTAGATCTATAGAGATAATCCATTTTTTAAGTGGTTACTCCTTAGTTTTAATTAACTTAAGGTTATTAGCGCGTGCTTTAGACTAAAAACTATCACCGGCGAGGCGACGTTATAAGGTAGAGCGGGGGACTTAAATATACGTGCTGCTTCACGAATTATAGTTTTTTCTTAATTCTTAGTAGCCTGGATAGCTAATAAGATCCTACCCTCCTGCTTTATTAGATTTTTAGAGGATTAAGACCGAATTAGTGGCATGGTGGGTGGTTAAAATGATTAAGTTCTAATTCATGGAAGCGTTCTGGGTGGTTGGCTCACTCACTGGCGTGGCCCACTCACTAGTGAAATACGTTATACGACGAATTAAATATACCATTTAACGTTAGGGATACTACTATTATAATAATCTAGTCTATTAGTATAGACACTAAAGACATTCTTAAATAGGTAGAAAGGCGATAAGCTAAAGACCTAAAGATAGTCCGCCGAATTAGGGATATCTTAGTATAGAGACCTAGTAATAAAGGCTAGTTAGTCGACCGACGCCTTAGAATTACTATGGTACTAAGGACGTATATACGTGCTAAAGAAAGAGGGTATTCGTATAAAACTACTATGAATATATTACGATAACCCTACGGTAGGCTATTTTAGCTAGGCGAGAACAGAGGAGTTATTATAATATAACTACTATTAGGTCTAGATATAAGAAGACATTAAAAGATATATTAAATCTTATAGAATCTACTAAACAGCGTAAACACTAAGGCATCGACCTTTCGGTAAGCTTAAGCCGCTACCGATTCTATGTCGACCCTTTACCGAATTATTAATGGATTTTATTATAGGATTACCTTAATCGATCTAGAAAGGAAGGATAGTCGATGCGATTTTAGTGGTTATAGACCGTTTCTCGAAATAGTGCCTCTTCTTCCTAGTTTTAACTACGATAGACGCTGCGGAATTAGCCGAGCTATTCTATTAAGATCACTAAATAGCATTATATCCGACTAGGGATTTATTCTTATAAGTAGGTTTTAGTTAAAACTATATTATCTATTAAAGATAAAACTAAGGTATTCGATAGAGTTTTACCCCTAAACTAATAGCTAAACGGAGAGGATAAATTATAGCTTCATGTTTTAACCATAATAACTTAATTTAATTCCCGCTATAGGTAGATAGGTATTAATAAGCATTTTAGGTGACATATAGTAATTTTAAGGAGATCGAAAGCTTATATTATTGTCGTATTAAAAATTACGTCGCTAGGCTCCAGAAATATATATATGTCAGTTACTAGAAGATTAACTTCTTTGAAACTCCCTAAAGTAGCTAGATATCATATAAAAACCGCGGAATTAATAGGAAAAGCTAACATAGACCACCGTTATTAAGATATTAAGTTATAATCTATCGCATTTACTATGTGTTTTAGAGATGGCGGCTTATATGTGAAATACGTTATTACCTACGTTACTTTATTAATAAATAGTGAAAAGACGTGGCCCTCGCTAACGTATTTCACCACCGAGTGGATCACACCACCGAGTGGATCAGCAAACCTAACCCTATGAATTTAATTCCATTTATCTCAACCAAAACGCCATTAAATTAATTCAACTAATTAACTGGTCTATCTGGACATGTTTCTCTTCTATGCCCTGGCAATCTGCATATTCCACACCCCCGGGGGGCCGCGTACGTGGCTGAATAGCCGATTCTCTAGGTACACTGGGATCCGGGGGGGGTGCTTCACCTGCTTCCTATTACTGCATAATTAATGCAGAGGCTTCTTCGACTAAGAGTCCTTCTTCGGAGGGTATATGCCTTCGAGATCTAGCCCGCTTTTACTTCTGCTTCTCGTTAGCAGCGCGTAAATCGCTGACTTCTTTCTCGAGAAAAGCAGCAGACTGCATAGTGATTTAATAGGCTTTTAAAACCTGATTTATCGCGTAATTTAGCGGGCTCGGAGGGCTCCTCGATCTAGTACGAAGTAAAGCTTTAATTAACGAAGCTTACTTTTATAATTACACGTAGTTCGAGGGCGTTTTAGGGTCCTAATCGCTCCCCCCTACTCGGAGAGGGGGTAGGAGTTCGAAGTTAAATATCTAGCTTCGAGATCACTTAATTAGGTATAAAAGGTACTAAACTAGCTACTTTAAAGCTATTCTTAATCGTCTCCGATTTAAAAGCTTCGATTCGTGCGAGGGGGTATATTTCGAGGAAGTTAAGTTTATCGATATAGTTAATCCGAGTCCGCATTTTTATTTTAGCCAGCCGACCATACGATCGTTTTAACACCGCAAAACAGCCGATATCGAGAGGCTATAAAAGGTGAGAGGAGTGAGGTGGCATATAGATCGGTACCACCTTATTTTACTCACAGATCTTATCGAATTTCGGGGTTAAATGGCTTCTATGTCCGTCGAGTATTAAAAGTCGATACCCCCCTTCGTACGTAAAGAAGTCATCAGAATAAAGAGCTTTTCGAGCTAGCGAACTCTAATTTCATTAGAGGTCTAACCGTTTAGACTAACTTTAAATCGCTAGTTATCCGGAAGGCTATCGAACTAAGATTCGAGGAAGACTTTACCTTTAAAAATCACACACGGAGGGAGGGCCCACCCCGAAGCATTCGTATATTTAATAGTAGTCACCCATTCACGATTTCTAGGTTATAAAAGCGACCGCCGACCGTGGTATTTATTACTCGTGATTATCTTTACTGTGGTAATTAATCCTATGGCGAATCTAGTCTCATTAAAGTTATAAATATCGTTAGGATCGATCCTAAATTAAAGGACTATTTTTTAGATAAGATCGAACCATTCAGAAATGATCTTCGGCTCTTCGCACTTCGCGCGTTAGTAATCGTAGCGTCTTAAGAATCGGGAGGAGATATAGGGATGCCGGTTAATAAAGTTTATGGCCTAGTTATAGCTAACTGAAGTAGCTGGGGTAATTCCACGACGTTAAAGTAGTATATCGGCCATTTCTCGTACGGAGGCAGGACGGGGAGCTACTCCACGAGAATCTATAGAGAGAATCCATTTTTAAAGAGATTCCTCCTTAGTTTATGTTAATTTATGAGAATTTACGCGTGAAATCGCGCGGTGGGGGATATGCTGTAGACGGCGTTAGAGAGTGCTTCTAGGGACTTCAAAATGGCGCGCTGCTTCACGAAGAGAGAGCTTTAGCTGGGTTTTTATAGCCTGGATAGCTAATAATACCCTACCCTCTTACTCTATTGATTTTTGAGAGGTTTGAGAGCGAATTGGTGGCATAGTGGGTGGTTGAATTAATTAAGTGCAAATTGAGGGACGCGTTTTGGGTTGGGTGGCCCACTCGCTTGTGAAATACGTTATAAGGTTTATAAGAGTAGGGTACTAATACTAATACTCTTTCTAAAATATATAGGTAGGCGTTCGTATAATACCTTAAATATAAGTTAATATAGGATAGATAATAAAAAGATATAACTTATCACTATTAAGGTATTCCTTAAGCTTATTATATTCACTTAATGCTAAGGGCTAGGACCCTTCTACCTCGCATTCTATTTTAAGCTCTAAAATCGCGATTACGGATAATCGAGCTCCGGATAATGATTATATATCTAAATAAAGTTTCTTATAGGACTAAAAGTATTCCTTAAGACTTACTCGATAGATTATACGCTAGTTATTAACCGGATTATCCTAGTCCTTTCCTTTAAAAAAGTTAAGCTTTTATTAGGGTGAGAGAATAGTGCTAATTACGTAAAGATTATTATTAATTTAATCGGTCTAGCTATAATATTATAAAAGCTTCTTCTCTGCTGCATTAAGAGAAGTAAGCATAAGCTGCTTCTACATAACCTTCTTCCGTTTTAAAGTAGTCTTTAACTTCTTAAGGTAGTTAAAGAGCTTATTATAGATATTAAAGATTAGGTGAATACTAATATCCTTAGTTTTAGAAAGAAGAGTAGTGAATATAAAGAAAGGCTAGGTGATCTAAAGAAGATAGTTAATCTATCGCCATTCTTCTGGACTTAGTGTAAAGTGTTCCTAGTCATACTAAGCGCAGAATTAATAAAAGGTTAATTAGAGCCGTTTAGCACGTCGGAGCATTAAAAATGTCGAATTCTAGCGAGTTCGGACATCCTAGATCGGAATAAGCCTTAGCTCCTTAGTTTAAAGGTTATAGAATGACTCTCTCCGCTGTGGACTTACGTTAATGTAGATAGTAAGGTTTCGGACCTATATAAGAATAGAAGGATTAGTATAATAAAAGTAGAGTTATAGGGATATACCTTATTAAGCGTATTAATAATTTCTCTTTTTTATTGCCTTATACGAAGAGATCGAACACGGTCGTTAGACTAGTCTATCTCCGCACTCTCATTCTTTAGAATTACCTTCATCTTCCTAAGAAGATCATTCAGACTAAGCTGAATAATATGGGTAATATAAGGAACCCGAACGATTATAGCACTATTATTTAGCTTAAGCGACTAGAGTGATTCTTAGATACTTACCATCATAATATTATTATTTAATGCATTATCGGTGGTGACTATAAGTACTCGATCTATAATCTTATGCTGATGGAGGAGCTTTAAAACCACGTCACTTAGGTTAACACCTAAGTGCGAGCCAGATAATGGTTTAAATCTAAGAAGAACCTCTCGATACTCCTAATACTAGTTAAGGAAGTAGCTAGTAATAGCCATAAAAGCCTATCGAAACGGAGATATCCAGTAATCTAATATAATCGAAAGCTTTATATTAGGAGGAAGCTTATTAAGAATAGACCGTTACTATTCCTAGACATACCGCCGTAGTCGAGACCGTATTATGACCGCAGAAGGGATCTATGGTTATGTCGAGTAAGTCGGGTAAAGTTAATAACTTCACGAAATTCTGGGTGTTTAATGAACTTAAAGGGGAGACGGGAGAGGGTAAGTAGTTATAAGAGCCTCTGTTCCTATGCCTCTTACATAAAAACTATTAACTTACTTAGTATGTTCTGCGCCTATTAATCCAGAGAGTTATTAGTAAATAATAATAGAAAAATTATATAATATATACAGCATTCATAAGTAGTCCCTTAATATTACCCTTCTAGGTACTAGATTTATAATAAGTCGGTCTAGCTAAGTGTCGATGAAGTGTAGTTATTCTATACCGCCTATTTACTAGATAATCGAGGACTTTATAGCATTAACGATATATTACCCCTAGTTTACTAGTTTTTATATTAGCCACTTAATTAAATTACTCCTAGTAAGTGGCTATCCGGTTACTATTCTAGTTTAGTCGTTTTTTTATCTTTCTAAACTTAGTCTCTAACTATTAAGAAATAAATTCATCTTTTAACATATCGTTATATAACATATTTCACCCCCAAGTGGCGCACACCCCCAAGTGACGCACCCCATCTAACCCATTAAATTTAAATGCATTTATCTCAACCATGACGCCATTAAATTAATTCAACTAACTGAATGGCCTATCTAGACATGTCTCTCTTCTGTGTCCTGGCTTCCTACATATTCCACACCCCCGGGGGGCCGCGTACGTGGCTGAATAGCCGATTCTCTAGGTATGCTAGGGCCGGGGGGAGGTCCTTTAGTTACCTCCTGTTACTGCATAATTAATGCAGAGGCTCCTTAAACTAAGAGGCCTTCTTCGCCGGGTATCTGCCTTCGAGATCGAGTGCGCTTTTACTTCTGCTTCTCGGTAGCGGCGCGTAATTCCTTATTTTCTTAGGCGAGTAAGATAGCACCTTATATTATGAGACGGAAGCCTTTTATAAGCTGGTTTAATGCACGATCTAACGGGCTAGGTGGGCTTCGAGATCTTATACGAAGTAAAGCTTTAATTAATGAAGCCTATCGACGTAGTTCTTTCTCTGTAGCTAGTGTTTTTAGCGTAAAATTTCGACTTAATTCACTCCCCCGACTTAGGGGGGGGGGGGGTAGGGGTTCGAAGTCGAATATTAAGCTTCGAAATCACTTAATTAGGTATAAAAGGTACTAAACCAGTAGCTTTAAAGCTATTAATAATAGTCTCCGATTTAAAAGCTTCAGCTCGTATAAGGGGGTATGCTTCGAGGAAGTTAAGTTTATTAATATGATTAATCCCGTTCCGCATCTTAGTTTTAACCATCCGACCGTACGATCGTTTTAATACCGTAAAACAGCCCACATTAAGAGGTTATAAAAGATGTGATAAATGCGCTGGCATATAGATTAGTATCACTTTATTTCGCTCATAAATTTCGTCGAATTTAGGTGTTAAATGACTTCCGTGGCCGTTAAGTATTAAAAGCCGATACCGTCCCTTCGTACGTAAAGAAGTCGAAGGAATAAAGAGCTTTTTAAGCTAACGAAGTCCGATTTTATCAGAGGTCTAGCCGTTAGGACTAACTTCGAAACGCTAATCCTCTAGGAGGCCGTTAAACCATGATTTAATAAAGACTTTACCTTTAAAAATCATATACGAAGGAAGGGCCTAGCTAGAAGCATTCGTACATTTAACCATTATCACCTATTCACGATTTCTAGGTTATAAAACCGGCCTCCGACTATAGTATTCACTCCTCGTAATAACCTTCGCAGTTATAGTTAATCCTATCGCGAAACTAGTCTCGTTAAAGTTATAGATATTATCGGGATCGATTCTATATTAAAGGATTATCTTTTAAACTAAATTAAACCACTCCCTAATGATTTTAGGGTCTTTATATTTCGCACGCTCGTAGTTATACCGTTTCGAGAATCGGGAGGAGAGGATAGGATGCCGTTTTATAAATTTTATAACCTAATTTTCGCCGACCGAAAGAACCGGGGTAGTTCTACGTTATTTAAGGAGAAGATCCGCCATTTCTCGTACTATAGAGGGCCGGGGGCTGCTCCACGAGAATCCATAGAGAGATTCCATTTTTTAAGAGATTCCTCTTCAGTTTATGTTAATTTACGTAAATTAACACGAGAAATCGCGAGGTTTAGTATACCATGAAGGCGGCGACGGAAGGTGGATTCGGGTATATTAAAACGGCGTGCCACTTCACGGATTAAAGAGATTTCTTGATTCTTAAAAGCCTGGATAGCTAGTAAGATCCTACCCTCTTACTCTATTGAATTTTTAGAGTTTTAGGGGCGAATTTGTGGCATGGTGGGTGGGTGGTTAAAGAAGAAAGGGTTAAATTAATTGACGCGTTTTGGATGGGGTGCGTCACTTGGGGGTGTGCGCCACTTAGGGGTGAAATACGTTAGAATAAATGCTATTAATCGACCTAGGCTAACACGCTAAAGTGAAGAAGGAATTAAAGGTAGAGGAATTAGGGTAAGAAACCTAGAATTTAAGGTGGTATTAAATGTCTACTAGCTTTCGGAAACCTTATGGGTTAGGAATTACTTATTCGGAAAGCAGAGAAGAGGGTCGACTAAATTCGTAGGATTACCGTCGTAGATAGATAAAGAATAGATATCTAAGAACTAAGAAATTTAAGACATTATTAACTAAATAATCATTTATAGATTATATCAATCAGAAGGTAGACATACTAAGAAAATTAATAAATCCTAGTAAATAGAATTAATTAACCACCCTAAAGTTCAGCTCACTCGGTAAATAGTGAACATGTCATAATATGACCCACTTTAACTTAAAATAATCTCTATAATTAGCTAGATTTACTAGGCTAATTAAGGGCCGCCCTCATCTAGCCCTCGATCCGCCCTCGGAATATACGGGCCGCCCTTAACCCGTTCTTAAAAAATTAGTATTTAGATAAGAAGTATACATTCTAATTTAGACCTAGCAGGGAACCTCGTTCGGACCCTTAATAAACCTCGTTAACCCTCGGCGAGCCTCATATTTCTGACCTCGGTCAGAAAAGTGATAATATATTATACTATTTTATAACCCTTCTAAACTAGTCTGAATATAATTCTCTTATATCCGAAGTATAGAAATAAAATATATTTATTTTAAGTAATATCATATAGATATATATCTATAATATATATTTCTACTACGATATAGACTGATTACTTCTACCACATTAAGTACCGCTTCCATACGGTCGTATAGTATAAAAAAAGCACAGAACTAAGAGAACCATCCTTAAAATATAATATTATCAAATAATTTTAGAATATTTAATAACTTAAATAGTCATAAGTTAGTGATCATAATCCAGTGGACAAAACATATATAAATAACTGTAATTTAAAGTGATAAGTTGGCACTTTTATACATCTAAATTAGGAAAGGTCAACCTTTTTCATGTAAATGAGGGCGGAGGGTCGGGCGGAGGGCTGGAGATACCGGCCCTCTAAATGTTTTTAATGAGGCCTAAACTTAAGAAACAAACTGCTAAGCATCCATCATGATGATCCCCTTGCTGGCCATTTTAGATACACTAGAACGCTTAAGCTAATAAAGAGAAAATACCACTGGCCGAATCTCCACCTAGTAGACTGCGACATCGCCCATGGACGGGCGGGTGGGCATTTCCCACGGGCCTTATGTAAGCGGGAAATGGGCCATATGGATAGGCCCATGGACGGGCCCTACCCTTAGGGCCCACGGGCCGTGGGCGTCGTGGGCGCCCGTGGGCCTTTTTAGTAAGCAAAATTAGCGTAACACGTGATTTTTATTGATAGATTTCAAAATAGTTCAACTAGATTTGTATTTTTTATATATTTACAATCATAATTCCGGAATTTTAATAAGATATATATAAATATATATAGTATAATTTACTATATATCTAGTTTTTTGTTACGGATAATCTACTAGTCAGGGTAGATGCCTGTCAATCAGGTAGGAAAAGGGTATCAATATGCGGGTTCCAAGTCAAAGACTGTTTCTTACAGAACCCTCAGGCTCCTTCTATCTCTTCTTGGTTATATACATCTTTTCCTTCGGATAAGACGGCAAGAGAATGTGATATATCGAGCGGGGAAATCAAATGGGGAGTGGGGTAGAGATTTATAAGACAAAACCGGTTTCAACGCCGGCAGGGTTCCTTTCCTGAATGGATATCGAAAACCCGGGGTTTCACCGCCGTGGCGCCGGGATTCTACCTGGCCCATAAACCTAAGGCAGTACCAATGGGCCTGAGGCACCAATACATATAACCTCATGATTGAAGATATCGTGACATTTTTATATATATTTAAGATAACTTTATATAACGGTGGGCATAGTGGGCATGCCCGCGATGGGCATGCCCGTGGGCGGTGGGCGTTATGGACGGGCACTCGAAAATCTAAATAGCCCACCGCCCACCGTGGACGGGCGATGTCGCAGTCTACCACCTAGACGTCGCCGAATACGTCGGAGATTACCACATTTACCAGGGCGTTACAGCAAAGAGACATAAACCATATGGAGAGCTTTAATCACTACTAATCCCCTCACGACCGTTCGTAGAAATATCGATGGATTTTGTCATAGGCTTACCTCCCGTAACCTATAAGGGTAAACCAGTCGACGCGATCCTTATTATAGTCGATAGGTTCACGAAATGGTCACTATTCCTCCCTATATTAATAATAATCACTGCTGGAGAACTTACCGAGCTCTTCTATAACCATGTTAAGCTACGCTTTAGACCACCTAAGGGCATCGTATCCGATCGCGGATCGTTATTCACGAGTAAGTTCTAGTCGAACTTATGCTATCTATCTAAAATACGCCTCAGACTTTCGACGGCGTTCCACCCTTAAACCGATAGTTAAACGGAACGTATTAACTAAACTCTTAAACATTACCTCCGATGTTTCGTAGCCGATGAGTAATCTCTTTAGCCTTCCCTACTAAGATCCGCTGAATTCGCATATAATAATGCTCCTAATATAATAATTAATACTTCTCCGTTCTAAGCCCTTCTCGGGTATTCGCCCGATTTCCGATAACGTTTCGAGGGCGAAACTCTTCACGGAGAGGTCCTAACGGCATCCGCACGAATTAAAAAACTCGAAATACTCCGTTAAAAACTATAGGAACACTAGCGAAAGGTAAACGAGACCATAGTAAAACACTACAATAAAGACCATATTCCTATACAGTTTAAAAAGGGAGACCTCGCTAGCCTTTTAATAAGAAACCTTAGGTTAAAAGGAAGCAGAAAACTAGCACCCCGCTTTATCGGCCCCTTTCGTATTCTACAGATAATCGGGAAATAAGCTTTCCGCCTAAGCTTATCTCAGTAATATGACCGGATTTATAACGTCTTCTATGTATCCCTCTTAGAACCATAGAGAAAACCAGAGGGAAAGGAGGACGAATTCCTACCGATACCCTATCTAGAAGATAAAGAGGAATATAAGGTTAAAGAAGTACGCGATGAAAAATAAATTAAAGGGGAAAACCACTTTCTAGCCCTCTGAATATAACTAATGGGTCCCCTAGGAAGATATAGAAAACGCGAAAGAAGTAATTCAATCTTATTAGAAACGGAAAAAGGGAAATAATCCCTAAGTTACTAAGAAAGGGTATCGAAAACACCCCGAAAAACTAGAGAAAACGCGCTAACTAACCCGGAAAAGGAAGACTTAATATTAATAAAAGAGATCCTTTAAATCTCTTCTAGAGGTAAAGGGAAATTAATCATAGTCCGTTATATCACCTTATCTCTACCTAAAGCAGCATTATCATTATTATCCGAGTCTAACCTATCCTATGCATCGCGAACCTCCTCCGAAATACTATCGAAAACGACTCGTTTTCCTAGGGTCTATAGAATGAAACCCTCGTCACCTAGTAATAAGCGAACGAGCCCCTAGGAAAAACGCTCTATCCTCTGCAGAGGCTAACCACTTTAGTAATGCGTAACTTAATTAAAGTGCTCCCATAACTACGATTTATACTTAGCCTTAAAATTCACCTTACGCCCTAGAGGCTCTAGTTAGGCCCCAGAGGTATATCGCCACCATTTAATGAATTATGTCTTATTTATTTTTATATACCGAACCCACTCTTTATTATGGCCACTGCCGATTCGTTTAAGGGTTATTAGAGGAGAAGTGGTTACTAGAGTATCGTACTCTAAAACACTGAGTGTAGGGTAATTAATAATATTTAGTGTTTATTAGCTGATTAATTAGTCTGGTATAAGGGGGTTTTAGGAGAGAAGATCGAAATCGGTAAAACGATAAAGAAACTTAATTTAAGATAATGATACCTAAGATGAGGGACCAGCTTTAGATAATGGCCGAAAATCTAACATCTTAAAGTAATAGAAATAAGGTGTATAGATAGCTTAGAAAGAATAAACGGAGTTATAAAAGAAATGTACTCACATAATTAGGTAGCTCTGGTCTATGGAAATAAGAGGAGTAGGGATTTAGTAATGATTAAATCCATCTTTATAAAGGGTGATATGATAGATCTTAAGCTATAACGTATTTCACAAGCGAGTGGGCCACACAAGCGAGTGGGCCACCTAACTAAACCCATTGAATTCAACTATACTTTTCTCGACGAAAACACCATTAAATTAATTTAACTAACTAACTGGTCTATCTGGACATGTTTCTCTTCTATGCCCTGGCAATCTGCATATTCCACACCCCCGGGGGGGGGGGGGGGGGGGCCGCGTACGTGGCTGAATAGTCGATTCTCTAGGCATGCCGGGGCCGGGGAGAGGTGCTTTACTTACTTCTTGTTGCTGCATAATTAATGCAGAGGCTTCTTTAACTGAGAGACCTTCCTCGGAGGGTATCTGCCTTCGGGACCTAGTCCGTTTTTGCTTCTGCTTCTCGTTTTCAGCCCGTAAAACCTTATTTTCTTCAGCTAGTAAAATAACACCTTGCATTAAAAGACGGAACCCTTTCACCAGCTGGTTTAATGGGCGATCTAATGGGCTAGGCGGACTTCGAGATCTTATACGAAGTAAAGCTTTAATTAACGAAGCCTATCGACGTAGTTCTTTCTCTATAGCTAGTGTTTTTAGTATAGAATTTCGACTTAATTCGCTCCCCCTACTCGGAGGGGGGGTAAGGGTTCGAAGTTAAATATTAGTTTTAAGCTACTTTCTACCTTATTCACTAGCTTAAATATTAGTAATATTCTTCTTAATATATTACTTAAATATAAGATAGAAGATTAGATATTAAGATTAATAAAGATAATATATCTAATAATAATATTTTAGCTAGATTCCCTATAACGTATTTCACCCCCAAGTGGCGCACCCCATCCAAAACGCGTCAATTAATTTAACCCTTTCTTCTTCAACCACCCACCATGCCACTAATTCGCCCCCAAAACTCTAAAAATTTAATAGAGCAAGAGGGTAGGATCTTACTAGCTATCCAGGCTTTTAAGAATCAAGAAATCTCTTTAATCCGTGAAGTGGCACGCCGTTTTAATATACCCGAATCCACCTTCCGTCGCCGCCTTTATGGTATACTAAACCTCGCGATTTCTCGTGTTAATTTACGTAAATTAACATAAACTGAAGAGGAATCTCTTAAAAAATGGATTCTCTCTATGGATTCTCGTGGAGCAGCCCCCCGGCCCTCTATAGTACGAGAAATGGCGGATCTTCTCCTTAAATAACGTGGAACTACCCCGGTTCTTTCGGTCGGCGAAAATTAGGTTATAAAATTTATAAAACGGCATCCTATCCTCTCCTCCCGATTCTCGAAACGGTATAACTACGAGCGTGCGAAATATAAAGACCCTAAAATCATTAGGGAGTGGTTTAATTTAGTTTAAAAGATAATCCTTTAATATAGAATCGATCCCGATTAGACCTTGCCAACTCCCATCATTTGGTCCCATGGGACCACTCCCATGGGAGTAGATGGGACTCCCATATGGTCCCATGGGAGTGCCAAGAGATGGGAGTGAGGTGCTAGTCCGCTCCCATGGGACTTTGATGGGACTCCCATGGGACTGTAAACACTGCAAACACGTAGAAAAACGTGACCTGCATAAGATATGCAGAAATGCCCTGTATTAATGGGTATTTAGCTTACAGTGGGAGGTAGCATTGAATGATTCTGGATTAATTCCTCTCAAAAAGTAGTGTAATTATAGTATCCTGTGATTAAACTATCTAGTATACTCGTATAGATCTTCATCCCTACGCCGCTTACGATCTCTTTGGGGGCGTGCCTGACTTGTAGTATCGATGGCAGGCAATGGATGTAGTGCCGAATCATCATCTGACTCCTCAGCGGCCTCCTGATCGGTAACAATCTCTCCTGCTTCATCTGAGTTATCACCGTCCTCACCCTCGCTAATTGCCTCTGGTATACACTCAGGAAGTCCCGCCTCCCTTACCTCATCACCCTCAGTCCTTTCGTCCTGATTTAAGGTAGCCTTAGGTTGGAAATCCTCCCCAGTTTCCTCACTTTCAATATCAAATTTGGATAAACAACGAAGCATCATTAAATCCTGTATTATTACTTCGTTCAATGAGCCTCGTCGATAATGGCAGATATCGCGAGCAGTACTAAAGAGGCGCTTAACACCGGCGCCAGTAGCTGGGATAGAAAAGACATCCCGTGTAACCGCTGCGAGTATCGGAAATCTATACTCATTCTCTTTCCAGAAATGGCATGGGTTTACTATGCTCCGTTCTATATATAATTAGCTTAGTTAAGTTATAATCATGATCATCTAAACATACCAGTATTAAGATATCCCTTAAGTTCTTCTTGCCACCCAGTCTTCGGCTGCGGTGGTGGCTCTGGTTGATCCTCCTCGAAGAGGCTCATCATTGCATCCGTGCTATGCGAGGAGGACTTTGCCTTTGTAAGCACTTGCTTTTTAGGCTGGCGTTTTGAGTAATCCTCTAAATGATTATGAAGAGACTTTTCATATATGTCATGCCAGGAGGAATCCATATTATCGACTTCACCTGCCCACTCTGGTCCTTTAAAGAATTCAAGTTTATGCTGAGGTGCAAGAATTGTACCAATTGCATATAGGCTGCCATGTGCTTGCTCAGTTGCTTTATAGTATACCGAGAGTTTCTTACTTCCGGCCTTAAGAGCCTTAAGCATAGCCTTTTTCCAAGGCACTTTCTTTCGCCGAAGTCGGGCCTGGGCCTGCTCAAAATGGGTAAATAGTCGGTTGTAGACCCGGAACACATCATGGATTGTTGTCGCCTTAATCTTTGATAGGCTAACCGTCCATTTGTAGAAAGGCTTTGTGATATGGAGCAAGTATTCGATCTGCCGCCATTCGCTTTTACTAAGCCGGAATTCGGGGCGCTGATGCTCTGCGCAATATCTTTGGTAGCTATCTGAAAGGCGATTGGCGCGCTGGAGCATAAGATATGTTGAATTCCACCGAGTGCGTACATCCTGGATCGGGGTAAGCCTCGGTTCTTCGCTTTGAAGATTTAGAAATGCCTCCCGTCGCTGTGGGCTGGCATTAATAAAAACTGCGAAGGCCCGTACCTGGCAGTATAGTAGTTAGTATTAGATAAAATTGTTAAAGGCATTAGTTACTTTACCTTAGCTAGCGTATAAATGATTCCCTTCTGTCTCTTTGCCTGTTGAAGAACACTCCCGTTTTCTTCCGACCATGTTGTTGCTGTCTTGTCGTTTTTTGGATCAGCCTTTATTAGGCCAAGGAGATCTTTCAGACTTAATTGAATCACATGAGCAAGACATGGAATCCGTATAATTTCAGTGAAATTAGGAAGCTCTAACCGTTCGATTGAATCACATAGACTATCGACTAAGGTCTTATTATTTGACGCATTGTCTGTAGTAATCGCAATCACTCGATTGGTAACCTGCTGTTGCTGAAGAACCTTAAGGAGAACGTCTGCTAGATAGGAGCCTGTATGCTGGCCGTGAACTGGCATGAAACCTAGAAGTATCTCATGATAATCCCAATTGATATCCATAAAATAGCCTGTGATTGCCATGAATGCCTGTTGGAAGGGTGAGGTCTAACAATCAAGGGCAATTAATAGCTTCGCTCCGGCTGGGAGAAGAGAAAGGAGCTTTTACTGCTCTGTATGGACGATTGACTGGAGCCGACGCCGCGCGGTCTTTGGTGATAGAAGGGTGAGTTTTTGTTGAGAAAGCTGAGCCTCTGTAATTAGATCTTTAAAGTCTTTATGCCGGAGGATCTGAAATGGAAGGCGTGAGTTCGCTATAAATTTGACTTAGGCTCTTTTAAATCGTTGTTGGTCAAAGACTTTTCGGGTAGGCGTACGAGTAGACTAAATATAATATAGATATTAGTATTAAATCGATAGAATGTAGAATCGGACGTATATAATACCGCAAGTTCGAGCGATTGCTGTATATCCTGTTGTGTTGAAGCCTTTTTCGAGGTAACTATGCATGCGCGGCTAGATAAATGTGCAGTAAGTGACTTCGAACCATTTAATGTCGAGGATGGGTGCGAGAGCGCTTTTCCACACCTCCGACAGAGTGCCATTGGTTTCCCGGTTTGAAAGTGTGCTACTTGGTCAAAGTGCTCCTAAGTAGCAGAGGTATACCTTGCTTTAAAGTTCACTTTATGAAGCGGAGGGTGTGGGTGAGCACCTGCCGTATGGCGCCACCACTCAATGAAGTCGGTCTTATTCATTGTAGTCTAAAGAACCCAGAACTTTTGATGTTTAGGACCGATACGGCGGAGATTTGGAGGAATCGGATTCGGCTCTATTTGGAGGATTGAGGATTCTGGTCCGCTATAGATTGGCTGCTGGCTAATTGAATGATCTGGCGTAAGGGGGTCATCAATAATGCCAATGCTATAGACTGAAGAAGGTGGAGGAATTCCGGCGTGGGACAATGTGATCTGGGATGAAGGGCCAGCCTCAGCGTATAGTTCGTATTGCGACATACTAGAATAACAATTCTGTTGAACTAGAAGAGGGTTTAAAAAGCATATCTCTAACACCTACCTTTACAGTCGCGAGAGTCACGTTCGGCTACTAGTAGAGTTTAAACGAGTAATAGCGCGAAGATACATCATAAATAGGCTAGTACCCACTTATTATATGTTACTTATTGGTCTGTTCGACGGGACTCCCATGGGGGTCCCGCGGGACTCCCGTGGGACTCCCATGGGACTCCCATATAAAAGGGAAATTGATTAGATTTAGGGGTATCTACAATCCCCCATAACTTTAAGGGGAAAATTCTCACTTTTAAGCCTTCTTTATCCCGAAATTACTCAATAACCACGTAGTATGAATAGTTATTCTAAAGTGAATATAACTAATTTAGAGGTAAGGTTTCTTATGGTGCGGGAATTAAATATAATTTGTTAAAATCTTTGTCAAATTTATACTTTCTAAATAATATGTAGAAAATGTAGTGTAGTACCTCTCTGTAAATATATATTTTGCTTAACCACTTCCTTCTAATACTATGTTTAAATCTCCTTTGCGCCCAAAAGCCACCACAATCTAGTATATGAAGTTTTTTTTTTGAAGATGGATGCTTTTTGATATATACTTGAGTCATTTGTTAACTCTATTATGGACTATGTTATATAACAAAACCATATTGTTAGACATTGAAAGTAGGGACACTCATACGCCTGTAAATAACAGTATTTTATCTGATTACTTTGCAGTTTTGTGCAGCTGAAATAGGAAATCCTTGGCAAAATTATGCTAGCGTGGGACCATATGGGAGTCCCATAACTCCCATGGGACCCCCATGGGACTACTAGGGTAATGGGACCGGAATTTTTTTAGTCCCATGGGAGTAGATGGGACCAGGATATGGGACCAAAATTTTCTTAGTCCCATGGGAGTTGGCAAGGTCTAATCCCGATAATATCTATAACTTTAACGAGACTAGTTTCGCGATAGGATTAACTATAACTACGAAGGTTATCACGAGGAGTGAATACTATAGTCGGAGGCCGGTTTTATAACCTAGAAATCGTGAATAGGTGATAGTGGTTAAATGTACGAATGCTTCTAGCTAGGCCCTTCCTTCGTGTATGATTTTTAAAGGTAAAGTCTTTATTAAATCATAGTTTAACGGCCTCCCAGAGGATTAGCGTTTCGAAGTTAGTCCTAACGGCTAGACCTCTGATAAAATCGGACTTCGTTAGCTTAAAAAGCTCTTTATTCCTTCGACTTCTTTACGTACGAAGGGACGGTATCGGCTTTTAATACTTAACGGCCACGGAAGTCATTTAACACCTAAATTCGACGAAATTTATGAGCGAAATAAAGTGATACTAATCTATATGCCAGCGCATTTATTATATCTTTTATAACCTCTTAATGTGGGCTGTTTTACGGTATTAAAACGATCGTACGGTCGGATGGTTAAAACTAAGATGCGGAACGGGATTAATCATATTAATAAACTTAACTTCCTCGAAGCATACCCCCTTATACGAGCTAAAGCTTTTAAATCGGAGACTATTATTAATAGCTTTAAAGCTGCTGGTTTAGTACCTTTTATACCTAATTAAGTGATTTCGAAGCTTAATTTCGACTTCGAACCCCTACCCCCCCCCCCCTAAGTCGGGGGAGTGAATTAAGTCGAAATTTTACGCTAAAAACACTAGCTACAGAGAAAGAACTACGTCGATAAGCTTCATTAATTAAAGCTTTACTTCGTATAAGATCTCGAAGCCCGCCTAGCCCGTTAGATCGTGCATTAAACTAGCTTATAAAAGGCTTCCGTCTTATAATATAAGGTGCTATCTTACTCGCCTAAGAAAATAAGGAATTACGCGCCGCTAACGAGAAGCAGAAGTAAAAGCGCACTCGATCTCGAAGGCAGATACCCGGCGAAGAAGGCCTCTTAGTTTAAGGAGCCTCTGCATTAATTATGCAGTAACAGGAGGTAACTAAAGGACCTCCCCCCGGCCCTAGCATACCTAGAGAATCGGCTATTCAGCCACGTACGCGGCCCCCCCGGGGGTGTGGAATATGTAGGAAGCCAGGACACAGAAGAGAGACATGTCTAGATAGGCCATTCAGTTAGTTGAATTAATTTAATGGCTTCATGGTTGAGATAAATGCATTTAAATTTAATGGGTTAGATGGGGTGCGTCACTTGGGGGTGTGCGCCACTTGGGGGTGAAATACGTTAGTAAGCTTTACCTAATCATATAAATACAGTAAACCCTAATTAAACCCTAATTATAACGATATAATATAGACACGGAAGAAATATCGCTATACCTAGGTAATCGTAAAATCGAGGTCCTATACATTGAATATATTTTCTGGTTTATATACAGATCCAGGCACTAAAAAAGCTCCTAATATCGCTCTGCATCTGCCTTCCTACTTTCCTTACTTTAATTAACCTCTTATGTTTATGAAGAGCAGTAATAAACTCAGGATCACCTTATTCCTGCTGCTCTTAATATAATTAAAGGGGTTTTAAAGCTTAAATAGCTTCATAGTGTTAAATATAGGGCTCTTTAACCACTACATCATCCTCGTTAACCTCTCTAAGGAACTCGCTTAGCATAATATCATTAATAGCATTAATACTATCTTCTATAAGCTCATTAACTGGGTTAAGAAAGTTCTTAATATCCATTAGGCTTAGTACACAAGGCCGCATTATAAGTATATCAGAAGATATCTCATTAGCTAGCGACTAAATACTACTAGTAGTAGTATCAGGAATATTAAGTGATATTAAGAGTGCTTTTTAGAAGCAGTTCTTAATTATAAGAGCTAATTAATATATTAAGATCCTAAGCTTAAATACTCCATTAAATCGCTCTTAGCACATTCATTAAAACCATAGGATCTCGACCCCCATTAAACTCATAGAGTATAAATTTAATCCATTAGCGCTTCGAATATGCTTTCTATGTATTAATAATACCTTAATTAAGTGGCTGAAACCGAGAAGTTAAGTTTAGTGGAAGCTATATAACTAAGGTATTCTACAGTGGTAAAGAGCTATTATTAATAGCTTTTACTGTAGATTCGTGCGCTAAGAAATTATCCATAAGAAGTACTACCTTATGGATCATTATAGCGTTAAACCACCGAAGCCACTCTTTAAAGATCTGACTTATTATCTAGGCCTTACTATTCGAGTTCCAGCGTAAATTAAGATTATTAATAGTCTTCTGCTTCTTTCTTCCAGGCAGAGATCGGGTTAAAAGGCCTCGGTCAGGGATACGCTTCTAAAAAAAGGCCGATTTCGTTATAATTAAATATATCCCGAGGGCTATATAATTAAAGAGCTTAACGAATTAGAATCATAGCTTGAGAAGTAAGCTCCGGGGTGCTTCTATCTTCACCATAGTATAAACGATTACGTACTGATTCACGCTACTAAATAAAATCCAGTAAGCCAGCCATTACTAAAAGTAGGCATTTTAACACCTATATAAATAGGTAGCTAGCTAGCTCCAGAAAAATCGCGCTTTTTCACGTATAACCTCTTAGGTTATAGGAATATGGTTTTTAGTAAGTTTTATATAATGAATAAGGGCCCTTTTAAGGTCTGGCCACTGCGCTAAACGAGCGCGCTTCGCATTTAATTAGTGCTTCGAGAGCTCGGCGTTAAGGTAAAAAGGTATCGGGGGGAAAGGATTTCAGAGACTATAGATTAAGAAATACGATGATTATAAGTCTCGTGGAACTAATTAACTAACTGCTTATGCGTAAGTAAGGGGTGGTTTCGGTGATACTGTCGAAGAGAGATATTTTAGGAGGTTTAGATAGACCGACGAGGCATTTTTATTGGTTAATAATGCTTATTAAAGCCCTAGGTATACCGAATTTTTTGCATATAAATATGATAAAAATACGATAATGGTATAAAAGGAGGTTTTAGCGATAATTATATGGCGGATTAATTTAAACACCGAATTCCGATCACTATAGCCGGGTTATCGTTTTATCCGGTATCGTTATAAACCGGTTTTACTGTATTATCTAAACCCCTTACCTTACTTATATTACCCAGCTTAGTCTTAACTAGCTTCTAGATTATCTAAAAGTAGTCCCTTTAAATAATACTACTTAGGCTAAAAAGACTAAAAGATAATTAATATTAGGCTAGGCTAATATAAAGCGATAGAGTTATAAGATCTCTTATACCTAGGTAGTATCAGTGGGCCCCCATAGGATCACAAAAATGCATAGGATCATAAATTTTAAATTATTAACATATAATAACCACTATTTATAGGTAACCCCCAGTAGTATCAATATACTAATTTACACTATTACTATCTCTTATAGCCATTAAAGCTTCGTACTAGATTCTAATTATATCCCTAGCTAATTTGGCCTACGATTAAGCTTTAAAGGTCATAGCCTGTCTTATAGACGAATTAACTTCTTAGTTTTAGCGTGTTACCTTTTTACTATCATTCTATTTACACATATAGGAGATAGTATCGAGTTCAGGGTACTAAGAATGGATTTCCTATTTCTTAGTTTATTTAAATCCGCTTTATAGGTTTAGGACTTCTTTAGACTCACTCTCCTTAGTGAGATCTAGTTACTGGGATAAAAGGGTATTTACTTCTATGCTTCGCTGGATATACCGTTTCACGCGCTTAGATCGGTGCTTAATTTACTTAATATAACTAATAAGCTTAGCATTAAGCTTATTAACCCGCTAAACTGTATCTAGCGGCGAGTCAGTAACCAAACTTAATATATCCGCGGGGGAGGGGGGTTAGAGTGAAAGTCCTAATGGGGGAACCCTTCTGATTCGAGAGCCTATTAACGTAAGGGACTAACAATAACCTCTGGATCTAGGGGATAAATACCCCTAGATTTAAAAGAGGGTCTAATGGTTCTTTAAGTAAATGCTTACTCTCAAACCCCTTAGATAAATCCTGAAAAAATCCCTCTTTTTACTAACCGGCCCTTACATTTTGTACCAAAATTACAGACCCTCGTAAGCGAGGGTCCGCCACCCATTTACAAAGGATCACCTAAATGCAAATATTCTTTTAAATCCTAACCTTTTATTTTGACCACTAACCACACCACCAAAAATGCCTAAAACCAATAAAGATATAGAGCAACAGATTCAGCTAGCTCTCGATTCTCTATCTAAGCAGATAAAGGCGAATATCTCGAAAACTGCGCGAGAATTCGCGGTTCCCATGCACCGACTACGCCGGCGATGGTAAGGTGGAAAATCACTTTTTTAACGATAACCTAATGGCCGGAAGCTTAATCCTATATAGGAGCAGGCTTTATGTGATTATATTAATTACTTTAACACGGTTAGAGCATTAATAAATCGCCGATAAATTACTATTACTACTAATTTAATTCTCGAAGACCATACCGATTCTACCACTCCACTACCATAAATCGGCGACCACTAGCTAAAGCGTTTTCTTAAACGTAATCCTAAGTACTATGTACGACGCCGGCGAGCCCTTAATGTCGAAAGGGCTAGTGCACTTAATAAAACCGTGGTAGAGAGATAGTTTTAAGACTATTAACGTGTGGTGACTGAGCATGGTATATGCTATTAAGATATCTATAATTTCGACGAAACTGGCTTCTAAATTAGCGTCGGTTACGATTAATTCATCATTACTAGGCATCTAAAAAAGAAGCTATTTAATGGATCTATCATAAATCGCGAGTCTATCACGGTTTTAGAGGCTGTTTCGGCCGATGGTTTTACCTGCCCGCTACTTATAATCCTAAGTGTAAAACAGGCATTAACGTATTTCACTACCGAGTGGGCCACCACCACCGAGTGGGCCACCTATCCAAAACGCGTTAATTAATTTAACCCCTTCTTCTTCAACCACCCACCATGCCACTAATTCGCTCTTAACGCTCTAGAAATTCAATAGAGCAAGAGGGTAGGATCTTACTAGCTATCCAGGCTTTTAAGAATCAAGAAATCTCTTTAATTCGTGAAGTGGCACGCCGTTTCGAAGTCCCCCGCTCTACCTTATAACGCCGCCTCGCTGGTGATACCTTTCGTCCTAAAACACGCGCTAATAGTCATATATTAACAGAACTCGAGGAGGAATCTCTTTAAAAATAGATACTCTATGGATTCTCGTGGAGGGGCCCCCTAGCACTCTATAGTACGAGAAATGGCGGATCTTCTTCTTTAAAAGCGTGGAACTACCCCGGTTCTTTCGGTTAGCGAAAACTAGGTTACGAAATTTATATAACGGTATCCTCTCCTCTCCTCCCGATTCTTAAAACGGTATAACTACGAGCGTGCGAAATATAAAGACCCGAAAATCATTTAAGAGTGGTTTAATCTGGTTTAAAAGATAATCCTTTAATTTAGAATCGACCCCGACGATATCTATAACTTCGATAAGACCGGTTTCGCTATAGGAGTGATTTTAACTATAAAGGTTATCACGAGAAGTGATTTACCTAGTCGAAGAGCAGTTTTATAACCTAGAAATCGTGAATAGGTGACTATAATTAAGTGTACGAATGCTTTAGGTTAGGCCCTCCCTCCGTGTGTGATTTTTAAAGGTAAAGTCTTTCTTAAATCATGGTTCGAAGGCCTTCCGGAGAACTAGCGTTTCGAAGTAAGCCCTAACGGCTGGACCTCTAATGAAATTAGACTCCGTTAGCTAGAAAAGCTCTTTATTCCTAGTACTTCTGCGCGTACGAAGGGGGAGTATCGGCTACTAGTACTTAACGGCCACGGAAGTCATTTAACGCCTAAATTTAACGAAATTTATGAGTAAAATAAGGTGATACTAATCTATATGCCAGCACATTTATCTCATCTTTTATAACCTCTAGATATTAGCTATTTTACGGTATTAAAACGATCGTACAGTCGGATAGTTAAAACTAAAATGCGGAACGGGATTAACCATATCGATAAGCTTAACTTCCTCGAAGTATACCCCCTCGCACGAATTAAAGCCTTTAAATCAGAGACTATTAAAAATAGCTTCGGAGCAGCTGGCTTAGTACCTTTTACACCCGACCAAGTGATCTCGAAGCTAGATATTCGTCTTCGAAAACCGACCCCCCCCTCCGAGCCGGGGGAGCGAATCGAGTCGGAATTTTACACTAAAAACACCTACTATAGAGAAAGAACTACGTCGATAGGCTTCGTTAATCAAAGCTTTACTTCGTATAAGATCTCGAAGTCCGCCTAGCCCATTAGATCGTGCATTAAACCAGCTTATGAAAGGCTTCCGTCTTATAATGTAAGGTGCTATCTTACTCGCTAAAGAAAATAAGGAATTACGCGCCGCTAACGAGAAGCAGAAGCAAAAGCGTACTCGATCCCGAAAGCAGATACCCGCCGAAGAAGGCCTTTCAGTTTAAGAAGCTTCTCAATTAATTACTACTCAATTAATTACTAGGCTAGTAGAAGTAACTAAAGCACCTCTCCCCGGCCCCGGCATACCTAGAGAATCGGCTATTCAGCCACGTACGCGGCCCCCCGGGGGTGTGGAATATGTAGATTGCCAGGGCATAGAAGAGAAACATGTCCAGATAGACCACTTAGTTAGTTGAATTAATTTAATGGCGTTTTGGTTGAGATAAATGCATTTAAAATTGGTAGGTTAGATGGGGTGGCCCACTCGGTAGTGAAATACGTTACTACGTTAGTTTAATACTATCTAGGAGGATGAGCATATAGCTATAACCGATACTGGCTATATTAACGATACCTTAGCATATTAATGGATTCAGCTCTTTTATAAGTAGACGGTTAGTCGTACACTTAGAAGAAAAAGGCTAATTTTATGCGACCGTTTTAGTTCGCATTTAACGCGCTAATTTATCCGATTTTATGAGAAGAATGATATTATATTATTATTCTTCTTACTCTCGCATACTAGTCATATACTACAGCCTCTCGATGTCGGCGTGTTTAGCTTATATAAACACTGGCATAGTGAGGCTGTAGAAGCTGCTATAATGACTAGATGCCGTAAATTCTCTAAGGATAAATTTCTACACTTAATTAGAGAAATCAGACGGAAAACCTTCCGGTCGAATATAATAAAGCTTAGATTTAAATTAACTAGCCTCTGGCCTATTAATCCTAAGCTTATTACGGATAAATTAGAGTCGTACGATCCATATTATGATAATTTACCCTAGTCGAATACACCCTTAACCACCTTAATAAAACACTGAGTTTAGCACTCTAAAAACCACTGAGAAAGTGATTAGGATTAGTTACCGGCTTAATTAGTATGATCCAGATACTTAGCGCTTTAAAAATGCCTTAATGAAGCTTTAAAAGGGGGCTGAAGCGTAAGCTACATTAGCTTACTAGCTACAGCAGGAATTCGATTTAACATAAGCTATTATGGGTGCTCGCCACGCCCGGTACGATGCTTCTCGTCGTTATACATAGATCACCGGAATCATTAATTCATCCTAAGTTAAAGAGATAAAAAGAAAAGAGTTTAAATTAAGTGAAAAGATGGATTAAGAAAAAATAAGGCGGAAGTGGAAGAAGGTATTAGTTAAAATTAGGAAGCATAGTGGGGCAAAGAAACGCCGGGAGAAGTGATTCTTTTTTATATTCTAGTAATTAAATGGCTAATTGATTTCTTTACTATTTTTAATTAATTAATATACTACGTTATAAGATAGTAAATGGTGGTTAAAGTAAAAGGTATGAAAATATTGCATTTAGGTGTTCCTTTGCAAATGGGTGGCGGACCCTCGCTTACGAGGGTCTGTAATTTTGGTACAAAATGTAAGGGCCGGTTAGCACTTATACCCGACATAATTATCTTATTATTAGTCGTACGAAACCAATGTTTTAGGCACTAGAAAGCTTAAACATCGAGGGTTAACAGAGGTGAGTTATATGGGGTAGGAAATATATCGGAATAATATTTTTCTCGGTATAAAAATCGATAAAATCGATTATTTTATGGGAACCATGATTATTCATGAGAAGAAGGCGAGGCCTCCCCTTTTAAACTCGAGAAATAGCTTTGTAAAAAGAAAAAAAGCCATTAGAGGGCTGTTTTATCATTAATCCAGCCCTTAGGCGTAGTGATATTTTCATACCACTCCTCTATATGCATGCTACCCTTTAGTAAAAACCAGGGTAGCATAGCCTAGCTATCAGCAGTAATGCATTTAATAGTAGTAATTAACTTTGCTTAGCCACTAGCTAACGTATTTCACAGGCGGCCCGGCCACATAAGCGGTCCAGCCACCCCAAAACACATAGTAAATGCGATAAATTATAACTTAATATCTTAATAACGGTAGGTTGTGGAGAGTTTTACGTATTGCTTAGTGCTTTTTAGATGGTATATAGACTCTTTACGGGGTACTAGAAATAAATATCTTTTAACGATTAAGATATATATATTTCTAGCTTTTTGCACCGTGATTTCTGGTCATTTTCGAAATGACAATAAAATAGCCTTCTAGCTTCTTTGAGATTAATGTATACTACCGATAATCCCTATCGATAGCTATCAATAAGCATAGAGATCATATATAGACATGGTTATTGAGATTTAAGTTTAAAAAATATCGCATTTACTATATGTTTTGGGGTGGCCGGACCGCTTGTGTGGCCGGGCCGCTTGTGAAATACGTTAACTAGTAGGACGACTAGTAATAACCTTACGTTATTTCCCTTAGCCGATTTAAAAGGTAGTTTTGTCCTAGTTATAGACCTTATGAGGTAGGATTTAATGCAGTTTTATTATAACCCGGGATAGGCTATTATACTAAAGGAATAAAGGGCTAAATTACTCGCCATTAATACTCACTTTTTTCTTTAGTTTTTAGTTAATATAGTTAATCTAAGGGGGTAATCCTTTAAGGAAACGGTATACCTATTTATAGCTGATAACATAATCCGAACCCGACATTTTTAATAGACGACCAGCGGCCGTTCGTATATGATTAGGGGTAGGTTCAGTATAGGCTTTATCTAGGTTTTTAACCAAAGAAACTAATGCCTTTTCCTGAATTAGATAATGATCTAGCTATTTTTACGCGGTCGGAATTTAGTACAAAACGTTAAAATCCTAGGCTAATTTAGCGAGATTAGGCTTAGTGGAATCATAAAAGGCTTTAACTGCCTCCTAGGTTCGTTTCTCGATAGTTTTACTTTAATTTAACATTATTATATAACGTATTTCACAAGCGAGTGGGCCACACAAGCGAGTGGGCCACCTAACTAAACCCATTGAATTCAACTATACTTTTCTCGACGAAAACACCATTAAATTAATTTAACTAACTAACTGGTCTATCTGGACATGTTTCTCTTCTATGCCCTGGCAATCTGCATATTCCACACCCCCCCGGGGGGGGGGGGGCCGCGTACGTGGCTGAATAGTCGATTCTCTAGGCATGCCGGGGCCGGGGAGAGGTGCTTTACTTACTTCTTGTTGCTGCATAATTAATGCAGAGGCTTCTTTAACTGAGAGACCTTCCTCGGAGGGTATCTGCCTTCGGGACCTAGTCCGTTTTTGCTTCTGCTTCTCGTTTTCAGCCCGTAAAACCTTATTTTCTTCAGCTAGTAAAATAACACCTTGCATTAAAAGACGGAACCCTTTCACCAGCTGGTTTAATGCACGATTTGATGGGCTTAGTGGACTTTAAGAGCCTTTATGAAGTAAAGCTTTAATTAATGAAGCCTATCGACGTAGTTCTTTCTCGGTAGAAGGCGTTTTTAGAGTAAAATTCCGGCTTAAATCACTCCCCCCTACTAGGGGGGGGGGGGGGGGGGGGGGTTAGGGTTCGAAGTTAAATATCGAGCTTTAATATCACTTAATTAGGTGTAAAAGGCACTAAACTAGCAGCTTTAAAGCTATTCTTAATAGTCTCTAATTTAAACGCCTCCATTCGTGCCATAGGGTATGCTTTAAGGAAGTTAAGTTTATCGATATAGTTAAGTCTACTTCTCATTTTTAACTCCACCAGCCGACCATAAGATCGCTTTAACACGGTAAAATAACCGATATCTAAGGGTTATAAAAGATGAGAGGAATATATAGGCATATAAATTAGTATAACCTGATTTTACTCATAAATTTCATCGAATTTAGGGGTTAAATGGCTTCTATGTCCGTTAAGAACTAGAAGCCTATATCTCCCCTTCGTACGCGTAGAAGTATAAGGAATGAAGAGTTTTTTAAGCTAACGAAGTCTAATTTCATCTGAAGTCTAACCATTAGGACTAACTTTAATTCGCTAGTCGTTTAGTAGGCCTTTAAACCATGATTCTAAGTAGACTTTACCTTTAAAAATAATACACGGGGGGAGGGCCTAACTAGACGCGCCTATACACTCGATAGTAGTCACCCACTCACGATTTCTAGGTTATAAAAGCGACCGCCGACCGTGGTATTTATTACTCGTGATTATCTTTACTGTGATAATTAATCCTATGGCGAATCTAGTCTCATTAAAGTTATAAATATCGTTAGGATCGATCCTAAATTAAAGGACTGTTTTTTAGATAAGATCGAACCATTCAGAAATGATCTTCGGCTCTTCGCACTTCGCGCGTTAGTAATCGTAGCGTCTTAAGAATCGGGAGGAGATATAGGGATGCCGGTTAATAAAGTTTATCACCTAGTTATAGCTAACTGAAGGAGCTGGGGTAATTCCACGACGTTAAAGTAGTATATCGGCCATTTCTCGTACGGAGGTAGGACGGGGAGCTACTCCACGAGAATCCATAGAGAGAATCCATTTTTAAAGAGATTCCTCCTTAGTTTATGTTAATTTATGAGAATTTACGCGTGAAATCGCGCGGTGGGGGATATGCTGTAGACGGCGTTAGAGAGTGCTTCTAGGGACTTCAAAATGGCGCGCTGCTTCACGAAGAGAGAGCTTTAGCTGGGTTTTTATAGCCTGGATAGCTAATAATACCCTACCCTCTTACTCTATTGATTTTTGAGAGGTTTGAGAGCGAATTGGTGGCATAGTGGGTGGTTGAATTAATTAAGTGCAAATTGAGGGACGCGTTTTGGGTTAGGTGGCCCACTCGCTTGTGTGGCCCACTCGCTTGTGAAATACGTTAGCATACAATCATATAAGAAGTTACTTCGATAGCGAAAAATTATGATCCTATAAAAGATTATAATAATATAGGGCGCACTAAACACATACCGCTGTGTGTTTAGGCGCTTAGCACGGTTATAATACTAATTATACCTTAGGTATTATTAACGCTAAGCCTCTTTAATTCTAGAAAGAGTACTAAGGTCGCTTTCCTACTATCGCTCTACTCATATAAGATCTTCTCTTAATTCTAGTAACTAGTACTAGCACTAAGCGACTTTTTAATACTACTTAGGATATCTATTATTATCGCTATAGTTAGATAAAGTCTAAAACGATTAACGAGCTAATAATATTTCTTTATACTTTAAGGTTTAATACTAAGGTTCAATATTAAAGAGCGGGAGATAAAGGAGCTTAAAAGATTCTTTTCTCTTAATAAGATTAAAGTAGTAAAGGAAGAAAAGGATAATAGACCTAACGGTATTAAGATAGATCTAACGTATTTCACTAGTGAGTGGGCTACACCAGCGAGTGAGCCACCTAACCTAACCTGCCATTTTTAGACGCATTTATCTTAACCAAAACCTCATTAAATTTATTTAACTAGTAATTAGTCTATCTAGACATGTTTCTCTTCTATGCCCTGGTGGGGGGGGGGGGCGCGTACGTGGCTGAATAGCCGATTCTCTAGGCATACTGGGACCCGGGGGAGGTGCTTCACTTACTTCCCCCGTCTATAAAATTAAAGCAGAGGCTTCTTAAACTAAAAGTGACCTTCTTCGGAAGGTATATATGCCTTCTAGATCGGGTGCGCTTTTACTTCATTCTCGTTTTTAGCGCGTAGTTTCTGGTTTTCTTTAGCGAGTAAGATAGCCCCTTATATTATAAGACGGAAGCCATTTATAAGCTAGTTTAATGCACGATCTGACGGGCTAGGTGGACTTCGAGATCTTATACGAAGTAAAGCTTTAATTAACGAAGCCTATCGACGTAGTTCTTTCTCTATAGCTAGTGTTTTTAGTGTAAAATTCCGGCTTAATTCGCTCCCCCGGCTCGGAGGGGGGGGTTATTGTACGAAGGCGAAAATTTAGCTTTAAGATCACTCGATTAGGTATGAAAGGTATTATTTAGCTGCTCCGAAGCTATTTTTAATAGTCTCTGGTTTAAAAGCTTTAGTTCGTGCGAGGGGGTACGCTTCGAGGAAGTTAAGTTTATCGATATAGTTAATCCTATTCCGCATTTTTATCTTAACTAGCCGATTATATGATCGTTTTAACACTATAAAACAGCCCATATTAAGAGGCTATAAAAGATAAGAGGAGTGCAGAGGTGGTTATAAAAGGTGAGAGGAGTGCAGAGGTATATATATTAGTATAATCTAATTTTTCTCGTATATTTTATTAAATTTAGGGGTTAGATAGCTTCCGTGATTATTAGGTATTAGAGGCCGATACCTCCCCTTCGTATATAAGGAAGTCATTAGAAGAAAGAGCTTTTCGAGCTAGCGAAGTCTAATTTTATTAGAGATCTAACCGTTTAGACTAACTTTAAACCGCTAGTTATCTAGAAGGCTATCGAGCTAAGATTCGAGGAAGACTTTACCTTTAAAAAATTATACACGGAGGGAGGGCCTACCCTAAAGCATTCGTACACTTAATAATAGTCACCTATTCACGATTTCTAGGTTATAAAAGTGAGCGCTAACTAGAGGGATCACTCCTTATAATCACCTTTACTATAGCGATTAACCCTATTACGAAACCGGTCTTATTAAATTTATAAACGTTATTAGGGTCGATTCTAAATTAAAGGATAGTTTTTTAAATAAGATTAAACCACTCCCTAAATATTTTTAGGTCTTCGTATTTTACACGCTTATAATTATATCATTTTAAAAACTAGGAGGATAAGAGAGGATGCCTCTTAATAAACTTTATAACCTATTTTCACCGACCGAAAGAACCGGGGTAGTTTTACGCTATTTAAGGAGAAGATTCGCCATTTCTTATATACTAGTAGGGCGGGGGGCTACTCCACGAGAATCTATAGAGAGAATCTATTTTCGAAGAGATTCCTCCATAACCTCTATTAACCACCCCAGTTATTTTGGTCGGCGAAAAATGGGTTTATAACTTCGTAAAACGACACCCTCTCCTCTCCTCCTAATTCTTAAGACGCTATAATTATAAACGTGAGATATATAAAGACCTAAAAATCATTTAATGGTGGTTCGATCTTATTTAAAAACTAATCCTTTAATTTAGAATCGACCCTAATAACGTTTATAACTTCGACGAGACTAGTTTCGCGATAGGGTTAATTACTATAGCGAAGGTGGTTGGTTATAAGGAGTGGTCTCCCTAGTCGGCACTCGCTTTTATAGCCTAGAAATCGTGAATAAGTGACTATTATTTAGTGTACGAATGCTTCGGGGTAGGCCCTCCCTCCGTGTGTGATTTTTAAAGGTAAAGTCTTCCTCGAATCTTAGTTCGATAGCCTTCCGGATAACTAGCGATTTAAAGTTAGTCCGAATGGTTAGACCTCTAATAAAATTAGAGTTCGCTAGCTCGAAAAGCTATTTATTCCGATGACTTCTTCACGTATAAAGGGGGGTATCGACTTTTAATACTAAACGGACATAGAAGCCATTTAACCCCGAAATTCGATGAGATTTATAAGTAAAATAAGGTAATACCGATATATATACCTCCTCACTCCTCTCACCTTTTATAGGCTTCCGTCTTATAATATAAGGGGCTATCTTACTCGCTAAAGAAAATAAGGAATTACGCGCCGCTAACGAGAAGCAGAAGTAAAAGCGTACTCGATCCCGAAGGCAGATACCCGCCGAAGAAGGCCTTTCAGTTCAAGAAGCTTCTCAATTAATTACTAGGCTGGTAGAAGTAACTGAAGCACCTCTCCCCGGCCCCGGCATACCTAGAGAATCGGTTATTCAGCCACGTACGCGGCCCCCCCCCCCCCCCCCCGGGGGGTGTGGAATATATAGATTGCCAGGGCATAGAAGAGAAACATGTCCAGATAGACCACTTAGTTGAATTAATTTAATGGCGTTTTAGTTGAGATAAATGCATTTAAAATTGGTAGGTTAGATGGGGTGGCCCACTCGGTAGTGGAATACGTTACTGGCTTAAAGCCTAGTAGTATCTCATGATAATTCTAGCCAGAAGCTATAAAAGAGCTAGTAATTATTATAAACGCTTATTAAAAAGGTGAAGTCTAGTAGTTAAGTGCTATTAAAAGCTTAGCATTCTTTAGTAAAAGAGAAAGGGCCTTTTAATGATCCCCCTTAACTATTATTTATAGGCGACGCCGTGCTATCTTAGGAGTTAGATTAGAGGTATATCTTTTAAGAGGCGAGTAAATCGAATGAATTTAAATATTTCCGGCCTTCCGAGGAACTAGAAGGGGAGCTAACACATTATTATTAAATTAATTTAAATTCGTTCCTAATCCTCGGTATTAAAAGTGGTCTTCTGCTCCGAAGGACACTTAGACTAAGATATATTAAATTAGTATATAGTTCGTTTTAAGATATAATAGTATATATTACCGTAAACTATAGCGATTACCTTAATATCTACTAAAGAGAAGAACTCCTTCTACCCTACTAATAGGTCTTACTCTCACGGTGCTTTTTTAACGAGTGAAGACCTCTAGACTATAATAGATAAGGAATCGCCGTTCTATATCGTCGATAAAGTGCCATCGGCTATCTAGTCTAATAGTGTGCGACCTAGTTAAAGTGCCCCTAATATAGTAATATATAATTCGCTTTAAAGTTCACTTTACGTCGTGAAGTATTTAGTTAGGCGTGTGTAGTATATCGCCACCACTTAATGAATTATGTTTTATTTATCTTCGTGTAGCATACCTAAAGCTTCTTAGCTCTAGGGCTAATTCGTTCGAGGGTTATTAGAGTAGTGATAGTATATAGAGCCTAGAACTCTAGAATGCTAAGGATTAAGGGGGCTTCGGGATTTAGTGTTTATTAGCTGATTAACTAGTTAGGAGTAAGGGGATCATGCGTTAAATCGTATAAAAGAAAGTCGTAGTCGGTAAGGCGGTCTAGATATCTAATTTACGATAAAGATACCTACGAAGAAGGGCTAGCCTTAGCGTACTGTCTAAAATGTGATATATTAAAGGTTAAGGGTAAATGGTATATATAGGTATAGTGTGAGGTAAAGGGGAAAACAGAAAGCATAAATGGCCTACCTAGATAAAATCTGCGACCGACATAACTAATAATAAATAGGGAGAGCGTCTACTATGTTAGTATAGTGGTAGATAGATCATAGAGCCGAATATAGATCTCGATATCTATTAGCTATTCACCTCCGACTCCCATAATAGCCCCACCGTAGTGCTGCAGCACTCCCGCAGCACCACGATATAGTGCTATAATATAATATATTTCGAGGTCTATATTATCCCCTTATTCTACATAGCTGCCTAAAGTCCTATTTTCTGACCTCGGTCAGAAAATAGACAGTATATTAAGTCATTATATAAAGCCTATATAATATATTAATTATAAATATAAAGATTAAAATAAGAGATAGGGTAATTCATCCGGTCGCAGCACTATACTATTTAAAAAAAGGGGTGAAATATAGGCTTTTACTGTAGAAAAATAAAATCGAACCTATAAGGTATAAACTAGAAGGTATATATATACATAGAGTAAATATTTATATCCACACATAATACTAGCACGTTCTCTTCCTTATAATATTAACCACTAATTCTATACTGTTTTAGGCTGATTTTACTTGATTTTACTTTAAATCTACATTTATATAGTACTTAAAGCTCTTAATATATTTTTTGAACGTGAGTTAATACGAATCTTAGTAGTGCGTGATCATAACTACCTCCTAATGCCAATACATGAGTAAAAAACAGTAATTTATCAAAATATGTCAGCATTTTATCCATCCATTTTGGGTAATCCTTAGCAGAATTATGCTAGCGCAGCACTAAAATTGCCTTAGTGCTGCGGGACTTATCAAGGCTTAGATTTAAATATATTATTCGACGTTAGGGATACTACTACGGTGGTAATCTAGTCTATTAGCACGGAAACTAAAGACGTTCTTAAATGGGTAGAAAGGCTATAAGCCGAAGACCTAAAAATAGTCCGCCGAATTAGGGACGTCTCGGTACAGAACCCCGGTAAAAAGGCTAGTTAGTTAACGCCTTAGGATTACTACGGTACCGAGGACGTATATACGTGCTAAAGAAAGAGGGTATACGTGTAAAGCTGCTATAAATGCACCATAATGACCCCACTATAGGCCATTTTAGTCGGGCGAGAACGGAGGAGTTACTACGGCGTGACTACCATTAGGTCTAAATATAAGAAGACGTTAAAAAATACGTTAAATCTTATAGGATCTACTAAATAACGTAGACCCTAAGGCATCGACCATTCGGTGAGCTCGAATTGCTACTAATTCTGTCTCGACCCTTTATATAATTATTAATGAATTTTATCATAGGATTACCTTAATTAATCTAAAAATGAAGGATAGTTAATGCGATTTTAGTGGTCGTGGACCGTTTTTCGAAATAGTGCTTTTTCTTCCTAGTTTTAACCACGATAGACGCTACGGAATTAGCTGAGCTATACCATTAAGATATTAAACTAAGATTCGGACCACTAAATAGCATTATATCCGACCGGTGATCTATTTTTATAAGTAGGTTTTAGTTAAAACCATATTATCTTTTAAAGATAAAATTAAGGTATTCGACGGCGTTTTACCCCTAAACCGATGGTTAAACGGAGAGGATAAACTAGACCTTAGAACATTACCTACGCTATTTTATTAACGAGTAACAGAAAATATAGCCCTCACTACTTCGAACGGCCGAATTTACCTATAATAACGCGGTTAGCGCGATAATAGGAATATCTCCGTTTTAAGCACTACTTAGATTTAATCCGAATTTTTAAATACGCGCCGAGGACGGTAGCGTCGAGAGGGAAGTGCTACATTGCATAAAGTCACCTAAAATGGACGTATAACTCGCTGGCTTTATATAATAAATAACTGTTATTTACACCTGTTTTACTAACTCCATATAAAATCGCGGTTTTAATCTATAATATCTATAAATTTTACTAAAATATCTGAGTATATGAGAAACTAATATATATATGATACGACTTAGAATAAATTTTTGATTTAAATTTTTGATTAAAATATATCATGTTATGTGGTATTTTTATTAACTTATTAAATCATACTATAACAGTTTAAAGATATATATTTAAGTTAGTGGTATATGCCTACTAACGTATTTCACCACCGAGTGGCCACAACCACCGAGTGGCCACCCCACCCAAAACGCGTCAATTAATTTAATCCCTTCTTCTTCAACCACCCACTATGCCACCAATTCGCTCTCAAAGCTCGAAAAATTCAATTGAGCAAGAGGGTAGGCTTTTATTAGCTATCTAGGCTTTTAAAAATGGAGATATCAGTAATATTACTCTCGCTGCTCGCACTTTTAATGTGCCGCGTTCAACTCTCCGCCGCCGCCTTAGCGGCGTCTAAGACCGCGCGACTTCTCGCGCTAATTCGCATAAATTGACAGAACTTGAAGAGGAATCTCTTGAAAAATGGATTATCTCTATGGATTCTCGTGGAGCAGCCCCCCGGCCCTCTTCCGTACGAGAAATGGCGGATCTTCTTCTTTAATAACGTGGAACTACCCCGGTTCTTTCGGTCGGCGAAAATTGGGTTACGAAATTCGTGAAACGATATCCTCTCCTCTCCTCCCGATTCTCGAAACGGTATAATTACGAGCGTGCGAAATGCGAAGACCCTAAAATCATTAGGGAGTGGTTTAATCTGGTTCAAAAGACGATCCTTTAATTTAGAATCGACCCCGATGACGTTTATAACTTTAACGAGACCGGTTTCGCGTTAGGATTAACCGCGACCGCGAAGGTTATTACGAGAAGTGATATAACCGGTCGGCGTAAGACTTTATAACCTGGAACTCGCGAGTGGGTGACAGTAATTGAATGTACGGGTGCTTCTGGCTGGGTGCTTCCTCCGTGTGTGATTTTTAAAGGCAAAGTCTTCCTCGAATCTTAGTTTAAAAGCGTCCCGAATGACTGGCGCTTTGAAGTAAGCCCTAACGGTTAGACTTCGGATGAAATTGGACTTCGTTGGCTCGAAAAGCTCTTTATTCCTTCGACTTCTTCGCGTACGAAGGGGAGGTATCGGCTTCTAGTACTCGACGGTCACGGAAGCCATTTAACACCGAAGTTCGACGAAATCTGCGAATAAAATGGTATTATACTAATTTATATGCCTCCGCATTCCTCTCACCTTTTATAACCTCTCGATATCGGCTGTTTTGCGGTACTAAAACGTGCGTACGGTCGGTTTATTGAATTCAAAATGCGGAGTGGGATAAATCATGTCGATAAACTTGACTTCCTCGAAGCATACCCACTTATACGAATTGAAGCTTTTAAATCAGAGACTATTAAAAATAGCTTCGGAGCAGCTGGTTTAATACCTTTTACACCCGATCGAGTGATTTTAAAGCTTGATATTCGTCTTCGAACCCCGACCCCCCCTCCGAGCCGGGGTAGTGATTAGGACCCAAAAACCCCTTCGAACTACGTCTAATTACAAAAACAAGCTTCGTCAATTAAAGCATTGCTTCGTATAAGATCAAGGAGCCCTCTAAGTCCTCTCAATTCCGCTATAAACCAGGTTTTAAAGGCGTGCCAGATCACTATGCAATCCGCCGCACTTCTTGAGAAAGAAGTAAGCGATTTACGCGCCGCTAACGAGAAGCAGAAGCAAAAGCGCACTCGATCCCGAAGGCAGATACCCGCCGAAGAAGGCCTCTCAGTTCAAGAAGCATCTGCATTAATTATGCAGCAACTGGAAGCAACTGAAGCACCTTCCCCCGCCGCCGGCATACCTAGAGAATCGGGTTTACAACCACGTACAAAGCCCCCCCGGGGATGTGGAATATGCAGATTGCCAGGGCATAGAAGAGAAACATGTCCAGATAGACCAATTAGTTAGTTGAATTAATTTAATGGAGTTTTGGTTGAGAAAAATGCATTTAAATTTAATATGTAGGGTTGGGGTGGCCACTCGGTGGTTGTGGCCACTCGGTGGTGAAATACGTTATTTTCTATAAGTAAAATACTACTTATAGATTCTATTTTATCTCTCGCTCTAGTATATTTCTTATAGGTAGATCGAAAGTAAATTAGTATAATTCTTATTTTATAAGCTTATATCACTAAATTCTATTAATTAAATCACTAAAAGACTTATGTTATTATTCTAGGAGTTTTAAATCCTTCGATTATAACTAGAGATAGGCGTTTAGGTATATGTCTATAGGCATGCCCGTGGGCACGCCCATAGATAAAGACACTTATAGCTAATTAGCTTATAACAGATAGTGGGTCTACACTTAATTTACGATCTATCAGATCTATATAAAGCACACCTTTTACTAATAACCCCCGTTTCACATGGTCGTAAGTTACCTATTATAAGTTCAGATCACTTACTCTCCCTTAGTTATTATATTATCCCTTATATCATATTAACTATGTCCTAGACTTCGGCACAAACCACTCTAACCCGGACCCAACCCAACCCAACCCAACCCAAAATGGGTTTTGGGTCCATTGCTTCGACCCAACGATGGGTTTTAGGTTATAGCTCATAACCTAAAACCCATTAGGTAATCCATTGGGGCCCTAATATAGTGTAAGCCAGATAAACAGACTTCTAGCGTGTAACTGCATAATTAATGCATTTTTTGCTTATAATATTGAGTATTTTACTTACAGCGCTCTTCTAGAAAAAATGGAGAATAAATCAAATAATTAAACCAGTATGTATTTTTCTAATATTACTTAAAATCCTTATCTGCCCTACTCTTACGCTTCCTCCCTAAGGTCCGTCTCTGAGTTATAGTCTCTAGTAACTCTGGCTCTGTCACCTCTATATCTATATCTATTAAATGAGGAGATGTCTCTCGTAGTCTATTATCTACTCCTTCTTCCTCTTCATTATCACTAATTAGGTTAAGCTTAGTATCCTCTGTATATTTATCGTTCTGCTCCTTCGCTAACTTAATCTCAGCTAGTGTAAAGAACTGCTTAAGCTACTTTACCTTAGTATCCTTAATATTAAATCTTATTATACATAGAAATAACATAAGCTCCTCGATTATTTCGGACTTTAGACGACCACGGCGGTAGTGATAAACATCCCGAGCAGTATTAAAGAGCCGTTCGACACTAGTACTAGTTACTAGGATAGAGAGAATATCGCGAGTAAGTAACGTAATCGCAGGGAAACGAGATTAGTTCTCCCGCTAGAATTAAAGAGGTTTAATATTAATTAGATCTAGTAGTATAAATATATTAGTATTATCCTATATAGGGAAGAAATAGATCATGAATATACCACTATCGAGATATTAAGTCATCTTATCACTAGCTGGTTTTACGGATATCTTATTACTCTTTAGCATTATGTTTAGCCTAGAACTAGATAATGCTATTATTAGAGTATTAGTCGATCCTTAATTTATTATAAGGCGCTCTTAATACGGAATTAATAATTCCTAGAATGATTTCCGGTAGGTATCACGCCAGTGAGGCTCCTAATTATTAGATAGAAAGAACTAAAATCTGTTATTAGGTGCCAGCATTATCCTAACTATATAGATATGTCCTTTAAGATTATCGGTTTAAGAGTAGTACTCATTAAGTTTTAAGCGACCAGCTATAAGTGCTTTAAGCATATCTGATTTCTATGGAACACGCTTACGTTTAAGCAGCGCCTCTGCTTTAAAAAAGTGATTAAAGAGGGCATTATAAATCTTAAAGATAAGATGTGTGGTGACCTCCTTTATCTTCGAGAGCTCTATTCTGTAGTTAAAGAATAGCCGAGTGATTTATAGAAGATAGTTAATTTAACGCCATTCTTAAGTATTAAGTAATATCTCCTTATAGTCATACTCCTCACAGAAGGGCTAGAAGAAACTACGTAGTCTCTTTACACGATAAAGCATTAAGAAGGTAGAATTCTACCGAGTCCTCACGTCCTAGATTAGAATAAGCTAGGATCCCTTTTCTTAAAGTCGGAGAAAGGCCGCCTAGCGTTACGGACTTATATAGATATACACAGTAAGATAACGGACCTTATTTAAGGTGTATAAGATCCTCCGTGTCTAGTGCTGAGCATTTACCTTTACTGCAGATGACTTCTAGTTAGTCCACTTTATTTCTGCATTCTCATTTAGAGGGATGGCCTTTAAACGATTAAGGAGCTGGTTCAGATAAAGCTAGATAACATAGGTAAGATAGGGCATTCGGATTACTATCACATCGCTAGAGAGCGCCTACTAAATAGCCTTAACCATTATCTTATTATTAGTTATATTATTAGTTATGACTCTAAACACCCGATCCTAGATCTTATGCTTAACTAGAGTTTTAAGGAGTACACCACTTAGATTTAAACCGGTATAGGAGCCATAAAGTGGTTTAAATCTAAGAAGAACCTCTTAGTATACCTAGTTACTATTAATAAAATAGCTAGTAATAGCCATGAACGCCTGGTTATATAGAGAAGTCTAGTAATCTAATGCGATCGAGATTTTTACGTCGTTAGGTAGTGTTTAGAGGATAGATTTCTGTCGTTCTATGATCACATCACATAAACGACGACGTATTATAGTAGCAGAGGGTATCAGAGGGAGAGATAGTGCAGAGCGGGCTAATCGGAATAGCTTATAAAATGTTAGATATTCGATGAGGTGGAATAGAAGTCGATTAAGGGTGAGAAATTAGAGAAGATGCTCTTCCTATGCCGATTATAAAAAAGGAGCCTCTAGTAAGCCGTGATCCTATATATCTAGGAGTGTTAGGGAAATCAGATAGCTAAATAAAGAGGTAAGGAGATACTACTTTTTAAAGGAACTAGGTAATTTCTCCTTTCCCTCCCTATTAAGCTTTACGACAGCCTACTGTCTTTAAATGCTTTAACATTATTAATGTACTATAATAGCCCTTTCCGCTAGGTGATAGAGAATAAGGATGCTCTAGGATCTTTAAGCAGCGCTTATATATTACCTTTAGCGCACTATCTTTAGTATAGGTAACTTAGTCGAAGTTACTCTATATATTTAAATTACGATTTAAATCCTAGGAAATCTTACTTTTCTGCCTATAGTCGGTTTATAGCCACCACTTAACCCATTCTTTATATACCATATTATCATAAAGCACATATGCCTTTCTCCGATCGGGGCTAACGCGAGTAAGAGAGTGTGGAATTAGTAGAAGGTTAGAGGGCCGAAGGAAGTTAGTATTAATAGCATTAAAAGGCTTAATTATGAGCTGGCTACCAGATAGGGTTAGAACTCGAGAAGAGGGTATAAGATAGCTAAGGTTATCTGTATCCGCATCGTAAAGAGTAGGTAAAAAGTCAGAATGCTGGCTTTAGGACATTACGACCGAAAAGGGGAATACTATAGAGGTAAGGGGGAAAGGCAGAGAGAGTATATACTTATAAGAGAAGGGTATATAAACGGTAAACACCTTAGTCCTATAGTAAAGTAGATAGATTAAAAGGTATAAGCTATAATGTTATTTAATTAGCTATATAAGCTCTATTTAAATGGGTCTAACCTAAGAGAACCTAATAGGACCTAATAGGACCCATTAAAACCTAAGAGAACCCATTCATAACCCATTAAAACCTAAGAGGACCCATTCATAACCCACTCCCCCAGAAGATCCCTTAAAAATGTTTCATTTACCCTCCCAGAAGAGCTTTTCTAACCGCGGTCAGAGATAATAATATATACACCTACACCCCCCTAGAAGGGCTTTTCTAACCGCGGTCAGAGATAATAATATATACACCTACACCCCCCTAGAAGGGCTTTTCTAACCGCGGTCAGAGATAATAATATGTATATCTACCCCCCTAGAAGGGCTTTTCTGACCGCGGTCAGAAATAATAACATATACACCTACCTCCTAGAAGTGATTTTCCGACCGCGGTCAGAAAATATAAGAGAAGAGAAATATAGCTTTAATATAATATTAATTATATATAAAATCAAATAAGAATAAGATATTTCTATTTATATTCATAGTTATCCTGTAATATATACATACTCCCCTCTATCATAAATATATATTTTTAATAGTCCACAGTTAATAAATGATTAAATTAATAGAACACCACTATACTATGATTAATGTGAATTTTTATCAGTAATTAATATAATATAAAGCCTATTAGCTTTAAATTCAGGGTAATTACATAAATTTTCTAACTTAATATTGTGATAATGTAGCAATATTTGATGAATAAACCAGAACAGCTGTGAAAAACAGTAATTTATTTGAATGACTTAGCATTATTATGAACGCTAAGACCTATCTTTTATGCAAAAATGGGTTTAAATGGGTTATTATTGGGTTATTGGGTTTAACCCATTGGGTTTTGGGTTCCGCCCTCTATAACCCAACCCAACCCAAAACCCAATGGGTTGGGTTTTGGGTCAGAGGTTCCGACCCAAAATGGGTTCTGCCGAAGTCTAGTATCAAGTTGTTCTATAAAGGCTTCTAAAGCTCATTTCTGACCTCGGTCAGAAAATTGACAGTAGTATCAAGTCATTGTACATGTAATCGAATTACTCAAAAATACAGAGAAAAAAATGCACAAATAATGCAGGTCACGAGGTCAAGAAATTCTGCTTACTAAAAAGGCCCATGGGCGCCCACGGTGTCCATGGACAATGGGCCCTAAGGGTAGGGCCCGTCCATGGGCGATGTCGCAGTCTAGGTATAATACCGGTGCTATTTCACTTACGACGTAGTAAGTAACGGCCGCGGGAGAGGGTTTAGGTATATTATACGGCGACCCTCTAGGTACTGCCGGTACGTGATAGGGACCGGCTATCGAAGTGTTAGCGAACTAGGACCGGATCACTCGTAAATCCTACACCACTTATCTAGCTATTATCCTTCTTACTAATACCTTTAAGGCTATACCAGATTTATGCGCGCGGTACGTAGCCTTAAAATCCTTTAAGAACATAAGGACTCTATCGTTAATAACCTCGAGGTATATAGTGTCTTACGCATAGTACCCATTCTCCCTAGAGTAAACCTATGCTGCCTATTAGAGAATCGACCCTAAATCGTGGGCGTTTCCCTATATACCCTTATAGGGACGTAGACTGCGGCATATCCTCTCCATTGGATATCGGGTCACATACCATATCCGCAAATTGAGGATTTTGGATATCATTCCAATACCATATCCTCAATGAGGATATCCATGGATATCCGCGAGGATATGAGGATATTTTGCGGATATCCGCACTAGCATAACTCTCGCTTAATTATCTACTTAGGTGTAGTCATATACCTCTTATGCAGCTTATCAATTTATTTTTCAAAACAAAAGATACACATGTTCGGTCCTGACCATACTGACGGCCTTATTTACCCTATTCCTCAATGAAATATTAAGAAATAATCATGTAATTTGCAACATTTATCGTTTGGTTATTGTTTATGGTGTCGATTTTATTTTCTAGAATACATTGGAAGATGTAGGTAAGTTTTTGTCGTTCCATAGTACGTTACAATGGAAATATATATTAGCTCTATATGGTAGTATAGGGCATTTTAGCTGAATAAAATATATATGATTAAAATCGCCATTTCTTAGTTAAATCTTATAAGTTTAATATGAAATAAATAGTCTAAGCCTATCTTTAAATTATTTTAAGTTTTCAGACTATGTTTTCTTATAATATTATATAGAAATCCCGGTTAGAAGTTCTGATATTATGGACTTAGTGATTTTGTTATCTTTTAAAACTAATGCCTAAGGATAATTAAGGATATCCGCGGACATCCATGCGGATATCCATAATATATCCTCATTTATCCTTAAATATCCACACTAGTGGTTAGTAATAGCCAATCATCGCTATTAGAAGTTAGAGATATGTCAAAAACGCGCCCGCGAGTCGCGACCACTATACCCCTGATATTCTTAGCTAGTCCTATATGTACGTTTTTCTCTCCCTACTTCTATATAACCCGTGATTAAGTGCAATATGTCTTACTCGTAGGCATCTCAGTCCCAGTACTCCTTTCACGCTAATTCAGATCTAGGTCTGAATACCGACCTATTTCATTCAGATGATATCTCCGATCTCATTAGTAGCTAAACTCTATTAACATCTGTGTCAGAAGTTTCATCTCTAATTACACCCTCCTCACTTTCTCGTGTTAGTCTCCCTCTTCAGCGGTACTGGGTCCTGTTTTCCTCTGAGCCTGGTAGCGAAATGGATGAATCCCGTAAGAGCTTTATAAGGTGGTGGTTAACTACAGAGTTTAGATCAAAGCCTGATATACAAAACTCTATCCGTTAGGATGGGAAAAAGACATCTAATATCTGGGATCACTTTAACTAAGTTGCACATGAGAAGACTGGCAAGCTAAAAGTTATATGTATAACATGTCTCTGTATAATTATTCATCCAAGATATCGCCGAGCCGGGTCATCGCTAATGAATGCACATATTAAGGGAGGCACCTATGCTCGGAAGCCTACCCAGAGGGTTAATTAGCTGCTAAAACAGATGGTAAGTCATTCTTCTAAAATCTGTCTCTTATACCTCTCTTACTAATCTTTATATACTACTATAAAGCTAAGTCCCCTAAAAAGCCTAACTTTCTCTCAGGAGCGTCTAGTCAAAGCGATACTAGACTTCATCTCTGCCGCCCACCTTCCCTTCCGAATCATTGAGCATACCCAGTTTAAGGATCTAGTAGAGGTCATTCAGTAAGCCCGGGGTAAGGTTAATATCCCATCTGCGCGAAACATACGCCGTTACCTTAACTCTACAGTCGAAAGTAACCAGAAGGAGATTCTTCAAAGGCTTCCAGATGGAAGTTAACTTTTAATAGCGCTTAATTGCTAGACATCCCCATTCCAGTAAGCATTCATGGCTATTATAGGTTACTTCCTTAATCAGGATTAGAATTACTGTGAAGTTCTTCTTAGATTTAAGCATCTTTATGGCTCACATACCGGTGAGAATCTGAGTAAAACTGTGACTCAGCTTCTTAGCGATCATAGAATCACCGACCGCGTACTATCTGTGACTACAGATAATGCGACCAACAATAACACCTTAATGATTAATGTCTAAGAGACCATCCAGTCATAAAGCCGATCGGATACTTTAATATTCCGAGTTCCATGTATTACTCATGTGATCCAGCTAAGCTTGAACGAGCTTCTTAGGAAGCTGAAAGTGACACCACCTAATAAAGAGGTTAAGCTAGAGTGGTCTGATGAGCGAACCCATTCGTTTCAGACTAACCGATCTAGCTCTAAATAAATTGTGGATACATTAAAGAAGGTAAATCTCTTATTATCCTAAGTCTTTTAGGTTCATTCTAACATAAAAATCCAAGATCCGAGGTCTTACAGTCTTTATTAATGTAAGCCCGCAGCGCCGGGAAGCATTTATGGCTCTATAAACCAAGGGGCCTCCTTTGATTCCTATCCAGGATGTCTAAACCCGATGGAACTTAACCTTTATGATGCTAAATCGTGCAAAAAGGCTATAACCATTCTACGATCAGTATTATACGGATCATTAATACCTCCACTTCAAACTTGACCAAGAAGAGTGGCGACAGATCGAGTATCTTCTTCTTCTCACTAAGCCTTTTTTTGACTTCACTACTATGTTATTAAAGACTAGGGATGTTACAGCACATAACATCTATAGTATTTATAATAAGCTATTCTCTCACCTTAACGAAGCTGAGAGTAAGTTAAAGAATAAAGGAGTTATTTAGAAGAAGCGTATGCTTCAGGCTCTCCAGACTGTAAAAAGTAAGCTCTTAAAGTATTACACTGCTACTAATTACGAATCATACGGTGATATCTATGCACTTACAATAATCCTTTGCCCATCAAAGAAACTTCGATATTTTGCATCATCAGACTGGTAAGGTGAAATTAATTACGTGAAACACTATCATGAAGTCCTAAAGCGAGAGTTTCATCGATATAAGGAGATACTTCACCATGATTCAGACACTTCGGTCTTATAAGATAACACTAGAGAGGCCTTAGATGATGATTTTTGTGATCTTAATGCCGCTTATGCTTCTCAGAACCAGCTACAGGATAAGCCCTTAAACCCCGAAGCCGATGAGATTACGAGGTATCTTGCGCGCGGGATTGAGAGACAGAAGCCCCGAGCATTCTGGAAAGAGCATGAGTATGAGTTTCCTATTCTTATAAGGATAGCACGGGATATTCTCTCTATTCCAGCTAGTGGTGCAGGCGTTAAGCGATTATTTAATTACGCTCGCGATATCTGCCACTACCGTCGTGGTCAATTAAAACTAAGTACAATCCGAGGACTGATGCTTCATCAGTTCGCTACTAGGTTTAAGGTTAAGCAGAAGGAGATAGATATTATAAAGGAATATCTTTCTACTGGAGAAGCTGCATTATTGGATTAAACTCGGAAACTAATGCCCCAGCTTAAAACCCTTAAGCTAATAAGTGATAACGAAGAAGAGGATTAAGAGCCTAGTATTAAGGATACATAACGGATGGGGAGCTACGAGAATGATTCAGATAGTAGGAAAGCTGATCGAAGTAGGCAGCTATAACGTAAATAATCAAGGAAACGATCATCTGAGGCTTTCGATGAGGAAGACGATAACCTTCCAGAAATGCCAGTAGATGAGGGTACACAAGGACGATCGGGGCGGATTCGGAAGTAACCAAGGTTACCTGATGGATTCGAAATTAATCTTTGATAGTCTATATTAGGAAATAACAAAATTTGGTCTATAAATTGAAAACTTCAATTACAGTATAGTTACTTGATAAATACAAAGGAATCGGCATAAATAATGCATGTTCAAAAAGGTCACAACGCTTGGCATGTTTAGTATGTTTTATATCCACTGGATATCCTTAAATATCCAGAGGATATTGGGTGGCATACCATATCCACAAAATTGAGGATTGCGGATATTGGGTGACCTACCATATCCGCAAGTTGCGGAGAGGATATGCGGATATCCATGGATATTGAGGATGTTGCCGCAGTCTATAGGGACGTTAATAACATAAATAGCAGTCGATATATTATTCACACTTCTTAGAATGTTCGACACTAAGGAAGCACTAAATCGAAAATAGCTCACTAGTATTATCGGGGTCCTAATTATTAATACTTATACGTAGGCATTATATATACCACATATTCTTTAACTACGGGATTTTCGCGTTAAGTCGGATGCATAATAAAACCTAAGGATTAATTAATACTCTAAAAATCCTATAGGATAAACACCGAGGTTATATAGGAGGCGGCATAAAGGATCATAATAAGGGAGTTTAAAGTCTTTTATGCTATCCTAGATATATCTCCTTTATCCCGAACTAATATCGACTTCTCCCTAATATCTCTTTATTCCTATATATCTATTTTAAGATATTCCTTACTTCGGATAGGGATATCCTCCTTAGACTTCGGCACGACCCACTATAACCCGGACCCAACCCAACCCAACCCAACCCAAAATGGGTTTTGGGTCCATTGCCTCGACCCAACGATGGGTTTTGGGTTATAGGTAATAACCCAAAACCCATTGGGTAACCCATTGGGGCCCCAATATAGAGCAAACCAGCCAAACAGCCTTCTAGAGTGGAGCTGCATAATTAATGCACTTTTTGCTTGTAATATTGAGTATTTTGTTTACAGACAGGTCTTCCAGAATAAATTAGAATAAATTGGATGATTGTATCAGTATATATTTGTCTAATATTTCTCAAAATCATCATCTGCTCTACTCTTACGTTTCCTCCCTGAGGCCCGTATCTGAGTTGCAGACTCTGGTAACTGTGGCTCTGTCACCTCTATATCTATATCTATTAGATGAGGAGATGTCTCTCGTGGTCTACTGTCTACTCCCTCCTCCTCCTCCTCCTCATTGTCACTAATCAAATCAAGCTCAGCATCCTCTGTATGATCATCAAGTTCCTCCTTTGATGACTCGAGCTCAGCCAATGAAAAGAACTGCTGGAGCTGCTTTGCCTCAGCTTCCTTAAGATTGAATCTTGTTGCACATAGAAACAACATAAGCTCCTCGATTGTTTCGGACCTCAGACGACCACGGCGGTAGTGACAAACATCCCGAGCAGTATTGAAGAGCCGTTCGACACCAGCACCAGTTGCTGGGATAGAAAGAATATCGCGAGCAAGTAACGCGATTGCAGGGAAACGGGATTGGTTCTCCCGCCAGAATTGAAGAGGTTCAATCTCAATTAGATCTAGTAGTACAAATGATTAGTATTATCCTCTAACGTATTTCACCACCGAGCCGCCACCACCACCGAGCCGCCACCCCAACCTAACATATTGAATTGAAATGCATATATCTCTACCAAAACACCATTAAATTGAATCAACTAACAACTGGTCTATCTGGACATGTTTCTCTTCTATGCCCTGGCAATCTGCATATTCCACACCCCCGGGGGGCCGCGTACGTGGCTGAATAGTTGATTCTCCAGGCATGCCGGGGCCGGGGGGAGGTGCTTCAATTGCTTCTTGTTGCTGCATAATTAATGCAGAGGCTTCTTGAACTGAAAGGCCTTCTTCGGCGGGTATTTGCCTCCGGGATCTAGTACGCTTTTGCTTCTGCTTCTCGTTGGCGGCGCGTAATTCCTTGTTTTCTTTGGCGAGTAGGATAGCACCTTGCATTGTAAGACGGAAGCCTTTCACAAGCTGGTTTAATGCACGATCTGACGGGCTAGGCGGGCTTCGAGATCTTGTACGAAGTAGAGCTTTAATTGACGAAGCCTGCCGACGTAGATCTTTCTCTGTAGCTGGTGTTTTTGGTGTAAAATTTCGACTTGATTCGCTTCCCCGGCTAGGAGGGGGGGTTGGGGTTCGAAGCCGAATATTAAGCTTTGAAATCACTCTTTCCGGGTCAAAAGGGACTAAACCAGCTTCTCCGAAGCTATTCTTAATCGTCTCCGATTTAAAAGCTTCAATTCGTGCGAGAGGGTATACTTCAAGGAAGTCAAGTTTATCAATATGATTGAACCCGTTCCGCATCTTGATTTCAACCATCCGACCGTAGGCACGTTTTAATACCGCAAAACAACCAATATCCAGAGGTTATAAAAGATGAGATGAATGCGCTGGCATACAGATTGGTATCACCTTATTTTGCTCACAAATTTCGTCAAATTGAGGCGTTAAATGACTTCCGTGGCCATCAAGAATTAAAAGCCGGTATACCCCCTTCGTACGCGAAGTCGTCGGAATAAAGAGCCTTTCGAGCCACCGAAGTCCAATTTCATCGGAGGTCCATCCATTCGGACTAACTTCAAACCGCCAGTCATCTGGAAGGCCGTCGAACCAAGATTCGAGGAAGACTTTGCCTTTAAAAATCACACACGGAGGAAGGGCCCATCCAGAAGCATTCGTACATTCAACCACTGTCACCCATTCACGATTTCCAGGTTGTAAAACAGGCCTCCGACTATAGTATTCACTCCGCGCAATAACCTTCGCAGTTGCAGTCAATCCCATCGCGAAACCAGTTTCGTCAAAGTTATAGATATCGTCGGGGTCGATTCCAAATTGAAGGATCGTCTTTTGAACCAGATTAAACCACTCCCTAATAATTTTAGGGTCTTCGCATTTCGCACGCTCGTAATTATACCGTTTCGAGAATCGGGGGGAGAGGAGAGGATGTCGTTTTACGAATTTCGTAACCCAATTTTGGCCGACCGAAAGAACCGGGGTAGTTCCACGCTTTTGAAGAAGAAGGTCCGCCATTTCTCGTACCATAGAGGGCCTAGGGGCTGCTCCACGTAGATCCATAGAGAGAATCCATTTTTCAAGAGATTCTTCCTCAGTCTCTGTCAATTTATGTGAATTTGCGCGTGTAGTGCTTCGTTCGGTATGGCCGTCAAGACGATCGCGTAGGGTAGAACGGGGTATATTGAAAGTACGGGCAGCGGCAGCAATAGTACGAATTTCTTGCTTCTTAATAGCCTGAATAGCTAATAAAAGCCTACCCTCTTGCTCTATTGAATTTTTAGAGCTTTGGGAGCGAATTGGTGGCATAGTGGGTGGTTGAAGAAGAAGGGATTAAATTAATTGACGCGTTTTGGGTGAGGTGGCGGCTCGGTGGTGGTGGCGGCTCGGTGGTGAAATACGTTATAGAGAAGAAACAGATTATTAACATACCGCTATCAAGATATTGTGTTATTTCATTACCAGCTGGCTTCGTAGATATCTTGTTACTCTTTAGCATCTTGTTTAGCCTAGAACCAGAAGCTATTGTTGGAGTATTGGTCGATCCATGACTTGTCGTAAGACGCTCTTGATACGGAATCAATAACTCCTGGAACGATTTCCGGTAGGTATCACGCCAGTGAGGCTCCCAATTATCAGATAAGAAGAATTGAAATCTGCTATCAGGTGCTAGCATTGTCCTAACTGCATAGATATGTCCTTTGAGATTGTCAGTTTGAGAGTAGTACTCATCAAGCTTTAAGCGACCGGCTGTGAGTGCTTTAAGCATATCTGACTTCCATGGAACACGTTTGCGTTTGAGTAGTGCCTCTGCTTCGAAAAAGTGATCAAAAAGGGCATTGTAAAGCTTGAAGATAAGATGTGTCGTAACCTCCTTTGTCTTCGAGAGTTCTGTTGTATAGTCAAAGAATGGCCGAGTGATTTGTAGAAGATAGTCGATTTAACGCCATTCTTGATTATCAAGCAACATCTCCTCACAGTCATACTCCTCACAGAAGGGCTGGAAGAAACTGCGTAGTTTCTTTACACGACGAAGCATTAGGAATGTAGAATTCCACCGAGTCCTCACATCCTGGATTGGAATAAGCTGGGGTCCCTTTTCTTGAAGTCGGAGAAAGGCCGCCTGGCGTTAGGGACTTGCATGGATATACACAGTAAGATAGCGGACCTTATTTAAGGTATATGAGATCCTCTGTGTCTGATGCCGAGCATTTACCTTTACTGCGGATGACTTCTGGTCAGTCCACTTCGTTTCTGTATTCTCATTTAGAGGAATAGCCTTCAGACGATCAAGGAGCTGGTTTAAACATAGCTGGATAACATGAGCAAGACAGGGTATTCGGATTACTGTCACATCGCTAGAGAGCGCCTGCTGTATAGCATTAACCATTGTCTTGTTATTGGTAGCGTTATCAGTTATGACTCTAAATACCCGATCCTGGATATGATGCTCAACTAGAGTTTCAAGGACTATACCACTTAGATTCAAACCAGTATGAGAGCCATGAAGTGGTTTAAATCCAAGTAGAACCTCTTAGTATACCTAATTACTATCAACAAAATAGCCAGTGATAGCCATAAACGCCTGGTTATATGGAGAAGTCCAGTAATCCAATGCAATTAAGATTTTTGCGTCGTTGGGTAGCGTTTAGAGGATAGACTTCTGTCGTTCTGTAATGATATCACGGAGGCGACGGCGTATTATAGTAGCGGAGGGTATTAGGGGGGTGGATGGTGCAGAGCGGGCTAATCGGAATAGCTTATGAAATGTTGGATGTTTAATAAGGTGGAATAGAAGTCGATTGAGGGTAAGAAATTAAAGAAGATGCTCTTCCTAAACTGACTGTGAAAAAGGAGCTTCCGATTGGCCGTTATCCTATGTATCCAAGAGTGTTACTAAAACCTAATAACTAAATAAAATATAAGGGTTTACTACCTTTTAAAGGAACCTGGTAATTTCTCCTTTCCCTCCCTGCTGAGCTTTACGACAGCCTGCTGTCTTTAAATGCTTTAACATTATTGATGTGCCATGATAGCCCTTACCACTAGGCGATAGAGAATAAGGATGCTCCAGGATTTTTAAGCAGCGCTTACACATCACCTTTAGCGCACCATCTTTGGTATGGGCAACTTGGTCGAAGTTACTCCATATATTTGAATTACGATTTGAGTCCCAGGAAAGCTTGCTTTTCTGCCTATAGTCGGTTTATAGCCACCAGTCAACCCATTCTTTATATGCCATATCGTCATAAAGCACATATGCCTTTCTCCGATCGGGGCTAACGCGGGTAAGAGAAGGTGGGATCGGTAGAAGGTTAGAGGGCCGAAGGAAGTCGGTATTAATAGCATCAAAAGGCTCGATTATGAGTTAGCTACCAGGTGGGGTTAGAGCCCGAGAAGAGGGAATAAGATAGCTAAGGTTATCTGTATCCCCATCGAAAAGGGTAGGTAGGAAGTCAGAATACTGGCTTTAGGACATGATTATTATAAAGATGAATACTGCAGGGGATATAAGGGGGATAATCAGAGGGAGTATATACTTATAAAAAGGGGGTTTCAGACAATAGACACGTAAATAGGCCAAGTAAAGTAGATATATCAAAAGATATAAGATATAAGATCAATTGATTGGCTACATAAGCTATATTTAAATGGGTCCGACCTAACAGAACCCAATAGAACCCATTCATAACCCATCATAACCCATTATAACCCATCATAACCCATTAAAACCCATCAAAACCCAATATAACCCATTAATAACTCATTAATAACCCATTAAAACCCGAGAGCACCCATTCACAACCCATTCCCCCCGAAGATCACTCAGAAATATTTCATCTAGAGTACACATAAGAGTATAGAGATCATTTATAAACCACCTCAATTTACATAGTACATTAATTACTAGATATATTAATTAAGAATATAAGAAAAGAGATATTTGGCTTTAAAATGATATTAATTATATAGAAAATAAATTAAGATTAAGAGATTTCTATTTCTATTCATGTTTATGTTCAAATATGTATAGACTCACCTCTGCCACCAATATATATTTCTAACAGTCTACATTCAACAAATGCATAAATTGATAGAACACCACTATACCATGATTAATCTCAATTTTTATTGGTAATTAATATAATATGAAGTAAATTGGCTTTAAATTCAAAGTAATTATATAAAATTTCTAACTTATTACTGTGATAATGTAGCAATGTTCGACAGACAAACCGGAACAGTTATAAAAAACAGTAATTTTGTTCGATGACTTAGCATTGTTATGAACGCCAAGACCCATATTTTATGCCAAAATGGGTTCAAATGGGTTATTATTGGGTTATTGGGTTTAACCCATTGGGTTTTGGGTTGGGTTGGGTTATGGAAGGCGGAACCCAAAACCCAATGGGTTGGGTTTTGGGTCGGAGACTCCGACCCAAAATGGGTTCTGCCGAAGTCTAATCCTCCTAGAAGAGAGGGGATAATTATAACGGATAAACATCCTTATAACATGGAGACGGAGTCACCTAATCGCACCCGCATTAATCACGTATCAGGAACGAACTGCTAAGAAATAGTCACATGGCTCCCACGTGAACATAGCGACACACATAGTCCAGGATTCCCCTAAATCCCCTCTTCTTTTAGCAAGAGTTAGTCTTGGCACACATAGATAATACATTCTCGTCTCCTCTCCAAGTCATTGTATCTTACCCGGTTAACAGATCTTACACCTGGAAATCGTAAACTCTTACATTAAAGACTAGTTATACTGCGGTATTATATATTAACGCACTCGAAAAGGGTCATATTCTAAAGTACGAACCTAGTTTTATCTTCTGGTAAGATAACGCTAGGATCTATACCGTAATCCTCATACGAGAGTGGTTTAAAACTTATAGGGTATACGTCGAGGAGTGGCCTATATACTCACCCGATTTAAACCCCATTAAACCTATGTGGCGGTAGTTAAAACTAAAGCTTTTTAAGTTATATCCTGAGCTGATACATATGGGCCGGTCAGAGGAGGATTAGGCGGTCTTTAGAAGGTGTATACGGCATGCTTAGGACGAAATACCGCAAGAGAAGATAGATAGGCTGGTTTTAAGTGTAGAGAGACGTTACAGGGCGATACAGAAAGCGAAGGGATACTATATAAAATATTAAAGGCTTTTTTTTCAAGCGAGAGATCTATAGGGTTTAAACCTATCTTTTAAATTTTGAATAGCTTGAGAAATGGTGCTGCTATGCGGTGATATGTAAAGCTATATATTCCATGAGGGTGGGGTGAAAATGCGGGTGGGTGAATACTTTGTGACAGTATCTGTATGTAAAGTAAAGATAGACGAACAAGACATAACTATCACATTTATCCCAACACCACGTGCAAATATCTTAATAGAGCAAGATAAGTGTAGGGTGTACACACACTCACCCTAGATCACCCACTAGACCCGCGTGAAGAAGTAAAGATACGCGGTCTTCTTCATCGCTTCGATATCTTCGAACTTGACAACCTTTTCATCATTGAACATCACCCATGACAGGTCACCTTGACCTGTCAATGGTTTGCGAATCAAGGCAACATAATGTCTAGCATGTGTTAGTTTAACCAAAGGAAATGAGAACGGGGCCACCTACCCTGCATGAACTGATGTGCCTTTGTGGCATACAATCGACCTTAATTCATAGCGAGCAGGTACGCTGGTGAGCCCAACCGAGCCATCATGAGACTGTGCGCTGTGGTCGACACTCGGGGTTTCCCTTTCCACCACATCATCCGGGTGAGTGAAAACCCAATCTAATGCCCTGTTAACATCGCCATCGGTCGCAGCCAACGCTCGCTGGGCACGAGACGCCTCAATTCCCATATCACCTAGCTGGGCAATTTTTGTCGCATCTTGCTCACTAGAACTAGAGGCGCCGATTCGATCAAGAGCCAGCGGTTCATCGATGTCCGGATCTTCCATGTGGGCAAATAGCCAATTCATGGCAGTTTCCGGATCTAAATTACCAGTGGCATGCAGAGCTTTCTCACACCTCACAGTAGGGAACCCCATGCCCATGAGTTGGCCAAGAGCTTCCGGATTCGGGACAAATGCGGTGGGTTCTTCAATATCCGGAAGTAACTCCTCACCCGCATCATGCTCACCAGCAAGGTAAGAGCTGAAGTCTAATGGCTTATCGTCGACCTGCACAGGGATATCCAACTTTGTAGGAACCCAGTTGACGAGCTCAAACCGACGAGCATTGATCACCAATTCCCGAGGCAATGTTTTGAAAGACGACTGCTTCGAAAAACCATCTTGGCTGCCACAAGCAGGGCATGTAAGCTCAACGACCTCCGCCGAAGTAAAGATGTCTAGACACTCTAACAAATCCACAGACTCATATTTCTTTCCTGTCTCGTCAGAAGTGGTGGCAAGACGTGCAGGAACAGCAACCGAAATGTTGTCCTGCTCATCCACTTTATAACGGACTTTCTTGCAATGCAAACACTGAAGACGCTGCTCAACTTGGAAGCGGAAGTGCTCTACCGGGTTAATCTGCGGACTGGTGTGCTTCGATAGGGCGACCGACTTGAATAGATGAAGAAGGAATTCAAATGCATCTTGCTGTCTCATGGTTGCGAACTCCTCATGACCTTGCCCAATAAGATACTTGAACATTGCTGGTGCTAAACCTTTCTGATGAACGACTTCTGGGATGTCTGCGGACAACATAGCGCGAGAATCAGGTTGGGAATACCGGCCTGAGAGTAGACCGTCGGCAAGCTTTTGCATTTGTGTCTCAAGGTCCTGTGCTGGTGCTTGGCAGAGTGGTGGTTCTTCTGATAGTTGATAGTATCGCTCACGAAATCCGGTTACCGAAAATATGCATTGCATGATACTGGAGAGATAGCAGCTGTTTCCGAGATTCGCCAGGCCTGTAAATGCAGGCCCAAAGACTGGAGCCAGCTCCCGGCCATCCTCGGTTGTCATGGAAAATTCCCATTTGAGATTGTGCTCGACCTGCATTTCCATCAGACTCTTCTCCGTCTTTTCACGTCCAGCCAAGTAGATTCCCCAGTGTGCAAGGTGGGTTGCCAGTTCTGGGTCTACTCTTTCTTCGTTGCACTTATAGCAGTAGACATCAGCGGAGCCTTCTGCTGTGATAGAGCCGAGCTTGACAGCCACGGCATGTGATGTTGAGTCTGCGTGAGTAAGCCCATGGGAGTTTCCCTTGCTTCCACCGAATTGATTTCGCCCACAACCCTTGTTCCCACATTCCAGACATAGCCAGAGGTTCTCGCCCATGTCACACTCTGAGCAGTGGCCCAAATCTGCAATTTCAGGTTAGCACGAAGTCCAGTTGAGTTTTGCAGGAAATCAATACCCGTTGACGTGGCTTGCGTGTTGTCTTGTTGAACCAGACAGAGTGTATGCTCGCAAGGAACAAACTCTTGCTCCCAGGCTTTGACTTCTTCCTTTTTCGAGAAAGTCATTGCGTTCATAACACCTTCGATGACAACAGGAAGCTTGCCACTGGCTTTATCCACATTGTTCTGGTTGCATGAATAGCAGACCACTGACGTAGCAATGTCATACCTGTCCTCTTCTGTTTCAGCTGCGATGGAAAGCTTTGATATCTTCGGGGGAGGCTCGTCGCGCTATAAACCAGAGGTGTGAGAATCATTGATCACAAGCTCGACAAGTATTTGGAGGCTCTACCTGCACTTTCTTAGGGGTCCTTCGAATGTTCAAAGCCAGTGAATGACCAAATCTCTTGTAGTGAAGCAGGGCATGGTCTCTGTTTCCAGCACATCCACCATTGAAGCAATGTAGACAAACGTTTAGACCGGCATCATCGTCCTTGCAGGGCCAGAGTCAGACCAGATGTGGAGTAGTATAGGAACTAAGGTGGCTGGCATACAATAGAATCAAAGCACTGAGTGCAATCTTCTCGATAAACTGCCTGGGAGGATCCTGGCGGATTCAGATCTATAAGGTGTTTTTAGCTCGATTTGTCCTTCGATTATCAAGGTGATGTCACAAACCCGCAGCATCGGTATGGACGCAAGAGGCCATATCCGGAGAGGAAATCTCGAGGACTCAACAAAGTGTCAATAAAGACCGGCTTAGCTTTTGATAGAGGCTTAGGAAGCGTGACAGTATCCCATTGAAAGCAAAGATGAGAAAAGAGAATATCAGATACCGCAGATCAAGCCAAAGCTACGATGCGTGGGGTCCATCCTCACCGCCTGCACGTGCTGCTATCAATATTGTCCTGAGGCATCAAGTCATGTGGTGGGGGGCGGCACTGCCACTTAACGCGTTATTTTTCTCAACACGCGTTCCAACCTTGTCCTACAACTACTTTACGACTTGATCTGGACTTGAGCAAGCCTGGTTTTCTTTTTTCTTCTTCCTGTCCCTTGATTCATCCATCCACTCCATTTCTTTCAGTTTACCCGCAGTCTTTCTTTCTTGACTGTGTCAATTATTGAAATTTGAAGTCATCACATAATGGCTTCTGAGGCAGCATCCCAAATCACCATTGGAGCTCTAAGGTTTGTATCTATTTGATGCAGTGATTCTGTATGGCAGTATAGATGTTAATCGTGTATTTACCAGTGCCATCTTTGATGAAACAAAACCCCGAGTTCTAGAGCCGATTGTTCAATGCGTTCAAATCAAGGCATTGCCAGCTCAGCCGGGCCAACCAGAACGTTACCGGGCTGTATTCAGTGATATCGCAAATTATGTTCAAACAATGCTTGCTACTCGTATGTTCTGTCCCCTTGGTACTCTTTGTAACTCATCGCTCACTGACTGGTTTAAGAAGCCAACTCGGTGGTGACAGATGGATCTCTCCGGAAGGGTTCTTTCGTGCGTCTCAAGTCATTTCAATCAAACTCTGTCAAGGGCAAGAAGTATGTAAGGCAATTCTTTCGATTTTGATTGTGCTAATTATCGCAGAATACTCATTATCTTGGATCTTGAAGTTCTAACGGAACTGGGTGAGGCTGAAAAAATCGGCGAACCCAGACCGCTTGAAGTCAAAGCCGAGGAAGAGGAAGTGGGTCAACCGACAACAATATCCAGCAATGGGTTTTACGGCTCCAAAATGGAGGGTGCACAGGTTCAGCCAAATAACCGAGCCCAGCCAATGTCTGCCCCTATGTCTACTTCCTCTGCCCATGCCACAATCTACCCGATTGAAGCCATCTCTCCGTATTCCAAAAAATGGACGATGAAAGCGCGATGCACGAGCAAGTCCAACATCAAAACATGGCACAACAAGAATGGTGAGGGTAAACTGTTCAGTGTGAATTTACTGGACGACAGTGGTGAAATTCGTGCAACCGGTTTTAATGAGCAGTGTGACATGCTCTATGAACTCTTCCAGGAAGGAAGTGTTTATTACATTTCGAGTCCCTGTCGGGTCCAAATTGCCAAGAAACAGTTCACAAATCTCAACAACGATTATGAGCTCACATTTGAGAGAGATACCATCGTTGAGAAGGTAATATCTATTCCTTTATAAACCAGATGCGTCGCTCACATTATATAATAGGCTGAGCAGCAAAATGATGTCCCCCAGATTCGATTTAACTTCACCACCATTGCTGATTTGCAGACCGTTGAAAAAGACACAACCACTGATGTCATTGGTGTGCTGAAGGATGTCGGGGAGACTTCCCAAATTACAGCCAAAAGTACCGGAAAGCCCTATGACAAACGTGAGCTTACACTGGTCGACAACACAGGATTTTCTGTCCGTTTGACAATTTGGGGTGCATCTGCAAACCATTTTAGTGTGGCGCCTGAGTCTGTTGTTGCCTTCAAGGGAGTCAAAGTTTCTGACTTTAATGGAAGAAGTTTGAGCCTTCTGAGTTCGGGCTCAATGACTGTTGACCCTGATATCGGGGAAGCTCACCGACTCAGAGGTTGGTATGACGCTCAAGGCAGGTCAGAGAACTTTGCATCCCATGCTTCCTTGTCAAATGTGGCCAACTCAACAGGCAAAAAGGATCCGTTCAAAACCGTTGCTCAAATTCGCGAAGAGCAGCTTGGCATGTCTGAAACCCCTGACTACTTCTCTCTGAAAGCAACTGTGATCTACATCAAGCAGGATTCCACCTGGTGCTACCCTGCCTGCCTTTCTGAAAACTGCAACAAGAAGGTAACGGAACTTGATCCAGGACAGTGGCGATGCGAAAAGTGTGATAAGACCCACCCCAAGCCAGAGTACCGCTTCATCATGCCTATTAGTGTCAGCGACCATACTGGCCAGCTTTGGCTCAGCTGTTTTGACGACACTGGAAGAAACATCATGGGCACATCTGCTGATGAACTAATGCAACTTAGCGAAGACGATCCAAGTGCTTTTGGTGAGGTCTTCCAGGCAGCCAATTGCCAGACCTGGAGCTTCAGGTGCAAAGCCAAGATAGACAATTTCGGCGACCAGCAGCGGTAAGAATGATCGAATGACTATAATTCTAGTAATGTGAACATCATACTAATTGTGCCATCCAGTGTGCGATATCAGGTCTCATCCTCCCAGGCAATCAATTACTCTGATGAAGCCTCCCGCCTTGCCGACATCATCAGCTCATACAGCCTTGAGTAAGTATAGACAAAGTGAGCAAATGTTTTTGTCCAGCTTTGCACTAGCTTTACTATCTTTACATGCTCTCAGGCATTTTCATCAATGTTCATGTGTATCTTTATGCTGCTCGAGCCACGCCATGATCATTTCATTTAACAGCTTCTCACCTTGACGTTGCTCTTTCCCTGCTATTTAGTACTCTAGAAAAAAAAACGCTAGTCATTCCCCCTCCCTCATCATCATTTCATTGATGAGCAATCTACTCGTGGACAATCTGGGCAGTCCACCTGAGTAATCAATCACTAGTTATGAGGCGGTAAGCTACTAAAGGCGGAAGCCAGTGGCAATACACTATTATTGCTTTTCCTTTTTCCTTTTTTTTTTCTTTTTTTTTTCTGCTGGAACAATCCAGGCAGAGAATTCAGTCTCGTGCTATTTTATCTTTTGATTCCAATAATATTCTGTTATATCATCTCACTAGAATCTTCGTCATGGGCAAGCGAAGCCATCTCGAGCCAACTGAGCAGCGACCGAAGAAAAAGTCCAAGTCCGAAAAGCCCGAAAAAGCTTCTAAAGATAAGCAGGACAATGGAGATGAGAAGAGTGCATCTTATTCTGATGCCTCTGCTCTATCCGAGATCCCTCAGTCAGACATCGACAGTTTTTTGACTGAGAACGTGATTAAAATCGCTGATCCATCCTCTCCCGACGCCTCCCAATTCCGGCCAATCCTTTCGTTTGATCACTTACCCGAATGCGATGCTGGTCTGTACGCTCAATTGAAGTCTTTCCCCAAGCCAACACCAATTCAATCCACTACCTGGCCGCTTCTTTTTGCTGGCCGTGATGTGGTCGGTATCGCAGAGACTGGAAGTGGCAAGACTCTGGGTTTTGGCTTGCCGTGCCTGAAGAAATTGATTGACTCCAAGTCAAGCAAGAAGCCTTGCCAACCTAAGGCAGTGATTATTTCACCAACGCGAGAGCTTGCAATGCAGATTTATGACCAGCTTGTTAAATTCGGCGGCACTGAGAAGACTCAGGTGACATGCATCTACGGAGGTGTGGGTAAAGATGAACAGCGTCGGGCTCTTCAAAAGGCCGCCATTGTTGTTGCCACCCCTGGCCGTCTTAAGGATCTCCAGAGTGATGGGTCAATTGATCTCGGAAAGGTCACTTACCTCGTCTTGGATGAGGCAGATCGCATGCTTGACAAAGGATTTGAGCAGGATATCAAGGATATCGTCAAGCCAATGCCCGTCTCCAGGAGACAGACTGTCATGTTTACGGCAACATGGCCCCGGTCAGTTCGAGATCTCGCGGCAACCTTTATGAAGACCCCGGTAACTGTTACCATTGGCGGAGACCCATCTGCGGATCCCCGAGCCAACTTAAGGATCAAGCAAGTCGTCGAGGTTATGGATGGCCGAGAGAAGGAGGGCCGACTCATACAACTACTCACTAAATCCCAGCGTGGTCATCAATCCCCCGAGAAAGTGCTAGTTTTCTGCCTTTACAAGAAGGAGGCTATGCGCATTGAGAATCTTATCAGAAATAAGGGATTCTCAGTCGCTGGCATTCACGGCGATTTGAACCAATCAGATAGATTCCGAAATCTTGACGCTTTTAAGAAAGGCAATGCTACTGTTCTTGTCGCAACCGATGTGGCGGCGCGTGGCCTTGACATCCCGAACGTGAAACTGGTGATTAATGTCACCTTCCCTCTTACCGTTGAGGACTACGTGCACCGGATTGGAAGAACTGGACGTGCAGGGGCTGATGGTCTTGCCATCACCATGTTTACTGAAACTGACAAGGGACTGTCGGGCGGGTATGTTACTTATTTCCAACATTCTAGAAATCATCAGGGGCAATGCTAATCGCGAATAGATTGATCAATGTTCTTAAGGCAGCCAAGCAAGATGTGCCAGAGGCACTGTTGAAGTTTGGTACAACAGTCAAGAAGAAGCAGCACGATGTCTACGGTGCCTTTTACAAGGACGTTGATATGGACAAAACAGCGACAAAGATCACATTTGACGACTAATTGGTTCATTCCCACTTGGGATCTTTTCTGGAGGATCTGGAGGATAACATGTGACGAAGCCTTGTCAACTGACCCATCATATATTCCCTTTCTATGTAGACTCTGTTGTTTTCATCGGTTAGGCGTTAAAGAACAAATCAACATCAAATTAGATTCAGATCATGTACTCACATTAAGAGAGCATAGCTGCCACTTAAAGCGCATGCTTTAGTAAGTCCCAATTTTAGGCCAAACCCGCGACCCAAGAACAAACTCGCCATAGCACACAGAATGAAGCTAACAGGCCGAATGGCTACTTCACTCGTGTACAGGCTACATCCATTTCGACGGAGGTACGATTTGATAAAACTGTAACTCCAAAAAGTTCGAACCACCATGTTCACAATATTGGCCAGGACCAATCCATACGCACCCAAGTTCCCTACCTCTAGGAATATATAGGCTGCTAAGGCATAGCAGGCGGAAAATACACCCATCCACGCCGTTTGCTTCCGTATCTGTTGCGAATTTGCTGCAGATGACACGAATGCCTCGGTGATCCCATTTAATGCCAAAAATGGAATGTAGTAACAATAGACGGAGAGCAGGTCCCCGATTTTGGGAGACGCCCATTGGCGGCCTCCCAAGATATGCAGCACTTGAGGAACCATCATTGGGCCTAACGGAAATATCAGGACCGAGAGCAACTGGTACGCACGTAGGATATCAATGAGGTGATCTCTGGCGGTGCGGGCATGGGTCTTCTTCAGCTTTCCATCCTCATCAGGACTCAGTAGGGCCGAGAATAAGTTCCGACTGCTCTCCTCCAGCGGCTGGAAGATGATCCGTGCAATGAGCCCGCCGTAGTTTGACGCAAGAGAGTATATCCCCTGATCTTCTAAACCCGAAAGAGCTGCGAGCATCATAGTGTCGCCTTGCGTGAGCAGATGCTTCACTAGAGATTGGAAAAAGACATTTGCAGCAAGCGACGTTAACTGGCGTGAGAACCGTCCCAGAAAGTAGTTAGAGAGGTCCCTATAAATGGTTACCGCGTTGTTCTTCATGCTATAGCTGGGGCGATCTAAAATCAGTCTTACCTGGACTGTATACGTGTCAATAAGAAAGAGAACCGGGTAGCGCTGGTTCCTCCTAGTAGGACCACCGAATAGCCACAAATGAGGGCCAGCGAGTAACTGAGGTGACCAAGAGCAAATGGTAGCACACCGAGGTCATAGTGGACTTGAGAAGCATATATAAAGGCAGCGGATGTTACCGCACTTCTCAGAAATGCCGCTGGCATTTCAACAGCAGCACGTTTTTCATAAAGCATATGCTGCTGTACTACCGAGAAGAAGGGCTCAGTGCTGAGTTCCATGAGAGATGCAACCCCGATCAGGATCACACTGGGGTAGAAGAAGGCGGTCTTTGAAGCTTCCTCTGGGACAAAGCGCTGGTAAAGCATGGTGAACATAAGACTGAAAGGAATCCCAAGCGCGAGGCTCAAGTAAGAGACATTCACCACTGCTTGAGATGCCACAGAGTGTGAATCTGTCGTTGTGACATCCGCCTCAAGAGAAATTTTTTTGTTGTCGGGCGAAGATGGAATAGGTTGTCTTTGGATAGCCATCCGAATACTTTCCCTCGAGAAATACAGGATCGAAACCTGGAAGAGCTCCAGTTGTGCTGCTATTCCAAGCACGACCGGCGAAAGGGTGCGCAAAATCAATTGGTTCGAGGTAAAGGTAAAGATCCTGGATGCTAATTGAATCAAGATCAAAAAGCTTGTGCCCGTGGCCGATGATGCCAGAATCTGGCCCATACGGGCATCATCAGGTTTGGCTATGCCCATGATTGAAACCAGCTATGACAGTGGAATACAAGTGGACTCAGATCTAGGGAATCAAGACTTCTAGACGGGAGGTGTGAGGTTCAAGGGGTTGTAAAGGATATGGAGTAAGAAGGGTGGGGCCTACTCTAGGGGCCTGACGTTTTAGCTTAAGGCTTTTGAGAAATGGTAGATATTTGCCAGATGAAATTAAGGACGGTCTTGAAAAATGCATATCAAAGACATACCAGTCTACAATCAATCTATCATCTACGTATAATTCCACTTGGTGCCGAGGTCCCCCGGAAGTCCATACTTGCTTATGTGTAGCCCGAGATGCCGACCTTGGGTCTCCCTGAGCTCTATATAGTTACCTAGGGTACTTAGCTTTAGAGGGCTAGGTATGGCTACATAGATATGGGTATAGGCTAATCTTGAAAGTTCTTCCAAAAGAACCTGTGTTATCTGGTATGCAAAATTTTCATGGCAAAGGAAAAGAGATGCTATAGGTCAAGATCCGCAAAGCACTGTGCTTCTTCCAAGTCCTCTGGCTGCCTCCTGAGAGGTCCTGATCCATATCAATTTCCATTGGTCATCATATACAGAAATCTCCGGAGAGATCTAGCCACTGGGATGTTAATGATAGTTTGTAGATCAATATGTTTCCAGGTGCAGCCATCTTCGGGGTGTTGGTCAAGTAGGCTCTTGAACACTCTAGAATGGAGGCAGATAGAATGGATAGCCACCATTCTTGGTTTTGAAGACACTGAGGAGGAAGCTGTATGTTGCAAAAAGAACAGTTGCCCAGATCAAGACAGCCAGCTGTTGACCCTTGACATCTTCCATCCGGGGAACCTTCAGTGCGAGTGCGATCGTAGCGAAGGAAAGAACAGCGTCTGTGCGAGCAAAATGTTAATATAGGAACTCGGCATGGAAACAACGCTTGGTATCAATAAGCCTCACGATTATCACTTACAGATTGCAGCCACAATTTGAGTCTCCATCCCGAACTGATTCTGGAATCCGCCGGCAAAATAGCTAATGCCACCTTGGCCATTGCCAGCAACATATGGAACTTTTCGGATGTGGTTGAACATTTGACCACTTGTGAACAGAAGAATAGCGATAAGGCTGATCGCAGCCCAAAGGTTTCGGTTTTGGATAATTGGCAGTAAGTAGGGAGAAAGGACTGCAATCAAAGTCACAACTGCCATCAGAATGGTGATCGCCGATACAATCCGCATGTAATTTATGGGTCGAACTAGTTGCGGCTTGGGGCCCTCAGGCAAGTGACGTTCAATCCAAGAGTAGACCTGGTCGGCTGAGACCGGGCTGTTTGGGATTGACATGTTAGTGAGATAAGGGCCGAGCGCAAGAGCCCGAGTAGGGAAAGAAAAACATACCCTGTGAAATCAAACCGGAGGGGGTTCCCTTCAATCTTGGCAAAGGGACCGATGGTAGGAGGGAAGACAAGGAGTATGGGTGCAGTTTGAAGCATGAGCTGCTTAGGTTAGTCGATGTTATACAGCTCAGTCTGAGTAAAAATGCCCTACCTTTTGGAAAACGGCCTTGCCGTTATCAAAGTCAAGTGTTCCAAAGACTACCTTGAGATCATCAGGCTTGGTGCCCTTAGTCCAGCTTCGGGCGATTAGGTCCCATTCAGATTCGAAGTCACGGCATAAGAGGCAGCCAAAGCGAGGATCCGTGGCAGTCAGGATAACCACAGCATAGTAGTCTCGAGGTGCCGAGGTGAGGTCTTCATATGATGCACTGTCCAGATCAACAGGCCCCAAACGAGACAGGGATTGATATCTTGTAAACTTGTCCGGTGTTGAGCTCGCACACAGGACACCAGACACAACCGAGAACAAGAGAAAAAGGGCTGTCCAGAGCTTCATTTTGGCATGACAAGGAGCTGGACAGCTTTAAAAAGGTTAGTTATAGAGTGCAATTGACTGAAAAACTATCAATCGGTTGCAATTGAAGATGTTTGAACACGTTGAGTGATAGAGTCCAGGTGTCCACTATCAACGTAATCGCCCGGCATATCGGCTTACTTAATATATTGGCCCGGACGCCAAACGCGTCTTTCTTTGTGACGATTTATACTTTTAACATTGGATATAACAACACGTATCTTACCTAGTGTATTATTTCTATTGCCCTGGACAGGCATCATTTATTTTATAGGTCTTTTCATTCTGTTTTATTATATCGAGAAGCTGCCTTATTGTGGACACTATCGCCATGGCAATGGCCGGAGAAGCATCCGCCTTGGATGTATGTGGCTTCCCTGGATTGATGGAGATATGCCCAAGATGCTAATTTGATTATCTAGTTTGAAATGTCCACGAGGACTATGCGTCTGGAGAAGGAGTATGAGAAAACTCTTTCGGATTCCGCTCGTTTTCTGGATGGCGAGAGAGATCGCGTACAACGCATGGAGCTCTTGCTCTCGAAATTTGAGAACGAAGCTCTCCGATCGAAGCTGGAGGAAGCAAATAAGCATCTTTTGGGATTCGCAGGTGCTGATTCAGAGGCATGTGCTCAACTTCAGGAGGCTTGCCAGGAAATCGATTACTTGGAGCTTCAAGCACAGGCATCCGCAAGTGAAATTGACCGGCTCAAAGTAAGTCTTACATCAATTTGGAGGCTGAATGTATAATCCGTTATGTTGACAGCAACAGGAAGAACTCTCAATTCAGAAAAATAATTCGATGAGTTATAGCGCTGTCCTTGCAGAGAAATTCCATCTCTCCAGAGATCTTGCAACCCTACAGTCTGAGCTTGAGCGGCTCAGAGTGCAAAACGCATCATATCAAGCTATCACTTCTGAGAAACATGAGATGGAACGGCAAATAAACTCTCTGGAGCTTCAACTTGACAATGAAAAACATTCCCATGAACGTACTCAGGCCAAGGGATCACAGCAAATAACAAAAATTGCCCAGCTCTCTACTCGAGTTGAAGAGTTGCGGAATGAGCTAGCGGGAGAATTGCGAGCCAAACAGCAGCAGGAACAGGATAACCATCAACAGAACTCGGCATGGGCTAATCAGCGGGCGACGTTTGAAGAAAGTATTGATTCGCTCAAACAGCAATTGCGGTCAGCCAGGGACAAGCTCCAGGAAGCCCATATTGAAATTCAGCAGCTACGCAGCCTCAAACCACACGCAGGAAATGAATCTGAATCTAGTTCTCGAACAGTCCCCCTTCAGCGTCCTGGCCCGAGTGGCCATGCCGGCGTGACGATTGCGACCCCTGGGGCTGTTCGTGTACAAGAGAAATTGAAGAGGGATTCGGCCGTGCCTGGTGATAAGTCGGCGTTTTCCATCACTCCATTCTTAAACCGCACAGGCGCACCTTCGGATTCGCCAATGAGTTCAGTTGGAGACAAAGACGAGTTTCTTGGAGATACTGACACTCCTCGTGGACTACTTGGCAAGCAGAGCACTTTTGGTAACCCAAAGCGTATCGGTTCTGCCCTTCGGCCCCAACTATCTCCAACAGAAGACCGCATTCCAATCAAAAAAGCCACCAAACCAAGGGCACGTGAGGGTGCAATGCTTGTCTCAGCACCGGAAAATGAGATTAAGAAACCAACCTATCGCCTAGATCGCAGGATGCCACCCACTGAGACCGACGAGTTACATGAGCCGTTTGAGCATGAACAGGCCAAGCCAAAAAAACGCAAACTTGGTGGCCAGCGGGATCGGAGTTTGTTCGAGGAGGACGAAGAAGAAGAGCCTCTCCCCAACAAGAAATTTGGGCGAAAACTTGCAGTAGGAAATGGTCGGGCTTCAACGCTGGGGAGTAAACCACAACCTACCTCTAGTTTACCACGGGGGCTCGGGCTTGGGGCAGCACCAATGGGATTTTCTCCCTTGAAAAGAGACCGCAAACGATTTTAATGTATATATTAGAAGACCCATTCAATTTTATTCACCGGACTCTCTACAGGGTGCATTTAATGTAGACATGTAGAAATATCTAGGTGAAGGTCGCTCACGATAAGAGCCGTCCGACTCAAGGGTTCGGCGGTACTTTGCTGTTTTGCCGGCAGAAAATAAAAAAGCTTCTCATTGCTCTCAGGACTCCAATTATTTCCCCTGATATTATTCCATTCACATTATGTTTGCTTTACGTTCAATTCGATTCTGGCAGAATACCTGCCATCAACATGAAATTGGCCAAGTAAGGCATGCATCATCCAAGCGCTGGCAAGCCCGGCAGCAAAAAGATCAATTCACCAGAGAGGCAGCTGTCCAAGGGCTGAAAAGCCGTGCTGCTTTCAAATTGCTGCAGGTAACCAACACTGATATTACTTTATCTTTCTGAATTGATCTGACACACTGGTACCTGTGGTTAGATTGATGAGAAATATCGAATCTTCAAGGGTGGGCAGACAGTTGTTGATTTGGTATGCTAGTCGTTCAACCTGAACTCGCGTCATTGTTTAATTCGTTGCATTTAGGGTTATGCTCCGGGGTCGTGGTCACAGGTGGGTCAGCCATTTTTTTTTTGCTTTTGACTAATCCCCTTCCCCTTTTCCTGTCAAATGGGCCGTAATTAACTGCCAGAGAAGGTTGCTGCAAGCCGTACCCAACCGCATGGTCGAGTCCTTGGTGTCGACATAATCCCAGCCCAACCACCGAAAGGAGTGTCGACAATCCAAGGCAATTTCCTCGCACCCGAAATCCAAACATATATCCGAGACTTTCTCCGCAATCCAGACAGAGGTAGGCCGCGCCAATCCGGCTTTCTGGACAATTCCAGTGTCAGCCTATTAGAGCCGAATTCAGATACGACCGAGGCCGAGAAGACGGATATCAGGGGCGAAAAAATACTTGAAAGAACGGTAGATGTGGTTCTTAGCGATATGTCTGCTCCCTGGCACCAGACCTCCGGTTTCTGGAAACGAAGTCTAAGTGCTCCTTATAATAGGATGATGAACACCAGCGGTGTCAGCTTCAGAGACCATGCTGGAAGTATGGTATGAATTCTTGTTACTCAATTGGTAGATGTGAAACGCTTCTGACTTTACGCAGGATCTCTGCCACGCGGCTTTGCGCTTCAGTTCGGATGTTTTGAAGGCAGGCGGCCATTTCGTCTGCAAATTCTACCAAGGCGCCGAAGACAAAGAACTGGAGCAGCAGCTGAAGGAATTATTCAAAAAGGTCCATCGTCTCAAACCTGAATCATCTCGCAGTGTATGATATATGTCTTGTCCAATTTATACACCCACGACTAAAGCAATTGGCAGGAATCTAAGGAGGCCTTTTTCGTTGGCCTGGAGCGAAAATCATGAGACTATAGCTATTTCGGACTTAGATGTCAACAGATCACAGTGTGGCCGAAGAGCCGAACCATGCTGTCTGTCTAAAGGATCTCGATCTCCTCGTCAGACCCCTCATCCCACTCAATATCGGCTAGTGCTGCTTCCGCCTTCTCGTGAACCTTCCTATGTGTCAGTCTGGGATTGATCGTTTCGAAGGCACTGACTGACCTCTTTTAGCCCACTCAATTCTTCGACATATCCATGTTCATTCAGGGCTCTTCGGACGAAGTCCCAACCCTGCTCGCGGTATGCACTGACAATCTTATCCGAGCATGCGCTGCAGCTTGGATAACTTTTGCCAGTGACAGACAAGTTCTCAAAATTGGAGAGAAATCCTCGTATTTGATGGGGCACAATGCCCAAGGGATGATCATCACGCTCAGCATTGCGGGCCATAGGGGCCGGTGCGGCAGCACCTTTGGGGTGCTGAAGGAGTGACACAAAAAGTTCCACCAAAAGTGCAGAGGCTATAGGAGCCACTCCAGGGCGGGTCACTGTACACTGCTGGTCGAGAGTTTGATCTTTGATCGACTATCCCGCAGTCAGTCCTGTATAAAGCAGGTCCCTCATTTGGATAATCTTACATTAGCTGGTGCAACCACATCGTTGCAGAAATAGCACCCAAGCTCGGCTGGCATATCTTCATCCTCCATAATACCATGGCGCATCACCACGAAAGAATCAAACCCTAGGGCTGCGTTCATCACGATTTTTCCTGCCGCTTTCCCCATCACTGTAGGCAGCCATCGTGATTCTCGGGTATCCATAAGGAGGAAGATAGCATCATGTTCATCAATCAATGTTTTGAGACGATCAAAATCAGACCTCGTCATCTCTTCGTCCACAATAGGATGGCCGGCCATGGGCACCGAAAGCGCATGGCCTGTAGTCTCTACTCCCGGATAAATTTGGGTTAGGGCATCGGATGCCCGATGTGCTTTTCGGGCGCCACCGTTCAAGCAGTCTTCAAAATTGAATAGTGGCTGCCGAACAGGGTTAGAAAACGAAACGGTTCCGTTGTCGACGAATGTAATGTTCTTCACGCCCCAGCCCTATATAGTCGATGATTAGAACCATAGTTTTCGGGCGTGCAGGTTGGCGTCCACATACCAGCAGATTCCGGGAGACGTAGCTACCTAATGTACCAGCTCCTAGCAAGAGACATTTGGTGTGCTTGATTTTCTCAAGGTCGAGCGTCGGGCTGATCCGCCATTTGATGAGTTTGAGGTTGAGATCAACCGACTGATCTGCTAATCTTTAGGAAAAGTCAGCTTCCCTGATCAAGTTTTCCGGTTGGATATCTCCAAATCAACGCCATACCTCTTGGGATCCATGTACTCTGTAAGATTGACAATTCTCCCCGCTAATTTCCCAGCCGAGTTACGTTCCCAGCCGGTCACCTTTGGTAGCGGTAACGACACTTGACTTTGCAGTGATTTCGGGGTCTGGGGCTCTTGTTTTAAGCATGACTCCAGCTGGATTACTGTACTGCGCCCCTGATCACGCTTCGCGTGCACGTCGCGATAGCGTATCAACTGCACCCGCTCGAGGCCCCACCGCTGCTTAATCAGAACAAGCAAGTTTCTTAACATCCATCCTGGGGCCTGTTCATAATTTGATGGGTCTGAGAAACAGAAATAGCGGTCTTCCGCAGCAACATTCTTGAAGAACCCATTTTCGTATTCGGAAAGTGACGCTACCTGCCAGTTGCTATTTGATGTATCGTCTTGTTTGGCACTCATTGTCTCAGGATCGCCTGAACATGTGTTATCGGAACGCTGTCTGGTTTTTCGAGCCAAAAAGAATCCTCGTTGTCGATGATCCACAATATATGACCATGTCTGCACCGCTTCCACCAACTCAGTGCTCTCATGCGGAGATAAGTGTATTCCCTTCAAACTGTCAATATCATGACCCTGGTGTTGCTGGGATACAGGGACCCATTGAGGGTCCGAATGAATTGCCGGGAAAGCAAACCAGTAGTGAAATTTGTATTTTTTGAGATCGGCAAAGGATACAATCACAAAACTGCAGAGTAAAGAGGGGGATGAAAGTATTGTTCCATCGTGAATGGCATCCCATATCTTGGAGTTTTTATTAGTATCTCTCTCTCCGGGGCAACTAGTCAATTCCTACCATCTGTCCAGCTTGATGAAGCAGTTGGGATCTGTCCATGTTTCGATATTCTTCAATAGTATTGACATTTTTGATCATGCCATCTGCTCTGTAATAGCCAGCTGGTGCCCTAGGTTGCCGTTAGAGGGGGTTTTATAAACATTTCAATTTTATCTTACTCGCTGCCAGTGAGGGCGTTCCCATGAATTTGGATTCGACATGACGCAGCCTCGGGATCAGAAGGACGGATCTCGTATAATCCCAGAACGGGCCGGGCGGAGTCATCTAGTTTGTCATGGTTGATCTTATGGGAAGCAAGTGAAGTATAGAAAGGTAATTCGATATCGGAAGCAAACGGTGTGTACTGCATCTTAGAGGGACAGGGGAAGAGAAAGAGAAGAAAATATTATCGAGTCCCCGAATACAGAGAACGTTGTAACAGTTAAGGCGGGAAGAGGGTGTAAAGGTGTGTAAAAGGAGGTGAAAGGGCCTGATGTCACGAGAGAAGAGGGGGGCTTATCTTCACGTCCACTGCCTGAGGTCTCTGCCTTTGCTTTGTTTCAAGGGTGTTTTCGACCTTTCGAAATTTTTATATGAGATATTTACCATTATATATAATATAATCTATATAATTTCTATATTCACACGTGTGTATTTTAGTATTGGATCATCAGGCTATAATCATCTCGTGAGCTTAACAGGTGACTTCTGCTGAACACGCGATCTATTGAAATATGTAATCCTCAAGGGCTCTATTGTACATTGAGGACAATTAAACCTCTTGTAGCGATGTACAAAATATACCTAGGTAGTTACCTCAAGGGCTGCCCAATATCCCAACATCAGGCCGATAAGATCAGGCCGATAAGATCGCGTCGCGACTTTCCCGTTTACTATGCCCCACTGCCTGTTTCTCTTCTTTTTCTCTTTGCCTCTTTCCAACACTACTTAGGTATTGTTAAACACCCGAGAAATGCTTATCGGTTTATGTGGAGGTCAGCAAATTGTCGCAAATCAACCCCTCACATCGCATGAATTAACGAGGACAAACGTCAAAAGGTATTTGCGCTGGCAAACATGCGATTGCTGAGTACCTGATCCAGGAAGGGTTTCAGCTTCTTGAACTCGACAACAAATCCCAATCCCACATCACCGAGCCGGGAGATGATTTGCGACTGCAAGCATCAGAGATTAGAAAGAAAGACGACCCAAAGTCGCCAGAGCTTACATTTCAAGATGCCGACTCTCTACTTGACTTTGCGACGAAGAGATGGCAAGAACGCTGGGTTACCACAGATATTGCAGATGCCACTACCCTAGATCGATTCCTCTTGCGTCCCTTTTTCCTCCTTGTGAGCGTCGATGCACCAGTTAGCCTCCGCTGGAAACGATTTGCCGACAGGTTCGTAATGCTGTGTATGACTAAAGCCCGAGAGCTGACCGTTTCTTCTTCCTAAAAAAAAGATGTTGGAGAAGACAACTGGATCCACCTGAACTTGAAAAGTTCGTAATGTGGAACGACCATAATCTTTACGACAAGGAGATTGGACGCGTATACTTGACTGACAAAGCCCAAGTGCGCCTGTTCAACTCCTCGTCGTCCCTTGAAGAGCTACACTTGGCTTTGCAGACCCTCGACCTCGCAGACGAACAACGGTTGAGACCAAACTGGGACCAGTATTTCATGCAGCTGGCCTCTCTTGCCGCCCAAAGAAGCAACTGTATGAAACGAAGAGTGGGATGTGTGCTCGTTCGAGAGAGTCGTGTCATCAGTACAGGATATAATGGGACACCACGACATCTGCAGAACTGCAACCAAGGTGGATGTACGATACAGGCCAGAACCACATAATCTCAATGACACTATTGTTCAATCAGCTTACTGGAAACCATTTTAGGTCCACGGTGCAATCGCGGGGACGGGGGAGGAGTCGGTCTCTCAACCTGCCTTTGCCTTCATGCCGAAGAAAACGCATTATTGGAAGCAGGCCGAGAGCGGATTCGAGAGGGGGCAATCCTATATTGTGATACGTGAGTCCACTTCATCCTTAAATGAACTGTGCCAGAGACAAATTCTTACTGTGGATCGCAGATGCCCTTGCTTGACATGCACCGTTAAAATAGCCCAAGTTGGAATTTCGGAGGTTGTTTACTCTCAAGGGTACAACATGGATAACGACGTAAGCCAATACTTGTCCGCTTCATGGGGGTCAAATGAAGCGGGTTAATAATCTAATCTGAACATACAGAGCGCAGCTATCTTACAAGCAGCAGGCGTACGGCTACGACAATTCCACCCGGTAGCCAATCTTCTTTCTACACCCTTCGTTCTTTTATACATAACTGACAGTAAGCTTACAGCCTTCGAATGGACTCATCTATCTTCAGGGATCTGAGCGACCAGTCACAGCCGAAAACCAATAACCTACAATACGACAATGGAGGTGCGGAGCAATTGGATCTTATTGAAGAGAATTATGCTTCTGCATCATGCACCACCCCAGGGCTATATCAAAGTTATTGTACAACTTAACTTGTCCAGATAATATTGCAATTGAAGGGGAGGTCCTTGGTGGAAACTGAATAACCTAGGGCTACTATTGTCTAAAGAAAACAACCCCGTAGTATGCATATTCTACACATGACTCATAGGTACTTATGAAGTACAAAAGGAACTTAAATTGTATAGTAATTGTATAGTAACCCTCCGGTATGAAGAAGTACCCCGGTGTACCTCCATTCTCCGCATTTTGTCTGGCAGAAAAAAAGATGTATGACTCAGCGTGCGAATTTTGGCGGGGTCCCCTCGATGGTCTTACAGCTGGATTCTTTATCGTGTCGGTAGCCTAACCTTGATAATCTACTACCTTGCACGCTGTCAGTTGCGATCGCTATTGCGGTTCTGGCCTAAATCCCTATAACCATGCCTACCGTCCACTTGCTGGACTACGTTGCGGGAAACATCCGTTCCCTGGTCAATGCGATCAACCAAGTCGGATATGATGTTGAATGGGTTAAATCTCCGGAGGATGTGAAAAATGCTGACGTTAGTCAAATACCCAGGACCAACTCCACCATGCCTGGTTCACAATCATGCCATTGCTAACAATAACACCCTAGAAACTGATCCTCCCCGGCGTTGGCCATTTTGGCCATTGTCTCTCCCAACTGGACAAAGGAGGGTTTCTGGAGCCCATCCGACAGCATATCGAAGCTGGGAAACCTTTTATGGGGATCTGTGTTGGTCTTCAAGCCCTTTTCCAGGGCTCAGAGGAGGATAACGACGTTCCAGGGCTTGGCTTGATTCCTATGCGCATTCAAAAATTCAACGATACCTCAAAGAGTGTACCGCACATTGGATGGAATTCTGCAATCAACACTGGATCTGATGACACAAAGAATCAAAGCTTTTATGGTCTCAGGCCCACCAGCAAGTATTATTACGTCCACTCCTATGCGGCTCCCTACAACCCGGGTGTATTGGAAAAGGACGGCTGGTCTGTGGCTACAGCCACATATGGCGAGGAAGAGTTCATCGGTGCTATTAGCCGGGGTAACATCTTTGGTGCCCAATTTCACCCGGAGAAGAGTGGCGTGGCTGGGCTGCGGGCCATACGGGCATTCTTGAACGGCGATCAATTCCAGTCGCTCTCCCAGGACCTGGTCACTGGCAAAGAGAATGGACTCACCCGTCGTGTTATCGCTTGCCTTGATGTTCGGACAAACGACTCTGGTGACTTGGTTGTCACCAAGGGTGACCAGTATGATGTTCGAGAGAAGAGTGGAGTAGACGCCGGTGGCAGCGTTCGCAATCTCGGTAAGCCTGTTGACATGGCTAAGAAATATTACGAGCAAGGAGCAGATGAGGTTACCTTTTTGAACATCACCTCGTTCCGAAACTGCCCCATTGCTGATACGCCCATGCTTGAAATTCTGCGACGAACATCAGAGACGGTCTTTGTGCCTTTGACCATCGGCGGAGGAATTAAAGACACCGTTGACACTGATGGCACTCGGGTCCCTGCTCTGGACGTGGCAACGATGTATTTCAAGTCTGGAGCTGACAAAGTCAGCGTTGGCTCCGATTCTGTCTTTGCCGCTGAGGACTATTATCACGCCGGCGAGAAGTTGAATGGCCAAACCGCAATCGAGACGATATCACAAGCCTATGGAAAGCAGGCTGTTGTGGTGAGCGTCGACCCCAAGCGGGTATATGTGGATAAGCCAGAAGATACCCACCACCACACAATTAAGACCCAGTTTCCCAACTCAAAGGGGCAAAACTTCTGCTGGTATCAATGCACTGTCAAAGGTGGCAGAGAAACTCGCGATATCGATGTGCGGCAACTTGTGCGGGCTGTTGAAGCCATGGGAGCTGGTGAAATTCTTTTGAATTGCATTGATAAAGATGGAAGTAACAGTGGGTTTGATCTGGAATTGATCAAAGATGTCAAAGCTGCAATCAAGATTCCAGTCATTGCTTCAAGCGGGGCTGGCGTACCTGCGCACTTCGCAGAGGTTTTCAACAAAACCACCACTGATGCAGCATTGGGAGCAGGGATGGTAAGTTTACATTCTCCCAAATTATTCCACCACAGAGTCTCTAACCATGTCCTAGTTCCACCGTGGGGAATATACCGTGACTCAAGTGAAAGACCACCTCCAAACGGAGGGATTTTTGGTCCGCCAATTTGAGGCTGAAATCTAAAGACTCGGCTGTGTCAAAAGGTGTGGTTTTCTCATAGGTATCTTTTGCAAGTGTTATGTTTTTGTACGAGAATAGAGAATAGAGGTGATGAGGGCCAACCCCATCAATTAAGATATACAGACCAAATGAAACAAATCAAAAAATAGGTCTAATATGCAAGGTGTTCGAGATAATAAGGGAATGACTAGCGACACACTTAGCTAGCTACTTTGGGTATGCCCTCCCTACCTTCTAAATCCCATTGGCCTTCTTGCCATTTTACCCCCATAGCCTCCAAGATCGCTAAACGAGTAAAGAAACAAATGAACTAGGCGAAGAATTGGGGCACTCATGTCTAGCTCGTAACACAAATTACGTTTTTATATTCATGGAAAATATGTTCAGCGATCTTAGGCTTTTCTGATTGTTGGAAGAAATGGAGAGATCTTTTTGATGGATCTTGGTAGTATCCTTTTCTAGTTGGCCAGTTTGTCAACAGGGTTACCTGTCCCAATTTGTGGAGGCTAGGACCAGGATGAACATCACGAAGTCATGGTATTTCTATTTTGCATTGGGATTAATGCGGGCGATCCCTCTAAAACTAGAGATTTTGGTACAAGTTATTGGCTTATGGTTATAATGGATAGAGTAGAACATATACATCACCTCTGGTCCTATCAAGTATGATCTTTGATGGGGTCGCTAAGATAGGCTTATACCCGAGGCTCAGAACTTCCTTAGTTCCAGTTAGCTCTAAGGACGTGATCATCAAGCCGCTATTAACAAACCTATAGGCCTTTTTAAACTTAGCACGGATGCTTTCTCGTTGTTTATACGGAAGCCTCCAGAACTCCTTGATATCAAGCGAATTTCCTCGGACCTTCTCCCACATAAGGCAGATAATATATTCACCGGGGATAAGGTCGTTTTCGTCTTGCTCGTCGATTCAATACCCAAGGATTCTAGGGGTAGCAGTGCATTTTGTTCTCCGTAAGGTGCTTTAAGGCAACCAGCTCCACGTGTCGATATAGCCTGGAGGGCCTGTGCCTACCGAATACTCGAGTTATCAAGTTCAGTGCCAGTCAGAGAAATCTGGCCACATATGCGCATAAAGGCGAGCTTGTTATCGATCATAGCACCTCTAAGGCGGGACAGGTATTTCCTAGCAGTGTATGCGGGGCCCATGCCATCTGCACATTCCTGCAGGGTAACCGGCCGTAGACTCTCACTCAGCTTTCTCAAGACGACCTAGTCGCGAGGAGGGTAAAGAGCAGAGTCCGGATGCTTATGGGAGGGTGTAGTGATTTCTTCACTAATCATCTTTGGAAGAACTTTCATTTCGGCAATAGTGAGCGTGAAAGGGGGAGATAGTAAGGAATGGGAAAGCAAGAAAGTCACATCAAGATGAAGATAGAAATGACGAAGTTGTCAGGTCAATTGATTTAACGTTTGAGGCTACTAAGTACAAAACGATTGAGAGGATTTGGTCACCAAGAAGGAAAAGTCCCACTATAGCCGGGCTGATCCCCTATCAAATAATGAGAGCGTGAGAGAGAAGATCCGGGAGTCTACTAAGCAAGAAAGGCTCTCTGAAAAAAATTCTTAAATGGATGGAGAGAGAAAGGAGACTGACTATCTGCTAAATATAGGAGTAAATATGGGAGCAAATAGTATAAAGGTCACGTACCCCCACTTTTTTATATGGGAGACGGGTCACGTGGTAGCATCTTATAAAAGGCGGTCTGGAAAGCGGTGGAAATGCAAATCATCTGACTTTTCCTCACTTGCCACTTCACCTTCTCCTCTCCCCTAGGCAACTGCGACGAGAGGTCCCATCCCACCATCCTCACCAATTATTTCCCTACTTCTTTCTAAATTTTGGTCTTCTGTCTCACCCTTTGATACTCCGTCTCACCCCCGATCAAACACATTACCTAACAACTGCGATACTTGGATCTTGGTCGTTTGATAGTGAATTTGCTCATACCTAACAGGTGTCTCTATAACTGGATTTGGTGTCTGCAAGGATCTCCAGGTTCGATCACAGGTCAGGGTGCTAGGGTGGCTCTGCGAATCACTTGAAGGACGGGGCAGACCATCAAATCTCTCTTGAATACACCTTTTTTATTATTCAACACCAGTGTTCGATCATCGTATTCATCAATTCTTTGATCTCCATTTGTATGCAGTGACCTGAACACTCACCATTCAGCATTCAAAAAGATTCATTCACACATTCCATTGTTTCGGTGGTCTATTGATCCCTGCTCTTTTTTTTCTAAAATATCTCGTGCTTTCTCTGTGATCTGAACAGATAATATCTGTTGCCCGACCTTTGTTGTCGTGACTGGTGATACACCGGTTTCACTTCATCCCACGAGTTTTCTTTCTTTGCTCTTTCTATTATCCCCTATTGCTCACTGTACACGGCGGCGGTGCCCCTAAATCTGTACACCTACAGCCATCTTTGTTGCATCATCCCCCTCCCAAATTGAATACAATGTCATCGTCCGTTCATTTCAAATTCAAGTCCCAGAAAGAACCCTCAAGGGTCACCTTCGATGGCACTGGTATTTCGGTCTTTGAGCTCAAAAGAGAGATTATCAGCCAAAGTAGATTGGGCGATGGGAGTGACTTTGAGCTGTCGATCTACAATGAGGACACCAGAGAGGGTATGTTGCTCTATTCCAATACACTCCATTTGCTCCTGATTAACATGAACTCTTCTGGCACCCAACAGAATACGATGATGATACCACCATAATCCCTCGGTCGACTTCCGTGATCGCCCGCCGATTGCCTGCAGCGCGCCCTGGTAAGGGCGGTGCCGCTCGTTATGTCTCGGGCAAGATGCCAGTCAACGCTCGCATTGCCCCTCGCAATGAACCCTCAATGAGCCGAATAACACCTGGAACGGGGCAATCCGTGAACAACAACGTCCTTGAACTCAATAATGCCCAGACAGAAGAAGAGAAGATCAATGCTCTGTTCAACCTACAGGCTAGCCAATGGCAGGAGCAACAACAAGAAATGGCAAAGTAAGATCATCCTAACTGGACTTTAACTATGTTGGGGATATTAACTTTGATTTAGCGCAACACCCGTACCGTTTGGTCGTGGCAGAGGGAAACCCGTCAATGTACCCGACCACCCTCCGCCTCCGGGGTATCTTTGTTATCGTTGCCGAGAAAAAGGTATGCACCTCTTAGCTAAATCGCCCTACCACTGACCGCTAACCTTTGTACGCAGGCCACTGGATTCAAGCATGCCCTACCAATAACGACCCCAAGTTCGACGGCAAATATAGAGTCAAACGATCAACTGGCATACCACGTTCACTCCAGACCAAAGTCGACAAACCAGAATCCCTGGCCCCCGATGGCTCCACTGAAGATTCAAGGAACACAGGCGTCATGGTGAATGCTGATGGCGACTTTGTTATTGCAAAGCCAGATAAGGCAGCCTGGGAATTGTACCAAGAAAAGGCGAAGGCATCGGCGGCAGCAGCTGCTGAAGCAGCAGCTGCCGAGGAAAGCAAAGCATTGCAAGCTCGAGGTCTGGAATGCCCAATTGACAAGAGGATGTTTTTAGAGCCAACAAAGACACCATGTTGCCAGAGGACATATTGCAATGATTGTATTTCAAATGCCTTGATCGAAAGCGACTTTGTTTGCCCGGGATGTTCTACCGAGGGGGTCTTACTTGACAACCTCACTCCTGATGATGAATCTGCATCAAAAATTAAGGTATATGAAGCCGACAAGGCGGATGCCAAGAAGGAGAAGGAAAAACTCCCCGCAGGCCCGGATGGTACTCCTGTTACCGAAGTCTCCGAAACCGGACCCAAGGAATCTTCCACCAACAAAGAGCAGAGCCCGCTAGATCAAATCCAAGAGACTGCGCCCACACAATCCAAGAAAAGATCTGCCGAGGACGAGCCTACCGACCGGAGCGAAACTGCAAGCTCCGAGCCGAGTATCGTGTCAAAGAAACAGAAGGCAGATGATGGTCGTTCCGACGTTCCGACTCAGACTAGTGGCGCCCAAGACGGCGCGCCTGTTGCCCCAGCAAATTTTAATAATCAGGATATGCCCTTCAACGCCTTTGGGCCAATGCAAGGCATGTCTATGATGCCTTTCTCGGCTCCTGGATTCAACAATGAAGCCATGGGGTTTATGAACCCCATGATCAATGGTTTTCCCAGTGGGATGGCTCCGGGATGGAATCCGATGAACATGCCTTTCAATCCTCTTCAAGCTGGAATGTTCGACCAGAGCAATGGCGGTATGTCCAACGGATTTCCCAATATGTTCAATGGAGACCCTTCCATGATGTTCCCCATGCCCCAGAATGGGTTCCAAGGACCAAGCTCTGGAATGAACAATTTCTCAAATCAGCAGCGGACAGCTTTCAGCACACCATACTCCCGGGAAGAAGATTCACCATATTTCCGTCAGCCTGTGAATCCGCAACGTCATCAGGCTAGAAACCGACGGGTTCGGCCTAGCGATTACAGGGAGCTCTGAATAGATAAGTGCTGGCTATGGCTTATGGATTTGCATTATGGTTTTCGTACACTGTGTATATGCATATTATTTAGAGCGGTTTTTTTTTTGCCTTTCCTACTTCTTCTTTTTCTCTCCCCCTCCCCCCTCCCCCTCTTCATCCTTCATTTTCTTGTGTCATCCTGAGAGGTTTCTTTTTTTTTTACCTCCGGAGTGTGTACTACTACCATAGCTACAATAAGAATAATTTAACACTTCTTACGTCCCGAAATACTTTTGCAAGGGTTTAGGCGTTAATATTGGGCATTAGTTCGCTATAATGCCAACCCTTCCATTGATATAAATCTTACCTTTGGGCATTAATACATCACTTGTAACTTGGCTTGACAGTACCCTCTAGACTTGAACAACTGGTAGAAATCATGTACAAGACAAAAAAAAAAAAGTCAAGCCATAATATATAACACTACTAATAATTAACTAACGGGAGAAGGGCGAGGAAATATGTCCAAAGAATAATTACATCCAAGTGTAGGACGTATGGTCATGTGACCGGGGAAAAACACCCCCCCAATTCACACCGTCTCTACTTCCACAATGTCCACACCACAACCACTTCCTGTTCAACATCAATCCGACCACTTGTTTTCTTCACCAAAACACCAGCCGTCTTCATCGTGTCTTCCCTACTCACTTCGAATCTCAAATTTCAATCTAGATCGATATCTTGACCTACACCGTTCATCAAATCCCTCCCAGAACAATTATCTGAAAGATCGACTATCATGGCGAAATATATGAATAACCACAGTAGTAATTCCAATCAAATGCAGCAGTTCCTCGACCAAAACTCCCAGAGCACCGTTCTCGCTACTTGCTACAGTGTTGAGCCGTCGACCTCCAAGGTCCACGGCTTCCACTACTGCACTACCCTGGGCGCCGGTCAGTATTTCGTAACTCAAAAAAATTGCATGCCGCTCGAGGTCTAATCTTCAAGTTTAGGGGTACAGTGGTATCCCTGAGGTCCCTTCGGGGACCAAATCGTCTCTTTTAAGTCCTCCCCACGACATCCTCGATTCCCGCGCGGAACGAACCTGGCCTGGAAACAATTGGCTAGAGTACAAGGGGGAGGCAACGCATAACATCCCGGAAGAGTGTGAGAGACTCTTCTGTGACAGACTGTCCGCGACATTCCTGGGTGAGAGGAGTTTCGTGGGACAGGAGTCGCTGGGGATGGATGCGTTTCAAAATGTCCAGCCAAATCAAATCGGGCATCAGCATGATCGAATCCAGCGATGGATAGAAGTGTGGGATTACTCCGGCGATGCCATCTACCGCGGATTTGTGGCTGAACACAATAAGGAGCGGACCTTGTTCGTCTTCTTCGAGGACCGTGGACTTGAACACGGCCTCAAGTCTGGGTATGTACGCCCCTTGTGTTTCCTTGATCCAGTCAAGGCTTTCCCCTTTTGCTCGGTGACAGCCCTCCATGTGTGTTTGATTTACCTGCTGACCTTCGCCCTCCACCTCTCAGCCTGATCGCTCTGTTTGAACTTGCCGATATTGCCACCTTTGGGTGCTCGCAAATAGTTGCCTGTGTCAGTCGCCCCCAGCGCTCAGATGAAATGGAGCTCGTGCGAAGTCTAGGATGGTGTGGATTCAGCCTCACCACCTTGACACCTTGGGTCTCATGCGGCGACCAAGGGCCTTGCCTTAGTAATAAATGGCTTTTCTTGGTCGCTGAAGTCTAGCGATAATGCCATCGCATGATTCGTTTATTTTACTCATGGATTGAAGTTATGGATCTTTGTTTTTGTCTTAATACTTCGGTGGATAATATGACTGTCTTTTTTGTTTTTCCAAGTATCGAGGAAAGAATATCATTTGAATGTTTTTATCTCTTTTTCATGCGTTATTGTGACTTCTATATACTGTTCTACTAATGAAGATGTCACTCCCGCTTTCACAAAAAAGAAGTCGTGACACGGATAAGATAAGAGATAAGCCGTATACCTCCAGAGCTACCTAGGTATGACCTCACGTTCACATTCACCTAGGCATATCCCTTCCAACCTAGGGGAAGCTTTTCAAGGTCCTTTCAGAGTGCATTTAAATATCTTACAGAATGTCCAAGGAGCGCATCAAATCTCTCCAGTTCCCCAAATTCCTCATTCCCTCTGTGTTTTCCAAACGCGGTGCGGGGCTTTCTCCAACGGACCATAGACCCCAAAACAAGACCGAGAAGTATCTCGACGGCCATGTCTCCTATCTGCGCTGCGCAGGCTGTGCCTCACATCTTTGCTGGACTTCCCAAATTATTAGCAAAGGGTTTACAGGTCGCCATGGCCGTGCCTATCTTGTGTCAGCGGAGCCAGTAGCCACTGCCGTGTCGGTCAGCGCATCGTCTTCGCCTACAGCTTCACTCCCTAATACGGTATTGCAGCGTCCAGTTCCACGCCAGCTTGTTACAGGGGCACATACAGTCAGCGACGTTACCTGCACGTTCTGCGACAGTGTCTTGGGCTGGAAGTATGTTGCAGCCGAAGAAGAATCACAACGGTACAAGGTTGGCAAGTTCATTTTGGAAACGAAGAAAATCGCTGCCTCCTCGTGCTGGGAATCTCCACCCGGTGTGGACCAGACTATGCAAGCCGATCACCGATATGAAATCGAGTCTGGCCCAGCAGATACAGAGTTTGACAGCCAGGACGAAGATGAGTGTGAGGATCTGTTCGCCGGAATCTGGAGCCCTGGACTTGCTGCGCGTCGAAGAAACCGCGAGATTAAACGTCGACCTGCGATGTGGGGAATCTCATAACCTGTAGGAAATCCTGGGGTTGGACCTTTCCTTGTGGGATGCGGTCATTGCATAATGTGATATGATACCCTTTGAACAACCTCGTTGTCTTGCTTTTTTCTATTGCATACAAGTCCACTATAATATCAGTTAACAAGAGGTCGCGAGTTATGAATTTCTATTTTTTAGGAAGTCTGGCATTTCGCACGGCGTCCGAGTCATTGAATTCATTAACACACTGGTAATCCAGATGGGTTCTAGGATGTATAAAAGAGAAAGGGAAAAAAAATTACGATTCCGTCCAAGGACACAAGACGACCTCAAGGGGAAGCATTGTCAACACGAGACCGCTTGGAGCCATTCTCCACGGGTTCTTCGGCCGGTCTTTTCGAGGCAGTTTCGGCTTGCTGAGTTGGCTGCTTTGCAGGCTTACGTTTGACAAACGCAGATAGATCTGTTGCTTCCTTGCTAGCTGCATCAAGCTGGGCTTTCTGGTCGGTTGCGGATTGACCGATAATCTGACCCAGAACCCCCTTTAACATAGCCTCGTTGGCTTGATCGTTCTGCTCAATTGAGACAGGTGGCCGGCGCAGATCAACAAGCTGATTTAGTTCATTATTAACGAGTTCAAGCAATAGATACAAACGAAAGATAAGAGAGAAGATACTTACCCTTTGCTCCATCTCGGTGATAATCTCCTTGACATTGGCGATCTTTCGCTTTGTCGCAGTTGCCTTATCTTCATCCCCATCCTTTTCGGCCTTAAGTTTTTTCTCCTCTTGGGCCATTCGGACCTTGCAACTCGCGATGGCATGTTCCATTTGAGTGGCAGCCTCTTTCCTCATCTCTTCATCAACCTTGGGTTTATTGTTGCCATTCTCCTCATCACCTTGTTGGACTGATGCAAATTCCAGGGCAAGGGAGAGCTTGTAATGGCATTCAGCAACAGAGGGATCTTCTAGAGGATATAGCGAGTTTCTCAATTCGAGAACAGTTCTTAAGTCAGTAACTGCTTCACTGAATCTCTCTGCTTCCAATGAGATTTCAGCTTGAAGATCGTGTGTGTCTGCGATTCTTTCCCTGATGTGCTTTATGTCCGAGGATACCACAGTCGATTTTCCTTTGCCCCTGTCATTTTCCTCTGCAGCGCTCAGTTTCTTGAGGTACAAAACACGGGCAAGATCCAGGACCTCAAATGCATTGGCGAAATCGTCGTCTTCTTCGTCGTCCTCGGCTTGCTCGGCAATTTCGTCATCCTCATCCTCGGAGTCGACGAAGTTCTCGTCTCCTGTAAACTGGAAGAACGGCTTAGATTCTGTGGGCTCTGGTCCTTTGTGTGCGCGCTTGGTGGAAGACGACTTTTCCGTCGAATTGGCGATCGTGTCTTGAACAAGCGAATCACTGGTGGATTTCGACCCAACGGAAGATGTATTTGTTGAAGATACGATGCCGGATTGCGGCTGCTGCTCGCCGGCTACCTTGGAGCCAAGGACATCACTTTTACTCACAGCCACGTTGTACAATGACTTTCCGTAGGCATAGAGTAAATCCGCATTCTCGGGGGATAATTCGCCGTTGAGTTCGGCCTGAAGCTCGGTAGCCTGGGAGTACAGCTCAGAAGCAGAGTCGTGGTCTTTGGTCGCATCTTTTGCAGCGGCACGTGCGATCAAATCATCGAGTTGGGCTCTTTTCTCTTGCTCTGAGACAGGCGATTGAACGTCTTGTGTATCAGCCATGGTGAATGCGATGTTACTGAAGCGTGAAAGAAGAGACAAAATGAAAAATTAAAAGGATAGCCTTATTAAATAATAATAAGACTAAAGTGGGAGAGTCGAGTGAAGTGGGAAAAAAAAAGAGAATAGAGATTGGAAGAAGCTTTAGCTCCGGCGCGCGTCACGCGTCGATTTAATTGAATTCTGGGATCTCTCTTTCTTCCTCTCTCTTCCTCACCTCTCTACCTATGCATTTACTTTGGCTTTTTACCAGATTCTTTTCTATTCTGAATTAATTTTCGCTTGAGATTCTGAACCGATATCAAATTTATCAGGCTTTGTCGCGTTTCTTGAAGTCTCGAGACAACATGGACGCCTCAACGCCACGACATCCTGATCGCTTCAGAAGGGCAACAGGGGATCCAATTCCTTCATCCTCGCCTGCATTTGGGACACCAGCGCGCCCATTCCGGATACCCAAGGGAAATGCGCCTCCCCCCAAAACATCCATTTTACCAATCTTACTCCCTCCATCAACCCTGCGCCCAGTAGCCTTTCGAACCTTTACCCGCAAACATAATCTCACAATTTCATCATCCGCACTTCAAACAATAGCAGTGTTTGTGGGCAAGAACTGTGGCTCAGGATGGCGCGAGGAAGGCCTAGCAGAGCGAGTCCTGGACGAGGTTGCCAAGATATGGAAAAGAGCCGGCGGAGGCGTGATTGTTGAGGAAGGAAAAGGAGCGTCCCTAAAGACAATACTGCAAACTCTCGAGGGTAGTATGAGTGGTGGAAGGGTTGTTATTGGGAAAATGACTTCCCAGGATGGTTCCTTGAAGGCATCCACACTGGGTATAGATGATGGGCGGGTTGAAACAGCGGGCGATATCTCAAACCAAGGGGCCGCTGAAGAAGATGACACACAGTTGTCACTTTACCCAAGACATTGGCTTAAAGTGATCGACGCCTTTGATCTTCCGCGCTTGACATATAACGTCGACAAGAAATATTTCGAAGACCTGAAGTCAAAGCCGTCCTTGTTTCCATCACCATCTCACAAAACTGCACTATTCCGAGATCGATACAATCTTGTATATCAGCGATTACTCCGCAATGAATCTTTCCAGAGCTCATTGGGGGTCGCTGGTATTCCTTCACTGCAACGTTCATCGTCCAATCTTGCACACCGACAATCCTATAAACTGACGCCAATCGCAAATTTGCTGGGCAGAAGTGGAACCTCGCATCTACTGCTAGGATTGCTTGCAATCTCTCCTACTGGAGATTTGTCCCTGGTGGACTTGACTGGAAGTGTAGCATTGGACTTGAGCCATGCCCGAATGATACCCGAAGATAGTGCATGGTTTGCGCCAGGCATGATTGTGCTTGTCGATGGCGTCTACGAAGAAGAAGAGATGGTAAAAGGTGCTACATTGGGAGGGAATACAGGAGTTGGTGGTGCAATTGGAGGTCAGTTTGTCGGCATATCAATCTGCGGACCTCCCTGTGAGCGACGTGATATCTCGCTAGGAACAAGCAGTCGCCACGGCAGTGGACAGCTGAGTTCTAGTGGAGGATTTGGGTGGGTTGATTTTCTCGGATTGGGAAGTGAACGTGCCCAGGGTGCACGAATGAGAAGAATCCAGGAAAAGTGCCTACGAGGGGACCAGGACGTACCAGAGAAGACCAAGCTCAAAGTCGCTATCATGAGTGAGATCAACCTAGACAACATGAAGACACTGGATGCTCTGAAGAAGGTTTTCAGTACCTACAATGATCTGTCTCTTACTGAACGCCCACAAGCCTTTGTCTTGATCGGCAATTTTGCGCAGAAAGCTATCATCAGTGGAGGTGGCCGAGCCGGGAGTATCGAATACAAGGAATACTTCGACTCGTTGGCGCTGGTTTTATCTGATTTCCCAGCGTTGCTACAACACTCGACCTTTGTTTTTGTGCCAGGTGATAATGATCCTTGGGCATCGGCATTCTCTGCTGGTGCAGCCTCAGCGGTACCACGACAACCAATCCCGGAATTGTTCACCTCTCGAGTAAAACGTGCATTTGCAACAGCAAACTCAGAATTGAATAGGTCACAAACTCCCGAACCCGCGGGTGATGCAATTTGGACCTCGAATCCGGCACGTCTTTCATGGTTCGGGCCAGTGCATGACATCGCCATCTTTCGAGATGATATCTCGGGAAGACTGAGACGCAGCGCTGTCAACACTACCCTTGACAACGAGTCAGATGTTACAATACATGAGCCCTCGAGCAGTCCTGCTGGCGATGCGATCTTTGCTGCGCGTGAGAGCCAGATCGAAGATATGGGCCAGCAACAGGGCACCAATGTTGCAACCGCCTCGTCTGGGGCGTCAATGGCCCGCAGACTCGTCAAGACCATCTTGGACCAAGGAACCATCTCCCCATTTCCGTTACCATTGCGGCCCGTATTATGGGACCATGCCTCGGCCATACAGTTGTACCCGCTGCCAACCGCATTGGTACTTGCAGACCCCGAGGCTGCACCGTTCTGTATGACATATGAGGGCTGTCATGTCATGAACCCCGGGCGTTTGCTACCGGAAGGTGGTACTCCCATGGCCAGATGGGTCGAGTATGATGTGTTACGCAACCGAGGGAAGATCAGGGAAGAGCGTTGTTAAGCTGGTTGAAGGAACGATTTAATTAAATTTTACGCATCATGAACAGAAATAAATTTAGATGCTATGTCATATTCGAGACCTAGGAATACATCATGAAGAGAACACTGTAGTTGCTCTTGCATTAAAATGGAAAAGGCTCAAAATAGGTCTTGAGCTACGTCGAAGCCCTAGATCGGATATGGAAATTATGGACGGACCTCCCAAGGTCGGCATCACCACAATGCTTAGTCAATGGTTATGACATCGGTATTTCCTCTGGCTTGTGGAGCGGCAGGTATCGAGCCCTGGATGTGCAATTGTTTTGGGATTTGCTCGGGGTTGACTTCCACTTCTCTGTCGAGTTGAATATGGGAGGCGTTAAGGCACTCGTGCATCTCGAGTATGAGGCTTCCAACCTTGTTGATACTCGCTACCACTCCATCCCCAAGACCATTCCAACCATCCCCTTTCGACTGGTAGAGTTTCTCTTGTATAAAAGCTGCGATTTGGGTCCGACCAGACTGATCCATTCCGTTGGCGTCCCTTAACATCCAGACCAACCGGTCCTGGTGCATCACTGCACTCAAGTGGAAACGAGACCTCAGTCGAGGATAGTGAATCAGGTATACAGTCGGTTTGCGCGCGATGATTTGCACAATTGACAGATCTGTCTGATTCGACTGTGTAATTTGATCCAATGACCGCAGTAGAGGAAGCGTGGTAGCTAAGAGTTGGAGGGTTGATTCAACACCAGCTTCAGTGAACCGCTGGTTCAAAGCCACGCTGAGGGGCTCTTGAATCCGGCGATGAGGGCTGGAACTTTCGAATTTGATGCCCAGTTTCAGTCGGAAAAGAGGCCTAGTCTTCGAGATAGCATCTGCAACGTCAACGAAGTCAGACAAAGAAGGCCCCTCGGCGCTGATATCAAAGAAAGCAAAAAATTTGTTTTCGGGCCCGTAGGCAAAATCGATTCTCGATAAGGACAAAGATCGGGGCTCCATTCCCTTCCGTATGAGGGACTGGAGAATAGAGAGAACACATTCAAGTCGCTGTAAGAGTTCAAACAAACAAGCGACGACAGAATGTCCAGCTGGCACAAGCAAACGAAGCGCGAAGCCAGCACCCTTGTCTTCAATGATCAACGAAGTATCCATCTTTGAGACGAGCGGGACCAAGGACTTGATGCGGGTTTTCAAAGTGCCGTGAGCCATCACTATGACAGAGTGGCTCTGGCTGTCAATTCCGTGGAACGCCAGTCGAATCATTTCCTTGAATTGCGACTGCTTTTTTACCCCGAGGGGCAACGTAACCTGGAAAGCAGATGGAAGCGTGGACGAGCTGTAGTTGAATAAGAGATCTGGGACTGTGAGATCCGTTTCTAACTGCAATTCTTTCAATGATGGCCAGAAATGCATGGCTGGCAAATCTGCCAGATAGCGCGCATTGGCATGGATCGCCAGGATTCCAGTGAGACCATGGACCAGATCGGCGCACGTTGTGTAGTTGAGTTGCCTCTGTGGAGGAACGAGGGTTTCACTGACCATGTGGGCCTGTGGAACACTCATGCTATGATCGCCGATACTATAAAATGGACCCATTTTCACTGCGTCGGTTGGTCGAAGTTGAACAAGCCACCAGCGGTCACCATCCATGCTACTGGTCGCTGCAGCGACCCAGTGCCGGTTCCAAAGCCGATGGGTGAAGAAAGCGGTCCGCATTACACCAGGAGGGAACAGCTTGCGGGGATCAAGCCCTAGTACTCTTTGGTTCACAGGTTCGAGACCGAGTGCCTTTGTTCCGGAGTCAATCTCGTCCACTGCAGTGATACACCGCAGCCGGGCGACACGAGATAATATCTCTTCTATTGATGATTTATAAAGCCCTCGGTCACCATCGAGACGTTCCAACACATGTGGTGTCCCACACAGGGTAATGGACCCTGACATAGGCTCGATAGAAACCCGAAGAGAACGGGAGGCTGTGAGTTGCACATCAAGGCGGCAATCTCCGGGTTCTGTTGGCGATAGTGAAGCCTGTAGTGATAGTGTGTGATTCGAGAAAAGAATATGCTTTTTGAGGGTGGTGAATGCGGCAGAGAGAAGGTGCGACGTGTGTAATGCGATGACGCTTCTCAGAATAAGCTCCATAGATAGATCACCCGAGTTGAACCTGATGGCATCGCTGCTGACCTGCTGACCGTCACGCATCCATCGGAAGCCGAGGTGAGATATCCCAGGCTTCGGGTCGCTAGAACTGCCACTGCGGTGACCACTCTTGACTCCGATTTCGAGCCAGCTCTTCGGTCCTGATCTCTGAGGCCAATATTGAATGACAAGTGTTCGATGTAAAAGCTCGATACGCAACGCATCTGCCCAGAGGCCTCGAGAAAGGTCCACGGCTTGCTTGAAGAGAATGTTGATTTTGTTCGTAAGAACGAGACCGTGGAGAAATTGGAAACACCCCATCAGGCCATCATCACGGAGAAGATCATTGATCTTAGCATCAAGTTCATTAAATATTCGACCTTTTGGGATAGGTGATGATGGCGAGAAAAGGAAGCGAATGTCCACGAAGAAAAACTGTGATTCCTTTGACTCTTCCGCGACTGAGAGATCAAGTTCAAATTCACCAGAAATCGTGAATGTTACCCGGCCATCATGGACTTGGTAATTGCGTAGTGGGACCGGCACTGAATCGTGTAATGCCAATCGCACGCTGATGATTCGATTGAGTTTGAGTAGCTTCTTGAGTGTTGCTCGTGCTGTCAGTGGCGTGGGAGGTTTGTAGCCGAGCTGGTAAATATGTTAGAGTAGTGCAAATTGCAAATCTATTGGGGAAACTCACATCTGGCAAAGAGGCTACTCGTCCCTTTGATAATACCTCCACGGCTGTTTTTAAATCCGGGTTGGCGACTTGTGCTCGGACAAGATCTCGTTTCACTTCACCAACATACTGGAGAGCTGCGTCGTATGATTGGTGTCGAGTGCGAATGAACCCTTGGATATCAATGAGTCTGCTAACATCTGCAGCTTGTCGACTCCATTGCGAGAGGACCAGGAGTTTGATGAACTCGGCTCTCTTAGCATGGGCAAAACCCAACAATCGCAACTTCTTATGCACATTCTCCGATGACTGGTTGCCCGCTGGTTTTCCATTGATCGAACCACCCGAGGCTGGCACTTGTATCGTAGCCAATTCTGTAATCAACTCCGAAAGCTCATTCCAACATTCCTGCACTGAACGATTGACCAATGTCCCGAATGGAAAGAATCCCTGTGTGATATGTGGCAGTTTAAAGGGCGTTGTCGGCATGATTTCCATTGCCTTATCTGCGAGCGTTCTTGAATGTTGATTTGAAGCAGCAGTCCCGCTCGATGTGCCATTGACATGAACCGATCCATTCATGCCGGAGAGATGACCAGACTTATCGGAATTATGAAACACATCAAGCGCACCATTCCTGGCCTCATTGAGGCCTGGCCGCCCGACAGATCCCTCGATGTTGACATTGTCCATGACGACGCCGGGCATTTCTAGAAGTACAGCCTAGCTGCTCTATAATTGTCTGTCGAAGTTTTCCCCTCCTCGGCCCTCTGCACGGCACAGAACAAGCGACGCAATATAGGCACTGTTGGCTCGAGCCAGTCGGCGCTGGGGTAGGAAGGGAAGCTGAAATCAAAGATAAGGCCACAGGTAGGTCCTCAATCTTATGCCATGCGTTTCATGGACCGTGCAAACAGAAGGCCACGCTCATAATCGGAGGAGCTTGGCGCACAGCTTAGGATTCGAATGGGCCTCAAATGGTCGGTCGAGGCTCGGGCGTGGATGGCAACGGATCGGGATCGGAATTAGTGAGAGAAAAAAAAAAAGCACCGGATCGCCCAGGTTTCAACTTCAATCTGTCTGGAAACTAGCTGTGACGAGATATGCGATCGGGGATCTAGGTATTTCAAGGATGATAGCAGGATTGTCGCAATGCGAGGAAGTAAAACAACGTGGGCTGGTAGGAAGCGAAGGGCAAAGTAACTGGCAAAGTAACTGACTGAGGTGAATTTAAAGATTCATGAGTCTGGAAAAGAAGGAGGGAAGAAAATGAGTGCCCAGAAGAGGACTGGGTCAATATCTCAAGCCCGAGACGGGTTGATCAAAGCGCGATGCGCTGCATGCATTATCCTACCGCCTTCTGTTTGATGCCTTGATGCCTGGTATTGTGATGTATTATATATACGATATTGGTATTAAATGGTGTATTATTGGAAGTATCACTACAACCGATACAGTATAGCTTAATACTGGCCCTGAGGTTCTCAGTGACTTCTTGGTATCCATACCTTGTAAGAGGCCTCACTCCAGAAAGTCAACATTGGCTCTCATATGACTTCACCTCTTTACCCATTTAATCACTACCATCTGAGCATCGTTAACCCAACTTTTCAACTCTTTATTCCCTCACTGTATGCCTCCTCATTTGATTTATTTCTGGCCATTTAGCTTTCCCTTGTCATGAGTATACAGGGGAATGTTGAGTCTCTTCCTCAATATCCTGGTGATGACACCCGGCCGACCAGCAAGAGGGAGCTCGCTGGCTGGTATTGCTATGGCTGGGCTGCCGAGGTTTTTGTAGTATGTGCCATGGGTATGTGTGATTCTACTCTCATGGATCTTCGTCCTAGACTTTATCTGATCTGAGAAAGGTTCATTTCTTCCGATAACGCTAGAGCAAATGGCTCGGGATCGGGGCGTTTTGCTGTCTGACAAAGCCACACCATGCAGCGCAAGTTGGACCCCCTCACTGCCATCACCAGGCTCGGATGCACCGGTATATCTTCCCCAGGTGTCAGATGGCGGTCAGTGTATCATCTACTTTCTCGGCGCTGAAATCAACACTGCAAGCTTTGCCCTATACACTTTTTCGTTGAGCGTCTTGGTTCAGGCAGTCCTGATCATTTCAATGTCAGGAGCCGCCGACCATGGAACCTATCGCAAGAAACTCTTGGTTGTTTTTGCTTTCATTGGTTCAATTGCGACTATGTTGTTTTTGTTTGTGGTCCCTAAAGTTTACCTACTAGGTGGGCTGCTTGCAATCATTTCAAATACTTGCTTTGGTGCGTCTTTTGTCCTGTTGAACTCGTTTCTGCCTGTTCTCGTCCGCCACCACCCATTGCTCAAGGAAAGTGAAGCGGCGACGCCGTCAGGTGGTAATGTGACGAGCCCCAGCGGCCCTTTATTTTATTCGACCGGAGATATTGACCGAACAAATGTCGATTACTCCACGCCGCTACTCGGGCCTAATAGGGATATCACAAAAACGTCTGCTGGCTCTATCACTTCTCTCGAGCTTAGACTTTCCACCAGCATCTCGTCCAATGGCATCGGTATAGGCTACATCGGTGCAGTGGTTCTACAGGTATTTTCTATTTTAGTTGTTGTGGTCGTGCGTCCACCAACATTCTCATTACGCCTTGTGCTCTTCCTAATTGGGTTATGGTGGTTCGTTTTCACCATCCCGGCAGCCTTGTGGCTGCGCACTCGACCAGGACCGCCTTTATTAGGTAATGACGGCAAACCGCTCCATTCGTGGATCGGATACATGGTCTATGCCTGGAAATCTCTTGGGAAAACCGTGATGCGGGCGCGACAACTGAAAGACATCATGATCTTCCTTGCTGCCTGGTTTCTTCTCAGTGACGGAATTGCCACTGTCAGTGGCACTGCTGTACTGTTTGCGAAAACCCAACTGAACATGAAACCTGCCGCCCTGGGACTGATTAATGTGATCGTCATGCTTGCAGGGGTATTCGGTGCGTTTTCCTGGAGCTACATATCAAATTTTTTCAATCTACGAGCCTCTCAGACAATTATTGCGTGCATCATCCTGTTTGAGCTCATTCCACTGTATGGTCTTCTTGGGTTCATCCCGGCTGTACAGCGTGTGGGTCTTGGTCTCCATCAACCTTGGGAAATGTATCCTTTGGGGGCTGTTTATGGCCTTGTGATGGGTGGACTGTCATCATACTGTCGAAGTTTCTTCGGGCAACTCATTCCCCCAGGTTACGAAGCGGCTTTCTACGCGCTTTATGCAATCACCGACAAAGGGTCTAGCGTTTTTGGGCCAGCCATTGTTGGCGCCATTACGGATCGCTACGGTGAGATTCGACCGGCATTTGTGTTCTTGGCAGTTTTAATTATTGTGCCACTACCACTTATGCTTTTGGTGGATGTTGACCGTGGGAAACGAGATGCCTTGGCGTTGGGAGTCGAATTGGACGGGATATCGCAAGGATCTGAATATGGGACCATTCAAACCACAGACCCGATCGAAGACTAATGTGATGTGTCAAGCAGCATTGCTTTTTCTTTTCTTTTCTCTTTGCTTTCAGTATATTTGGTAGACTAACTCAAGAAGTGGAAACATGTTAAAGTAATAAGGCCACTTGTCAACAATACTAAATAGCAAGGGCATGTGTCCGTTCCCATTATAGAGTGTACCTATACGGGGTACCTGTACCTTAATTTATAAGGATTAAGTGCCTTGTACTCAAATGTCCCCATAAATTAGCCTGGTAGTGGAGGTACCAGGTACAATATCCCTTGCAGCCCTGCATCGCCCAGTCACAGAGCTCCACCTTTAGTGAACAAACTGTCCTCAAGTTCCACCCCCCATAAAACCTTCCCTCCTTCTTTTTAAAGCTTGTCTCTAATTCCTTCTAACATTGAACATTTTGGGCTTTTGTTTGATTTATCTTTTTGCAATGCGGTCTTTCGCCCCTCTAGTCCTGACCCTCCTTGGAGCTACTGCAGTCCACGCTGCTGAACCTGAAGTTGCCGATGCCGACGCCAATGTCGTCACATTGACAACTGATACCTTCGATGACTTTGTCAAGGAGCACCCTTTGGTGCTCGCTGAGTTCTATGCACCTTGGTGCGGTCACTGCAAGGCCCTTGCCCCCAAATATGAAGAGGCTGCCACAGAGCTGAAGGCCAAGGATATTCCCGTGGTCAAGGTGGATTGCACTGAGGAGGAGGAGCTGTGCCGAACCTATGAAGTGGATGGCTACCCTACTCTGAAGGTCTTCCGTGGCCCCGATTCACACAAGCCCTACGCTGGTGCCCGCCAGTCCGACGCGTAAGTCATTCTACGTTCCTGATTCTTGTGCTTGTAATTAACGCGTTTCTTCCACAGAATCATTTCATACATGACCAAGCAGTCCATGCCCGCCGTCTCAAATGTGAACGAGGAGAATCTGGAGGAATTCAAGGCCTTGGACAAGATTGTGATTATCGGATACGTGGCTTCTGATGACAAGGCCGCCAACAAGAGCTTCACTTCCTTCGCTGAATCCCAGCGTGACAACTTCCTCTTCGCTGCCTCGAACGACGCTGCTCTCGCTAAGGCCGAGGGTGCCAAACAGCCCTCCATTGTTCTCTACAAGGACTTCGATGAGAAGAAGGCCGTGTACGACGGAAAGCTGGAGGATGAGGCAATCCTCGAATGGGTCAAGACCGCTAGCACTCCTCTTGTTGGTGAGCTTGGTCCCGAGACTTACTCAAAGTACATGGCGGTATGTTTTAGCTCCTGTCCCGTATTTGAGCAAGAAAAGAAACTGACTATCTACAACAATTTAGGCCGGTATTCCCTTGGCTTACATCTTCGCCGAGACTCCCGAGGAGCGCGAGCAGTTCGCTGCTGATTTCCGTCCCATCGCTGAGACCCACCGTGGAGCTATCAACATTGTTACCCTTGATGCTAAGCTCTTCGGCGCTCACGCTGGCAACCTCAACCTTGAGCCCGAGAAGTTCCCTGCTTTCGCTATCCAGGACACCACCAAGAACGCCAAGTACCCTTATGACCAGACCAAGAAGGTTGATGCCAAGGATGTCGGCAAGTTCATCAAGGACGTCCTCGACGGCAAGGTTGACCCTAGCCTCAAGTCCGAGCCCATTCCCGAGACCCAGGAGGGATCTGTTACCGTTGTTGTTGGCCGCAACTACCAGGAGGTTGTCATTGACAATGAGAAGGATGTCCTGGTTGAGTTTTACGCTCCCTGGTGCGGACATTGCAAGTCGTAAGTCTTTCTACAGCTCATCTGTCATCTCTTTTTTTCCCGCATCTTTAACCTATTATCACTAGTCTTGCCCCCAAGTACGAAGAGCTTGCCGCCCTGTACGCCGATGTCCCCGAGCTGAGTGAGAAGGTCACTGTCGCCAAGGTTGACGCCACTGCCAACGATGTGCCCGATTCCATCACTGGCTTCCCTACCATCAAGCTTTACCCCGCTGGTGCTAAGGACTCCCCTATTGAGTACGCTGGTTCCCGTACCGTTGAGGATCTGGTCACCTTCATCAAGGAGAACGGCAAGTATCAGGTGGACGGCCTGGCCGATGGCGCCAAGAAGCCCGAGGAGCGTCCCGAGGTCACTGCTGCCCCCAAGGCCACTGAGTCTCCCGCAGCCGATGAGAAGGATGTTCACGATGAGCTTTAAGCGCTTACTGGATTTTTGAATGTGTAACTCCATATCTTGTATTCTTTGTCTGAACCCGAACTCTATTCGATGCTATGTTCAATTTCCCGTAGATCGCTATGTCAAAGTCCAGACTCTTTGTAGTGGCTAGTATTGATTAAATCAGTAAACCAGTAAATCAGCAAAGATTTTTACGATATCACAAATTTTGAGAATTCTACGAATTAATTCTAGCGTCTAGATTTCATCACCATAGCCCATCTCAGCCTTGTAGATCAGTCGCGTCGCGTGAAGGCGCGTCGATCTCTTATCGTCTCCGGAGTCCCCGACAACCTTGGAACTTCTGGGGTCAACTCTGCAAGCGTCCTATTTACCCATCCATCATGGCCAGCCCTGCCATAAAAAGAAAATCAGAGCATCTCTCCGCCCCTGACTCGAAAAAACCTAAAGGTGGAAGCATCACTGCATTCTTTGGAGCTCCAAAGCCCAAACCCCCGAGCAATCAATCAACTTCAACACCAATTCCAAGGTCAAGCAGCTTTGATAAGGCAAAATGGGTTGCTTCCCTGACACCAGAACAAAAGGAACTATTGCAGCTGGAAATCGATACCTTGGATGAGAGCTGGCTCGCTCACTTGAAGGATGAAGTGGTCAGCACTGAATTCTTGAACTTGAAGCGCTTCCTGAAGAAGGAGAAAGATTCAAAAGTCAAGGTCTTTCCACCGGAGGAGGATGTTTATTCTTGGTGAATTGGATCGCCCTATCTAGCTCAAACCCGTGTGCTGATCAGACCGTAGGTCCCGATACACACCCCTGCACAGCGTCAAAGTGGTCATCATTGGCCAGGATCCGTATCATAATCACAACCAAGCTCATGGGCTATGTTTCTCCGTCCGTGCCCCTGTACGAGCCCCGCCATCATTGCTCAATATCTACAAGGGTATCAAGGTCGACTATCCTGACTTTGAATCACCGCCCGATAAGGGAGGGCTACTCATACCTTGGGCTGAGCGTGGCATCCTGATGCTCAACACTTGCCTTACTGTTCGTGCCCACCAGGCCAACAGTCATTCCAACAAGGGCTGGGAGAAATTCACGCAGAAGGTTATCGATCTCGTTGCTCGGGTAAGAACCAACGGCGTCGTCTTCCTTGCTTGGGGCCGGCCTGCCGGAACCAGAGTGGCAAAAATCAACAAAGAGAAGCATTGCATTCTACAATCTGTGCATCCCAGTCCTCTGAGTGCGCATAATGGCTTTGTGAGTAGATCATCTTCTAGGGACTTGACTTGTCATTGAAACTCTTCTTGGCTGACAGGCTGGTATATAGTTCAAAAATGGACACTTCAAGAAGTGCAATGATTGGCTTGCTTCACGGTACGGAGAAGCCGAAATCATTGACTGGAGCTTAGTGCCGTCCAAAACCCCTCTGGTGGCTCCTTACGTTTCTGACAAGGAAGATTCGACCACTTTGGCCAACAACGTGCCAGTTGAGCCTCAATCTGCCAAGGTTGAAGATGCCAAAGTCCAGCCTGGGGAGTTTGATGAGATTGATGAGTTTGATGATGATGAAGCTGTTGAAGCCCTGGTAGCAGCTGAAGCAGCGGAAAATTCTTCAAATCCAGTTTAGACTTCTGACTACATGATACCTATCTTGAGGTCTCCCTGTGCTGGCTTAGAAAAGTCCTGTTGGCTGTATTTGCTTCCATGTTGTTTCAATGTTGTTTCCATGTTTCAACCTAGGGGTATCTAATGAGTTAAAAGTCAGGCGCATGGTATTTCAGATCGATTTCGGACCTACTTACATATTTACACTAATTGTCATTCCAATTGAAGTAGCAAAATGCATAGTTCCCAATGTGTACTTCGTAAGCTTAAGCTCATTGGTTCCCGGGGTCCGAGATCTTGGAAGCTCCTTATCGATAAGCCAATCTCGATCTCGACTAAAAACCTCCCCTATAAAAAAGCACCTGTCTTGTAAATGATTTTCCTAGATGGAACTCACTTGGCTCCCGGATATCCCTCAGTCGCGGAATCGCACGCGAGCCTTGCGGGCTTGTCCCACATGCCAACGATCAAAGGTGCGTACGCAATGAGAACATTGAAACCGAGCAATCCTCCATCTAACCTCACAACAGAAACGGTGCCGACATTTAATCCCCAAATGGGAGCCCTCCAATGATCCGAGTCGACGGTCACCGCAATTGAACGATGACCCTGCGAGGCCCACCCACAGATATGTCTCTAATGGCGAGCAGCTTCCTGCATCCGCGCACATAGACCGAGCACGGACAATATCCGATAATCCAGCTTCGTTATCGGTCCCTGCCACCGAGCGATTTGTGGGAGATCTCAATCCCGAATCCCTGATTCGCGAAAGATTAGATGAGCCGACTGGGAGCCCTCTACGGGATCGCATCGGGCTCTGGATCAACTCCCCAGTTGCGCAGAAAGCGAAGCCCCGGAGCGTACAGAGAGGACAAGCCACAGCCGAAGAATATGGAACCAATTTTCCGGCCGAAACGACAATGGATGGCCATGCCATTGCATCATTACTTCACCAACGATTTACCGCGGGGATGCAAGCATGCGAACGACTACCCCTCGGGACGCGGCAGTATTTGTCCGATATCTATTTCTCCAAGGTTAACCATATTGTACCAATAGTCGATCAGGAATTTATCCAAGCCCAAGCAGAAGGGATGGCGTCTGTGTTTCTAGAAAAAGCCATATGCCTCGCCGCAGCCAAGACCTGTGCGGCCAATCCGTACTTACGCCTTGTGTCAGGTGGCCCAATCCTATCGTCACGTCAATTCTGTTCTGAGATTTATAAGGGGCTGGTTGTCGCCATGGACGCAGAGCTAGAGCCGGATCGGTTGACACGGATCCGCATCCTTGCACTGATGTCCCTGCATTGTGAAGGTCTTGAAGGGGCCGAGGCAGCGTCTTTGCACCTCTGCCAAGCTATCCACCAGGCCCAAACGGTAGGATTGCATCTTGGCCGACCGAATCAAACCTCCACAAATTCCCTGACTAAACTTTTTTGGTGTTTATGGACATTGGACAAGATGCATGCAAGTATCGGTGGCCGGCCGGTTCTTCTAGCTGACCGTGATATCGGGGTCGTGAAACCCAGTGTCAGGGCTCAGACGTCACGAGGGGCTTTCGATGTGTGGCTTGCTGTTTCAGACCTACTCGCAACTGTGATATCGTTCTATCGACCCTCCGCGGAAACCACAAGCGGGTGGGAAGAGGGGTTCCCTGCATTTGAGGATATTGTAGGGGAGGATACCCAAGATGATCTGGATTTTGCTACTCTAGGTATGTCTGTCATATGGGGATCTCTGCTGTACCGTCAGGACTTTGAACTAACCGCGAGCAGGCTTCTTAGAGATTTATTATCATTCTGTGGCTATTTTGTCCTGCCGGTATAAACCCACTGAGAACATCGATAGCACCAGGCTCTCGTCTGTCAGACAAGGGCTAGCAGCTGTTCGCATTCACTCCATCGTCGCATCAGAATGTGCAGATGACCTACCACCTCTTCCAATCGTGCCATACTCTGTCACCTTGTCGATGGGTGTCTCATACCGACAACTCCGCTCGAGCAGACTTATCACGCACCTCGACCGAGCGAAAGCTAGTCTCGAGGCGTGCCGCTCTGTTCTAGAAAACCTTAGTCCGTACTGGTATTCCGCCGAGGCGATGGCCCGGCTGGGCCAAAAAGCCTTGCACCAGATCCAGGGCAAATCACAATCCTCTGGAGCAATCCCTATAGGCCCACAGCATGTGGCAGAGTCCACGCATAAACAAGTCAGCGCCGACAGCTCGGTATCAGAGGGGCTAGGGATGACTAATTCTGTACCCCAAGACAATGATTCCCCCCGAGCCAAGAGGCAGCGCAATAACAGCTATGGAACCACAACTGTGTCTCCGGCGCCGGAAATCGCAATGGAGGTCCTCCAACCTCCGGTGAGCGATCTGGATACATCTATGCAAGACGGATTTACAGACATTGACACACTATTTGGAGAGTTCCTAGATATCTCTCTACCCACCAATTTCTGGGACCCTATTTTTATGGACACTGAAGGGCAAACGCATGATCTGCAGTCGTAATCATCATCATTATAAATATATACTGTGTATAAAAAAATTGAAAAAGGAACTATACACGACATGATGCAGCATGAATTTTAGTGCCGGGCCATTGACCTGTGTCCAACCTTCGAAGGAACATGTAAGATATACCTACGGGCACGTGAAACGCCGTTCATCGTATTTGCAGACCAGAGACTGACTGTGTCCAAGCCCGAGTTGCCTCTCGAATGTAGTGTTCAGTCTGAAAGTTTCATAGCTTCATGCTCGGGCATGCTGTTGTCCGCCAAATGGGAAAAATCAACAGCCTTAGTATCAAAGCCCATCATGTTCACATTATCAACGTCAAAACCAAAGCCCTTCTCCTGATCTGGGGCGCCGCTTTGTTGGGCATTGTCATCAGTAAAGAAATCGGCATTGCCCGGATCGTCAAAGTTAATGAGGGCGTCGAAGTCATTTTGGGTAACCTCGGCATCATTTGCCAGATCCATGAGTTCGGTAAGACTCATTTCAGAGGGCATAACAAAGGCATCGCGATCCTTGTTGCGGTTGGCATTTGGATTGAGGTTATTGGTGCTCCCGTTTTCGCTTCCATCGGAGTGCGGCGGCGTCGAAGCGAACAGGTCCCCGGTAGACAGTCCACCCGCGGCAGGACCGGAGAGTTTGGGGTATGTAAGGTCCGGGATCTTCTGGGCGAGGGAATCCGGCGGGGGTGTCAGGGTGTGCAGGCGAGAGGGGGTGGTGGTAGAGTCAAAGGGGTCTGCGGGTGTGGTAGGTTGGTCGCGGGGATGTGATGAGGCAGACGAAGACTGGACGTCTTGGGGGGAGACGGTGAGCTGGATGCCGGCTTTGCGGATTGCAGCTTCGAGGAAAGAAGTGGCGAAGTCTGCGGAGGCATAGATCTCGCGCAGTCGCTGGAGGATGCGCATGCATTGATAGAAGCGATGGAGGCTTGTCATGCGGATGCTTGGGTCAGTGGACTTGATGTCGAGGAGATGGATGATGACGGCTGGTAGGAGGACTGTGACGCCGGTAGTGGGGTAGTACCGGGTCAAGTCGAGGCAATGCAGGTCCTGGGCGATGGCAGTGATCTCGACTGCGGCGAATCGCACCTTGTTTCGGGACATATCTTGGAGTTCGGCGTCGGTGGAAGGGTAAGGGATGGCGGGGAGGACTTGTGGGCGGTGCAGCGCGCTAGACGTAGTGAGGTAGACCATCTTCAGCAAGGCGCGGTGGGAGTGAAGTACTTCGTCTGCCTCGGATAGCTTCGATCCATTAGAGGTTACATATTGGGTTTCGATAGGGAGGTTGGCCAGCCAGTCCTCTAATTCCTGGTCACAACTTCGTACCTCGAAGGTCTCCGCGGTGGATTTCTTCGGGACGAGCATCATTGTGGTCTCCATGGTGCCGCCGAACTTATGGCTGAGGACTGAGTACTGGGCAGATAATACATGGCTGACGCAGAGACAGAGCTTGGCTTTCTCGATGAACATCAACGCGAGCTCGCGTTGATGGCTGACATTCTGGAGAATCTCCGAGTTGCCAACGATAGCCACGATCTCGGGGGAGAAAGGACGGAATTCAAAGTCATCGAGACTCAGCATGGGCACATCACAATCGTCATCCTTAACACGCATGGGCCGTCGCATGCCCAGGGCGATCAATCGGTCACGTGTATAGGTGCTCCACCAGATCCGCTTCCACATCCGTTGGCGACGCACATCCATCCGCGAGTTTCCAGGATCCCGGTGCAGGCCGATTGTGTGGGCCAAAGACAAGCTGACCCCCATCCAGTGCCAGGTGTCTTTTTGGTCATCGGGAGTCTCGTACCAGTAGGTCATGAGCAGAAGTGACTGCACGAGCGATATACGGTCCACCTCGTAGTCGAAATCATATAGGAGACGGGCACGCTGGAAGAACACTTTCCGGGCGACCTTGCGGGTCTGGTAGCCGGCAGCCTGCAAATGCTTCATATCAATGAAGGCCACACCGGCGAACATGACGGCTTGGAAGAGCAGCAGACTGATGCGGTGGATTCCATCGTTCTGTACGATATTCTCCAAGAACTCCTCCAGGTCGAGTAAGGGCATATAGGTGTGAACATAGTGGATGTAGCTCTTCAATAGTTCGTTCCGGAGTGTGACATCGGGGATGGTCAAGGCACCCTTGACGGCCAAGTAGTCAATATCCTCTTTCTGGAGTCGTGCCGGGAGTCCTCGGATGTAATCCGGGAGGAACCCACTGGCGGACCGTGTATTACCAAAATTGGGATCTAATAATTGTTGAACTTGCGAAGTCACATTGGCTAATGGCATAGAGGCGGGAACTGCTGGATTCGGGACCATACGGCGTCGATAGTGATCATCGGAGCCAATGCGTTGAGCCTGGTTTTGATCTGTTTTTTTTTTGGTTTCTCTTGTCAGCCAAATGAGTAGTGCCTGGGAGTTCCGAGGGAATTGACGAACATAACAGATGAGGCATATGTTGGCCCTGGTCCAGATCCACCGAGGCCTGCGAGGGAGAGGTCGGCACCAAATCGGCCAACCCTGAAAGATCACTGAGTCGGTGGAAAGGATTCTCCTCCGAGGCCTCTGGAGATTCAGAGTGGTTCTCTATCTCAACGCGGGATTTCCTAGATCACATGTCAGTGACGTTTATATAGAATTAATTCAAGTCCACGAACTTTCTGCGTTTACTCTCCGTGACCACGCACTCGACCTGATCTAAACGGCAGTTTGTGCATGGAGAGCCATTCTCAACCACATCACAGCGCACTTTACGGGCACGGCAACAGCAGCAGGCTTTTGAGGCGCGTCTCTTCACGGGACGGTTATGGGAGAGCCCGGCCGTGGAGGCCTTTCGTTTCCCAGATTCGGTATCAGTCATGTTGTGTTATTGAATAGGGGACATTCGAGTTATATAGAGACAATGAGCATGTGATAAAGGGAAAAATGTATGCATGTGAAATGGAAAGAAGAGGAAAGGGAAAAGGACAAAACGCTGAAATAGAGGGAACCCTTTTTTTTTATTTAATCCAAGGTTTGCCCCAGGTTCCCACAGTTTTCCTTTCCATGGTTTAACCCGCAAACAGCCAAGGTTTGAGGGGAAAATAGATAAATTACTGCCCCAGTATTCTACAGTACTGGAATATTACCGTACACCAAATATTACTCAATTAAGTAATATGCCACTAAACCTTCGGGAGTTCACTACCATCCCTCGGCCCGGTCACGTTACATGGAAAGGACTCCATGTGAAAGTCATACCTTTCTCTATCTCTATGTTACAATATATATACACATGTACTCCATACTAATATATATGTGATTTCGGGCTCATCTCCTCCCTCTTATCCCTTGTTTCCCCCTTAGGTGGGCCTCCGAGAAACACCGAAGTTAATAATAAAAAAAAGGCGAAGATTCTTGTGGGTCGTGTGAAAGGGGAGTTTTCAGGATTTTCCCACATTCCCCCGACTGTCCCGGACTATTTCAGCCAAGACTGGAGAGTTCTCCAGTTTCCGACAAGCGGAGCCCATGGGGTTTGGCTTTTTATTTTTTGAGGAACCTTGGAAACGTCTGGACCGATGAGTAATACATTCTTCTGCGTTTTCAGACTGTTCTCGATATATATGGACTATATACATAGTGCTATACTCCGATATCTGAAACTATATAGGATTTTAATTTGTAATATCACCTCGTAGGTAATAGCCCCGGCTCCATTTTGGCACAGCTTTACGTTTATCATCCGTGTCTAGGCCTCCAGGGCCACAGTGGACCTTGAGACAATTAAATTGTACACAGACTCTCTGTAACTATATAGTAGAAAAAAGACTTGACTGTATACTAATACACATTCCGTAAGCCTCGGAATCATGACCGGAATGCCCCCTGAAACGGGCTATGAATCTATATCCGTGTTTCACCCGGCCTGCCGAGTTCAATCATCACGTGGACATAAAAGTGCCGGTTTCCGGAATAACGCATTATTAATTTTATATTGTACATGCATGTACGGAGAACTCCGCACCTTGTGTTCAGGGCATGACGCCATACTCCGCTCAAAGGAATTAGAAGTCCAAGCCCAATGGCCAAAGAAATGGAGAATTCTGCCTCTCACGAGGTCGAGAGCGGATCTACTCCGTAGTAGGACACCAATCACGAACATGGCAAATGTCACTAGATGTATTCCCCTTTACTCCGTACATTCTATCCCCGGCATATTCCGTAAAAATGAATATGGGGTCCATTCCCAAGTCCAGAAAGCTTATGCGATACATTCGCCGATGCTATCCGAAGAGCCGTTTCCAAATACACTCAAGAGATATCTAAATCTGATCTTAATCTGATCTTAATTTGCTAGAGGCGAAATGCCGATTCAAATCTTTTTGGGAAATGGACATTATATTGCTAGACTCGCAAAGTTGTGGAGTCTGTCACAGGTTAAATGCCTCATATCGTCACTAGAGACGGTAAGACCGGCATTGCCCCCCCACGTTTTCCTAGTGGGGAAGGTAAAAGGCACGTCAGCTTATATGGGGAAGGGTGGCGTCCAGATGCGGGGGAATATGAGAAACTATTACATGGTGTACATGTATACTCCGTATAGGTATACTACACGGGAAGTCTAATTAGAGTCATTCCTGGGGAAGCCCTTTTCTACGTAGGTTCTATATCGTATTGAAAGTCCCGCACATGTTCCTTAGTGAAACGTCAAACGTCCTACAGTTAGTAAACCACAGACCCGCATTTCTCTTCCAAACATGAAAGTGATCCACGTGACAAAGAACCCTTCGGCCTCATAGCCCATCTATAGATCGCCGTTCCATTATCTCCATCCCCCAATGTCTCAGCTGTTCATGTATAAACTGGCCGTGTTTCGATGCAGATTGCTGGGCATATATATATATATATATATATATATATCCTTCGGATTGGGGAGCATGTACTGGCGTTAGGGTGAGCGTAGGGAATTTCGATTGTATAGAGCTGACTTTGCATCCAAGATCCCACTCACTGATGCCCCCTAACGACACCCGTGGACAGCCGCTTACTCACTGCCTAGGATCTTGAAAGATATACAATAGACCCATGGAATCGTTACATCATTTCATTTCACTATTCAGTGATCCAATTCCAACCAACTCCCCCTGCGTGGACCAATCATGGCAGACGCCGAGAAAAGTAGACATAAACATCATGAACCAAATTGAGATAAAACCGTAAAACATCTGCCGGGGAATCAAAGAGGGGAATGACCCACAAAAGGAAAAAAAAAAGAAACAAAACAAAAATCAGAAAGAGGAGAATCCAATTCAAATCCATAAAACCTAAACACCACCGCGGCCCATCCTCTCAATTGAACTCATGATCCCGCCTCGGCCGGGAGTAGGCATTGCAATGCCAGATCGGCCACCGCTATTACCGCGAGAATGACCGCCGGGGGCACCGAATTTAGGAATTCTCTTTTCCGTGGCAGGGGGACGGATGCTTCCAGACACGGAACGACTGACACTGCGACGGAAGTCATCCGGGGTGACTTCGCGAGACGGTTGAGCTGGCTCGTCAATGGAGTCGTTGTGCACAGAAGATGCCACAGAGGGCTCGCGGTCTCGAGGCTGAGATGGGACGGGCGCCTGCTGCATAGCTAGCCACTCGTCAACCGCGGCAACAAGCTCGCCCTTCTCGGCGCGTTCAGACTCCAGGTTGGCACGAATTCGCTCGGTATCATCCTTCAGAGCAGCCATTTCTCGCTGCAGTCTCTGGATCTGGGCCTCCATGACACGCCTCTCGGCCTCGTGCTCCTCATTCTCGCGAGTGAAGAGACCGGTGTTAGGCGCGGCCATTAGATCGGATTGCGCAGTATCACGTTCGACACGGAGATGTTCATTTTCCTCGCGTGCGGCAGTAAGCTTCTTCTCCGCCTCACGTAGACGTTTCTCCCAGCGAGACTCGTAGCTCTTTTTCAAGGCCGCAACCTTGGTCTCATGCTTGCCCTTGTAGAGCACGTGAAGCTCGCGAGCGACCTTTTCAACGGCGTCCTGAACTTCACGAGCAGTGTCTTCGGCCGAGTTGGAAGACTGGTGAGATGAGCTAGCTTTACTAGTGCTAGATACAGTCGCAGCGCGTGCAGCGGAAAGCTGGCTTTCGAGCTCGACCACTTTGCCTTCCAATTTCTCCTTGCTTTTTTCGGCCTCTTCGGCCTTTCGAGACAGGCGGTCACGCTCACGTTCCCCCTCCACTAATTCGGAGCGGGCAGACCGCAGGACAGTTTCCATCTCAGTGACTCGACGTTCCCACTCGGCCTGTTCCATCTCCAGCACCTCTTTGCCGGCGGCTTCGTTGCGTACTTCTTCCAGAGCTTCGCCGACACGTCTCTCGGCGTCTGCCACAGCTTGTTTTAAGCTAGCAACCTCAGCCTCTTTGCCGCTGAGAGTGGCTTTGAGCGAAGATATATCAGACAAGAAGCCGGACTTCAGTGACTCCAATTCACGGGGAGTGACCGTGGGAATGGATCGAGGGGTAGGCGCAGCCGGAATGTCGAAGTCCAACAGTGACGACATCTTCCCGGGAGATCGAATAGATTGCCGGGCCGACCGCATAGGCGAACGCCGCGAGGGGGAGAAGCGGGCACTCTGCATGGATTGACGAGGGAAGAAGTTCATTTGATCGGTGAAATCAGGCAGACCGGCAGAGTCGACTGGATGAGCCATGTCCCGAGGGCCTCTGGGTCTCGGCGTAGGTGATCCCATAAGCGAATTTGCATCCAGATAGGCGCTCGCTCTGTGTGCCCTGCGTCCTGCGCCTGGGGTGGCAGGATCGACACTGTGTCGACGCCCGTCCATATTAGGAGCTGGGCTGGGGGCGACACTGCCTCGCATTGACTTCATCGGCGACTGGGCGCGGAGTTTCGCAAATGTAGTCATATCAGGCATGGCGGAGAACGTGCTCAAGCAAGTGTCATCCATTGAGTCGTCGACCATCGAATTCTCATGTGAAATATTCTCTTTGTCGCCGTCTCCATGGAGTACTGTGCTCATCCCTTCATTGTGCCTATCCTCTATCATGCTGTTGCCAATTGCTGATCGGTCGTGCACGACACTTGTAGCGGAAAGAACGCTCTGGTCATGAAGTACACCGGGCTCCTCTTCGGCATCGATGTGAATCGCTGGTGCATCTGGTCGGCTCACCATACCCTTCTTATGGCGCTCGTTTACCTCCAAGTCGTCCTCCAGATTCTGGGGCGTTTGGTCGTAAGATCTTTTGCGGGGAGTTGCTGCAACAGAGCGCTGGTCACTCAGCCTAAGTGACGCACGAGAAACCCGGCGCGACTTATGAAGATCAAGGGCGTTTTCCTTGGGACTCAATCGGAAGGACGAAGTAGGTACTGGAATAGGAGAAGAGGAGCTGGATGTTACCGGTGACTCTGCATGCGCATGTATCTTGGGAGGATCAACTGCCTCTGGTGCTTCATCTCGAATGGGCAAGCTTGATTCTTTAGCAAAGGATGAGCGTTTGGATGCCAATGGTGAGTCTTGCTTCAACTCGTGTAACTTGGGTGAATCAGCGGTCTCTGGTGCGTTAGGGATGGGTGAATCCAGTGTCACGACAGGCGAGGAAAACTCAGACGCCATTGGCGAATCTTGTTGCATCTCATGTAGTTCCGATGGATCGGCTGTCGCGTTTCTTGCCTCATAGCGGAAAGGCGAACTAGCGGGATCGGGCAATGGTCGCGCTTTAAGAATAGGCGAGTCATTCTGTATCTCGCGTAAGCGATCAAAGTCGACTGTCTCTTCCAGCGCATCAGGGCGGAATGGGGAGCTCGCAGGCTCCTCTAGAGCTAGCCGCCTTCCTAATCCAGGAGACATAGGCTGGACCTCGCGCAATTTTTGAAAACCCACTGTCTCTTCTCGGATATGAGACCGGAACGGGGAACTTCCCGGGCTCTCCTCCTCCAATGGTTGAACTTGTGGGCCTGGCAGAGGAGAAGACTGTTGCTCTTCGTGCATATTTTGGAAATCAACTGTATCTTCACTGGCGTTAGGACGGAAAGGGGAGCTCATTGGCTCCCCTAGAGCCAGCCGCTTGTCTAAGCCTGGTGACATGGGCTGCACCTCACGCAATCCTCGAAAATCAACTGTCCCATCTGTTGCATATGAACGGAATGGAGAGCTTACAGGGCTCTCCTCCTTTAGCGGTTCAAGTTGTGGGTGTGATTGGGACGAGGTCTGTCGCATTTCGCGCAGCTTCTGGAAATCCACGGTGTCTTCGCGTCCATCAAGCTGGAATGGTGAGCTGGCACCTTGTTGATATGACTCGGCATCATTGGAATCGTGTTCATTTTCGTTCTCGGGTTCGTTAGGATGGTAGATTTCGTTTTCATCATGGGCATTCGGACTTGGGGCAGCGTGACTTGTCCATCCGCTCTTCAATGGGCTCGAGGGAACTTGCTCTGAGGGTTGGTCAAGGGTCTTGTGAATGAAGGGCGAAGAATTCGCCATTTGAGATTGTGCGCGCGCGTTCTGGTAGGAGGATGAGAGGGGTGAGAGCGGATTTGACATAATGGAAGCAGGAGATGATAAAGAGGGAAAGGGTTAGTCGTAAGAAGTCCCCTCTGGTCTGTTTTGAGAACCAGTTCGATTGAACAAAAGGAAAGCAGAGCAAGGCAGAGTTTGTGTATACAAAAGAGTTGCCGTGTTGACGTTGCTTGGTAAACAAAACTAGGCCCAATTTGGAAAGGTGCATCCAAACTATCTAATCGGAGTCTCTAGGACTAGTTAACGTATTTCACAAGCGAGTGGATCACACAAGCGAATGGATCACCGCAGAACACCATAGTTAAGGCTTTTTTTTGATATCTATATATTTTGACAACCACAACTTGAATCTGAATTAATTTTTTTTCCATGGATCGATAACCATCTTATATAGCCTGCAGAGTTTTGAAGTGAATTGAAAGGCTTAATAATGGCGATACCATAAATTACGTTGTAATTAAGCTATCTCAGCTGTAAACATATATATTTTTCATATTTTATTATAAATTTCCTCTAAACTTTGTCAAAGTGCTATACTAAGTATCTTAAATATACCCTCGAATTCCAGAATTTATCTAAGCATCTGTTGTTGGGATATAGTATTGTAATTTATCGCCTTAACTATGGTGTTCTGCGGTGATCCATTCGCTTGTGTGATCCACTCGCATGTGAACTACGTTAACTAACTAGTTAGTTAGTTAACTAGTTAGTTATATAACAGAATAGTCTGTCCTTGACAATGTAGGACTTTAAGCTGATTTATTTGCTAAAATTAGGAATGGTATATTCAAGATCTCACTGATGTCTTTCTATACGTACTTTAGATGTGTTTTCACATGTGTTTTTTAACATAGGTTTTTGCTTCTCGGTATTCTGATTAGAACAATGACTTTGTTGGTATTATGAAATTCATGATTCTATGACATTAAAACCATAGAGAAAACCAAATCCAGTCGACGCTTCTTCCTTCTTCTTAATCCGACATTATTACCGCTTCTGTGAGCGCATCATCTTTATCGACAATGATGTGAGCGATTTCCTCGTGCGGCTGATCTGGAAGAGCAACATAATGACAAACAGCCGCCGGCTCCACGGTTATTGATGAATGCTTGGCGCGCTGGACATACCACAACTGTAAAGCGCCGACTAACGCAACGAGACTACTCCCCCACCAGGCAACACCAGTGCAGCCAATCTCAGCCCCAAAGCTGTAAAGAAAGCCAGCAATCGGAGGGGCGAGAGTTCGAGATGCAGCTCCAGCGGACGCAGCGAGACCATTGATTTTGCCCATGACGGAGTCTGAGGGGCTAGCTTGCTTGATAAGGATCAAGAGGATAGGATAGTCGACAATAGATAGGATATTGCGAATAATCAAACAAATGTAAATACCAACATACATGAGTTGGGCTGGCAAGAAGACCAGGAAGGGGACCATGAGGTATGCGATTGGATGGAGCACGGTAACGATGATGAAGAGGCGCCAGATTCCCAGGTAATGTGCCAGCACGGGGAAAATCATGCTTTGGATCACGAGGGCGATGATGCCATCGGTGGACATGATCACGCCCACAGCTCGAGTCGAAAGACCGACTCCGCCCGGGATGTCAAAGGGCGAGTAATGCGAATGTGGTAGCCCTCGGGGGTCCTTGTCCTGCAAGAAGATGGGCAAGAGATGGTCATATGTCATCGAGTGATAAGTAAAGATAGCCAACGCAACTACCAGCATGGTGACTCGCCAAGTGAAAGTTTTGGGCTTTGGCAACTTCTTCCACGTGGGCGAGGAACCATCGACTTGAACATTCCAATTCTCATCGTTGTGCAAATGAACCCGATTAAAGGTCCCGTAAGACTCCGCTCGCAGGTCTACGCCAGCATTGACAGTTGTACCAGATGTAATCAGAAGCGGCTGCTCAGCTGCCTGGTCGAAATGTCCATGGACCTTGCCGGATTGCATATTTGGATGACTCTCTTGCAGGAACAGCCAGCTACCGACAATACTAAGGAGAAGTAAGACACAACAAACGAGGTTTGGCAAAAGGTAGGGGAATTTGCCAAAGAGGCCATCGGCTGGAAACAGGGAGGGAAATCCTTCAGTGGGCTTTGCTAGCAGCCCTCCAATGGCTGAATGGGATTAGCGTTTGCGGTATAATTCTATTATGGGAAGACTATACATACCTGGACCGATAATCGTTCCAATTGACCAAACAAAAGGCATGATGGCATATGCTCGAGCTGGATACAAGATTAATCTCCAACTCAGCTAGATATGACAGAATGGCGGTAAACTCACGTTCATGTTCAGGTCGCTTAACAAGCTCACCAACCATTGTTTGAATCACTCCAATATTCCCATTCAGGGCTCCACCAAGAGCTCGACCGGCGAGCGCGACCCAGAAGTTTGGGGCCATGCCCACCAAGAGCAAAGAGGCCATAGTTCCGACGCAGCCAGATATAAGGATAGGCTTACGGCCCAGGCGGTCTGAAAGAGCACCCCAGAACATACCGGTCAGAGCCTCTGCGAGCGAGAATGCCGAAATCAGAATACCGGCGTAGAAGGAGGCATGGTTGCCATTATCCATGTGGAAGTCCCTGACCATCACCCATGAATAAGGGAAGATGGAAGTCAACGCGATGGGCTCTGCAACCCGGCATATTGCTGTTTTCTTGTGTTAGTCATTGTCAAGTACTCCGTACAAACCCGGGGCATGGCATACCTAGGAGGAAAAGCTGTGCCGTGGGAAAGCTGTCGGGCGACGGATGTGATCTTGCCTGTGGTGTCAATGTCATAGTTCCTCAGAAGTAGCTAAGACCTTACGGCAGTCGACCCGGTTGTCGAGTTGATCTTGTTATCCACTGTGCTGACCGTACCTTATGAGCGAGGCGGGAGGTATGCTTTCTGTTTTCTTGTTTTTCTTTTTTTGATCCCAGGATGATTAGTTCATATGTTTAGAAAACAACCCGAAGATCAATGTTGAACAAAGAGAGAAGTTGAAAGGCTGGAGGAAGGACCTTGGAAATAGACTTAATTTTCCACGGCCGAGAACGGACAAAACTTGACACTGATCCCTACCTAAAGCAATTGAGGATTCTTGATATTTTATAAATAGCCATATAGATTATATATGGATCTATATATATCAACTTTGAGAATCTTGCATATACATGTAGTTTTATACCTTTTTCCTTTGTTGATGTTAAAATTTTTCAGGTGGCGAACCGTATGTTGTTCGGGTATCTCGTATTGGTCTAGAATATTGGATATCCAATAATAATTAGGCATCAAGTTAATAATATGATATAATATATATATACATACATGTATATAGTTACATAGTAGTACATAGTAACTACATAGTAAGATGTAACCTGAAATAAACATTGATGTCTTCCCCACTGCTTTCTTAAATCCCTCTCGACCAATCATAGGCCACACAATCATTTGAGTTGGACCCGCAGATCAGCCGCATATCTCAATACTAATGAGAAGGGGAATCATCCAGATGCAAGAAAAAAGATATATAAATGACATTACAGAAAATTAATTGAATATCACATCATGTTACTAAAATATGTCACGACGGACAAAGCTGCATAATGGACCGACTATTCAAGGTTGTACCTATATACATAGCTGTCATCGTTGTATGTATCTATATGTGCCTACCGGTGGACATACTCCTTACATGGATATGTTGAAGGAAAAAATCAGAAATCTCACTATTCACTGATCTGAATGTTAAACACAAAGAATCTCTATCCTTGACCAGAACATAAGAAATGAGGATATGGAATGCCAAATGTGGCAGAAAAGGAAAACAAAACACAATGAGCATAGGAAAAGATAAGCAGAGATGCCTTCACCAGTACCAATCCCCTGCGCCGGCTAATCCACACATGCCATGCGGTCCGGATTGTATCTAGATACCAAACAAAGAAAGCCAAACTGGAAAAAAAAAGAAAGAAAGAGTTTCACGAAGTAGGCTCTGGATGCATAGGGGGACTGGTGATCTCGACAGAACGAGTCTCAAGTTCCTTTGGAAGGGTACCAGAGTCATCATGGGACTCCGCACGAGACTCAACGATAGGCGCCGATTCAGGATTCACCTCCATGAAAGGCTGGTGGACAGACGGTGTGGCACTCGAGGAAGAGCCCTCTGTCCGTGGCTTGTTAGAGGCATCCTCAACATGTTCTGCAGAGTCATCCACTTTCTCTTCGTCTCCAATCACGGAAGCTAGACTGCGGAAATTGAACATTGGCTCAAGAGAACTAGTGTGGCCCTCTCCAGCAGCGGGACCGCCTGTGCCATCTTCTGGGGTGGTTTCCATAACAGAAGAGAAAGACGAAGAGGCGCTGGAGACCTGTCGTAGGTGAGATGGTCGGGACGCCTCGGACTGATCCGCCGATTGGCTTGCTGGTGCTACTGGATCAAGCAGCGTGAAGGGGTTTATTTCTTCTGCAGTTGACGACAGGGCACGGTCAACTCCCTTGCCTTTGCTGCCAGCAGTGATTTCTTCACCAATGATATCTTCGCCTATGACAGAGGATGGGCTACTAGTCCCTTTGCCTAGATTGGACTCACCTGGGACGTCCACAGCAGTGGCGCTAGCATTATTGCTGTACAAGCCAGTCTTGCGAGCCACCTTATCCGCCTTCTTGGCCTCTCTCTCCTTCTCCTTCTCCCTCCTTTTAGCATCCTTTCTTGCCTCTTTCTCTTCCCGTCTGAGGCGCTCGTCTTCGCTGGCCAAGCTCAGTCGGATAGCTTCCATCATCATCATTTCCTCAAGATCGTCAATTCGATTGCGCCTCGAGCTCGATCGAGGAGCAGCTGGGCTACCTGCTCCTTCTTCGGCAGAGACAGAATCAGTGTCTTGTCCAGTCGCCCGAGACGTCCGATCAGCACCGGTACGTTCTGTCAAGAAAGCCAATGCATTGAGGGCGGGTGAAGCGGTCCGGCCGCTATTCCCTTCTCCGCCGGTGGCTCTTCGCATTCCCCGCCGTCCGATGCCAAATCCACGCGAGTCACTCCCAGATGTACTGGGGTTGATCAAATACGCCGCAGTATGAAGGGCAGTCGCTGCCGCGGATCGACGTGCCGCATGGGCTCGTGCATTCGATAATTTGGTGGCCCAGTCTGGCCGAACCCTATCCGTTGTCACCACTGTGGGGTCACTGGCGGATAGTGAGGTCGCGCGGCGGCGACCTGGCACGGCGGCAGTGGCGGATGATAAGGAGGAGGTGGAGGATACGGGGGAAGCGAAGTTAGGTGAGAGTCGGGCGCTAGGGTCTGCAGCATAACTCAGGCCCCGACGGAACGAGGGGGGTGAATAGGTGACTCCGAACTCCGGTTGGACACAAAAGGGGCATGCCGAGGGCTCAGAGACCAGCTGTGACTCGGTCGACTCAGCCTGCTCTCCCTCAGCTGAAGGAGCATTCGTGTTCGGCTCTCCATGCTCTGGGGGATGCGGGTCCGGGCGTTTGATCTGCACAAAACACTCGGAGCAAATAGGTTGATCGCAGCATCGGGTACGGTTTAAATACGGCGGATAGTAGAGGAAACAGATCGGACATTCGCTTGCGTCTTTGTACAGATTGACTTCGATCGGCTGTCCGTTGACAAATGGGTCCTTGGGAAGCTGCATTTCCCGGGGCGTTAGATCTGTTTGTGAGTTATGCTTGGAGGTTGTCAAAGCAGCCAAGGTCTTCGCTCTTGTTCGGAAAAGAGGGGAGGTGGATGTCCCGGATGCGATGGGAGATGCGGAGGGTAATGATTGAGGGGGGTTGGAGGACTGTGAAACATCTGAATTATAAGATTGCGATCTGGACGTGATCGGCACTGTCAGATGCTGAATATTTGTCGGATCGGCAGAGGCTTTGTCCGTGATCTTGGATAATTTGTACTCCAACTCGGGTGGGATCTCATCGGGTAGGGGAATGGGCATGCCTCGTGCAGCCGCCATAATCTGATGCTCAGCCCATGACTCCGAGAAGTCATTAAGACCTCTCCAGAAGGGAGCCAGTCGGCGTTCAATCTAGCCTGTTAGCCTTGGCTAATTCGCATCGATAGGGGATCCCAGTCAAACATACCATCAGTTGGCGCACCACTACCTTATTGTAGTCTTCTGTCCCCACATACACGCCCTGTGTCACAAGATAGCCTCCATCGACATGCTCCTCCTTCATACTGCGCTCCCTCTCTTTGAGACGAGCCACCCGTTCCTTCTCCAAGCGGCGGGCCTCGCGCTCTTGTTTTGTTTCCCGTCGATGCTCTAATGTGGCCTCTCGATCATGGCTGCCGATTCCAAGAATCGAAAGGTCAGGCCTACTACCTCTTGCTGACCGAGAACCATGATACGGCCGACTTGAGCCATCGGAGGCGCCCGATGATAATTGATGACTTCGACGACTTGATGGTGTGGAGCGTGACTCCTTTGTCTGGGAGTTTCCCATGTTGGAGAGCCAAGAGGGGATGTGGTGAGGGGAAGGATGGGGAGATAGGAGTACGTCGCTTATCCACAAGTCCACGGTGATTAACTCCGAATGGATATGGGAAAGGGCCCCCAAGGGGGTTTAATTTGTATTGGTGTAGAAATGATAAAGGAGATGGGGGGAGAAAGCCAGAGAGTGGAGGTAAGAGTAACTTCAGAGCGGGGGGTGATCTGTCCGGAGTAACTGGGGAAGTGAGATCGGTGAGGAATTTCTACAACCCCCGGTGAAGCCGAACGTTTACAGATTCAAATTCATGTAGAAAGAAAGAAGTATCGGATGTGGCGGATGTTATTTTTTGGTTAATATATATAAAAAAAAATTTAGGCAAGTATACCTGTTTATCTTAAAGGCCTGGACTAGTTATCCTACATGTATGGATGTTTTATACATAAATCTTAGATTAACATGCATATATGCAGTATCGTTAAAACAGAGTTAAACAGTTGATACATTTTTTATCAAATCCCATAGGATTTGATCCATCGTCATCGTCAAGTCATGGACTACTTTTAATAGTATATACATCATAGGATGCACAGGGTACAAGTTTTTAACCTTGCAGATCTGAAAAGTATTGAGTACTTAATTAACTATGGTATTAGGCATAGAAAGTGAAGTTTTAGGTACTTGAGAAACTACAAAGGCCAACTCAGGCCAATTAAGGCCAACATCTAATCTCCAACCTCGGAATCATCTTAACCAATAGTCATCCACCTTGAAAAGGGCGGTGGCATAAAACCAGTCTGTACAATATTTTTGCTCCAAAAAAAAAAACGGTGGTGTTGAAGCTTTTGGATTCTTCCCCATTACCTTGAAACCGTAACATCCTCCACAGGTCATGCATTAGTGCCTACTCATTATTACTATTATCTGGCAATGACTGAAACGACTAGACTGCATATCACGCCTTTCACCCAGGATATCCTTCCCTCGGTGCTGCCAGCATCTATTCGCAACTTGGCCACCGAAATATCATTCCACGAGATTCCCACCTTCCCAGAGAATAACTACGGATACGTGACTCTGCCAAACATGGAAGCGGAGAAGATCAAGAAGAAGCTGAACGGCTCAATTCTCAAGGGCAAGAAGTTCAAAGTCGAGGCGGCCCGCCCTCAAAAGAGACACCGAGAGGAAGAGGATGTGGTGCCTGAGGCCCCCTCTAGTGCCAAGAAGAAGTCCAAGAAGTCCAAGGAGCAAGCGCCCGAGGACGGTGTAGTGGAAGGCTTTGAACTTCCCGCAGACCGCAAAGTGAAACGAGGTTGGACCGAGACCAGTGATGCCAAGCAGGAAAGGCGAAAATCGGAGAAGAAAGAGAAGAAGAGCAAAGAAGAAAAACTGCAGCCCAAGTCCAAGTACACCGACAAACCCGAATGTCTGTTCCGAGCAACGATCCCGCCCAACCGAGCATCCGACGCAACTTCCGATGATAAGAAAACAAAGAAGAAGAAGAAGTCCAAGGACAATGTCATCCATGAATTTGAGAAAACGGTGACCCAGCCAAGCTTCCTACGCACTGCAGAGGAAAGCACAGCGCCTACGGCTGTATTTGAAGATGGAAAAGGCTGGGTGGATTCCACCGGGAATCTGAGAGAACCCGCCAGCGAGAAGATCTCGAAAGATAATTACCGGCCTGGTCAGATTCCAGGAGCCAAGGAGAAGCGTCGAGCCGCCAAATCGGCCGCCAAAGACATGAAAAAGCGTTCACGCAAGGAAAAGACTCCAGAGGAATCTTCCGAGTCTGAAGATTATACCTCATCGAGTGGCTCATCTTCTGAGGGCAGTGACTCGGAGAGTGAGTTGGACGAGAAGAAAGCAGATGAGAACTCCGAAGATTCATCTGCATCTTCCGACGAGGAGAACGCCAAGCCGCAATCTCAGGAAGAGACCAAGTCTACAGAAGCTAGTGACGCTGATGCTGAGGCGCCAAGCCAGTCAGAGTCGGATGAGAATCCTACAGAGGCTGCGCAAGAGGTGAAACAAGATGTATCTGCCAAGGAAGTCCACCCTCTCGAAGCTCTTTTCAAGCGAGCCGCCCCGACAGCATCCGATAACCAACCAGCTCCCGAGGCCGAGGCTGGATTCAGTTTCTTTGGCAATGACATTGAATCCGAGGATGAGCCTCAAATGGCTGAGCCGCAGACACCTTTCACACCCTTCACGAAGAACGACCTACAAAACCGAGGTCAGCGCAGTGCAGCTCCCACCCCCGATACTACTGCGGCCACTCGACACATGACATGGAACGAGAGTGAGGACTCGGAGGAGGATGTTTCGATCGACAGCCCTGTCACAAAAGCTCGCCCGGAAGCCGGTGCAAGCATGGAAGAAACCGAATTCGCCAAGTGGTTCTGGGAGAATCGCGGTGACAACAATCGCGCCTGGAAGAAGAGGCGACGTGATGCTGCTAAGGAACAGAGACAGAGAGACAACCGGAAGAAGGGATTCAAGGGAAAGTCATAAATTCGAGCCCCAGTTTTCCGTGTTGAGTGATGTATCTAGACTCTGATATGGTGCTTTTACATAAACGAGGCAGCCTGTAGCCTTTTCAACACCAATATCATGTAATCTAAGCCAAGTGCCTTTGATCCAATATAGATATAAAAAATAATCAAGGCATCTTTTGCTCCAGGGTTCTTTGGATTGCGTACACGGTCATGTGACCCGCATGTCCTCGTCATCCAAGCCAGCTAAACCAGGACTTGTCGCATCGTCCACTGCGTGCCCAGGATGGTTTCTACCTGGTCCTCACAGCGCAGCATACAGCTGCTGCTGCTGCTCTTCACATTTCTGTCTCTCACATCATTGGTAGCGGCATCCAGTAAGTGCTAGCCTCTCTCCGCCTCCAAGCGCCAAGTGGGAGATGGAAATGCTACTATCTTCGCGTCGATATCTATACTAATATTGAGTCTTTACAGCGCCAACCTCCTTTTGCAAATGTACCTGTTTCTCTAATAGCACGATCATCCCCCTCAATCCCGCCAAGTCCGAATCCTCCTCCGGCATCGACCACGTCCGCTTTTATGAGCGCAGCTCTGTCAGCGAGCTGGAGCGTATCGATGAATACAGCAAACGAGCACCGAAATACCGCTCCCTGAATTGCAACGATTGCAATCGCAAGTTCTGTCTCGACTACGAGCTACCGACCTGCAAAGGCGCCAAGGAGGAAGATGTGTACACGACTTGCTTCCGTAAGTGGAAGAAGAATATTGGATACAACATAAGTGCTGACTGGATAGAGCGAGATTCACGAAAAGACGAAGCGGTGGTGTTTATTTTTATTTTTGCTACAGGTGGACTACTGGCTTGGGCTGCCTGCAAGCCATGGATTGAACGATATGTTGAGGTAGGTCGATGCCAATGGGAATACTAAGAAACCGACTAACTGATTTAGGCTGCACGAGAACGCAGGTCGTATATCCCCGTTGCAGAAGGTTGAATGTGAAATGATTTGAAAAATTGAAATATTTGGAATATATACAGATTCGACATGTAAATCCATTGGGAATTTGAGATCGCCATACTTCGTATCCAAGGATAATATGATATGGAATGTGTGAAGTTCAGGGGCATCAACACACAAATCCATTAGATCGATTAACTTCCCATAGATCCAATTTTCATCTGAAACATAGTAGATTAGAGGAGCTCTAGAGGCTATGGATCAACCAATAGTGGGGGAATATTCAAGGAAATCCGTATATATATGCATGGATCGGCTATTTGGGTGGAGAGAGAGATTAATTTAGGAATTTTTCTATCATTTTTCACTCCCTTTCTCTCCTTTTTAAAAGAGGCTTTGATCCCTTCCTGTGTGTTTTTTTTTTTGACACAACATGGCAATCTTCGATTCAGAGAAGCGCCCTCGCGGCCTTCGTGTACCCTCTCTCGCAGGATTGAAGTCTTCGGCAACGAAATCGCAATTCTCCTTCCAAAAGAAATCCGACTTGCTCGAGGAAACCTCGAAACCGATAGCCGCCTCTGCTCCTCCACCAAAGCCGGCCCCTCCGCCGGACAAGGAACTCCCACTTCCTCCGAAAGAGGAAATTCCACGGAGCGCATCCGACAACCCATACTTCCCTCCGATCCCTCGAAATGCAGTCCCAGAACGACGCCCAATTGAACGGGTCCCCGTCCCAACACAGTCTTCTTCCTCTCGCACGACAGGCATGCGAAGCAAGAAATCGCAACCCGATTTCCATGCGCCTCAACAGCCAACTCCAGTAACCCCCTCTCCCCCGCCCCAAATTCCGACCATAGTCCAGGATTCAGCTCCCGCTCCGGTCCCAGTTCCAGCGGACGAGGCCAATTCTCCCCAACTGGAAGACTTGATCCCGACTCCAGACAGTGCCGAACCGCCACTCGCAGTGCCAGAACTGTCCCGCGAAGAGCTGGCCCCCTCGCCCTTCGTCCCACCGGATATTGAACCCGTGGCACCGAGTTTGAACGAGATACACCTCACATGCTACCAGCAGCACCGCGCTATGCCCGTGGCACAGAACACGTGGTGCCCGATGCCGTGCATGACCTGTCAAAAATTCGACATTGAGATCCGGCACCGTTGTGTGTTCTGCTGCCTGCGCATCTGCGAGTCCTGCTACCAGACCCTGCAGAAATGCAAGAATCGCTCGGTGGAGGAGCTAGTTGATCGCATCGCAGTCTGATTTGCTGATCTCCTTCGCATTTGGAGGGGTTGATACGGTACGTTGGCATGAATGATCCCAGCATAAATTGCATGATCTCTTGCGCAGGAAGTACAGTTCCTGGTAAGGTTGTTAATTACGTTTTCGTTTTCGTTTTCGTTTTTCTTTATCGGTGTGCCAATTTTTTTTTTTTATGATACCAAGGACCTCATGTATATTATGGTTGGACCAGGAGGACCAAAGCTGCATGTTTATAATGAATACCTTTCTTTTTTCTCTTTGTTGTTGCCAATTGTGTCATAAGTGTAGCATTTCGTAGAAATACAAATTCGGAGAAGTTGGGGGCTATGTGCTAGGTATGCCAAGTCGTCAGCTTATTGCCGTATCAAGGAGATTCCCATATGGTACAAACGACTCTGATCAATCGTGATCCTCCTCGGTCAGGCCAGGACACCCTTCCAGCTCAAGATTCGTTTCGTAGGCATATTTACACCAGAAACAATACCGATATTTCTCACGCAGAAAGAGAACCAGCTTGTGTAGCCGCTCGGCTGGCTCTAGCGCATTGAACGCATCGAGCTCCTCGTCGTCTTCTTCCAACTCTATCTCCAGTGTGGAGGTATTCGGATCCACTTCACTGCCAAGGGCCTTTTTATCTTCCCGATCCATAGTTGGGTCATCGTATCCTGGTAGCCGGGCTTTGGGGAAGAATGATGAAGGAAGCGAGGATTGGAGAGCATGGCGTGTCTGACGTTCACTGTCGTTCCGTTCGCGCTCACGGATAAGACCGCGGTAGAGGACGTTGACGTGGGATGTGAGCTTGATTGGCTTCTTCTTTGTCGGGGCGTCGGGTTCGTCATGTGGGTGACTGGGATCAGTAGAGTCGCGACTTTCTTTGTTGGACTGGGCTGTGGAGCCTGTTCCTTGTTCTTTGTCGTCGTCGGTAGCCCCACTCTCCGATTCTGCATCCAGCCTCTCTGCAACCTTTTGCGCAGCGTGCACCTGCGCTTCGATGCGCTTCAACTCACGCTCTTCACGAACGCGATCTCGGTAACTCCCTTCCTCATGCTTGAGTCTCTTCACTGCTTCTTCTGCTTCCTCCCGGAGCTTGCGCTTTTTCTCCGTGTCCAGCCCGATTCCGCCGCGGTTTTCTTTCAAGGTTAGGTTCAGGGGTTCAGCGCGTGCCTTTAGGAAAGAATTGGTATCGGAATCGCTAGCTGCAGTAGGTTTACCAAGTACCCCACCAGGCTTGAACCCAAGCTTTGCCATCATTTGGAATCCTTTGTTGGTGGGGTTGAGGGTGCTTGTGGCCAAGGCTTCCTCTCGACGGGCAGCTTCTTGAGCGGCGCGTTCGGCTTTAGATGGGACTCGGCCCCGGGCTTCGGCCTGCATATGGAATAGAATGTTAGAGTGTGACACTTAGCCGGAGACAGGTGTAAAATGTGGAGGATGAGGTACCTCTCGTAGCTCGCGACGCTTTTTTTGTGTAAAGGTCTCCTTTTGAGTAGGCTCCTCAATCACCATGTTCATGTAGTCATCTTCATCTTCAGAAGCCATGTTGCCAGGAGCCAAGGTAAGAGGGAATTGAGAGAAGAGAAAGAGAGGAGAGACAAGGAGCCGCAGACGGAGACCGCTTTAGGTTTTGCGGGGAACGGTGGGGCCTCCAAGGGCTCTCTATTAAGAGTTTTTATAACTACACAATAACAGAGTATTTATAGTATCTATAGTATCTATAGTATCCATAGTATCCATAGTATCCATAGTATCCATAGTATCCATAGTATTTAGCTATTATATGTAATAATTCTTAGTTGGGAATGTGTTGGAAGTGTCGACCCTCATGTTCTCTCTTTGTCTAGATGTTTAAGGAGGTCTCAGATGTCTTTCAATGTCTCACCTATTGTAACAAGTGATACAGAGTAGAATATAGTTACTTTTATTGCAAACTAATAAATCATAGACTTTTGTCCTAGCTTGTCCAAGATAAAATGGACTTCTGTTTCTGTTACCCTTCTGAAATTAGTCGGCTAAAATTACCCCATGTCTTTTTATGCTGTTTTCCCAGCAGTTCCCTTGCAGTACATGTGACACAGCCCTGCAAGCGTCCAGTAAGCACATCTCGATGGAGGAACAGTGGTGCAAGGGCCTTGTTCTCGTGGTACTCAGCAGGTGCTATGTTGTCACCGTGACTTCGATGGACATGGGTCGGCTTTTCTTTTACACGGGGGGCCCCTTTATAAGCCCTGGCATTGATCAGTTCACAATCAGACTGTGGGTCATCATGGTGATTTTCTTGTACATTTGCTTTTTGCTATCCTTAGCCGCAGCATCTACTGTGGTGGACCTGGGATATGCTAGCTATGAAGGTCGCACACTATCTAGCGGAGTCACACAGTGGCTTGGTATGCGGTTTGCCGCTCCTCCTGTAGGAGAACTGCGATTTGCTGCCCCGCAGGATCCTTTGTATGTCAAGGGAATACAGCAAGCAATCGAGGTAGGCATCGCTTGTGTTTATTTATCTATAGGTGGCTGACTATTTATCAGCATGGGAGTATATGCATACCCACCGCAGGAAGTGAAGGCCAAGCAGTCCCAGCAGGAACTTCAGAGGACTGCCTGTTTCTAGATATATATGCCCCCACAGCTGCAGGAAAATCAAAGAAACTGCCTGTCTACTTTTTTATACAAGGAGGAGGCTTCGCGGGAAATGCAAATGCCAACTATAACGGCACTGGATTGATCAATGCATCCGGAAACAATATGGTGGTGGTCACTTTCAACTATCGGGTTGGTCCTTACGGATTTCTTGCTGGACAAGAAGTCGAAAAAGGAGCGAGTCTGAACAATGGCCTGAAAGACCAACGCAAGGCATTGAACTGGGTCCAGAAGTATATCAGCAAGGTAAGTCGAGATGCTATTTCGTTCTCCTTTGACATTTGGTTTTTGACACTGTCTCTAGTTTGGTGGAGACCCCAAGCATGTTGTCATCGGTGGTGGTAGTGCAGGTGCTGCCTCAATAACTCTCATGCTCTCGGCATATGGTGGCAGAGATGATGGCCTGTTTGTTGCAGCAGCAGCAGAATCACAGAGCTTCGGTCACATGCTCAACGTCTCCGAAAGTCAATTTGCATACGACGCCCTGGCAACTGCGACTGCATGTCACAGCAGTCAAAATACCCTGGCATGCCTGCGCAACCTCGACATCAATGCTTTGCAGCAGAAGAACGTTAACCGACCCTACCCGGGAGCAAATGGAAAGCCCTTGTTCCAGTACGGTCCCACAATCGATGAGGACTTGGTGGCAGATTACACGTATCGCCTCTTCCATGAAGGCAAATTCATCAAGGTACCGGTGATATTCGGCGATGACACCAACGAAGGCACGACTTTCGTTCCCAAGAGCACTGCCAGTGTCGACGAGGCAGATACGTTTATTCGGAACCAATTCCCATCGATAAAACAGGCCCAAATTTCCAGGATCAACAACATGTATCTCACTGAAAACCAGACCGAGACATTTCCTGGCACTGGGTCCTACTGGCGGCCAGCAAGCACGGCGTACGGTGAAATGCGCTACATATGTCCCGGAATTGACATGTCTTCTGTCTATGCAACGGCAGGTGTCCCAAGCTGGAACTACCACTACGCAGTTCAGGATCCCACCAACGAGAGCTCGGGGATGGGCACATATCACACCGTCGAAGTGAACGCGATCTGGGGTCCGACTAATACTGGCAACAATCATGCCCCGGCTTCATACTACACCACCAACGCAGAAATTGTGCCTGTGATGCAAGGTTACTGGACAAGCTTTATTACGTCTCTGGATCCGAACACTAAACGTCTTCCTTCAAGTCCGAAATGGGAGACTTGGGGTCAAGATGGTACTGGATATCGGCGGATCTTCATTCGAACCAACAAGACTAAGATGGAGACGGTGTCACAGGGACAGAGAAACCGATGTAAATATTTGACTAGCATTGGCATTGATTTGAAGCAGTAGCATATATATATATATGTATATATATATATAGTACGTATACCCCTGGGAAATGAATAAAACTGTCAATAACCTTGATCTACTCAAGCCTTTTGACTAGTCGATTTCTTTACTAAATTTGGACTAGTGGACATTCCTTTGTAGATCTTGTAGATCTCGATGAACTTGACTTTTATTCCCAGCCTTACGCCAGATAATGATGTATATACCAGCCCAACAGGATGTGCAACCAAGTGTGATATATGAAAAACAGACGTAGAAATGCAAATTGCAAAAATGCAAGATTACCGCCTGCCACGCGCCCGCTCGTACTCGTTGGCGGCACGGCCCTCCTGGCTCTGAATCTCCGCAACAAGACGCTTGTACTTCTTCTCGTACTCGGAGTCGCGCTCCTTCTTCTCGCGCAGCTGCTCGCGAGCAACGAAGCTGGCGTCCTTGCGGAGCTCGCGCATAGCGCCCTTGCGCTCGCGCTTGAACTCCTTCTTGAGGCGGTTGGACTCGGCACGCTCGCGGTCTGGATCGTAGTGCTTGTCTGGGTTGAAGTTCTCCTCGAACTTCGGGATGGCTGTCTTGATGGCAAGGGGCTTGTGGTCGTGCAGGAACAGCGGACGACGAACGAGACGAGCCTGTGCGAGGTGGGCATCGATCTTGTCCAGAGTACTCTGGATGGGCTCCCGAGCTGCTGAGTACACCTTGCCCTTGAGGGATTGACGGAGATACTGCAGAACGGCACGGACCGGTGTGAAGATCTCAGTGAAAGCAGATTTCTCGGCCCAGATGTCAGAAGCGGAACCAAGGAGAGACACGAGAGTAGTGAGAAGGGAGAGCTTGAGTTCCTCCTGCGCCTGGGGATCAGAAGGAGAGGTAGTCACATCGTGGAATTGCAGCTTGCGGGGTGTGACCTTCTTGGAGGGCACGAGCTGAACAGATTCCAGTGATTTTCTGTAGGGGAAGGCTCCAAACTTGACGGTTGGCTCTGTAGGAGCAAGGTTGCAGAGAGCATTTAGAGTATAGTTGATAAACTCGGGCATATATCTCTTCGAGGCTTTTTGATATTGGAGGCAAAGACTTGCGGCAAATGTACCACTTGCAAGGTCTGCGAGCGAGCTGGTGGTGCACTGGCCCAGGTAACGCGCCAGGCAGAGATGAGCGGGTGTGGCCGTCGTATGGAAGTGATCTGATGTGGGGAAGAAGGTCGAGAGCCCGGTAAGCAAGATGAGGTCGCCCGGTAGCAGATTGAGTGGGCGTTCATTGCCAATCTGACGAAGTTGCGCTCGGCACGCGATTGTCACGTTCAAAGGATGGGTCTTAGCCAAAGAATGGATGTGCCGAATAATGTTCTCCAGAATGGCAAATGGAGGCTGCTCGGTCTTGTTACCCAAGTAAGAAACATGTTCAACAAGAACTTCAGCAAATCGACCAAGCTTGTCCTTGTTGCCAGGTCTAAGCCGGGGATGATGCAATGCTCGAATGCGCTGGATAACTGTCGGGATTTCCTCGACAGGTACATTCTTGGTGATACTCAGGAAGCTTTCATGGTCTTTTGGACAGGGATATGTGAATGCGAGCTTTCCGTTTGCTTCCTTGTTAACCTCGGCAGCAGTCGAAGCGGCACCAGAATCCTCTGTCGGTAGCGTCATTCCGTTGATAAGCTCGTCCTCCCCATCTGGCCCATCAGACTCATCGCTCGACAAATCCTCTTCCTCTTCCATGTCACTGTCAATGTCACCCATGTCGAGGCTGGCATTTGAATCTGTCTCGACCAGATCTTCGTCGATGATGAAATCATCTTCATCTTCAACGCCGAGTTCGGGCCGTGTTTCAGTAGGGTAAGCTGGAAGGCCGAAATGCGTAGCATCATCAATTTCCGACTCGTCATCCTCGGGCATTTCATCCTGGTCCATATTGTCCTCGTCGTCGGTGAGTTGCTCTCCACGCATTCGTCGAAGGCGATCGTTCTCAAGTTTCTTGAGTCGCTCAGCCTCTTCCTGCACCTTCTCCTCTTCGGTCTTCGTGCGATCTGTGGGTCTTGATCGTTGATCGAATGTCATCTGCCTGAGGCGTTGATCGTATTCCTTCTCTGGATCCTTGCTGTTTTGCGACTCTTCCAGCATGGCAGCGCGTTCTGGGTTCATCTCCGAGAAATCGTGCTTGGGTGCCTCTGGCTTGTCCGCCTTGGCTGCAGGTTTGATGCCTCGCAGAGCGTCGAAAAGGTCAGGAAGTTCTTTATCCAATGCTTCGCGAAGGTCTTCATCCTCATCCTTGGCCTGTTGCCGTTCCGCTTTGTAGAATTTAGACTTGGCAATGACTTCTTTCATAACCTCGGCCTTGGTCTTTTTGCGCCCTGGCTGTTCTTCGTCTCCATAGTCGATGAAGTCCTCCTGGTCCTGATCCTGATCCTGATTTTCATCGCCATCGGGGAATCGCTTCCGTTTCCGCGACGCTTCCTCGTCGGATTCCGCGCCATCCAAGTCTCCGGCCTCGAAGTCATCTTGGGTTGTTCCATCGAATGACAAAGATTGACCCATGTGAGTAAGCTGCATCTCATCATCATCGTCCTCGAGGTTGAACATGGACTCCTTCCGCATCTTTCTCTGGCTCTCTCTCGCAAATCTCTCGGCGGCCCGTTCCTCAGGTGTCATGGTGGGATCGTTCTCACCGAACCGGCGATCGATAAGCCCACCAATTTTGTTTCGGCTGTTCATCTCTTTCAAAAGAGTAGCGCGTCGCTAATCAAAGTCAGCCTTTTAATCGTAGTGCTTGAGAAAAGCAGATAAACCTACTCTTTCTTCACCTAGTGATTTGGTAACACCTGGGCGAGCGCCACCTCCAGCGGTCGTGTTGCCATCTCTGGTTGTGACATCGAACTTGCTAGATTTGTTTATCATTTTGATCTCGAAAGGGTTGAACCGATCTCGAATGGCTTGCAAGGCGACCTCGCGCTGGTTGCGATTCTTCGCACCGACTCCGGTTTTCGCATTCTGTCGTTTTTCTTTCTTGGACTTCTGAGGGCCAAGGACTCCATTTTCACGGAGCGAAGCCTTCAGCTGTTTCAGCTGAGAAGGCGGCATTGTGTGTGGTTGAGGTTTGAATTCGAGAATTGGGAGTTTTTTTCCCCGTCGTGATTCTCATCAAAAAAATCAGGCACACCGCCTCCGCGGCCTGCGCCGATCAAGATTCTGCCGATTGTGTTCTCCGCTATCTCCAACTCACACAACCACTATGGCTCCCTTTTCTGGGGATGGTGTGCTATGGCTTTGCCTAGGTATGGACTCATTCACCTGGTGAAGTGAACTCAGCTCAGATGACTAACTTACTTAGGCGTCTCACTGTTCTTTGCCATCCGCGGTATCGCCACAGACCTCCGCCAAGTCGTTGATCTGACAGAGATCAAACATGTTGAGAAGGAAGACAAGATCATTAGCGAGGGAACAGAAGAAGGTGTGTAGATATCTATATGCAATATGTTACTGTACTAACGAATCCTATAGCTCTCAAGTTAGACACGCTCTTGAAGCTTTCTCAAAGCACAAGCCATGACCTCCGAGCTGCGTACGCTAAGACGACATCTTTTCAAACCACTTTGTGCATCAGCTAATACTTTTCAGGGCCTTGCGCATCATTTCAGAACGATCTACCAAGGGAGATACTCGTGATCTGCTATTGGAAGAACTGGTTTCCAAGAACAAGGTTCACCAACGCCGAGCTCTGAATGCGTTGAACTTCTTAGTTTCCAACCGAGCCCGTATGCTACCAATTCTGCCTCATTGTGACAGTATATGAATGTTTATACTATTCTGCAGTCACTCGAACCTCGATTTGCACTCGACTCGCCGACGTACCCACCTTTACGGCCATTATTAACTGCCTTTGCAACTTACTAGAAGAACACGTGGAGAAGACATCTACGACCAATTCGCCAATTTTTCCGAAGACACGGCCGATGGAAGAGAAGAAGGCGCTGAACATCCTGAATGTCTTGTTGCTAGAGAACATACCCGACGCATTAGAAGCGGGAATCATCAGTCGATGGCTCTGCAGATATCCCTTTCCGTGTGCAATAGCTGAGCCTTCCCGCCGGCGGGATGTGGTGATTCTCATGAAAACATGGTGGTCAGATGACGTGGTCATGAGCGCGATTTTCAGTGCGCTTTCCTCGCACCCAGATGGGGTCAAGCAGCTGCGGAAACATGGACTGATGGGCAGCATGATTGAAGAAAATGATCATGATGAGGACGACGGGGACAGTGATGTATGGATGGTAGATGCGGATGAGGCTGGGGGCAATTTTGGACGAACTCCGCGTAGACCTCAGGAGGGAAGTGCCGAAGAACAAGCGCTTCGCCGGCGCAGAAGAGAAGCTATGGTCTTGAGCGATGGCGGACGGCCAATCGGCAATGACGACATAATCCAACGACCTATTAATTGATCTCGGTGAGTTCGTGCTCTCTATGATCTTCAACTTCGCAACACCAAGTCTCTGATCTCAAAACTATTCAGCTACTGTATTTCTTTTTTATGTCCATGATACCCCACGCCAGAAATATGATATGCCATGAATGTTATTTGAACCTCAATATAAAACTAAAGCCCCATCCACGCTGATTTGGCCAAGTGGTCTGTCTTCTTCCGACTGTTCTTGATCACACCAAATGCCTTCAATTCTGAGAGAGCGCCATAGAACAAAGACATTACGACTCGGTCATCGCAGCCATTCGCTTCTTCGGTTTCAAATACACCATAGAAAGCCTGCCAGAGATCATGAACATTCACCAGAGCGCCCGAATCAAGGTACAATTGATAAAGAATTGCGGTGGTGGGTTGCTTGGCTGAGACTTTAGTCACTGTGACATCCGACGAGGAAAGTAGGTAATCAAAAGGAGTAGCCAGGGCGCGCTCAATTGCAAAGCGCGGCCGAGGAGCGAATGTTTCTTTCAATGGATTTCGCAGATCAAACAGGAAGGCTTCATGTAGAAACAGATCTTGTGGGTTGATAAGGGTTTCAGTGAGGTGCACTTGTAAGAGAGCAACCAGTCGGTCGACGATATTGGTATACTCCACGGCTTGTTCCGAGAGATCGGCTTGGCCTTTGCTTAGCCGAATACGCTGCTGGACGACAGTGGTTTTTGTGACGGTGCTGTTGATATTGTATCCACTGCGCAGTGGACCGGACCCCGTGCACGTTTCCAATAAAGTCTTGAGATCTTCTTGAATCATATCGGCTTCTGGACTAATGAGAAATCTCCGGAGACGCACGAGGAGTTCATCCAGCTTGTCAGAATCTAAAGTCTTCGCCGTGGCGACCATTTCTTCCACAATAGTGGACTCTGACAATTCGCCAGAGAGTGCACGAATAGAAAGGTCCGACACATTGGTTTTTTTTGCGTTCTGTGTGTATTGAAGGCAGACATGCACGACACGAACTGCCTGGAACATGTTCCGCATTCTTTGCTGGTTTGCATCCAGGTACTTGGGCATCTCCTGAATGAGATATTCGTCATCTTCTAGCATATCTCGGACTTGCTTTATGGAGCCTTCTTCAACTAGATCTTCACAGAACCTGGGATCATATTAGTTGAGATATAACTCAGAAATTGGAGACCCTTACATTCGGAATGATGGCAGGTTTCTGACAGACTCGCAAAGCAGGGGTTGGGCGAGAATTGTAGAACCCGGGTTGGCTAATAGTACTGCCAGAGGATTTGCGAAGAAATGAGACATGTATGCATACTGTATGAATTAGATTCCTGTATTTAATACTATTGGGGGTAGTTCTCACCTTGACCATGCGACTGAATGCCTCTGGACTTTGGAAATAGTCACTTGTGTTCTCAAACAGAGTGCTGGTAACATTGCGACCCAGCCAAAGATTGGTGTCTGGGTCAGTCTGTAGACTTTCATAGATGCGGTCGACACAGTTTCCGGCCCCTTGGACCTCGAAATGCTTTCCTCGAAGGAGAGCAACACACGAGCGAGGCAGTCTGCCTTCGAACAGCTCTACAGAGGTAGATATACCCAATAGGACTGTGAACGGTATACGGTCGAGCCATGATCTAGTAAAAGGTCAGTTAGGATATCGATCAAAGTCTGGAATGTCAATCGCACTTGAATAGAGACAAGAGATCGGTCAAAAGGCCAGGGTCGAAGGCCTCGCTATCTCGAAGAGCTAGGACCAATTTCCTGGTCCCCTTTCTCTGCACATAATCGTGAAGAAGATCTAAATCGTAACCGAGAAGTCGAGGTCCCTGGTGAACGGTTAGTATGATAATCTGATGTTTTGGTGCGTTCACATACAGCACGATCCGTAAGGAACTTTTGATATCCATCATTACCATCCGTATTTGTAACGGTAGCTCGGATAATGTTTTTCAATGTCGTTTTCAAATTGGGGGCATCGCCTGATTCCAACACCACGACACTGCCTTCTTCGGTCGATATCAATTGACTATTAAGCCGCGATAGCAATCTGCTGAGCGAGGACACGTTCGAACCAACGGTCACCAAAGCTGTAGGAATACATCCATCACACCTAAATCCCTAGTTAGAGCATGTTCATGGATCGCATTGGGATAGGAACATACGTCTGAGGTGAGGTGTCCCTGACAAAGGACAACACATCAGTCAATACTCCAGCGTCGACATCCTCGAGTATATCCTTAAGAGCCAGTGAGCAATTTATCCCTTTGACCACCTGTTATCTTGCTTCACTGACCTGGATCTTGTTTTCTTGCTTCGACCAGAGCTCCTGATAGGTATCGTATCGCCATTGGACGGACTCAGCGTTCTCGTCTCCGTTCAAAAGGGGCACAAAGCGCTGTCGATCAGATTTATTGTCTCTGTCGGCCGTCGACGAGACTTTGCGGCGCTTCGAAGGTCGTTCGCCTGCTGATTTTCCATGTTTGGGCGGTTGGTAGACGTACGCACCCTGTGATGATTTGTTAACGCGCAACCCCAAGGATCAGATCTCAAGACCAACCAGGGTTTGGGACTTGTCATTTGACAAGCCCAAGGTATCGTTCAAACCATCAGTATCCATGCTGCTGCTCGAAAGAACTTGGTTGTCGCAATGGGGATGACTTCAAGGGCGGAAGCGCGACAGGCGCTAAACCTAATCAGGCGATAATTGGTTCTCTTCCGAACTTGAACTTCTTCACTTCTCCAACTTTTCTGGTCGCATTCGATGACCGATTGACTTAGACTTCATGCTGCGCCAGGCTATTCAAAGAGCCCGATGGTGTCAGCATGTGGCCCACAGCCCATCGACACGCGCTCCACGCCGGGTCTTCTCCGCCGTAGCTCCGCGGCGTCTTAATTTTGGCGGACCGAATGACAAAGTCACGTTCTACGAACAAGAATCCCTCGAGAGCAAAACACGACGCAAAACCGACCCCGAAGCCGAAGATAAGGAGGAACGAGATGAGGTCAAAAAGGAGCTCGCGAAGCTCCAAGATGAATTGAAGGTTTTGGAGGAGGGACCTTTCGCTCCCAACAGCCCTTTCATCAAGAGTTTGCCGGAAGAAGACCGGAAAATTGCTTTAGAAGCTCTAAGAAAATTTGATCAGGAAAATCCCAAGCCTGCAGACGAGCCCGGATTGGATCAGGTTTTCGACAAAGAGCTTGATGATATGCTACGAGAGGAGTTCGAAGGCCTTGCGATGGAAGAGGAGAATTGGGAGGATGGCGTCAAGAGTCGGCGAAGAATAGCTGCCAGGAGATCTGCCGCAGCAAAGCGCGCAGGGGCAGAGTCTCATCCCTACGTTATAAAGTTCAACAATTCCCTACGACAACTCCAAGAAAAGATGTCAGACGAGCGGGCTCGACAAGACTTATGGAAGTGGTACCGACGATGCAAGCAGACCATCCCCGGCTTTTTGACCATAATGCCCGAGGGGGCACTCGAAACAATATGGGATTCACAAGCAACAGGAGAGTCCGACCAGGCTACACGCTCAACACATTTACAAACCCTGGTCCGGGACGCTACATCTATCGGTCAAACACTTGCTACACCTCAAATCCTCTTTTATATCACATCCCTACATGACAGTGGCTCCACAAACCTTGCACTCGAACAGTGGGAGGCATATCAAGCAGAGCTTTCCCAGAAGAAGGAGGATTTGGAAGAATACTGGAAGCTCGGAGTGCGATTATTTGCTGCGGACAACAACCCACAACGAGCTCAAGATATTGCTTTGGCTTTCCTGGCAAACGATCGAACTCGTCAGCCACGTGTACTTATCCCTGTCATCACAGCATGGGGAAGGCTGCCTGGAAAGGAAGCTGAAGTAAAGGCTTGGGCACTTTATCTGCAGCTGAAGACATTCCTGGGCTCGGATATGACCATGGAAGACTATGACGAGATCAGCATTGCCCTTCTCACAGCCGGTCGATTGGATACTGCAGTTGCAATTTTCAAGGATATGATGGTGACTGGAAAAGATCCGGCTAATGACTCGACTGCTTTGTACAAAGCCGCGTTAGGTCTGGCTGGTAACCTACATGCATCGAGCATCAACGAAAACGAAGTGAACAAGGTCTCTTTGTCCGCGCTCAAGGTGTTGCCCCGCCAGTTCCAGAATCGGTTCTTCTACGCAAGTTGGATGAAGAAGCTCATTGGTATGGGCGAGGTCGACTCTGCTGCTCTAGTCATTGAACTTATGTATGAGCGGTGTGTCAAGCCTGATAGCAAGCATTTGAATGGAATTATTGCGGGCTGGTTCCGTGACGGGAACGCAAGTGCACGCGATAAGGCAGAGCGACTTGGGTGGGCCATGATCCAGAAGCGCATCGATGTTGTATGGAGACGATACCAACCAGCCGAGAGTTCTCCTCAACTTCAAGTCAAGTATGGGGAGACAGAATCTGTACGCATGCCTCGGTTTATGCAGAGAGAGGTCCCGCCTGCGAGCATCGAGACCTTCTCTATCCTTCTTCTTCATTACACACGTCGAGGCGACGACGACATGGTCAAATACTTGGTCAAGTCCCTTGGGGATGCACATATCAAGCCGAACTCTTACTTCATGAATCACCTTCTATACGCAGAGCTCCGGAAGCAAGACGTGAAGAATCTATGGACCAAGTTCCAGGCAATGTCTACCGCCATCCAGCCCGACGTGGAAACATACGCCTGCCTCTGGGACTGTGCCAAGCTCCAATACGACCGTGGGCGTACTGCCTTCGATGCGGGCTTTCCATCAGCACGTCAGCTCTATGCCAACATGATATCCTGGTATTCCCAGTTATCTCCTCGCACTCAGAAAACCACCCAAGCACAGATTCCTAGAGCTCTATTTGATCAGATTGTGCGATGTTTCTGTCTGTCCAAAGACATCCCCGGCACATTGGTCGTCATACACTCGATGCATTCAGCCTTCGGCTTCACACCTGATGATACCACCGCCCGCATGATAGTACTTCAAATTGCACGACTGGCTGGTGTACCAGCCAATACACCGAAACGACGCCTCCGCCGCTTGTCTTCGACGCCACGAAGCAAAGAAAATATTGGCCAAGTCACCCGTTTGTTAGAACTGTTGGGTGACCGCAAAGCCGAAAACCTGCGATTGCAAGGTTTGAGTCTTGAACAGCTGGATCCTCGTGAGATGGAACAGTACCAACTGGAGATCATGGCTAGTCTACTACGGATTGTGATGAGCCGAGCAGATGCCTTGGATCCAGCTCAAGTCGAAAATAAACTCGAGGTGGCGGCGAAGGAGATGTTGGCCGAACATATCGACTTGGGGGTTCCCATGGGGGTAGGCGATAGCAAGCTTCTGTAATTGACCATATCACCGAGCATTCCAGTTATTTTTGGCTTCATTGCATGGGATTTGGGAAATGGCGTTTGGTTCAGGTTGGTTTTACTCCCAAATTCTGGCTATGTATATTATTTTGTATTTAGACATAACACAGGTACTTATGTACATTGTTTCGCTTTCTCCCTCTACGGCCAGACGATGGGTCGATATCCAATCTCCCGATAATCTTTGATTCAATTGAACCATGACCGGAAATCCCACCAACTCAATGTCGCTGCACGACCTGCAGGCCCTTTTCGCCCAGGCGAGGTCTGGCGGGAACCCGCCTCAACCAGTCCTTGGCCCGCGAGCTGTGTACTGGATGCCCTAGAGCACCGTTCCGTCCCAGCCAGATCCACACCCATCTCATATCCCGATCTGGGATACACCACCACAACCGATGATGTCTTACGCCAGTCAACTACAACCCATAGCCAGATATCCCTATCCCCAATCTGCAGGCTCAGGTTATAACCCATTTCCACTTTCAATGGCAGTCCTGGAAGAATACACGGCTGCTTGGCTAGCTGTCCGATAGAATCCGTTTCGAGAACTGCAATCTCCTAGGTCAGTTAACCTAACCAGTCTAATCTAGCCTAAGAATCCAGTTCTGCCAGCCCATGTCCAAAGCAAGAAAATCCTACCTGGGCACTACAAGCCCTAGAAGGTGAAAGCGTCTTCATACCCTAGGCCTTGCCCTTCTATTTTTACCTTTTAAAACCCCCAATATCACTCATTTCTTATTATTTTTTTCAGTCTTTCGCCAAATGAGCTCGTATATCAGACTCTGAGTATAACCTCGGAACAAGACTCCACTATGAATCCTGGAGAGAGGTCTGCCGTCGATGATCACCCTGGTTTGGTCCAGACGGGCCACAGCCTGATGGATTAGTATCTCCATGGCCAGGCTCTCGGTGACCAAGTAACTTAACACGTCTAGTGCAGGGTCTAGTGCATCCCATGATGGTATGTTGGTTCGAACGCTAAATAGCTTCCAGATCGACGCTCAAGGATTCGCCCTCCTCGCAGATTCTACCAATGCATTGTGCAGCCTCTAGGCATAAGCTCCTATATGATCTCCGGTCCCAATTCGCAGCGAAAGCGTAACTGACTTTATTTCATCTTCTACTTGTTCTTGATTACCTCCACAATGAAGGCATTATCCACGATGGTATGGTAATTTTGGAATTTGTTCTTATTATTCCTCAACGCGTTCTCTCTAGACATACAAGAAAATACTGTTATACTCGGTATTGAAGATCCTTCAATCCTAGCTGATTTTGAGAAGAGGTATCCAATCCTAGTCGGAAGATTGTTGGGGACATGTTCTTAAAAGGGCGTCTATTTTACGGCAGAGATTCACAGAAGCAACACTCGGACGCCACTCACATCGCTGAGATGATTGCGCTTCTTGGAACACCAAGAGAGATGCTGCAGAACAGCTATACTACAGATTCCTTTGATACCGAAGGTACATTACCTAAAAGAACCCAGTCCTCTAGCGCTCCCGATACTAAAGAAATTAAGGTAATTAGAAGGGAGACGTTCCAATACCCAAGAACTTTAGAGCAGCCTGAGGAAAATCTCCAATGTGAACGGCGGCAACTCTTTCTTGAATTCATGTGGATAATGCTTCGGTGGCGACCAGTCGCTAAGGTCGTAATTGAAGCTGGCCTTGAATTGGCCGGTTCGTGGAGTCATTTTGATAGGCTTTCTGAGCAAGCTCACCCATAACTGGTACAATAATATAATTCCTCATAAAAAACCTGTAGCCCCAAAACCCCTAACAATGATAGTGTATTTCGAACCATGAAAGTACAAATAACACCAGAAACAATGCATATCTATTTCTTGCCCTTACCCTTCTTCTTTGCGCTTGGCGGAGAAGCAGGCGTATTCGAAGTTTCCGCCTCCACAAGAACGGCATCGTCATCGCTGCCCTGGACAGAAACAGGTGCAGCAGGCGTCGCGGATGCAGCCTCGAAGGATTTGGTTGTGCTAGTAGTCTTAGCTGCGTCGGTAGAAGCCGCCGAGCCCTCATTCAACTCTTTCATGAATCCCTCCTGGATACTGGTCTTCTTTTTGCTCCACCACTGGCGCTCCTCTGCCAATTTCCTTTGCTGATCGTCCATGCGCTTGCGGTAGATATCGTTATTCATCATTTCGTTGGCGGACTGGAAGATAGTCTGGCCCCAGCCAGGGACGTATGCGTTTGCCTGTTTGGATTTTGATTAGCAAAGCATAAAGTATATATAATCATTTGTTCGCCAAGAACAATGATTTATTGGGCGATGGAGAACGGGATTCATCATACCTCTGAAACCACATCCTTGACCTCGTCTTCCATCTCCTTCTCCGCGCGCTGGAATCGCTGCCAGAGATCATCACCGACACTACCGCGTTGAACGAGCGTCGTGAGAGCTTGCTTCTGGCCGCGCAGTGCCATAATGCGACGGATGTCTTCAGCTGCGCGACGGAGAAGAGAAGCCTTGAATATAGAGTCGGGAATGGCGGGGGCCTTCTCATTTGTGGAAGTTGTAGAGGGTTCAAGGTGGAGGAGAGAAAAGTAGATATCGCGCTGGAGATGGGCAGGGAACCATGGCTCTAGAGATGCTGCCTTGTCTAGAATTATTCACAAATCATATATTAGCCAAGGACAACTGGACACGCCGGCGCGCGAAATGGTTGGATGTAGAGAGATTGTGGGGTTCTAAGGATATTTCACATACGAGACTTGCGCTTGCGATAGAGAGAGGAGAATGTGGCAAGCGATCCCAATAGAATGCCTAGGTAGGCAATTGGGACGGCGAGACTGAGCCAGTCTACGTCGAACATTGCGGCGATGTGGTTTTTTGGGACAGGGGTATATCAAAGGGTTGAAGGTCCGGAGGAGACAAAAATATTCAAGCTGTCATTACCAGTATGAAGGTGAAATCCAAGAAAAGAAGGGCCTTGAAGTGGGCGAAGGTGAAGCTCGAAAGGCCAGGGTGTTTAGTGGGTCGCGTCACATGTTCACTCCCCAAGTATATGAAGTGGTAGATCTTATAAACACAGTTACAAAAAGAACATTTTAAGACCAGTATTTCCTCATAGTCTACATACATTTCCGATGTCAAATGACCCGCTAAAACTAATTTTTGCATAAACAATTAAGAAAATTGGTGATTGACACATTTGCTCCCCCGGTCCATCCATCTCGCCACAAAGAAACGAGAAAAAAAAACAAACAAACAAGAAACCATCGCCAGATCAAAGGGGAATATGAACCGAGTCAACATATTGACAGAGTAAGAAAAGGGACAAAAAAAAATAAAAGGGTGGAAACTATGTGGGATACCCATCAAATAGCTCTCACTGGAAACTCAGGTTGGCCAAGATTTCTTTAGTCTGTTGGCTGATAGGACCGATCTCTTGCATCTCCTGCATATCTTCCAGGACTGCATTGTATGTTTTGCCAAGACCATCGGCAACGCGAGTACGGTTCCATTCTCCACGCTTGTGCCACACGTAGTCCATCAGATTGGTGTTGATTTGTTCTAGCTGCTCCACTGAGAAGCCGCTGGTTGACAGGGTCAGCTGCGTGTGCAAACGCTCAACAACCTCAAGATCGAGGACGAATGGCTCATGGGGTTCCTCATTCAGGATCGACTGCAGGTTAGCCGAAGCATTGGCTCCTGGCATGTTGGGTGCATCGAACAGCGGGGGTTGTGGCTTCGACTGCGACTGGCTTCCATTCAAACCACTGTTCTCCTGGGTGTCTGCATTGCTAAGCAGTGAGTCCCGAGGATGTGGAGAAGGCTGGCTGCTGTCGTTTTGCTGCGTGTCAGGCAGGTGGTCTTCCTGCGAAATACGATCGGGATATGGAGTAAGGTCGGGGTATTCGGTTCTCAAGACAGGAGGGCTTTGAGTGTGGTAGGTTTGATTTGACAGATGCTCGGAGGATTTCTTGTCAGAGGTTGTCTGAGTAGTGGATGCTTCATTGGTATAATCGGCTGGCTGAGATCCGGGAGCCATTGGGGTCATAGGGCCTCGCTGAGAGAAGCTAGAAAGACCAGATTCTCGACGAATCTGCTGAGAAGGGGCAGTGTGGGAGTAAGGAGGCTTCGGCTGCGCAGACGGCCCGAATGAGCTTCCCTGAGTGTCTCTACTGCCCGAGTGATCATCAGAATTGGACATGAAAATGTCGCCATCTCTATCTCCATGGGTACCATTGCTCACGCCGACAGCATGGGAACCAAACTCGTTGAGATCCGAGCCACCGCCTTGATGATCTCCATTGGCGAAACTCTTGAACTGGGATATGGGAGTTACGGGGCGCGAGGCTGCTTTTTTATCATCCCCATCATCAGGGAACGCCTCCTCGAGTTGGACCGAGCCAGTCAAAAGGCCCGATTCAGTGTTACCGTGCGACACATTAGTAGGCCCAGGAATGGGAGAAACTGCGTTCTCCACCTGGGCACGTTTCTCACGCTCGGCCGCCTCCTTTTCGCGAGCCATCTCACGCAGATAAACCTGCTCACACTCTGCCATGAGAGCTGGTTCGGCTACCATAACACCAGCAATATCAACTTCGACATTAGTCAAAAGTTCGCTCGACCGCAGGATGCGTTCTGGGTCACCAGTCTGACGAGCATCTTTGACCATTCGCTTGATATCCGCCACAAAGTCGATAGCGCGTTTGTAGTATCCGTTTGCAAGGCGTTTCTCAATTGTCACGATCTCCAGGTTGTAGTAGAACTTCCCAGTGGCAGTTTCACGAAGACCCAACACACCATGTTTGTCATATGCTTTTTCATAAGGCCGGAAGGTATTTTGTTGATCCGGGGGAAGATCGCTGGTAACAATGTTGGGATCTTCTTCCTCCCACAAGTATCGGATTTGGGATTCATCGATCACGCCCGACCTGAAACGCTTGTATCTCTTGACCTGATCCATGATAGGTTGAATTCGAGTTTTCAAAAGATTCAAGGATATGTAATCTTTCTTCCTCTGGGCCTTTATCTCCTCCTTGGTGGGTTCCGCCTTGGGCTTGGGAGGTGGAGGTGGCGCGAGTTCTAATTGTTCCAGTTGACGAAGTTTGCGATTTTCGGGGTTCGGGAATCCTTTCGGGGGAGTCTTGACGAATTCAATAATTTTCCCAAAGAATTCACGACGCGCATCATGATTTGGAGCGGATAGATCGTACTGGTTCTTCTTGGAAAAGCCGAACATGTTCTTCAGTAAACCATCATCCACTTCCTCTTCTTGTGATTCAAGGATACCAAGCAAAAGAACTGGATCAGAAGGTGGCACCGACCGCAGAAGACTCATGAAGGTAGAAATGACAGTAGGCCCGACAGTCTGGAACCACAATTGGATATTGGGAATGTAAATCACACTCGGCTTATGTCGCTTGACCTCTGTGAATAGCTGGATAACAGCTGCCTCTGGGGAGCGGGTTGAGTCACTTAGCAAAGTGGGCAGATCGAAGGCCTGCACATGCAGGCCCTCAAACACATGCAGTAGCGCGGCCGCAAGGTATTGCTGGCCCATGCCGTGGGGGCCCCGAAGGAGCAGTCGGGGTCGGAAGACACGCGATCGATCAAACTCCTGCAAAAGGAGCTCTCGGGTAAAGCCTGCACCATCGTCAGGCTCTTCATATTGAGCCTCCTCGAGAGCAGTAAGTTTCTTTCGCTGTGGAAGAATCTCAGACAGCAAAGACTTGATTTCGGATAATGGATGACGAAGTAGGGGTTCAATGTTCGGAGGGAGGGCAGTCGCACCAGATGAAGTAGACCGCTCTGAAGAGGGCACCATCTTCTTGATTGCCAGCATGAAATCTTTGGGGGCGACATCAATTGTTTTCGGATCAATCACAAGCTTTTGGTCTGATTTGTAGATTTGGGGGTATCTTCTTTGTACGGCATTGATTGCAGCCTCAGTGCAAAGCGCTCGTAAGTCAGCACCGCCATAACCCTTTGTCATATCCGCTAGTTCATCTTTGATGTTGCCTGGAAGAGGAGGATCCCATTCCTTGGTGTGAATGTCAAGAATAGCACGACGTGCCTCGATATTAGGCAGCGAGAAATAAAATTCACGATCAAAGCGACCAGGGCGACGAAGAGCAGGATCAACGGAGTCAGGTCGATTAGTGGCACCGATGACAACCACTTGACCACGACCATCCATGCCGTCCATCAACGCAAGTAAGGTTGAGACAATCGAGGCATGGATCTGTTCTTGTTTACTCGATCTCACGGGAGCCAAACCTGATATAAAATATTAGCGACGGCAAACGATGCGTTCAGAAGGGTTTGTCTTACCGTCAATTTCATCAAAGAAGATAATGCTAGGCTGATTCTTGCGAGCTTCCTCGAAAAGAAGCCGAAGTTGTCGCTCAGCCTCACCGACCCATTTGCTCAATGCATCCGCACCCTTTCTCATGTAGAATGTGACTTTGCGTCCTTCTGAGCTAACGCTGTTGGCAAGAGCTCGAGCCATAAGCGTCTTTCCGGTACCAGGAGGACCGTGGAACAAAACACCACGAGGAGGAGTGATTTTAAAACGCTGGAAAATTTCTGGGTACAGGAGCGGCAAAGAAACCATCTCTTTCAATTGGTCGATGTGCCCTTGCAAACCACCAACATGGTCAAAGTTGACATTCATGTCAACTCCAAGGGGATCTGCGTCAGCCAAAGCCTGCTTGTTATTGAACTTGCCGAGGTTTGCAGGCGTGCCGGACGAATTCTGAGCAGGGTCAGCCGACTGGTTGTGAGTAGCTGCAACTCCAACACCAGGAGCAAGACCAGTGCGATTTGGCTGTTGGGCACCTTCATCATCACTGCTATCGCTGTCAGCTCCGCCGACCGCAGTAGGGCCACCAGGAATACCGAGAATTGCTGAATTACCACCGCCGCCGAATGGACCTAATGTGGAGAACAAAGTTCGCTGCCAGCCTCCACCTCCGCGACCACGCCGGGATGGAGAGCCGGTCACTTCGTTATCGGTGTCTTCATTAGGTTGGTGCATTTCAGGCCGAATGATGCGATAATCAACGTCCTTTCGGTTGCGACGCGGTTTCTCGTACACGACTGCTTGCTTCGCACGGCGACGGGCACGACCAGTAAGGTCTTCCAGTTCTTCAGCAAGTTCTTCTGCCTCCTCTGAGGGTGCGCGGGTTCGAGAAGGCCGTTGGCGTAGGCCAGGGCGCCGACTGGCAGAGCTATCCTCGGCTTCCTCGCGAGCTTGGATTTCTTTGCGGGGAGATGCACGCGATTCAGGCTCAGAGTCTTCCTCCTCATCATTCGACGGCTCCTCCTCTGGCTCGAAATCACTTTCTTCATTTTTGTTTTTGCGCTGTGAGCTTCGGGATGGCTGCTTACGACTGGATCGACGTAGTTGTGCTTCTTCATTCGTCTCCGCGTCTTGCGTGGCAGTCTCCTCCGGACCTTGTTCGTGTGAGAGCCTGCTTCGTCGCCGAGTTGTTGGGAGTTCCTCGGTGTCTTCGAAATGATCATTCTTTGCATCGCCATTTTCTGATTCAGGAACGACGTCTTCATCCGGCATTTCCTCGTCAATTGGGTCGTGGTTTCCATCATTCACTGGCAATGTATCACCTTCACCGCCGCCTTGAGGAACGTCACTTTCCACTATTTCCATTTGCGAGCCCTGAATAGTCGTTTCGTTGATGACACGCTCGACATCCTCATGCTCTTCGGCGTCTTCATCCTCTTCATCAATGATCGTGCGCTTGGCCATGCGGTCGACTCTCGCAATACGGCGAGACGGTGTTGGAATTTCGGCTTCTGGAGTATGTGTACCTCGCCCAACGGTGTGTATGTGACGACCAGAGTTGGTAAGGGCGTAGATATCCTCTGAAGCATCACGGGTACGGCGGGTTACACGTTTAGAGAAAGCCAAGTAATTGGGCGGGAGCTTCAACTTGATGACGGCGCTCTTGCGTGGGGAAGGATCTCCAGTCTCATCTTCACCATCATCGTTGATCAGCTCTTCGTCCGAATCGGGTTCCCCGTAGTGCGGGCGACGGCTCTGGGTGGTCCGTCGACGCGCCGTTCCTCTGACATTGCGCTCAACTTCCTCCTCCGATTCTTCTTCCACCTCATCGAAGTCAAAATCCTCAGACAGGTCTTCATCCTCTGAAGTGAGACCGTCGTCTGAGCTGCGTCGTCTCTTCTTTGGGGCCGGCCGCGACTTTTTCTTGGGGCTTGCCTTCGACTTCCGGCCGGTCGAACGCGAATAGCGAGCGTGGTCGCTGTAGTCCTCGTCATCGGAGTCGGACTTGATGGCGACCTCGTCCAGAGTACGCTTTGCGCCACGAGCCATGGCGCAGTTTTGGTGATTAGGGGATCACTTTTGAAACCACAAAAGTCAGCACAAATTGCTCCAATCTGGGGAGTTCAACGAGGACACGGTGAGAGGGGTCGAAGGCCCAAGATAACGAGCAAGATACAAAGAGATAAATGGCGGGCCGTCGGCGTTGCGCGATGCGGGCAGGAGGGACAACACTTACGAATGGTTCAGTTGTCGCCAGCAACAGCTGGACCACTCGATCAAAGGGAAAGAATATGCCTGTCACAGCAGCAACCTTGACACTTTCTTCCCGACAATCGCTGATCAATGTTACCGGAGACGGCACGGTGGTGGAGCGCAATTGGGGCAAAGGTGGAAGGGTCTCACGGACTCGGGAACGCGTGGGAAAACAAAAGGGTTGGAACGCTATCAGCCACCAGGACAAAACCGCAGTACACGGGAAGAATTGTTGAAAGTAAAAGAAAGTAGAAGACGATGGGAACTCGAGGAACAAAGACTTCAGGGAAGAAGGGCGGAAAGGACTCGCGCTCAATGGGGCTGACTGCCTGAATGGATCAGCCACCTATTGTGGCGCACCCCATTAGTCAACAAAGCGCACGTGCCATCTCTCAATGGGGGGAATTGCTTCAATAGCCATTGGCACCCTTCAGCCCATGAATCAAGGCCCCCATGAATCGAGCTATGATAGTGCTTCATTCTACTCCCGAATTGGTTAAATGGATTCTTTCGATCATTTTGATGGCCCAATACGGCAATATTCAGGATTGATGAAGGTGGGGGGATGACACGATACAATGATGACAGGAGGTGTCAGAGGGCAATTTGGGACATGAAGAAGACGAGAATAGGGCCCTTTGTTTTTTCCTTTCCGTTGCCTTTTTTTCTGCGACGCTCTCGACTGGACCTGATATCATGTGCCGCTGACTCAGCGGTGGCTCGTGCTGCCTTGAAGATCTAAACTCCAGGACATGCAAGCCAATCAAGAATATATACTGCCACCTTTCTAGTTCAATTTGTCTTATACTGTATCTCCAGCTTTGATATAATGACATCTTTATTGATGAAATCTCATCCATGTCGTACCGAAGAGGCTATGAAAGCCGTAAGAAGCTTTCACTAACATCTTTCATAGGTTAGTGTCTCCAATATCTACCTTGACAAGGCCTCTGGCGTTTGCCATCTTGATATCAAACTGCTTTTTGCGGGAATAATAATTCTTGGAATAGCAATGAATTCTGTTATCTATAGTGTCTATAGCTCTATAGCTCAACCGTTGCATCTCCAACTCTAAGCAATAGTATCAAAAGCATCATTTCACGAGTAGCCATCTAGATCTTTCCGATAATTTTTCTCCATTTGAATCGCTTTGGCGCCAGATCGACATGCTCAACGTTGTTATCCCTTAACAAGCGCGCGACAAGGTGAGAAGATAATCTTTCGTATCTGGGCTCTCGAGAGTCACTCTCAGCGCATCTCTAATGTTGCCCTTCTCTTCTGTGGTGCAATGCTTTCAGGTCCATTTTGAGTAAGCATGTGGCAGTTGAAAAGATGTACTTAGCTTCTATCTCGACTTATTTTCGATGTATTATGAGAAAGCCAATAAATTGACACCTGAGGGATCAACGCCAAGCCGCCATACCCGAAATGGAACGCGAACTTCAACATCACCTAGCTCGTGTCCCTGGAAATCAACGAAAAAGAAGGCATTAACTGCTTTGAATCACAATATGTTTTCACACTCAGCTCGTCGGCTTACAGCAGCTGCGATGGCTTTTCAATCCGCTCGAGCTCCCATGAGCAGACGCACTTTCACTTCCACACAAGCCATATCCAACTCATCTCAGAAGCCAAGTGCATATAAGGAAGGGGTATGTACAGGTTTTTTTTTTGTAATGTTAAATTGGAATATTCTGATTCCCTACCTAGATGAACCAATATCGAACCTTTACTGGCCCCTTTGCCAAGGTCTTCTTGGGGGGCGTGTTCGTCTATCAAGTCCTCTATTGGACCTGGTTGAAATTGGAGATGGATGAGATCAAGGTGGCAAAGAATGGTGAGATCAACAAAAGTTAATGCATTACCCCATCATGCATGTCGCTCACCTTTCCCACAGAGAAAGTGGCCGTGTTAGAGAAAGAGGCCCGGGAGTTGACTAGCACCCAGAAATGAATCTGATCTTGAGAACACTTGAGATAACCTGTACCATATTATATTGTGGCTTTGAATAATGCCATGACACTTCCAGGATTGGAGATACATTGTTTTGATGATCTAAATAAACCAAACATTGCAGAATATTCTTATTATATTACGACACCAGGATGTCAATACTCAAAAACCTAGCATCTCACGCCGCAGAATACTTGCGCTTCCGCTCGCCAGTCGCTGCAGTTTTCCGACTATGGTCAAAAGTCTGTACGGCAATATGCTTGGTCTGATCCATCTCGTCTCGATCAAGCGAAGAAGACGGGAATCGCCAGTCCTGACCTCTCTCTCCTTTTTTGAAATGCTCAATATCAATATGATTGAACCTCTCATCTGAGGCCTCGGGGCCATGATTCCTTAGCGGGACTCTGCAGTTACAGAACCCACACCAGAAATGCGACTGGCCTGCTAGATCGAGCCGATTATTGCCAGTCGAAGCTGCCACTTGATATTCATGGACCCCATGCTGGTGCAGGTGGTGGGTGTATGTCTCGGGTCGATAGAACAGTCGTTCGCATGAGGCGCCTGTTTGCATATCATGTTCTGTGCAGAACCAACTTGGCACACTGAGATGCTGGGAGCTCTCGTGGCGCTTCCAATCGGCTTTGCTGCCAAATGACTTGGCGCAGTGAGGAAATGTACAGCCGTAGGGTCGTTCGTGACGCTTTTGGTGCTTCCTGATGACGTTCATGGTTAATACCGTGATCAGAATACGGAGGGGTTTGGAGGTGGCTTACTTCATTTCACAGCGGAGCCGGGTTTGCTTTGGGCACGCGTCACATTGGAACCAGCCGTGTTTCTTGCTATCAGGATCTTGTGCGGTGGCTTCGTTGTCGTCAGATAATCGTTCCAAGGCCACCGAGAGCACCTTTTGCAGCATCTGCCGCTGAGGCTGGGAAAGTTGAGCTGCGTCAGTCTCGAGGTCGATCCCCTCGTCGGTATTCTGACTTAATCTCCGCCCGCGACTGTTCATCATTTTCGTCATGGCGTTGATTAAATTATCAGCTGCGTCTGTAACTGATCCATCGGGCCTTGTGATCCCTCGTTCAGTGGGTGAGGTTTGACTCGTGGACAACCCCAGAGAGGTAAAAGCGGGGAATTGAGAAGGTACAGAGTCTACGAGAGACGGCATACCATATTGAGAGGGTCTCGGCGTGGCAGCACCAAATGTGAAGATATCGGTGTCCTGTTGCGACCTGGAACCATATTCTGGCTCGATATCGGGGGTTGACTGGACGGACATCTCGTCTTCCTGCGCTTCGAATGCCGAATTATCTCTTGGGCTACGGTTGTCGAGGCTCTGTTCTGGACGGCGGAGAATGACTTTTTCATACCAATCCATGGACCTGTTCAGAAATTAGTGGTTGGAACATTGGATCTGTCATTTTTAAACTTACCTTTTCAGGAGTGTGTCCCCATCCTCTTCATGATGCATCCGGTTCAGGTGTTGCTTGAAATTATCCAAGCGCGGCCACCTCTTGTTAGGACGCGGGCAGTTTGTCCCGAAACACATGTACATCATCTTGGGCCCACGCTCGGGCTCTTTATTGTGAACGCACTTCTTATGACGGGCAAGATCATTGATGGTGCCAAACCCGTCCTTCCGCGGGCAATTTGGCACGTCGCATTTGAACAACTTCTTGTGGCGAGCCTCGTGTTTCCTGTGAAAGTTAGTTTCCTATCATCAGAATGCTAAAAATTTCAAATAACAGGACATACCTCTTGTCCGAGGGGCATTTCCCAACCCACTTGCACGATGGATGCTCGCATCGCATTGAGGCATCAACCAGCTGCGATGGCGAGCCCATAAACTCCGATGTGTACGATGCCTCAGACACAGATCCATACTTAGGATGGTCAAACGAAGGCCCTAACTCAGCGGACATATTGTCTGTCATGTCCATCTGTGGGCTCGATGAATCCATGTTGTACGAAGAAGCAACAACAGATTGCGTCGCACAGCTAGCCCCACCGTACCCGGAATCAGCAGAGTGATAGCTATCCATATATTGGCTCCCGCTCTCAGAAGGCTCGCTATACTGTTGCGAGAAGCAGCAGTCCTGATCAGGCATCTGGGCAGGCATGTTCATATGTGGGATGGACGAGGTGGCTGGGACACCGGTGACCAGCAGCGGATTCCAGGCATCTTGGTCGCCTGTCAGACGGGAGTGAGTATACTGGGAGTAGTATAGGTCTCGGGAGTGTGAAGGCCACTGGCTTAAGAGTGAGTGGTGAAGAGTTGGATCGAGTGATCCGAGTTGGAGGTCTAGTAGTGGGTTTGCGGCGTCGAAGGGGAGAGTTGAGGATTTAGGTTCAGACAGATCGTGTCCTTCGTTTCCAACCATGATGCCTTGAAGGATATCTGTGGAGTCATTCCAGCCCAGCTGTGTTTCCTGGTAGAGTAGAGTTAGATTGACAGCCGCGGGGTCATGTAAGCAGGGCACGAACCTCCATAGCTATATAATAATGTAATATAAAGAAAGTGATAATGTTCGTAAAGTCGAGGGAAAATAACCAGTCAGATGGGAGGGGCACAGTATTAAAAGGTTCACGCATGCAAATGCCAAACCCTACACGCGAGAGACACGCAATCTCCACACCCTCGCCCCGAGCCGGTTGACTTCACCACGCGATAGACAATTCAAGGGTTGGAATGTGTTAACCGAAACTGCATTGGAAGTATGCTCAAAAAGGATATAATCTAAAAAAGAAAAGGAAGAAAAAAGCAATACAGAAATCCAAAGAAGTAAAAGCTAAGACAAAGTTCACCCTCGCGTGTTGCCAGCGTGGAATGCAACATGTCATCCCTTGATTGCACAGCCCACAGCCCGACATCTTCACCCGGGCAAATACTCTTTAAACAGCGCTAAATTGTGAATATATTCCATAAACATGCGGCTGATAGTTAACATTCAATAACGGCTCAAGATCATATTCCCTTGACCAAGCCTCGTCCGGTTCACGATCGGCTGCGGGTACCCCGTCATCTCCTGGATTCCCGGGGTTGGTTCAGCCCGCTAACACAATCTCAGATAGATAGGTAGTATACACGTATCACACACCCACACAGATAATGTCGTTAGTCCTGCACGAGGCATGCAAGACAACTCCAGCCCCTCATGAAGATCTTACGATTTACCTTCAAAGGAGAGGAGGGGCTGCAAGGAAGTAAGGACCAGATTGGGCTGTGACAGGACAGACGATCGGCATAGCTGATCGGCGACACAGGCCATGTTCGCGCAAGGGATGGATAATAAAAGCGCACTTTTATACGCGATAGCATGTTATGCAGTTTCGAGTTTAGAAGCCAAGGGGGGTTTGAAACGAGCTGAATTTACTCCGTATATCTTGACCTGATATCTACTCTCTGTCTCAGATTACCATCTTTACATGTGGACTTTTATGTTATGAACCATGGAACCATGTGTAGGTGGGAACAGCCTAGTACGTAAGAGGAAAAGCCAAAACATAATTCTGATCTCTCATATGCTATGCACATCGCCGTTTAGTCTGAAACAAAATTCCTGAGCTGAAATATGTAGATACTGCATACGCTTATTTTTTTTTTTTAAAAAAAAAAGGGAGCATGTTAAATTATCATCATAGCCATCATTCCAGAAATGCATAAGATTAGGACCTGCTTGCATAGCTCTCCTGATAGAAAAAAAAAGATAGGTATAGGAATTCCTCCTAGTGATCACCTCCATCTATTCCGATGCAGCTGATGTGAAAGAATTGACAATAGAACAATAGAACGAAGAAGGGGAATAAGCAGTGGAAAAAAATTGAAAAAAAGAAGGGTCAAAAGGCGATCCCAAGGGAGCATCGTATCTATCATCACATTTGGGAGGGACATCCAGAAGAGTAAGTTGCAGAAGTGTAGGGGATGTTGGACTCCATAGGTTGGTAAGCCGGGTAACTCCCGTCTACAGGGTATAGAGAGGGAGGGAGACACTGAGCGAGAGGATACGAGTTCTGCAGCATGGGATCTCCCTCGGGGGATCTCGATCTGGGAACGGTATTATAAGGCGGTGGGTACGTCACCGAGTTCTGATGCAGGGGATAGGCCTGGGCTTGTGCTGGGTGGAGTGTCATTTGGCCAAATTGGCCTGTCGAGTGCGTGTACGCCGGGAACTGATCAGGGGTAAGAGAGTCCGTGATGGACTCGGGCTCCTGTGAAAGTTCGCCGCCGGAGATGGTAGAGTAATTTGTCAGCGGAACGTTGTTGATTGAGAACGCAGGGTTGGCGGGAGTGCTAGTGTTTCGGATCGCATATTGCGGCTGCAGATGGGTGGAGGCCGTTTCGAGTACTTCGCGTCCATGGTGATATGGCGCGACAGAGGGATAAGTTGCTGACGATCCGCGGATCGGCTCCACTTGGCTGGGGTAGGCGACATGGGTTGCGGTGCTCGGCTTCGCTAATCGTAAAACGGGCAGGGCTAATTGCTCCAGGTGTTTGCCAAGGTGGACTGACAACTTTCTCCACTCGTTACAGACATTCCCGCAGAAGCGGCATGGCTCCTCCTGGGGGCCTTGGGCGGTGTCATGCCGACATTTCTCGACCATTTGCCATAATCGCTCAAGCTCCTGCTCCCTTCGGCTATTCGGCACAGTCTCAGCCTCTGCAGTGTTAGATGCTTTGCCCGTCTTTTTGATCTTGGGCTCTGGCATTTTGTGTTCCCGAACCAAATGCTGAACGAAATTGTCCTTCCGGTAGCATTTGTGGTTGCACTCGGGGAATGCGCAGGTCCACCACTCCAGGTGCCGGTGCTTCTCGTTCTCGTGGCGAACCCAGTCTGCTTTGCGCTTGAATGACTTAGGCTCGGTGCAGTGGGGGAATGTGCAAGTAAACGGCTGCACATCTTCCTGAACATGTTTGGACCAGTCGGAAGGTTTTTGGAAGGTTTTGACTTCGAAGCAAATTGGGCACTCAAACCGGGCGGGAAGACGACTGACCGGCGGAAGCGGCACACCCGGAGGGAACTGTGCTGCCGGCCCCGTACCATCGTCCGGAGCATACTGCTTCTCGTGTCCGTAACTAAAGTTGGTCACTTGGAACTGGATCTGCCCTGCCTCCGGATCGTTGGAGCCCTTATAGTCTTGCAACAGAGTGGGCTGCCCACCCTGAACAGTACAATAGTTGCCAGATTTACAAGTGTGGTTGGCAGTTGCAATAGAATGCTTCTGCTGCAAACCAACCAAAATCTTGTATCGACGGTTTTGCTCATGTGCTAGACGGTGAATCAAAGCTGGCTCAAGCCTTGGATTCAATTGCATGATCTGCGATCTGAACCCTTCGATTGTTGGCACTGGCAGACTCTGAATAGCAGGGAAATCCATCACGACGCCTTTGTTATTGCCGGTGTCAGCATCGTTCTCATCGTCGGCGCTTCCAGTGTCAGGGCCCAGAGGTGTACTTCTGGGTGTTTGGTCGGCGTCTGAACTGGCTCGAGGCGATGTGATGTTTGGAACTGGTGGACCACCATGAGCGGTCATGAGATTTATTAGCCCGGGGCTACTTGGTCGGGGAATCTCGCTTCTGCTTCGAACTCGGCCCTTGAATTGAACGTTCAAAGAATTCCTCTCTTGATTCGGCGAGGGTGCAGGCGACACTGCTTGGACAGGCTGGCTACCCCCGACAGCGACAATTTGGCTGGTCATTGAAAGAAGTGCGTTGCTCAAGCTTGGCGACCGCGGATGACGACGCAAGAACCCATTTCGTGGTGAGTTACTCGGTTTTGCCGGTGAGTCCCCTGTATCACGCTGCGGAAGGCCAGGGTAGCTATTAGATTGACCGATGGAGAGGTCAGATGCTTGGCGCTTCAGAATTGACGATGCCTGCAAAAATTGACGCTTAAACAGACTGGTGCGTTTCTTGGGTTGTTCGGTAAAGGAAAAATTGTCGAGCGATGTGACAACATTGATAATGCTATTGTTATCAATTGTTGCCGCGAGCGATGCCGTTTCGAGATCTCGCACACGTCTATTAAAAGCTATCATAGCGTCGGTAGAGCTGTCCGGCTGCATCGCTTGCGATCTGGGTGTCGCATCGCGAGGGGGGTCATGCCAGGGGTAAAGACAGATACTTTCCTCTGCGCTGGTCGGGGAGAGTGATGAATAGACCTCGGGGGTGCTGCGATGATATCTGCCAGGCTCATCTACATCGGCCGAGGGCTCGTCGGAGTAAGTGCCAATGCTTGCTTCATCTTCGCTGAGGTCTTCGCTGCTTTCATGAACCAATACTCCGGGTCCAGGGAATCCATCTCCGGTACGAGATTTTAGATTGAAATAGTCTTCTTGTTTCAAAGGGTGATCCCCGGTACTCCTCGCTCGAAGTCTCCTGGAAACATGGTGTGGGCGTGGACGCGGTGGACTAGGCGAGTCCCCGGCGTCACTATTGGCTGCGCTCACAGAGACAGACCAGTGGGAGATGCCCTCGTTTTTCTCATCCCTTTGTCGCTGAACAAAGACGTCATTAGGACTTGACACCAGTTCGTCTCCACGAGACTTTGGGTCAACGCCAGCTAGGTGAGTCGATGAGTTTGGAATCCACCCGCCGTCCTCGGATCGCTTCACGGGAGCAGAAGAGACCGAGTGACGATCGCCATCGTCTTCGTCTTCCAGCTCGCTCGGATTAGCAGATAGGTGTGCAAAGGAGCCGAGACGTCTTTGCGGTGACATGCTGCGTTCCTTGGGCGAATCGCCTCGAGAGAAGGTTGTAATTTTGAAGACGGGGCTTCTTCCCCTGGTTGCGCCCGACGCCAGCTCCTCGCTCAACTCTCCGTTCGGCAAAACGCCGAGTCTAGCTGGTTCGGTGCTTGCATCAAGGACACCGAGGCCAGACTGGTACGATGTGGTAATTGATTGCTGTATGCTAGGATTGCCATGAGGTTCTAGACTTGTCGGGGTGGATGATGGATTCAAATTCGGATTGTGGTCCGAGCTCGTCCACTGAAAGACATTCGGTGCCATGGACGAGCCCCATGCCGGGTCGATGGGCACATTGGGTTCCCCAATCCTGTACGATAGGTCCTCATTCTGCCAGGTCGAACCACTACCCAGTTCGATATCTTTTGGTTCCACAAAGACACTTGTATCAGAAATAGGCGAGGTACAAGCGCTTGGGTCCGTGTGATCCTTTGCTCTCGGGTCCAAGTAACCCTGAATTGTGGAGTCGATCCGAGCGTCCTCATGAGGGGACGAGCCAGGTCCCGTACTGTGCCCAGGACTCCCCCGCGATGGCGTTAGTCGAATGGCACTGGCCCGAAAGTAGATTTCCTCCGGATCGGATGCGGCTGACAGGTAAGGATCGGGAGCATAGCGATCTTGGGTCGCATCTGGCGATTGCCCCTGAGCGCTGAGTGGGGAGGCGCGCGACATATTCACAATGGCGGTCAATTAGCCTCAGATTGACCGCGGGAACGGGAGGTATCAGATCAAACTGATTAGAAAAAGCATCGAGTAGGGTGTATAATCTATACAAGCAGGTTGATTATATTACCCAGGTGGTTGCCCAAGTGTGTGACCTGGTACCCTTGATATGGAGCAACAAGGCTTGGATAGGCGAAGTCCCAAATAGTTTTTAAATTTGGAAATCAGAAATTCGAAGAGTGAAGGAGAAGGGAAAAAAAAAAAGAGGTGATGGGGGCCGATCAGTCGGAGAGGGGTGAACAAGCGCCGGGCGCATCCCACTTATGACTTCTAAGATTATTAACAAAACCCCGGCCTGTCAGCCTTGTTCGAAGCAGAAAAACGCAGAGACGCAGAAACAGGAAAGTCCACTTTTCACGGAGCCTCAGACAAGGCCCTGTGGCTGTGCAAATTCTCTCTATATCCTAGATGTAGGTATTAGGTATACGGTATATGTATATCTACATATACATCCTACATGTATAAGTTTATTGTAAGCGCCCTAGCCACATCCCTTTCTATTCTCGTCTCTCCCATTCTGTACTCAGCCTCATGTGGGGAACAACCCGTGGACATTATAGGGCTGAAATTGAATCTAAATGGTCTAGAAATAAATTGCTCACAAAACCTGTTTATGCATTCCCAGGTTCTATCTATATATCCGTCAATAATAACAGACCCTCTACGCGACCACTTATATATCAGAATCATACACAGTTACAGAATATGAGGGCCTGTGGGATTGACACCATGACCGCTTGTGAGGCCAGAAACGACTACCTTTCCACGCCCTTGGACGTCCAGCTCTTGACCGCCCACTGAAGGGTGGTTAATCTAGCATTCCCTACATATTTGTTTTGTCCCTAAAGCTGTTGTCTCATCAATTCCTACCAAATCATCTTGTCTAACCCATCAAATGTACCCAATAACTAGACCCCTGTGAAATAGACCCTCAAAATGATCAACTCGAGTTATTTAATGGCATGAGAGTGTTATCTTAGTTCAAATACTTGCTTATTCCAACATAAATTTAATCGGTCGAAAGATGGTTCCTTCGTCGCCATTCATATCTCTGGAAGAGATCGACGTCCGTGGGGAAAAGCCAAGCCCGAAAGGTTGCGACCGCGATCTCGAACAGGCAGACGCTGAGCACCGCCAGCACCAAACCATGCCAGAACAACATGTTCTCACTGGACTCATGCACGAAGTTCCATCGGACATGATAGATGCCTTGACCTGACTCGAATCGATAGAAGGACAAAACAATATTCTATAGGAAGCAACCCCCGATAGCCACCAAAAAAGAAGCCGCGCAGGTGATAGTTTTGTTGTAGACCTCGAGGAATTGAAGCTTTAGGTTGACGACAATGACACACGCTGAGTAGGTGGGTAGGCCAAAGGAGAATATGTCGGTTCCTGTATCTTTGTACAGGTTATAGATGATGAAGTAGATTATGGTGGCATCGCAGAGGGCCATCAAGGTCCAGCCTAGGTAGATTGTGATATTGAAGCATCTATGCTGCTGGCCGGTCGCATAGAGCTCGGGAAAGGCAAGAAGCGTAGAAGCCGAGAGATCCTTCGTGGGTACTCCAAGAAGAACAACCGAGACCGAGGTCCCAGGGCTCATACAGACTGGCTCCGGTGTACCCATTGGGACGTTGGTACAAGGTTTGTGTTGTGTAGAAGACCACTTCTTTCCAGAACGTGGCCAGAGTAAACTTGCAGATCCGGATATAGTTCCATCGTCCATAAACGAGGAGAAGTTTTACGAGGAAGCGGAATTCCGCTATTAAATAATCAGACACTCTGGCGGCCTGCAGCCCTTCCTTGTCTGCTATTCCAATACCTACGTTGGCCTCCTGTATCATGCCAATGTCATTCGCACCGTCGCCGATCGCGAGAGTTGTAGTGTTTCGGGAATATCTGCGGATTGTCTTCACGAGGAACGCCTTTTGTTTAGGACTCGCACGGCAACATATTACCGTATCGGCAAGAATTACAAGTCTAAAGAAGTTGTCCACGGAAAGCCCGTCATACTCGAATGAAGACAGTGCTGAGCCTTCAACGACGATGGAAAAGCTCAGGATTTGTCCCTTGGATACCTTTTCTGTCACATCAGCCAGATGCAGACGGAAGTTACTTTCATCGAGACTAATCATAATTGGATGAGAAAGCAGAAGGCGGCAGGAATGTCCAATGCTGACTGCCGTCTCGCGTTTGTCGCCTGTTAGTATCCAAAGCTTGATATTTGCTCTGCGTAGTGTATCGATGGCCTCAGGGACTCCTTTTTGAAGCTTATCTTTAATAGAGATTGCCCCCGTCAGCTCCATCTGGTGTTCGAGCTGCTGGCTGACTTCGTCTATGGCTTCTGTCCGGTCAGTGGTCCCGGGCTGAACACCAGTATAGCGTCGCTTTTATTCAGAATACGTCTGGTCATCGAGGAAACGATGGCCATACAGTAGTGTCCGAAGTCCTTGAGAAGCAAACTGATCCAAGTATTGAAAGCAACGGTTGGCAACTTCTGAATCATCACACAGGTTGACTTGTTGCCGAACAGTGCCGTCCATAGTGTCAAAAATTGGAGGAGCCGCCTCTTCCGCTCCAACCTCGGATGTTGATGGGTCGCCCTCGATATTAAATCGATGAAACAATCCCAGAGATTTACTAAACGGCACGGAACGTTTAATGCCTCCTAGCTGCACAAGGAATATCCATCGAAGCTCGATTGTTTACTCCCGTATCACGTAACATGTGGGATACACAACTTCGGGTAGATGGGCGGGGGAATTAAAGGATTTTGATAGTCTGCGAGATAGTGGAATATCCACGATATTGTAACATGGTATGCAGTCACCAAAGGTCCTCGTTTTTGTACACGTTTTCTTTGAAATCTCGTGTTAAACCTGACATTTTCCCGCTTCACCGTGTGATCTGTTTAACCGCGGGTTACGTTAATGGCATTCATTATTGCACACTCTGTATTTCATAGGAGCCAAACGATCTGTCTGTCACTTCTGTTTGGTCACTCAAATTTGTAGAATAGCGGTCGTTTGAGCACTTTCCAGTAAAATATGTATATGGTGCGGCAAAGGTCGACTAAAGCAAACTGCAAACAGTGTCGTCTGAATTGTCTGTGCAAAGTATCATGCGTATCTATATGACTTTCGACATATATAGATGGGTTGTAATTAGTGGAACCCTCATTGGCTTTCATCGAGAGACACCGAGGTGCAGGTAATACTGACAATTTATACCAATTATACGCAGTTAGTAATGAGGGGGATTGGTCCTGGTGCAGCCGGTTCCCATGTCCTCGCAATATAAGCACCACTCCAGGCTCAGGCAAGACCGTCCTTTCTTTCTTTCTTGACAGAACCAACCCGTTCCTGGTTAAGACGTCCAGGCTCAAACTTCAACACCATGCGAAGATTCCCTGGGCCATCTACCTTCAGCCTACTTCTCCTTTTTTCCCTTCAGATTGCCCATGTATCAGGGGGCACGGGGCCAGTTCTAACACTGGTATCCAGAGTTCGGCTTCATCTTTGAACGCATCATTCGGGAAAATTGTTCCTCAGAGTACCATTTCTACCTCACGGCACAGAAAAACCGCACCTACTGGTACGAAATCTCCCGCTGGATTGGATCCGGCAGCACCGCGGCGCTCACCGCGCCGCTGATAAACTGCGTGATGGGCGCTTGCCCTGAATACATGAAGAACAACATGGCAAGCGCCAGCGTGCTCCTAGGCCTGGCTCTCATGATTCTAGCCACCCTGGGATCCGAGGTCGATGAGACCCCTGTGTTAGCCGTGATTGGGAACCGTCGGGTCGCCTGCCGTGGTTACCCTCCGAGCCTTCGAGTATCGAGATCCCCCAGCGGTCCTGAAAGACCACCCTGGCCGTCTCGCTCCCATGTTCTTCACCTTTCACATCGAACTTCTCATCACATTTCTCGAGTAAGCACTCGTATTTGCTGCCACCACCAACGTCGGTACGCTAGGCTACCAACTCGGTCAGAATGTTGTGCTTTCATTCGCCCCCAACTTCGGGTACATCATCCTCCTGTGGTGTTTCTTCAGCCCCATTGGCCACATGATCGCCGCCTGGGCGCTCCGTCTTCGTGTACACTGGTCTGGCCACACCTGCATCGAGCAATATCGAATCCCGTGCTTCTCGTCCTCCTGCGATCAGCTAAAGACCTTTTTCGTCGGCTACACCTTGAATCGACCTCCGCCGGAAATTGAGCTCAAAAAGGAAACCCCGCTCTACGTACTCCTTTCCTGGATCCTCTCCCTCTTTACTGCGGCCCATGTCATGTGTGGCACTCTCGTCTTCTCCAGCATGGTGTTCATCTCCGTCCGAGATAGCGTCACGGTGATTACCCGCTTCATGGGCTCCGTGATTGTTTGTCGGGTGGTGCCCATGTATGAGCTGGCCAAATTGAGACATCTCTATAATCTTCCTACAAGGGGGGAAGAGGGAGTTGAAAGGAATGGCCAAATTCATTCGTCGGGTTATCGACTAGCTAATCTGGCACGTGGTTCGGAGAGTCGGCAGCATTACGCTCCGCGGCGTTATCGGCCATACGGCGCACCGACAGCTTCCTATTGGTTTTGAAGATTTGCCTCTCCGGCAATTATAACAGTGCACTATTGTAAATATAGGGAAGCTTGATGAACATTCTCTCGGTAGAGCTCCCTCATTTTCTCAATCATCCCTCTCAGTGGAAGAACCCTAAAGCGGGTATTCCTCGTCCTCCATATAGCCCGAACCATGGGGTTACTACCCAAACACCTAGAATATTATCTTCGCGTCGTCTCGGTGCCGGCTGTTTCCTAAATGATGGGTAAGAAAGCTCCGCGGATGATACATATACCCCTCGGGCATCAGGACTCGCACTCGACTCACCTCGTCCAGTGGTCAAGACCGACGCATATACTACTTCCATATGATGGACAAAAATAGTGGCCCCGTCAAGGACATGATAGTAATATATGGAAACAGCCAGGAGCGGTCATAGGACTACAGACACTCGATCACTTTTAGGAAGAATGGATGTTGTGGGATGGAGCCCATGGCATCGTTGGAGATGCCGGTGGGGGTGGTGCGGCGAACCCAGGTGGGAAAGGTCAGGAGGGGGTCCAGTTGGCGGCTACAGCCCTGTTGCGCGGCCAAGAGGGTTAGTCAAGGGGATTCTCTCATCGGTTATCGAAAGAAGAAAAGGGAGTGGGGGAGGCCTACGTCGTCCATGTCATGTATATCCATCCCGCCTAGATGCGAGAGGATAAAGTATGTGATGGTATCTGTGCGTTGGATTGGATATGGACAATGTTCGAAAATATCGAGAAACTAGGGATAGTGGGTGGCGATGAAATCATGGGCGGTCCGATTAGTCCACAACTGCGACGCGCATCAACTGTGTTCGGAGCGGATGGATGAGGTACCTACGATATATTCATAGTCTGGGTGCAGATTGATACAGCGTTGCTGGGCATCTTTCCACGAATCTGGAATTGTCTTATTCTTATAGGTTTGGTGGAGAATTTGGGGGATTATTGGCCTACTGCTGCCGTTATCGACGGTGAGTTCACTCGCAGGGATGAGATCCACCGAAGCATCTTCAAACAACAGGGTGACAGAAGTCAAGAACGATGGGAAGAGGAGCCAAATGCCCCCCACAATCATTAAACCAAAGAATGCAGCGTTGTGATGCATTTTCAGGGGGCGGCAACTTGGTAGTATTAATTGGTACTACAAGGGGCCCCATGGGGTAATATACTGTATAAGGTTAAAAGGGGAAAAGTGGGTCCGTCCACGGGAGTTTGGTGCTAGAACCCAGTGTGTGTTATCTCTGGGCGTGCCATGGAGAGTTCACTGTACTAAAATGTGATCAATGGCACCCACAACGGGAAGAGGTGGGGCCGAAGGGATAGTGGGGCCGGGCATAGAAAACTCAGTCCCGAATTCATGCCAAGACCGGCCTGTGGCCACCTAAGCTGACTTGGGTCAAGGGGATTGATCGATTCAAAAGAACGCCCTCCCACCCATCCAGCTCGTTTTCTGCCGATATTCATGTCATTTTGTTTTTTTCTTTCTTTGATCCACCTTGGTTTTAGCTCCCAACACATATAATTCCACCTGCACGGCATTCCTGATGGATCTTGCCACCAGAACCCCCTTCTGGGGCCCCCAGACATCCTATTTGAAGTATGTTTTGATCGGCCGCAGATCCTAGTGCTTGTCCGTAACTCACCTATCCCAGCTTCTGTGAAGAGGTATACCAGCACGGTCTCAGAATTTCCCGGCGGATTCTCTCCTGCAAATGCTAATCTTAGATGTGATTGGCTCTTTAAGGACTATGTGATCACCAGATACGTCGCGGAGTTCATTAACACCCTCAGTAGCCTTGTATACAGTGCGTTCGAAATCCACCGGGTATGCCAAAAACATCTTGCCTTCAAATCAACTAATCCATCTCGCCTACCTAGTCGTTCTTGGTATTCACGGTCTATTGAGGATCATCAAAAATGGCCAAGCGACAGTGGGTCGTTCAATTCCCTTCTTCGGTTTGATGGGCGTGGGTGTCTGCTCCGCCGGGTACCACATGACCCTGAAATATCACACGCAAATGTGTACGTTCTGCATGTCCTCATATCGGCCTGGCGCTAACTTGACATCCTTTCTCGATTTATCTTTCCAGCGGATGAATTATCAATGCACCTTCTCACTACGCCGCTCGTGCACCGTCTGCTCACTTTCCAGAAGAGCGAGCAGTACACCCGACTCATGGGCATCATCCTCTTCATCGAGTTCACCGTCGTCATGGTTGCGCATATGGTCCTGGATGAGTTCCTTCTCCATGCGGTGACCTTTGGATCGGGAGTTCTTCTAATTGTGATCTGTACAATGAGAGTCATCCCGCGACAAATTCCAGATGCCGTGATTCGGAAGAATGTTAGGAACGTGACTCGTTTTGGAGTGTGTAGGTGCCTCTCTTACATATCAGTCACCATTGCCGACACACTTGACCTTTCTACACTGCCGAATCCATCCTAATGACCAAATTCCAGTCTGCTTTCTTTTTGGATACATGATCTGGCTCGTCGATGAGTTCACCTGTAGACATTTGATCTCCATCCGACACTCCATCGGCCTTCCCTTGGCTTTCCTATTTGAATTTCACGGATGGTAAGTCGATATAAATTCATTTCCTTGCCTACGAGACTACACCCTCTGACGATTTATATAGGTGGCATGTCTTCACGGCCATTGGTGGATATATTGCCGTGGTGGTTATCGACATGCTTACGGCTGGTGAGGTACACGAGGACCCGACTGGCCAGTTTGCCTGGCCTCTTCCGCTTGTTGCCAGGACGATAGGGTCATCAGTGTCTAAGAAGGAGAATTAAATGGCATTGGGGTGTTACGGACCCACTTAGCCCGCACCTTTTTACTTTTGAGCACTGTCAGCCAACGGTTCCCAGGAACCGTTGTACACGCTCACCGCCTGCGCCACTTGTGGCCTCACACTCGCCATCCCGACATATACCCTACATCACCACGTGGCGGTGATCAGCAGGCCAGAATCGGCCGTCCAGGAACATATGCTGATTCTACGCCATAAGAACATGGCATTTACTGAATGCATCACGCGAGGCGTAACCCTCAGTGATCAGGCCATCCAAGACTGTGATAGGATAGGTGCAGCACATCCCACGATGGGATAGGGATCCCATCGGCTGACAGGAAGGATTAGGTATATAAGGACGGTCTTTACCACATGCATTTAGCTCTTCTGATTCAATCATGCATTGCTACTTGGAATCTACCAGTTCATTCACGTACTATTTCTCGTACAAGTCTACATCCAATTAGGAGAGGTATCTTCAGGATCTAGTCACTTGATTGCCCCATTTGTATTAATCCAAGTGCATTCAGCTTAATCAAAAGGTCCATTAATTAACAACATAACCTATTGTAGCAGGCATCTCTTCCACAAAAGTCACGCGGCGGTAACGGCTCTCGGGTACGTATTCTCCGGGGGACGGGCCTTCAGCTTTTTCTTCTGCTTTTCGTTACCGACGCCGGACTTGCTCACTTCTGTCAAGACATGCATCCTACCGAACGCATCGGACCGATGCCTTCCCATGTTTTCGGCCTCCTGTGAACCTCCAGTTGATAGCTATGCAGTCCTGCTTAGGTCTCCCGGCTTAGCAACCTGCTTCTATCTATATAGATCTATAGCTTCCCAGAGTGAATGAAGCATTCTGTCCTTTCTTTCTGTCCTTTTCTAGCCTTTTCAAGCTTTATCGGCTTCTTGTTCGAGCATAGCAGCTAACTAAATTGTAACATGACATGGTTTGAAAATCTGATTTATCGTGGAATGAAGAGTAGACCTGGGAACGAGCGAGGTCGGTCCTTCTGAGGCCGGGCCCTCATGGTTGACAAACAAGATAAAGTGAAAAAACTCCTGACTTCTGGTAACTTGCGGAAACATGATGTATTTTTGAGTGTTTTCTTGACTTAGATTCTAACAAATTTTCGCCACATAAGTACAAGACAAAATTGTCAGTAGATCCAACTCTCTGTCAAGTGGCTGCAAGTCCCAGTTGGAGAGCAAGCTGGGTTCAGACCGGAACCCTTGGAAAGCAGGCCGTTCTTCAATATCTGGCATGCATTGTGGACGCTAGATGGCAGTCGGCCGGTATTCCGGGATTCTCAGTAGATGATAGGCAGGCTGCCGCGAGAACGCTCGAGAAACTCCTAAGCCAAACAGAGGACAGATGTGACATATACTCAGTCTCCGAGTTGAAAGCCGCCATTATCCATAAGATCATGGCTATGACTGCATTGATGAGTTTTCATGCGCCAGTCTCCAACCTTCTATCTGTGGCTTTCAAAATAATATACGGAAAATTACAAAACGGCTTCTGGGAAGGGATGGCGGATCAATGAGCAAAATTTCCCAATCAAGGACGTATAGGGGTGCTTTTTGCTGCCCGTATCCTTAAAACAGTCGGATCCAATCGTTGTACCCATTTCAGTATACCAGTCTCTCTCCTGAGAGCAGTGCTTCTTCTCTGGGTTTATTCTACAGTTTCTGATCGACTGGAAAGACAATTTCCGGCTCAGTTGCCTATTCCTTCGGTGGTACTAGACCTGAAAGCTTTGGACTCCATTGAGCTGCACAACTGGATTGAGAACGGTTCCAGTTGTATCAAGCTTCCGGGTCTCTGTAATATCATGACGATGAGAGGGAGATCAAAGATGCTGAATGAATCTGTTGTGGTTATGAAATCTCTCAAAGCATGGGGAATTAACAGCATGTATGCCTAATTATTGACTCGACTACAAGAAATCAATAGCCTACAGGAATAGGTGGCTGTTATCTATGAATCAACCTCAAATATACAACAAGATATATATGTTCAAGTAGAGAACACTTGTCAGCACTACGCTCCTTGTGCATCATAATGCCATACCGGTGTTTATCGATTTCACATTCGGCGCAGCTGTAAGTCGGAAGTTACCAGTATTTGCTACCTACTGATTCGTAGGCCGCTATCGAAAGGCCGAAAAGTACCGAACTATCTTCCAGGATCATATCGTGGATCAGTAATTTCGAGTAAGACTCCTAACGCTTCTTGATTGCTTTAGCCGTAGCCTCGCTTCTACTATAGTTGCCTATCAATGGGTTTAAACGACTTAATTTATTGGTTAACTAGTTATTGTTATTTACTCACTCCTGACCAAAAGGACTATAAATATCATGTGCTTTAAGCAGTACACATTTCTACCCAACCTCGACTAATAGACTGTCAGAAAACCACACGATATTTCGCCCAGGCTGCGACTGAGAATGATGAAACTACTCGAGTCCTGCCTTGCATTTTCGGCCCTTGTTCTGGCCGCAGCGCACTCCCCTGCTCATATTGATTCATGAAGCTTGTCCAATATTTATGCGGCTGCGCAGAAGGAAAATGGAGTCCTTCAGGTGGCCTACGGTGGAGATGGTATATATGTGACCCACCAGACGAGTGGCATCGGTGCTAATGCTTAAGTGTAGAACATAATCAGGGCTTCCCTCTTGCCAAAGCATTCTTGGCTCAATTCCCAAACGTCAGTGTGAATTTTACCGTTGATCTCTCGGGCCTAAACTGGGGTTTCTGGGGCCCTAGTTACTGGGTCTGGGTTGGGTTTTGGGGCGAGACCTTCGACCCAAACTGGGCCGTGCAGAAGACTAGTTTTGGCAATGGCGTAGTTAGCAGTTGGGGTGCTGATTTCTGTATTGACTGGAAAGAATGTAGAAAGATGGGGCTGTGGGGGCATTTATACTACCTGGACACCTTGTGGGCTGGCACCTCCTCGCCTTTAATCTAATACTCTCACTCCCTATTAATTTTCGGGATGTTTTATTGCAAGTCCAAGACATGTGTAAACATGTGTAAACATCTATGTGCCAAGACCATCTAGATAAGATAGGTGTTCGATAACAAGAGCCTAAGCCCTAGAAGGTTGTAAGATCCGGGGTCAGCATGAGAACAAGTCGTAATTGGATGCTTGAAACTCTATGAAACACATTTACTCGCATCCTTATCTTAGATCAGATTGAATCGAGTTCTCTTATCATGAATAATTGATCTGACAGTCATAGAAATTGAGGGGGTCGGGGATTTCCCATGAACTGGGGGCAACTACTATAGATCCAAAGCTCCCCATTGTTGTAATAAAGTCTTGGCTCTTGTTATGACATAGATAAGAGGCTTGGGGGCCTTTTTCTAGCTATTATGAGTTATGTGAGGGTCCACTCTACTAGAGGATATATGTGCTGTGGACCCGAACCAAGGATTTAGGATTGCGATCCATTCTAGCTCTCATCATGGCCGATGCTGTAAGTCTAGTATGATCGGAACCATATTTCCAAACAGCTGACACAGCCATATACTATAGCCAGTGTACAATGCGTCTACCCCAACAGGTGGAGATCCACTCAAGGTCAACGTAAATGCTCAATATACAGGCGTTGAGTGGAACTATACCTACATCATCATTTGCTCATTCATTGTTTGGTTGATTATCCCCGGGATTGGTCTTCTCTATAGTGGGCTTGCACGGAGAAAGTCAGCGCTGGCATTACTCTTCCAGGCGTTTATGGTTGTGGCTGTGTATGTTGACGCCTTCAGAAACCAAGCGTACGTCGTGCTGACACGAAAGATTCCACCAGAGTAACGTTCCAATGGATATTCTGGGGTTACTCGTTGGCCTATGCCCGGGATGCAAGTCCATTCATTGGAACCCTTACGAACTTTGGCCTAAGAGGTGTGATGGTAGCACCATCGCCTGGCTCAGCCGATCTCCCAGAAATTGTATTCTGCTTTTATCAGCTTCTATTCTGCGCGTGCACGGTAAGCAACGCCTGACAACACATGTGGAATCAAAGTTAATATGTGGTAGGTAATGATCGTTGTCGGCGGAGCATTCGAGCGAGGCAACATGATCCCCTCGCTGATCTTCAGCTTCTGCTGGGCGACCGTCGTCTACTGTCCACTAGCTTGTTGGACCTGGAATAGCAACGGGTGGTTGTATAATCTCCCATCGCTTGATTTTGCCGGTGGCGGTCCAGTTCACATCGCCTCTGGGTGGTCGGCATTGGCTTATGCCTTTGTTCTGGGGAAGCGCAAGAATATCGACCAGCCTTCACATGTGAAACCTCACAACACCACCTTGGTCTTCTTGGGGACGACCTTGATTTGGTTTGGATGGTTTGGGTTCAACGTCTGTCGCACCTGTGTCCTTGTGTCTGAACCCACTGACAGTTATTTCTTAGGGTGGCTCGACTCTTAATGCTAGCGTACGGGCAATGCTAGCGGCATTTAATACCAACACCGCGGCTTGCACAGGAGTACTAGGATGGGTGCTGGTCGACTATATCAAGCACCGGGGGAAGTTCTCGGTAGTAGGAGCGTGCGAAGGGGCAATCGCAGGGCTAGTTGGCATCACGCCAGCCGCCGGCTTTGTGTCCGTGTGGCTTGCTGCCCTTATCGGGTTCCTCACAAGCATTGTCTGCGCCCTCCTCCAAGACATCAACGAGTGGTTACACATCGACGAGGGGATGGATGTATTCAAGCTGCACGGTATCGGCGGGATGGTGGGGGCGTTCCTTACCGGGATCTTTGCGACGCAGTCTATTGCCGCGTTGGATGGCGTGACCGAAGCCAGAGGGGGCATTGACGGCAATGGAGTGCAAGTTGGGAAACAATTGGCTGAGGTGTGTGCTATTTCGGCATATTCTTTCCTTGTTTCGTGTATCCTACTTTACATTCTCAAGTTCATCCCGGGGATGCAGTTGCGGGTGCATGAGGAGGCGGAAATGATTGGCTTGGACCGCACGCAGTTTATTGATGAGCATATTGGTGAGCGGGCCCTCCTCGACGATCTATGCGGGTCTTCATCGAGCGTGCTTGATGGGCAGGTCCCTGTGGTGGTTGGTTCTCAGGAAACGAAGAAGTGACAGGGTTACGACTCGTGACTTCGAATCGTAGAACATGTAACCTCGGATTCATAATCTTGAATCTTTCTAATGTTCTGTGCTTTTTTTTCATGTCATTTCTCTTCCATAATGTTTTAGCTAGAGATTTCTAAGAACATTGAAAGCTTACGACTTGCAATTTGGTAAACGTGATAACATATGACCTATTTTGTACAAGGCATTTTATTTTGTATGTATCATAGACCCTTGTGGCCCACAGAAAAATGAAAAAGTCTTGGCCAAGACAGTGACGCAACGAATCTCCCGTTTCCAAGCCCGGGGAAGGGAGGCTGACGTATGCCTCGACATAAGCCCTCATTCCATGAGGCTGGAATATATATCCGATGAAATTGAGAGCGTCTAGGTTAATATTGAAATGGTCGTGAGACAGAAAAGTGTAGTACATTATATCCCCGTACAGAAATATTCAATGTTACTCGATATATTGAAAAAAAAAAAAAAAAAGAATTTGGTCATGGACGGTTATATTACCCTTAAATTACCCCACTTTTCCTAATGCAGGGTAATCTGGGCCCATTTTACCGTTTAAATGTCACAGGGCTTGTCATGTTTCGTACCGCCCCGGAGTCGTCGCGTCCAGGCCGCTTTTGGCCTCCTTATCTCTGGCTCCTCTCCTCTCTCTTCTCTCTCAAGTCTTCTTCATTTGTCATTCGTTTACCTATTCTTGCCACTTTGATTTGACAAATATTGTCCCTTTGACAAGTTTGTCATGATCTGCGAATAATCAAAAGTCCAAATGGGCAAATGTATGCTGTCCTTCAACTTTCATGATGCGCCGCCGAATTAACCTTTCTATTAGGGCGTTATGGTGTCGTCCTGGACGCGGGCTCGTCTGTATGTCGACCTGGTTCAAGAATTTCGGCATATCACTAATCCATCGTATAGGGGACTCGCGTACATGTTTACCGATGGCTACGAAATGCCGCTGCACGAAAGAACGCCGATGTGGAGGAGTTGAAATCGCTACCGGAAATCAAAACCAAGGAGGAATGGACGAAGAAGATTCACCCTGGTGAGCCCTGCTCCAGCGAATCCCAACTTACCAACAACCCGTCACTAACGCAGCCGCGCAAAAGGTGTTTCTTCATTCGCCAATAGACCCGAATTAGTTGGATCAGACCATCTCGCTCAACTATTAGACCACGCCAAGGCAATCATTCCTGTCGAGGATGCCAAGGATACTCCCATCTTTCTCCTGGCCACTGCAGGCATGCGACTGCTGGGAAACCTCGAACGACAATTGCTTCTGGATCGGATCTGTTCTTATGCTCGTGACAACTCTGATTTTTTGCTTCCAGACTGTGATGTTCACATTCAGGTAATTCCCGGTGTGACCGAGGGACTCTATGGATGGATTGCGACAAACTACCTAATGGGATCCTTTGATGCCCCGGAGAAACATGACCATGGAAAGGGACACAACACCTACGGATTCCTCGATATGGGTGGCGCATCGGCCCAAATTGCGTTCGCTCCGAATACTACGGAGACAGAGAAGCACGCTGAAGACCTTAAATTGTTGCGATTGCGGAACATTGATGGATCGATCCAAGAGCACCGAGTGTTTGTCACTTCGTGGTTGGAGTTCGGCGTGCATGAAGCCCGACGACGTTACCTGGACGCTCTACAGACGGCAACTGGGCCAGATATTGTAGAGTTGCCTGACCCTTGTCTTCCCAGTGGATTACGGACTACACTTGATGGCAAAGTCGCACCGGCGAGCGAGACAGAAACCTATCTGCTAGGTACAGGCAAATTCGATGAATGTCTCCGTCAGACGTTCCCATTGCTGGACAAGGATGCTCCGTGTGCGGATGAACCGTGTCTGCTAAACGGTATCCACGTTCCAGCTATCGACTTCGACGTTAACCATTTTATCGGGATCAGCGAGTACTGGCACACCACTCACGAGATTTTCGAAATGGGATATAAAGACAAAGCATACGACTTCAACACGTATCAACAACGGGTCCAAACGTTTTGCTCTCAAGACTGGGCCTCCATTGAGCATGGCCTTGAACAGCACAAATGGGGAAAGAAGGTTGATCACCAAAAGGCCTACGAAGTATGTTTCAAGGCGTCATGGATCATCAATATGCTACATGATGGCATTGGAGTGCCTCGCGTGGGCTTGGAGGATACGACTGGCTCTTCGCACAACGGTACTAAAGAAGTCTTGTCCCATGGAAAAGAAAAGGGCTACCTCGATGCTTTCCAGGCAGTCAACAAGATTGACTCGACCGAAGTGAGTTGGACTTTGGGCAAGATCGTTTTATATGCATCTTCTCAGGTGCCTTTAGAGATCGAAGAACAAGGTCTTCCAGTAGGCTTCGGCAGCAACGTCCCTGGTGTCCCGTCCGACTTCCAGTATCCCAGTGTTCAACTACTGCCGGATTCAGACAGTTTCCACAGTGAGCACTGGCACGACGCACTATTCGATGGTGATTCCCCTCGCCGGATCCCAGGATTCGTCCTCTTCATGCTCATTGTTTTCATGGCTGGCTTCTTCTTATGCGGACGCAGCCGTCGATCGCGGATCTTCAACCGCGTGAGTAACGTGTTACGCCGCGGCGGGCCATCGCACCCCAATCACCCGAAGAAACGAAAGGGGCTAAAGTCGATGCTGCCATTCATCGGTCGAAGCACCGCCTCTTACGAGCGAGTCCTCGAGGACGGTGCTCAAGATTACGAGCTTGGTGCCATCGAGTCCGACGGGAGCGAGGATGGTGGACGTCTTTCCGAGGCAGACTCGGCTAGACTGGGACCACCGAAGCGAGCGTCAAGCTGGGGAGCAACAACAGCAACACCCCCAGTTTCAAATACGCGTTAGATAACAGTTCGACCGGGACGATTGGTCTTGGCATCAGTGGTGGTGGTGGCTCCGGCATCGCTATGGATCGAGCAGGCTTGGTAGTCAGGACGGAGAGCAGGGACCACCTGGCTCCCATTGCCCTAGGCCCCACAACCAATGGCCGTCGATCAAGAGCTGGCAGCCCAACAAGATCTCACCAAAAATCACCCAACATGACACCCTTGGCCGACGACTAACGCGACATATTTACCTGATCCGAATTATGCATAATCACCTACACTGCATCGCATTTTCACTTGGAGTTTAATTGTTTGACTGGCGTGCGTCGATTCATTTCGGCACTGTCCTGGTTTTTTTTTTCTTCTTTTAAATATGCAAAGGGAGTTCGTCTTTTTATCAAGTTGCGTGTGGCAGGCTGCTTTCGATTCTTCATATCATATTTTAACCCTGTGCTCTGGAGTACCTTTTTGTTGGTTGGTTGCGGTGCTTTCGATCTCAGGCAGGTGATTTACACGTAATGAGGTGTGTACCATTAGCGGTTGAGAATGTTTTTTGGGTATAGATTAATACATTGTCAAGGACTGCTCTGCATTTAAATCGTACATCTTATTGCCAATGAGCACCAAATGATAAGCAGTTAGTTACATCAGCTACGTAGACGCCAGAAATTCCAAGCAATGGAATATCACGTGCCAAGTTTATCACCGCCTGGCAAAAATGATAGAGAGAAACTGGCGCAACTAGCTTCCGATCCACTACATTGATTCAACAAGCTCGTCCAATATTCTTCCACAGTACTACACCTATGCCGTCGCCATAAAACTCACCATCACATCCTTACCGTACCCTCGGCAACAGCCACCGCCATTATGCGCTTGAACGTTGAACTTATTCAAAGTTCCCTAACATACATCAATCCGCTCACAGATCGCGAGCTGGATCTCCGAGGTGCGTTCACCCACTATACACCTGCCTGAAAAGAACAGGTACTACACTTTTGATTAAGAGCTGGATTGATATCGTCTTTTGTGTGGTCGTATAGGTCACAAGATCCCCGCAATTGAGAACTTGGGTATTGCCAAAGTAAGTGCTGTGTTTCTCTCAGCCAATCCTCGAGGCAGATTTGTCTCTGACATGTCTCTTCGTGCTACTGCTAGGCCAATTTCTCAGTCTGCAGTCAGCTCAGGTATCCTGCGAATCCAATGTTGACAGCTCCTAGGATCAAGACGCGATCGACTTCACCGATAATGACATCTCCTCCCTGGGAAACTTCCCCCACTTTCCTCGCCTCCGCACACTCCTCCTCGCCCGCAACCGTATCAATCACATCCAACCGGCGTTTGCAACTTCGGTGCCTAATCTGACGACTCTTGTCCTGACTGCGAACAATGTGTCCGAACTTGCCGACCTAGATCCGCTGCGGACCTTGCAACGGCTGACGCACTTGACCCTCCTCCAAAACCCGGTCACACGCAAAGAGGTTTGTCTAACTCTTCACCCACATATTCGTTAGATCTGGCTATATATGATGTATAGTCTGGACTCCGTTGGAAGCTGTGCTAACTAGTTCCTGCAGAACTATCGCTACTGGGCTATCTGGCGTATTCCTTCCGTCCGCTTCCTTGACTTCCAGAAAGTAACCAACGCCGAGCGTGCTACAGCTAAAGAGCTTTTCGGTACCTATGAGGAACCCTCATCCCTCGCATCCAAGATTATGGGTGTCAAGTCCCGCACTTTCGACGTCTCTACCCCCACTGAACGCACCCCCGCCGAAAAGGGCGTGCGGGTACAACTCACCGACAAGGAGCGCCAGCGCGTTGAGAAGCTGATTCGCGAGGCGAAGAGTCTGCAGGAGATCACAAAGTTGGAGAAAGAGCTTAACGAGGGACGGATACCCGGTGGAGCAGATGCCGATGGTGATGAGGCCATGCAGATCTGAGAGACGAGACTTGGGATCTCTCTTTCAGAGGTTGTGTTGTGGATCATGAACATACAATCACGTTTTATTGTCTTCCTTTTCTTCTCTAGGGCTCAGTTTTCTGCGGGGTTATGTTTTTCTGGCTGGGTGGGGTTTAGTGTGTATCGTGTCTGGGTATTCATTTACACTTGTGCCCTGGTTTAGGATTAGAAAAAGATCCTTGCTATAAATTGTGAGCGTATCGAATCTAAAAGCTAGTTTCTCGGTCCTTCAACCGAAAATATCAGTTTCTCAGGTCTATCATCCCGCTATCAAGTCTGTAGGAGGATGGTTTAGCAACTTAAGAGCAAGCATCTAGGCCTACATGCAGCAGATGATCTGACTGTCTACAATATACCGAGCTTGGGGGTGGGATCTGCCGAACCAATTGGAAATAACTAGCTCTGTTACGGTATACATTGACTGAACCCCGAGAAGCAATAACAAGACTGTAATGATCCACGCCGTTAGGGTCCATGAGCCCGTCTCCAAGCGATTTCAAGGTTCGCTAAAAAATAATAGACGGGAGCTCTGCATTTGCATTGCAGAGTCATTACCTATGAGATAACCTTGGATTGAGTAACTCTGTAACTAATTAAACCCAAATTAGTTATTTCATATATGAAGTTCACAAGGCTACATTCTACCAGAAGTAGAAGAACTTCGATAGAATAACTATGCTGGAAGCCCAGTAAGTCCTCGATTTACACAATGCCCTTCGTTGAAAGTCCTCGCTGAAAGTCCTCACATGTAAGGGCTGCAGTACAACGTACACCACGTTGTACATCGAAGACACCTAAACGGTTTCGGGCACTGTACATCAGGTCCTACAGTAGAGCCAGAACCTCTTATAAACATCTATCGAGCGATGTGTTTCACATGGTGTTTTTATAGAATTGGATTCAGCGCAAGTCCGGGTTGAAGCATATTTTTCCAGCTACATCACGGAGAACTATCTTCGCTCTGTACGCGCACTCTTATGTATTTTATATCAATTTGCTGTAACCCGGGCATATATTGACAATGATGATCCTGCCGTTTTCCACCGGGGCAGGGGAAGGCGATGTGGCCATGGGAAGTCAAGATTCCGACTGTGTTACGAGGATCACATTCTACTAGTTGAAGTTCTCTGTCAACTCTCGCCATCACCATCTTCCATCGTTTTCATCCTCATGCCCGAAACCTGCGTCTAGGATATTTACGAGTCAAAGATGTACTATCCTATCAATAATGTAACAAAATCTAAATGATGTCAAATGAACCACTGAATTTTTGCCTCAACCTCAGGTATATAAGCCAAGTCGATACCATAAGGAATCATTCATACCCAGGATCAAAGATCCTCGCCTTGTAGAATTCAGCATCATCCCACCCTCTCTTGTCCGTCACCGTCTTGGGTGCGCTCTCATCACTAAACGACACATATTGCCCCATCTCATCCTTTGCCCCGCGCACCCAGGCATACTCCCCAGAAGGATGCTGAACCAGAGACTTGAGCTTATCAACGTTCATGAGGCCCTCAAAGTCATTGCTGGTTGTGTTGTATTTATACGCAGCAGCGGTATGGGTCAACAACAGGATGTCATCATCCTTGTAACTGGCAGAAAGATCGTGACCATTGCTCGCCCTGCCTTTCACCTTGGGCAAAGGTATTGGTTTGCCATCCCTCTTCAGTTCGATGTCCTTCCCCTTTCCCACCACATCATACCTGTGAAGGTAATTTTCCCCAATGGCCCACAACTGGCCACCATGCCAAAGCACCCCGTGGGCTTTTCTAACAGTATACTCATGGCTCTTCTTTATCTTTTTCAAATTGTTGACATCTGACGCATCGGTTGGAACATACAGCGTCAGCTTATGGGAGGCCGAGCTTGCGGCAACAAATGCTCCCAGATATGGGATTCTTTCGAGGGAATGCGGGTTGCCACCAGGTGTTGCTGACCAGATGACATCGTCTATCGTAGTGGATTTCTCCCCCGATTTGATATCGATCATGCCAACTTTGCCCCCTGAGGCGGTAACAAGGGCAACCATGCCCCGGTCAGCTGTCTTGCGGAGTTTGACATCAGAAAGGTCGGCCCAAACGTCCTTTTGCCAAGGCCATGGGTTCAGGTCGGCAGTGAAGGACCAGTAGATGGCGTCTTTGTTCCATTTGGGAGAATCTCGTGGGAAGACCCGAACGGTCTTGGAGTGCTGGTCGGTAACAGCTAGATGGTAGGCTGCTGCGAAGGGAGCTGCAATGGAAAGAGAGAGGAAGGATTTGAAATGCATTATTGTGCGGTTACACTACTAATGAAGAAGTCTCTGGGAAGAAAATAGGCAAGGAGGGACTATGGATTTGTATCCTCTCCAAACTTCGAGGAAATGAAGCTATAAATACAATTGACTGGGGAAATGTTTCACCATACAACTATTAGGGAAATAACGCTCGCGAAGTTCGTATAAAATAGTGCATTCTTTCGACAACACGAACAATATGGGGGCAATATTATTTCCCATTGGGGGTAGAATCAGCGACCCGTACAGTATACGAGTCAAGTGAAGCTTATTTTTGACGTCGACTCCACAAGCTTCCAGGTAGCTTGTGTGAAGTATCATTCTGATACTATTCTTAGATCGGGAATAGCATCATAGAGAGGGCTTGGCAGGCAGGGGCTGTGCAATACGACTTCATTCTTGCAACCGGTGCGAAGGGATAAAACGGGATATAGCTCGTATCCTGCAGATCCGATGGGAAATTACATTAAGGGGCATGGTGCTTAGAATCGTATACGCTCATTTAATGCCCTATTGACTGAATTTGGCCTGAATCTAGACTTGTGTTTTAAACCTCTCCCGGTATGTAAATTATCAGTCTATTCCGGGTAAGCCTACAAAACGAAGCTTTGTATATACAACTTGATCTCCACATGTTGAGGGTGGTTTACTACTATATATCAACCATATATTAAACCTACCTACTGTACGCTATTGGAGTTTCTAGCCCCATTTCCTACATTACAGCCTAGGATCGCTGAGTCTTCTCCCACTCTTCTCTTACAACTATTATATAACGAAACATTCTTTCACTATACAACTCATAGTAGCAATTCTAGACGCAGGCTTTCTGATTGCAGAATTTGTGTTTGATGTTGCCTCATAGGTCGGTGGCGCGCTTGATGATCCTTCATATGTTGGCGATAGGGTTCCTCCGCTAGAGGAAACATCATACCGTAAAAAGTTGCGAATAAATGAGATATCCAGGACAATGAGTTTCAACCTCTTGTGGGTGGGGCTGACGTTGCAGCGGCATCAAGCCAAGAGATATAGTGCTGACACGTGTGCCCGGAGAGTCGCAACTTTGGGAAAAAACCAGGAGCCTGCCTGCAATAATGCAGAAAAATACGAGCCTCTGATTGATTTCTTCAGTTTGGCCCGAGCTTTATCCCGTGTTGATTGGAGCGGGCCTTTCATGAGAGCTATTTTCAGCATGCAGCAAAGGTTTAGCTACTCTATCTAGGCCTATCAACTTTCACATTCCATGACGATCCTAATCTAAATGTGAGGGGAAAGATAGGTGTGGCCAATTTTTGGTTGCATTCAATCCTCTAACACGCTATAGATTGCATCCCTAGAAGCTGTACACCCTCAACATTTCTCGTCAAAAAGCCCCCCTTGGTACGGAGTACTAACAGTCCCATCATGCGGTATACATCATTCTTGACTTTTCTTTCTCTCTTCTCCATCGCCTTCGCGGTAGACCCTCGTTACTGCCAGAGCAAGACAACTCTTGACGGAAAAGATTTCACCCTTGAAGAAATCGACACTCCTCACCTACCTGCGCTGGCAAAGTACTTCGGTTCAAAGGGTAAGATCACAAGCGTCACTGCGGTTCTTCAATCCGCAAACCGCGATTTAATAAAACGTTCGCCCCCTCTCAGCAATGGGGATGGCCCTCCCGCCGAATCATGGGCTTGGAACTCAGGCGACGATAAGACGACGGAGTGGATTCCGCAGGGGATCACGAGCTCTGCCGATGCTTTCGGGAAGGGGACTTGGAATGACCACGAGGTGTGGATTGTCAGTTGGTATCGCAAGGGAGAAAGTGTACGGGTCAGCTTTATTGATCGCAAAACAAACAAGTATCGCCATGTGATGCTGGTATATCCTACAGCCGACGATGACTTCGAATCCATCAGTATTCATGCGGGTGGTATTGCTTGGTACGGCAATGTGTTGTATGTTGTCGATACCAACAAGGGTATCCGTGCGTTTGACCTAGACAATATCTGGGAGGTTGATATTGCAGCTGGTGTCGGAAAAACGAAAGATGGAAAAGGGTATTCTGCGGATGAGTACCGATATGTGCTTCCTCAAATGCGGTGAGCCTGTTTCATTATCCTCCCTTCGACCAAAGACTGATACCATTGAAAGCCATTATAATTGGATAGCCGGCGACGCTTCTCCCTTCCGCTTCTCTTGGATTTCCCTTGACCGGAGCGACTCGCCAGACACCCTTATGGTGGGTGAGTTTGTGAGAGACGGGGAAACTTTTGAGGACCCCAATAAGACGCCAGTTCCTATCCGTTATGTAAAATACAATCTGGATGCGGATACCCGGCGGCTGCAGACCAATGATGGCATCGCTACCGCAAGCTGGGCGTACTGTGTCAATATACCCAATGTACAGGGTGCTGTTTCATACGACAGCAAGTTTTACATCTCGCGCAGTACTGGCAGAGCTCCCAAGAAAGGCGATCTTTTTATTTGGGAAGAAGGGAAGACAGCCACAGAACACACGGGGTGGTTCTCAGCTGGAAATGAGGATATGAGCTACAATCTTGTTCGCAAGGAGTACTATACTGTCACCGAGTATGATCAAGATAGGCACATTCTGGCCTATAAGGTCTAGTCTACTCGATCTGTTGGAAATATTCTAAGCCCACCATGGCGGGCAGTGCTGAAGAAGCTCTTAAACAATATATATATATATATATACATACATACGTGGTTGCTATTCTTGCGTATAAATTTCCCTTTTTTGGCCAAATGGCTTGGCATCATCTATAGTCCAGTACTTGAGCAGTATAAAAGATACCCTATGAATAGAGAGCACCAATGCATTCCAGGGTTCTGCTGTCTATCGATTGTAGTGCAAAAGATGAATGTTTACGAAGCACTAGCCTATACCAGTTATGACAACAACCAATAAAGCAAGTATTTTTCTACCTACAACACCGAAATAGAAGAGTATATACAAAAAGACATCTAGAAAGATATCCAAGAAGAGCATCGTAGTGGTATCTGTTGGATGATCTCATCTCCCATTGTTTGCTTGCAGACTGAGCAGCTTGTTTGCTAGATTGAACAATAATTATTCTTCTTTCTCTTCCTTCCCTTCGCCAGTAACCAAAACAGTATCTCACATACAACATCCCTTATATCATCTTGAGCTACATAGATCAGATTATCAAAGTCCTATGTCGTTAAGGGGCAGCCACATGCGCTAGCGACTACTCTTATGTCCCATTATTTGAGCCCTCACGGCTTTCTTCTTTCTCTCCCTCCCCCGTCTGTATCACTACCCTTAAATCTCATCTCGGGGCCGGTGCCATAGATTTCAGGTTAAACACATCCTCAGTGACCGAGTAAGAAATACACCTAACATAATAACTGGACACTGATCTCAAGCTTTTATCAACAACTGAAACCGTGTACCACCTGCTACCCCAATAGGTGAGATGAGCACACTCTTCCCTGCCCTACGGAAGCGTCTGAGACACCTCCTGGCGGTCCCCCGAAATCGAACATATCAACTTTGTCAAAAGACGCAAGGGGGATGTCTTAAAGCCCTTTCTCCTAAAATATTGGCCACTTATCAGTTGTTAGAAAGTTGCAGTGACAAACGCATTCTGATTATTGAGAATAAGGAAATCATGTCTTCTATGGTTTTAAACAATGGCATCTAGATGGTTTACAGCAATTACTAGAAGCTAGCTCTTTATACCCAGATTGTCCCGAAAAGAGAATATTAATACACTTTTGACCATTAAAAACATAACCAGAAATTCGTGTAGGGACTATCTTAAACTGATCTTCTAGAGCCTCCAAGCTACGTAACATCTATGTTCTAGTTTTAGCTTACTCTTCTAAAGTAACATTCATGGGAAAATCTGCAGTGGCTGTAATAGACTACTGCACCCTGGGCAATCTTGACATGCGCACTGAATGGCATTATATAGTTTGCATGGACTATGACAGAATTATTGGGTAATTCTATACATATCTCTTTGTAACAGCTGCAACGTCGATCCCAATTTCCGCAAATTGGTTTCACTCCACCAAGACCAAGTGGATGAAATCGTGAAGTCTCCACCTGAAAAATCTAATCTAACCCGGCAAGAAGAGAAGCTAGAGAAAGCTTCAGAACCAGACCCATATCTAATGCCCCAATAACGTAATTCACAAGCGGCCCGGCTACCGCAGAACATGATCTTATAAAGTCCCCATAGACCATATCTAGCTGTTACGATAGTAAGTTTGTAATTTACCGCATTTACTATGTGTTCTGCGGTGGCCGGGCCGTTTGTATGGCCGGGCCGCTTGTGAAATACGTTAATACAGCTATTATCTGCCATTCTAGCCAATACTTTCCCTGTGTTTTTCTGCCATCCGTTGACCAGAAGAACCCCCTAGTTTGACCAGGGTTCAGAAGTTGTATACTCCGTACACTATTCAGGTATACCCATTGACCATGCGTGTAGCATCAACCGTGCTCTCGGTAGTTGGTGTAGTCGCACTAACAGCCGCTACTGTATCGCCCAATGTCTCGACCGGCTGCAAGGCGCTGCAGGCGCTACTTGGGGATTCGCTGTTCTTCGCCGGCGGCGGCGTGTACGAGTACGAGGCGGCGAACTTTTGGTCGAACACGGAACTGATGGCCCCTGGATGTGTGTTTCGACCGCAGTCCAGCACACAGCTCGCTGACGGCATTGTAGCGCTGGCTCATGTCAATGCTCGCTTTGCTGTTCGGGGCGGTGGACACATGGGTATCCGGGTGGGTTTTGATCTTAAAGTTAATATGTTGAACTCCATTCTGACGGTCGCAGGGTTCGAACAATATCAATGATGGTGTCTTGATTGTTATGTCGAATTTGACTACCTTAGGGTTGTCGGGGGATCAGTCCATTGTGTCCATTGGTCCTTCTCACCGGTTAGTTTCTTTTTTCCTAGTTCGCACTAGTGATGGGCGGTTTTACTTACCTCTGTTTAGATGGAGCGATGTCTATGAATACTTGCAGAAGTTCGGACTGACCGCTGCCGGAGGTCGTCTCGGTCCTGTCGGTGTGCCAGGACTGCTCCTCGCTGGCGGGATTAACTTTTACGGCAATCAGGTTGGCTTCGGCTGTGATACCATTGTCAACTACGAGATTGTCCTTGCCGATGGTTCAATAGTGGAAGTTAACAAGACGAGCTATTCTGATCTGTTCTGGGCCTTGAAGGGTGGAAGCAGTAACTTCGGCATCGTCACTCGGTTCGACCTGGAGACTATCAAATCGCCCAAGGTCTGGGCTGGTGCTCACACTGTGTCCTCTGAGTATATCAACGAGTTCCTGGCGGTATGTCCTATTGATGTCCTTGGTTGCTCTATGATTCGCCACTAACTCGTTTCGCTAGGCTGCTGCTACTTACGCGTCCGACATCTACGATCCCAAAACGCATATTGTACCAGCCCTTGTGACCGGCGAGACTACTCTCGCCTCGGTGATTCTGTTCTACGACAGCGACAGCATCAGCTACCCCGATATTTTCAAGCCGTTCACCGATATTCCGGCTATCAGCAGCACGCTTGACTTCAAGACGGTCGCCGAATTTGCCGCTGAGACAGGCGCAATGGTAGTTGATGGCATCAGGTACAATCCCCCACTCAGAGGGCTGTGAAACGATAGCTAACCAGCCTTAGTGACGTGTTCGTTGCCGGAACCATTAAGGGCACAAGCCACAAGGAGCTTCTCAGCGGCATCAGTATCATCAACCAAACCTTCTTCAACGAGCTCCCTAAGCTGTACGCGCAGGTCCCTATCGCCAACATCTCCACTATCCAGCTGGACTGGCAACCTATTGGCGTAGACTGGATAAAGGCCTCTGAGGCTCACGGCGGAAACGCCCTCGGTCTGGATTCCTCGCAGGTCTATCTCTGCTACGCAGAGGTGGTTGAGTGGATTGGGTCGGCTTATGATGAAATCGTCGCTTCCTGGGTCGAAGAGACTACCTATAAAATCAACAATGCAACCCAGAAAGCCGGTCTCTACGACACCTTTAACTATATTGGTGATGCTGCTGGCTTCCAGTCTATTTTCCCTGGCTATGGGGTGGAGAACCATCAGAAGCTCATTGACATTGCGAAGAAGTATGACCCTCGGGGTGTTTTCCAGACTCTTATGCCTGGTGGATTCAAGGTTTAGGAAATCCTCGAGGTGTGTATGATTCTTCGTTGCGTCTGTTTCTCAACACCTCGAGAGGTTTCAGAGGGTGATAAGATCCATGTTCGTGTGATATTGCAGCTGGCATTTGGGTCTGATAGAGAACAAACGGACCAGCACCTTAAAGATATAGAGCGCAAATTGGGTTGAACAGAGCAAGGAGTTGGTACATGATGACAAGATGATATAATTAAACGATGAAGGCCAGTAGTCTTTGCCTGTTGAGAATTTCTCCTTCCACCAATCTTCCTGTCTCAGTGACTTCCCCGTTGACTTGCTGATAGCGCACCAGCGCGGGAATGTTCTTGGTTCCCCACATTGTTCGGTAGACATTCTGAGGGTTATTCCACCTGATAAATATCAGCTCAATGCACGACAGAGCCCGTTTTTAATATAATTTGGAAACAAAACATTGCAGCTTCAGACACGGCGTGACTTACTCAGGCTTTTGTCCAACCTCGATCATAGCTAATTCTGGCGCATCGTCTCCGGAAAATGCCTCGTTGATATGTGGCAAGGCATCCCGTACGTCTGGGCACCAAGGTTGCTTGGTAATTGGATCTGGTCCAGATATGAAGGCAATGAATAATTTCGAGGCGGGGCTTAGTGCCAGCTCCTTCACTGAGCTTGGGAGCGTGAAATTCTTGGTGATTGGCATTCTTGCGATGTATACAGTTCGAACGTCGATTCAGAATGTGGACAAGAAGTATGGCGAGACAGTCAAATTTTGTTGATAGTACAATTTGACATGAAATTGTCCACGGGTGGCTTTGGTTCCTATGACTAAGCAAATCGCAATTCCGCCCGCAGGTGGCTTCATGTTCCTTTTGTATAGATAAGTCGTCTACTCGACAGTTTATGCCTTATAATGGCTTATATTATAGTTACATGGGGTCTACATGTTATTATTCCTCCCTGGCCTATAGCTAATGATTCTCTTTTTTCTACTATAACACCGGAAGAGCGAGATATATCGCAAAAAGGAAAACACATACTTTACGTGCTTATAGCATCTGGAGCAACCTCGAAAGCTACATCGGGATTATTTAAAGCCTTCAACCTTCCAAGAAAAAGAACTTTGGGAGAGAATACTTTCACCGCCTTTGTGGGCTCGGGCCGTTCCCACGTGACAAGGTATCATCCCGCGCTGAATTGTGGATATTCTCGTATTCTATTCCGTTGCTAGAGGTCCGATCGGATGTAAGCGAAGTTCAGCCCCAGAGCCCCAGAAGGTAAAGTCTTTCTCCCTGTTATGAACCGTAGTCAACATTTCTAGTATGGATGAAGCAGCGTCCACGTTTCGCGCACAGTGGGTTAATCCATCAGACTTATTCTCAATCCTCTTGATTATTGGCGGGGATGTCATTGGCGTCGCTCTGGCAGCCGTCTCTGGCGGCTATATCACTCCCGTCACCTTCTCTTTCGGATGGGTGTCGTACGCTATCTCGGCGCTACTCGCTGCCCAAAGCGAGGACCGCCTGATGCCTCCTGCCCCTGACTCTTCGCTCCGGGTAATCAACATAGGCACGGGGTATATGCGGTTCAACCGGTCCTGGACTTTAGGGCGGGTGTTTCAGAATTACGAATACTGGATGCCGGCAGAAGTGATCCAACGATTGCAAAGCCACCCGGTCTTGTACCAGGACGAGGAAGCCGGGATTGCGGACACGGAGATGCCAGGGAAGGTCGCGGCAACTGCAGAAACCTATCTCAACCCTCGCAAATTTGTGAGCCCCTACCAGGCGCGCCTATGCGTTAGTGTTTACGAATGGGCACTGGACGGGCCTCATCCTGTGGCAAAACCTGGTTATGACTGGGTGTATTGGTTGGGAATTGTCGTGACAGTGATTCAACTAGGTATCAGCGCGATACCGTTTGGCCTGGACGGAGACTGGAGTATCTTCCTGGTGACCGTGGCCGGGACCATCCTGTCCTACGCGTCTGGTGCGCTGCCACAGTGGCGGAAGGAAAAATGGGCGTGCCGAACTTTAGAGAGGCGCAAGGATGTTGCCTTGACGCTTGGTAATGGCACGCAGCATGTGGTTGTGGTGCTGGGGGCAAAGGGTGGGTTGGATTTGGAAGACATGGCTGGGGGACAGTTGTTGGACGACGGGGAGGGGCAGGCGCGTAGGGGTCGATGGATGCAACTGATGAGCCCCAGCAATACCACGCGCATGATGACGTTCCTGCTAGCCGTGCTGTGGCTCATGCTTCTCCTCACTAGCACGGGGATCCAGGGACATGCGTGGTATCTACTCGCGGTGGGTGGCGCTGGCATGCTGCAAAATCTCATTGCCGCCGGGGCTCCGCGTCAGCCGGCGATGTTAGGGATTCCGATTCGACTGGCTATGCGCTCGAACTCAGGGAACGAAGGAAGTCCAATACCAATGGTCTTCGCCGAATTCAAGGTAATGCATACATTGATGGAGCTCGAGTTGGACTTCAAAGGGGCCGGTCGAGCTCTACTCCCAGAGTTCTTCCCCGGAGGCGGCGGCCTACAACCCTGGGAGGAAAAATGGTGGTCCAGCAATGAACCGGATGTTCGACGCCAGCTACTACGGGCAGCGAAAGAAAAGGAGTTTAGCAAACAGATGCGCAGGACGCAGGCTGGTTGAAAATGGCCGTACAGCACCGCAACATGTGGCAGTTTTCCACTAGGTTCTATCCCGCCGATGGCCTCTCTCGTCGTATGACGATTTGATATTTATCTACTTTGATCCAAGACAAGGTCAAAGAACCGTCATTGTATACATTCATTGTACCCGAAGGCTTTGCTTTGCTTTCCATCTTCAAACTGCTGCATTCTTCTCTTCTGGACGATTATACGCGACTGCGCACACCTTCCAGTTCCAAGATTTATTGTCAGCAGAATACCATTGTGTCCAGGTCTTAGAATGTCACACAGTAGGAAGCATAACATAAACCACAAAACTACTTCTATCTTGCCTAGCATTTACTGCGGAAGATACATACTCGAGCAACAGCCGAATACGAAGATTAGAAACATGAAGCCTAGTAAGGTAAGGAAAGCAGCCGAGCAGCAAACGAACGAGAGCAAATACGAGCATTTCTTGGCATGGGAACTGACCAACCACTATGAGACTAGCGTCTTGGGGCAAGTATGCTGACGCGGGGCTTCTTCTGACTGAAAAAAAAAAAAGTGCAACTGTCAAACTCCCTTAATCACAATGGCGGAGCATTTGTTCTTTCCTGGCGAACCCCCATGCCCTTATTTGGTCGAGTACAAGAGCTCGCTATATGATGGAAGTGACTGGGACCAGTTCCCGATTCGCGCTGGCTGGAGATTGGAAACAGGATTTGAAACACACTGGCCTGTCATATTAATGCCGTCGAAATTCCACTCCCAAATAGAGTGCTGGCTCTACTTTGGTATGCTCCACTATGTGTTTGGGGACCAGCTGGATCAGTCCGATTTTCTCCTACGCAGGGAAGGAGACTCTCGTCAGTATCTAACGACAAAGCATCTCCATAAATATATCGGCAACGCCAAGGAATGGAAGAGGAGGAAACTTGGCGAGCGAGCGGTTTACATTGTCAAGACAGTCTGCGTTAACCTTAGCGCATACGCCGATGTTTGTGTGCGAGAGAAGATGGTGGTGGCCATTCGGCTGGTCTGCAATGTTCTCTGGAATGTTGCAGTCAAGCGAGACGGTTTTCAGATGCAGACCGCTAGTGTTCAAAATTGGCTTTCGGCCAGAGACACTGAGACTAAACAAATGATTGCAGCGGGATGGTGCCCATTGGAGGCAGAGAAGTGTCGCTGGACCGGTGGTGGACTGGACACCGCGGTGTATCTGCTTCAGTTAAGGCGTGTCAAGGCCAATTGGAACAGGGACAAATCTCATTTTGGCTGTACGAAGACGGAATGTGTGGCAAACAACGTCGATGAGAGCGACTATGTCACTCGACACGTGCAAGAAAACTGCACCTGTTCGCACCTCCAGGCAAACATCGAGCAGCTGCATACAATTCTCCAGGATGGAGGGGTACCCCTGCTGATGATCACGCCTTGTGGTGAGGATGATCTCGGTAACGAGAAGTTCGAGATTGAGATTGTGAGAAAGCGCATCGGCAAGCAATACCTAGCCATCTCGCATGTGTGGTCCGATGGCTTGGGTAACACAGAGGGCAATAGTCTCCCACACTGCCAATTGAAGGCCCTGTATGAGCAGGCAAAATCTGTCCTCACGGGCGACGAATACGTCCCTCGCTATTCGAATGGCCCATTTGGATCACTACACACTAGTACCGGTCGACTTGCCCATTTACTGAGCAACCAAGTTCTGCGCAGAGACGATTCAGTACTTCTGTGGATTGATACATTATGCATACCCCATCAGCCTGATGTTCGGAGCCTGGCAATTCAGCGCATTCGTGAATTATACATAGATGGTTAGTGCAAGCTATGAGCAGACTACTCGACGTTATTGGATGGCGGCTTAACCGATTATAGCTTACCGGACGATGATCATTGATTCGGAGATGAAGAACGTGGACGCTAGCTCTGCAACTCACCTAGAGTTTCTGCTGAGGATATTGTACTGTTCGGGCTGGATTCGACGGTTATGGACGCTTCAAGAAGGACTGGCCGCCAAGAGCCGGCTGTACGTGCTGTTCTCTGACAAGGTAGTTAACATTTCCACCATTGCCGACGAGCTCCTGACAAAGCTTGACGGAGGCAAACTCCCACTCATGCAGGAGAGGATTACCACGTTCGCCATTGGTGTTTGGTTCTCGTTCTTTCAACTGACCGTTGAGTCCACATCCAAATTCAATCGTTTCGTCGACTTCGTTGTTGCTCCTATCTATGAACGCGACCATTCCAAAAGTGGTCTAATCGCGTCGAACTGGTTTAATGTAGCCACCCGAGCTACCAGCAAGGCAGCCGATCGCCCAATCATTTTAGCGGGTATCCTCAATCTCGACTTGAAGGAAATTCTCTCGGTCAAAGGGTCCGATGAACGAATGCGGAAGTTCTACAGCCTAATTGACGACTTTCCCGCAGACGTGGTGTTCCAGCACGGGCCGCGGTTTGAAGAAGATGGAATGCGCTGGGCGCTGAAAGTGTGTCAATTTACCAACAAGCTCGGTTATCTCTCGGCCGGAGCCGGAAAGATTACACCCCGAGGACTTCATATCACATCTTATCCGTCATGGCTGTTCCCATCTGATATGGTGTTTGATCTCGATCGTGATGCATTTTCCATCAACTCCGACGGTACACCGGCTTGGAATCAGTGGGCCGATGACCACAATATTGAAAGCGGCAAGATAAAAGATGTCTGTCACCTGAAAACTGAAACCCCCTGTATTTTCGAGTCAAATGGGACTTATGGGATTATTGTGGCCCGCGACCGAGAAGGTTATCCAAAGACATCAAACAAAGAGTGTGCAGTAGTATCATTGCGCACGACGGAGGATGGAGTCCATTATGCAGAACACATTAGCTCGGGGACATTTAAGTCTGTCACAGGCCATAAAGACGAACCATATGATGGCTATATGGTGGCAGTCATCTGGGATGACCGGCAAAAACTTGATTGGGTTGTTGGTTAACTGAATGGATTGTTGCAAGAGTTCAATATTACATCACGGGACCTAGCTATACCAAATTCCTCAGAGCGTCTACATCATTGTCATGATCTTGTGGAATGTATGGGTCCAATCAATGGTATTGAACTCTCTGTATTGCTGTAGAATATGAGGACTTGTGAAATCGACGCCAGAAACGGCAGCCTTTGACGCCAGAAACGGTGTTTGGCACTCGTTTAACAGCCATTCCCTCGAATTCCACCTGCGACCAAACGACGCCGAAAATAGCTCCCCTCTACAGTGCCATCCAGATGCCCTCTTTGCCCTACCCGGTCGGGCGCTTATAAGATGCTCTTTATCCCCCGTCTCTTGATCTCATGCCTCTCCAGTTCTCTTCTCATCTCCCACCCCAACCCCCAAATCGACCTCGTAAACCTTGCTACGCATGTCTCCAGATTCCACTCCTAGTTATTTACCTTGGTTTTCCCAATAGCAAGTCCGCTCGCTCGGGCGGCTTAGGGCAAGGAGCACGAATACTAGACCGATTCCATTCTTTGTAAGGAAACTTGAACCAGGCTGAAATAGTTCCGCAGAGTTCGATAGCTACCTCCAAGGGCGAATGAGACGCATGGTCGGGTTTTTAATTTGACTGATGACAGGTGGAGGGGAGGTATTTGTTACGCGGTCTGCCCTCACATCCGGTGGTGCGACTGAGCCGAAGAGCTGACGTGGGTAGCGATGTTAAGCGCCATCAAGGACAAATGAATTTATTGGCCTAACGCTTCCAAGGCTTACCTTCAAAGGATTTTAGTCCATATTGGAATTGATTCTACGCGATTACTTCCTAGTGGACGTGCCAGCTTTCCACGGGGAATCATGATATTCTCTGTCAGAGATACATATTGGAATGTGGACCCCACACTAGCAGCCAGAGTATACTCAATTTGAACTTCCGCCAACTCATCTACCAGCATTTCCTCGCCAGTTGACACTCCAAGCCCCTCGGCAGCATCTGTCATACCTTAGACTTTGTTGCACTGATATCCTTCAATGTTGTTGATCCATCCATCCTTGAATCTCTTGATCCCAGGGTAGTCCACTGGGTCCGTGCCTTGATCGGTACTTGGCATAGATTAGCTTCTATGTTCAGCAGACCTGGGTGGTAACTCACGATCCAATCTGGCAGTTATAACCTTTGGTCCCAATTTTGAACGAGCCGGCATTTTTCCGATATGCTTTTTTGATATCGTAAGCCTGACCGGGCCTCCTACATTCTTTATAGCAGCCGCCCTCGTAGTTGTAGCCGTGGCATACTTTGATATCAACGCAATAGTCGGCGCGCGTCTCCAGGTCTGCAGCCTCGACTGTAACTGATTAATATAGCCTCATAATGGGCGTGATTGAAAGTGAGACAGGGGCTTACCTGCAGGTGCAGCAATAACCTGGGAGGTAGCGAATGCCATTAACACAAAGATTGGTGTGAAGACTTTCATATTTGCTAGTTGAGTAAGGTTTTTCGATGTTTGTGGAAGATGAACGGGTTGCAATACCAATCTGATTAGAGATGCTCAGGTGAGTATTTATATGCTTTGAATGTGCTATGTATTTTAGGCCACCCATAGTAGTAGAGTCGATCTGGGAATTTTCCGAAAATATATCAGTGGACGCCTTAAAGTAACCACATATGTCAATGATGCTCAAGAAACATGCAGAGTATTGAACGCAAGGGTCTTCGGCTCCACATGGACTACTAAACTAGCCGTGGGCATCTCCGTCATCAGCCCAGGTGCGATTCAATAAATGTGGGTAATGGCTTTCGCAGTCGCAGTCTGGTATTGGCCATTAGATGTAGCATGTCCCGAGGCTATGGTGAAGTATTTTCGCTATTGGCCTATATCAGCCATGCTAGAACTATACAATGTAACCTTAGATGGGGCGGACGGCCGCAACATGGCATCCAGACTGTGCCAGAACTATGCAGGATACGAAGGCCGTTGGAATTAAAAGACAAAGGCGCACTGGCAGAAGGAGACCTAGATAGCTTCGTAGCATGGTGAACAACTTATTCATTGGAAGTAGAAGTATCGACACGACATGACCACGAGATACCGCTGGGGCCAAAATCGCACCAGTGGTTCTGCTCAAGGGCGACAGTTATTGTAAGGTTAGCGTCAAATCGAGCATCTCAAATGAAAGGGGCAGTGCTTGGTTGGGGCCGGTAGGGAAGAAAGGGGGCCCTGTTAGAGAGAGGTGTCGAATGTTGGATCTAGTCACGTGGGTAATACATGGTCCCACGGACTGCAGCCATATATTGTTTAGTCATGTCCGTCCCGTTCCTATCATATGCAAGAGGGTTTAACACTGTATTTGAACCACATCCTAAACCTATAGGCAGATTTCTACAGGCCATGTCGCAGCCTTAAACCACCTTTTAACCACCGATTTATCGAGGCTCCGGCCGTGTTGAAGCAATTAATATACTCGCATAAAGCCCCCTATGTAGGAGTAAGCTTCCCGCCATCAGATTATCGTTAAGGCGATTTTCCACCTTTCTATCGCTGGCGTAGTCGATCCACGGGGACTGCGAATTCTCGCTCAGTTTTCGCGATATTAGGCTTGGATTACTCAGAGAGGGAGAGTCGAGAGTTTACTCTATTTCTCTATTTCTTCATTGGGTTTAGGCATGGTTAGTGTTGTGGTTTATGGTCAAAGTAAACGTGAGGTTTTTGAAAAAGTTGCATATGGGACCCTCGAGGTTCCGTAATTTTGTAAAAGAATAGTGGGGCCGGATATTCTTAATCTCAGATATTGTGGGGGTAGATAAGACCAAATTGCCGAGGTTCGGGAAATTGTCCTTTTCCTCTTTTCCGCTCATCGGCTGTCGAAATTATGGACTCTGCGAAACGAAAAAGAAGACGGGTTGCCGACGAAGATCGCAAAAGGGCACCCAGAGCGTATGATTATCCAACCTCGGGCAGGCATGTTCACTAACTAGCCCCAGGTGCGATCGCTGCAAGGCCAGGAAAAGCAAGTGTGTGGAGGTGACCCCGGGAAGATGTCAACGATGCTTTGCGAGTGGCTTGGTCTGCAAATTTGGAAGGTAGTGAATTCATTTTTGAGAAAATACCTTTCTAACGGGACCAGGGAGCGATCGGCTTCTATTCAGGATTCTGCATCTAGTGACCTCGCCGAACCTGGAGTAGTCAGTGCATCAAGCAACAGCCAATCACAACGACTGCCAGATAGTGTGAATCATAATGATCCACTTTCTCCGGCATCAGTTTTGTCTCAGAGGCTCGCCGAACATGTTGTTGCAGGTCAATCCAAAAGAGCACCATGGCCAAACATCCTCTCCCGCCTGAGGGAGGCTTTCTCGCTAGATCCAAATACTGGCCCTGAAGAAAAAGACATGGTCGCCATGCAAGCCGTGAGTGATATCGATATCTTGACTCTCAGCTCATGCGAACTAACGAATTCAAGCATATGACACGACCAAAAGCACTTCATCCATCTGAGATGGCGCGTTTACATGCAGCAATTGACGCATTTCCCCCACGCCCCATCGCCAACTTTTTGCTTTCGGTGTGCATTAAACATGCAACAGATACATTCTTCTATTTTGACCAGGGCCAAATATTGTCCGAGATTGACCAGTTTTACGTAGACACCACCTCGCCGTTGAGGTCTGATTTGAGCTTTGTCTGTCTTGTATTGGCAACATTCGCACTAGGCAGTCAATGGGCGCCACTAGAAAGACCAGATGAATATGCACTCGGCATACATTGGGATAATGATGATTTGGGCCAAGTGTTCTATACTCACGCTAAAACGCTTATCCCCGACTTGATTGATCGACCCTGCCTCCGATCCATTCAAGCGCCTTTCCTGTTAGGCGTCTATCTAATGCCAGCAAGTGCCATTGGGTCATCCTATATCTACATGGGCTTGGCATTGCGGAAAGCACTGGCATTTGATCTCCATCTAAACCCAGAGGATCAAGCAGTTGATGATCGGGAGAGAGAGATCCGGTGTCGGTTATGGTGGTCTATATATTCCCTCGAGAGGTTGGTGGCAGGACCATCGTCAAGATCAACCTCACTAACCGCTTTCAGGTGCAGCACTGTCAAACTAAGCAGGCCTCGCTCTATCGGTATCAATGTGGTCAAAGTGCCACATCCATCGCCTCTCCCAGAACTGGATCGCCTACAAAGATACAACAATGTTCAATTCCAGATGGCGTACACTCGCCTGATCAAGATCCTCGATCGAATTGCCGAACCGTGGTATGTTGCGTCAAATCCTATAGAGCAATACAAACTCACATATTATTCTAGTGGCGCTGTCACCGAAGCAGAACAGCAGTCAGAAGCCGAATATCTAGCTTCTGATCTTCGACAGTGGAAGAAGTCCTTACCACTAGACTTCAGGCTTGACAGCATGGACCCGAAAGACTCAAGATACCGCACGATCTTCCATCTCTATTTAAATTATTACTATGCGTGGATAACCATGACAAAAGTCGCCCTCGTAACCGTTGCCCGAACGAGCCTTCGCTGTCATATGCTTCCGACATCGCGCCCTCCTGACCCAAGCGAGGCTACTATGCGACAATCTCGATATTGTGCAAAGGCAGGCAGAAAGCTTCTCCTGCTATTCGAGAACCTGACACAAACCCGCAACATCACTCATTTCTCATTCACGGACTTTCAGGGTTGCAGTATTGCGACGATCGTGACACTAGTGGCTGGAATTACGGAACGCGACTCAGGATACAATGCTCGAGTTACATTTGGTCTAGATTGCCTTCGGAAAATGGCGGCTGGGAACATGACAGCAAAACTGGGGGTGAAGTTTGTCGAAGCCGTACGGTCGATAACAAACGAGGCCACGCAGAAACTCCATCAAGCGTCCTCTACAGCCAACGAAACGCAGGATGTAGAAGCTTCGGCTTCCGCATCTGATTACAACCAATGGGCCGAATGGCTTACTAGATTGGAACGCTCACGGACACTGGAACAAATAGCAGTTCATGAGATAGAGCCCGGTGTGCCGTTCTCACATACTGTACTGCACCCACAGTCAAACGAGAATACGTCCGACTGGAGGAGTACCGGTGAACAGTACATCTCGGAAATCTCAATCCCACAAAATCTAGCACATGGATCAACGACGCTGCGGGGGTTCCAGTCTACAGAGTACGACTTTCTGTCGGGACTCCAGAGTGATGATCCAACTTTTCTCATGGGTTTGACTGGGCTTGATGTCCTAGACTTCTCGGGGCTTACATAAACATCAAGGACGGTATGGAGGAAGAAAGCAGCACTATTTTTGACTCGGATATATTAATTTCTATCGTGACGATCACAACACGAGCAAGAAACGGACAGCTGTTAGACCAAATAATCATTGTACTCTCACGGGAATTTGGCCATCCTCTAGCAACGCATCCCATCTGCTTTTATAGACGCGACCATCCTTCATCACACCAAGCACATGTGCGTCAGGCCTATCAAAGACAGTCACATCCTCAAGCGGATTCTTGTTTAGAATCACAACGTCAGCATGGAAACCTTCCTTGATTTGACCCAGCTCATCCGCGCATCCCATCATCTTCGCCGGATTAACAGTTGCGCTACGTAAGATCTCGAGCGACGACAAAACCTGCGCCCGCAGTGCAAATTCGTGGGTCTGCGCAGAGCCCAGTGGACCCAGCAAATCAGAGCCATAGCACATAGTCACACCAGCCTCCGAGGCAATCCTCAAAGCCTCAAGGCCAGACTTGAACACGATTAAATTCTTTGTCTGCGACTCGATAGGCAAGTAATGCTTCCACCGCTCGGAAGCCATCTGAGCATACGTGACAAGCGTAGGGGTCAAGTAGACCCCCTTCTCAGCCATCAACTTGGCGGTGGGTGGATCGACGAAATTTCCATGCTCAATACCACGGACACCATTGCTGATACAATGCCGGATAGCCTTGACTGTATATGCATGAGCGGTGACAAAGGTCCCAGCATTATCGGCACATTCTACCATAGCCTGAATCTCGGCCGCTGTAAACTGGAGATGCTCCAACTTATCCGTTGGCGAAGCCACACCACCGGATCCCATAATCTTGATGAAGTCTGCGCCGCAGCGAATCTCCTCACGAACAGCAGCCATGCACTCAGGCACGCCGTTGCACAGGCGGCCTAGGTGATTATTGCTGTGGGTACCGCCGCAGCATTCCGTAGCCTCATGCGGGCCACGCAAATCGCCGTGTCCACCGAATTGCGAGAGGGCATGACCTGCAATGAAGACTCGCGGGCCAGGGAAGACACCGTCTTCGATTGCCTCCTTCAGGGCGAGCTGGGCACCGCCACAGTCGCGGATGCTGGTAAAGCCACGATGCAGCATCTGCGAGGCTGTGTAGGGCTGACGCAAGAGATGGACATCATTTGGGTTACCAAAGGCTTTGGATAAGTCGCTGAATCCTGGGACTGCACATAGATGTACATGGGCGTCGAACAGACCGGGGCAGAGGTATTTGCCTTGGCAGTCTATCGCTTCGAGGTTGATTGGCGAAGTTGGTATGGATGATTCTGGGCCGATGTAGGTAATTTTACCTTCAGTGGTTATAAGGGTTGTGTTTTGTTTGATTGTGCCTGATTCGACATCGACGATGTTGGCGTTGGTGAACTTATAGCCCCGTGGTGTGAGGCGAGTCCATGGCTTGATATCTGAGCCGGGGAGGGTTTGTGGCATAGTGGGCTTGTGAGATATATGAGAGAATACCAAGTAAGCCAAGATAGCGAGACTTTAAATATTTAATCAAAAAGTAGAAAGAAGTCCAGTTGGGAGACGGCAAATTGGTCGGCAACTTGGCCGACAGATTCCCGACGCCGTCGGGCCGGTGCAGTTCCCCACATATTATCCACTTGGGAGATAAGCCATCTTCTATATAGCCGCTGCGAAATCCGGGGCAGATCAGCTTTCCTTGAAAAATTGAACCTCCCTTTCTTGCTGTTTTGTTGCCAAGTCTGAGCTTGCCCAAATCTAAACAATTTCATTAGTATAGCAAGGGGCGTCAAGTCCACCCGCATTGATGGACAACTTGGAGAAGCGAGCTGCGAGCAGCGATAATGTCGATCGAACGAGCGGCGAAATACTTGAGCTTCGTGGAAGCTATACCGCGGAGGAAGAGAAGGTAGTCCTACGCAAAATTGACTTCGTCATTTTGCCTTTTGTAAGGAGTTCAAGCTATCTCCCGGGTTCTTTTTTCAGGCTAACGACGCATACTTCTATAGATGTGTTTCGTCTTTTTCCTGCAATACCTCGACAAGCAGAGTCTGAGCTATGCTGGTGTCTTCGGTCTTATTCAAGACCTCAACATGACCAGTTCGCAGTTTTCATGGTCGAGCTCAATCTTCTATGTTGGCCAACTGGTCGCCGAGTATCCATTCATCTATCTCATGAGCCGGCTCCCATTGACTAAATTCGTCGGCGCAACAGTGTATGTTTGCTATTGTGGAGCTACCATATCTACTCCTATTATGTGCTAACTACTAATTCAGAATTGTCTGGGGAATTGTATGCATGTGCCTCGCAGCGCCGAACAACTTCGCCGGATTTGCCACGGTGCGCTTCCTTCTCGGCTTCAGCGAAGGCGCTGTCTCGCCTGCCTTTGTCACGATCACCAGTATCTGGTACCGAAAGAAAGAGCACAATCTCCGTACAGCACTATGGATCTCCATGAATGGTCTGGCGCAAGTTATCGGCTGCTGCCTAATGTATGGCATTGGCAAAAACACCTCACTTCCAATCGCCCCCTGGCGTGTGCTATTCATAATCTGTGGCGCGATAACTTCTGCTGCAGGCGTGGCATTCTTTCTCCTTATGCCGAACGGGCCTAAAGATGCATGGTTCTTAAATGCCCGCGAGAGAGAAGTCCTGTCGTTACGCATGGCACAAGACCGAGATGGTGGTGACAAAGTCTCCTTTTCTGTTCCCCAGCTCAAAGAGACACTCATGGATCCCAAGGCGTGGGTTGTCTTTTGGTTTGGTGTCTTGGTATGCATGCAGTCACCGGTTTTGACTTTTGCGTCTCTTGTGATCAAGTCAATCGGTTATAATAACCTTGAGACCATGCTCTATACGGCTCCATCGGGAGCTGTGCAGGTTGCTTTCCTGTGGATCGGTGCTGGTCTAGTGTTTATCTTCCCTAATCAGCGAACGCTGGTCGTTCTTGTTCTTATCATTCCACCTCTGATTGGGACTGTCTTCCTGATGAAGTTGGATGTGACCGCTAAGTGGGGTCTTATTGTTGCCTCATGGCTGGTATGTATCTCCATTAACTGCGCTATTATCCTGTTGTTAACCCACTTTTCGCAGTCTTCATGCATTACCGCCTCCATGACACCACTTCTCTCACTTGCGGCGTCGAATTTCAAGGGAAATACAAAACGCGCTGTTGTGAACGGCATGTTTTTCATCGGTTACTGTGCTGCCTGCATTGCCTCCCCTCAACTATGGACTCACAGCCCTCGTTATACGGAAGGCGTGATAACATCCATTGTGACATGGTGTCTGCTTTTTGTGGTGGTGATCTTATTCCGCTTCTTGTGCATATGGGACAATAAGCAGCGCGATGAACAGGCTGCCAGTTCAAGTGTTCTTGGTGTGGATCAAGAGATTAAACTGGACGAAAATGGGTTGCCACAGACAGATCTCACTGATAAAGAAGACCGACAATTTCGATATGTGTGGTAGTCGATTGTTTATATTTGCTTGAAAAGTACTATTCTCGGAGTTTGATATGGTATTTGTATTAATTTGCTATATAATTGCCGAATTCTAATCCAAATGCTTCCTTTGTACCAATCCTAGATCTTGAACTGAAGGTCTTTCGGGGAGTCACAGGTCCTTCGTATTTTTAGCTTGAGAAACCCAGAGTACGCAAAAGGTAAAAGTATCCAAAAATGCATTGGAGTGTTAAATTCAATATAACGTCTACGCCATCACCTTCAGCAAAATATATCGAATTACTCAAATCTTGCGTCGTCTACGGCAGGTTTTTGGGTCCATCGCGCCAACCTATATATCAAGCCCTTACAAGCATGAGATTATTTCTCCGTTTGGGATAGTTTTATAAACTCGACATATGCCCTACTCCAACCTACAATATCTAAATCACTCGGACATCCTATAGAGAAAGTCTAACGCTACTATAAAAATCACTTTGTTGCCGTCTTTCTATCGGTCTTTTTTAGGGTATTTTCTGGAGTCTTTTAGAATATAACGGCTAAATACCCCTTAATATTGTTAATGAGCCACCTTTGATACGAACCATTTGTTTAAGAGACTACAGCGTGTTTCAAGCTAGGGTTCGGGACTGAAGGTCAAACAGTGCAGAGGTAAATCTGATTTCGAATATTACTGTACGCAATATGCACTTTAGTCCGTAGCCATCTCGGTGTTGCTAGGAATTTGTTAGGAGTGGTATACGCGGCTTAGCGCGGGGTCAGATCCTGCGGGCCTGATTTTTGTCTTCTATATTTAAGACATTCTCGCTTTGTCTAAAAGGAATACATTCACTGCTCTGTACCCAATTGGATGATTTCTAGGAATTTGTCACAAGTACGGAGTAGTACGCGGCTGAGCGCGGGGTCAGACCCCATCAAGCTGACTTCTATATCCTATATCATATACGCATTCTTGGCGTAGTCGCAAGGCGACCAACGCCAAGGCCAAATCAGTTTATGCCAAGGAGACTCTCTCTACATGGCTTGCTCTGCCGCTACTTATAAAAAGGCACCCCTTCTGATAGTTGTTAGAGCTCATACTTTAACCCAGTTGAATTCGACACTTCTTAACCAGTCAATTATCCACCTTATCAACCTTTATATTCTCTAAAAAGACACCATGTATCTTGGAAAGGTCCTCACCCTCTTCTGTCTCAGCTCTGGGGCCGTTTCCTACAAGATCCGCGCCTTTAAAGGCCGCAACTGCTCTGGCGAGGCCAAAGAAGTCAATGTGTGGGATAACACCTGTAGGAACACCAATATTTTCCCAACGAAGTCCTTTCGAGTCTTGGAGTATGGAGCTCATCGTCAGAGAGCAACATTTTTCCTTCTAGGTGGTTGCGGTGCTGCCTCATCGGCATCTGCAGATTGGTGGGCAGATGGTGGGAGTGACAAGTTCAAGAAGAACGCGTGTCTTGACTTCTCTGGGTGGCAAATGAATGCATATGGCTCGGTTTCATCATAGGCGCTACACCAGGTGAGTTTGTCCGATGATATATATACAAAAAGACAATCAGAAGCTCATATGTACTCCAATGCTTTATAGCGTACGACAACAATCAGACCCACCGCTTGAATCGAGTGGTGGTAGCAGATATGGTGTCGTTTTTGGCTTTTATGGTCAATTCACTCAATGTTGACTGTGGCTGTTTCTCACTGTTTGTTGGACTTCAACATTACTTCGTGTTATTGAAGGTCACTTATGTCATCTCACTCTCCTTGTGTGACCACGTCTTGCTAGAGCACTAGCTGTTAAATTGAAATACTACTCATTCTACTCAAAGCTATCCATTCTCTATATCTAGCAATCGCTAAAAAAAAAAATCGATGTTATCGGCAAGAGGGACAAGAACATAGTCAACTTTACTTTGTAAGTTAGGGCACTAGCAGCCACTAGGTAATCATACCATCCAAGCGGCCATCGGACGTATTGGAACTCATTATTTGGTATCTAATAATAATTCAGTCACGGATGATATACTCCGTGTTTTGTCGCTCGTCTTCGTGAGATGAATGCTATAACTGCGAGGACCGTATATGTACTGGTGCATTTTGGCCCGTACAGGAAATACTCGTGTGAACAGCTTGACTGTTTTACAACTCCCACTCAAGCCATACAACATGACTACAAATAACCACGATCAAACAGGGTATGAAATTGCGCAGCAACTTTTCCCTACTCCCCTCGCTTGCTCCTCGCTCACACGCCTATCCGGAGGTACGGCCAACTTTGTCTATCGGGGCATACTTTCCTCAAGTGGACAAGCTATTATCATCAAGCACACGAAGGACCACTCAGCTTCTAACTCGGATTTTAGAATCGATATCACGCGATGAGTTAGTTGCACTCTATTAAATGATTCTCCTCCGAGTCATACTGCTAGTAAATTAGCACTTCGAGGCAGCCATTCTACGAGCTCTCGATGGCCTAGCGATATATGTAACTGGTAAAATAAACGTTAGATCACCGCGCCTATTAGGCTTTAATCGGACCATAGACACCTAGGTGGTGGAAGATCTTCTAAATTCAATCGACCTAAAGAACTTCCTACACTTAGAGGTTTCTTATGACTTATCCGAATCTTAGCTGAGATCGTTTTACCTTTAGATGGCCGAGGAGCAGCTTATAAAAGAGCTTAGCGCTAATTAAGTGAAAAAGAACTTAAAGTTCTAGGTGGATTATACCCTACTGATTAATAGTATACTTTCTTCGATCTAACCTTTATTTAGATTAAGCTAGATTACTAACGTTATTTCTAGTGTACTTCTTCTAAACGTTCCTTTCACTCACTAATCTAAGACGACTATATTCGTTACCGATTAGGAAATATCGTAGATTAGAAGCCGCGTATTAGACTTAGGTCAAATAATTACTATGCTATATAAAATAAAGCTGTTTAAGAATATAGACGGCGGACTATAGATGTTTCAAGGGTTCTTAAAGGGATATAGGCACCTCGATAATAACATAGCATTTCGCACCGTGATTCACGTTAGTGTGTATCTGATTTACTTCGGCAGTAGAGTCTCTGGATAGGGCACTGAAAAGCAAATTAAGGAGGTTATTACGGTGGGAAGAGATTTGATCGTCCACGGCTGGAGGAAAGATAAGGCCTGGTTCGCGGACAGCACTCTTAGTTGCCTATTCACAGCTTAAGCTGTTATTAATTTATTATCGTAATTAGAGAACCGCCAGTTACAGATACAGAGCTCAATTCAAAGTTTAGCTGTACTACTCAATCTTAGACTTCTTTCGCTGCTAATTCTTTTCAATAATCTCTTCTCCTTCTCGGTGCCTGTCGCTAAGTAATTTCATATCCTCGAGCCAACGATACGTGGTAGTCCTCCTTTTCTCGTGGGGCTCGTCGCTCTATCCAACAATGTTCTTCCTCCAAATTCAGTAGTCGATACGGGATGTCCGAGTCTACTTTACCGTAGACAAATATCAGTTTAGGCCATGTTTTAAGGAAAGGCTCAGATATATCACGGTCATTGGTGTATGTTGGGGTCTGGCAATTGATCTAGAAGAGCGCACACCATGTATCAAGCTCAATCGAGGGAAGCACACCACACCTAGTTTAGTCTTTGTGTCTAGGTGAAGGACAAAAAGAGAATACACAAGTAAAAGTGCGCTTTTCAAGATTAACCAGACTTAGGAATCGAGCAAGGATCTGTTCTCTATCGATTACCAGTGGGTTTTCTAAATTCAGTTAGCCGCAGGAGCCCTACGAATTCCCATGCTCTCCCTCATTAAAATGAAAGCCACGTACTTCTTTCCATTCATTATTTTGGATATTAGCCATATACCATAAGCTCAGCGCTTAAGCATATATAAACAAGGCCTTATACCGCTCACCGTGTAGGAAATATATCCTCCGACGTCGCGCAGACTATTAAATTTCTTTACGATATCAGATAATTCGCATAAAGAACCATGTTATGCTTTTACTCTAGCTGAGGGGTTAGAAAGTGGCAGACCTATACGACAACAGAAGCCCAGTTAGATAAGGTAGGACTAGGGGGCAAAAGGATGCCTAGAAGCCAGAGTGGAATGACACAGACTTAAGACTAGCAAGCGAGGCTCTTGGTTATCATGGCATGGCCGGTAATAGTCATATGGGATCGTGCTCATTGGTGATGAGAGGGGGCGAGGGCTCATCTCTATGCGTTTTCATAGCAACTCTAAACTCTCCCTTTCAGGTGAGATACTCTACCTGGGTATATACTAAATGTTGATGGTAGCTGGTTAACCTTCTGCCGGGGAAAACCAGGTTGGCGCGATGGACCCAAAACCTGAACAGAGGCTGCATAAACTGTCGATGATTCGTATTCACAATATAGATAGTCGCAACAACATGCATGCATATATTATTTCCGTTGGAGCCACGATGCCACCTTACAGCCGCCCCTTGATGATATCGGCCGCACGCTCAGCGACCGCATACACGGTGCTCTGAAGGTGACCACAGACCTGGAAAGGCAAGACGGAAGCATCGACAACACGAACATTTGAGGTTCCGTAAACCTTCAGCGATGAGTCAACGACACCACCAATCTCCTTGGGCATCATGGCAGCTGTGCTAATCGGGTGGAAATTTGATCGGTCTATCCAAATGTCAGTCATTGAGTTCCCTCCAAGAACCTCTCAGCAAAGTAAGAAATAAACTTACAGTTACCCTTGATGAAATCAGTCCAGCCCTCGTCATCAGCATCGGCAGCAACAGTCGAAAGACCAGGGCTGGTTTCAGCGCCAGCCATATCAGCAAGTGGCTTAGTCTTGAAGACCTCACGAATAAATCTCGCCGCCTGCACCTGAGCGTGGAAATCAAAGTCCAACATGAAGTACTTGGGGTCAATGGTAGCCACCGCCGTGGGGTCTGCAGAAGAGAGATGAACGCTACCGCGAGAAAACGGAACAGACCCCCAGTATTCAGTATCGTACATGGGTCCGGAGGGCTCTAGCAAGATCTCCGCGACAGGAATACCATACTTAAAGATCAGATTCCACTGGATCTTAAAGAAGTGGTATAAGTCGCGGGCTTTGGTAATGTTGCCATTGGCGGATGCAACCTGGGCTGCATAAGCGGGGAGCTTGCGAAGAAGCTCGGCTCCGACAGCTGTAGAGTTGGGGAAGAGCTGGGCTGCTGAGGGGTAGGAGACGTAGTCGGCACTCTTGTTGTAGTAGCTTTTCTTTGAATCGAACTGGAGCCCGTTGTTCATTTGATCCTGCAGATTTTCACCGACAGTTGGCAGGTTAATCTTGGTGGCAATTTTGTACTTGGAAAGAATGCTAGTGGGGGATCTTTAGTCAGCCTTCGATCAAATGTCGAACCGCGTGGTATTATGCTTACTCTGGGTTTCCGACGCCAGAAAGCTCGAGCAGAACGGGAGACTTCAGCGCACCAGCAGCGAGAATTACTTCGCGGGTAGCCTTCACCACAGTGGTTGTGCCGTTGGAAAGAGTGACTTCGACACCACTTGCGGCAGCGTTGTGGCCATCCTTCCAAGTGATCTTGTTGGCGTGTGTGTGAAGCCAGACGTGGAGATTGGTTCTGTTATGGTAAGGATAATAGTAGGCACGAGCAGCATCCTCACGGATGTTGAGCTCGGAATCAACCGTCAAGGGGTACAGGCTGTATCCAACCATATCTCCGCCATTGGGGTCCCGGTTGTACTTAACAGGAACCTCAAGGTTCTGGTAGGTAGCGTTCATTTTCTGGGCGAGACCATCGTTCAACTGTGCTGGAGACCAACCGACCTTCAAGGGCCCAGTAAAGCCGTGGTAGGCCGGATCAAAGGCAACGCCCGATCCATCCAAGAATGGGTACTGTGCCGGATCTTGCAATTGCTCACTCTTCTTGTAGTAAGGGAGCATGGTCTTCCAGTTCCAGCCCTTATTTCCGACGGTCTCCCACGCATCGATCTGGGCTGCTTGGGCACGGAGGTAGACCATGCCGTTGATGGTCGACGTTCCTCCGAGTGCCTTTCCAGCACGCACCGTTTGTGCGGTTCCGCCAGCATATTCTTGGTCTGTCGTTTTATAGGCCCAGTCAATGTCTGTATTGAATGCTTTACCATATCCGAGAGTGTCGGTCACATTTGGGTTGTTATATACGGAGCCGCCGGCTTCGATCACAAGGACGGTGGCATTCTTTTGCTCGGACAATCGGTTTGCAACAACGAGGCCACTGGTGCCACCTCCGACGATAATGTAGTCGTAGGCCGAGTGCGAGGCATGAGGAACTGCGGCTGCTAGTGGAAGCAGTGCAAGGCCGATGAGACGCATGATTGATATAATTCTGTCGCTGGGAGAAACAAATGAAAATAGCCCTAGGGATATAACAGATTTTTTTAATTTTCCTAACAAGCTTCTTCACAGATAATTTATACTTCGGGGTCACAATATGATTTGCAAGCATCGCGATCCACTTTTGATTCGGAGAGATGTCGGAAGTCTTTGTTACATTACTCCGTAGACTAATCTCAACATGCGATATATACCCATTAGGAAAATGAAGAACCCATCATCAATCCGTTCCATAGACCAAAGCCGGACTGGATTGGCCGAAATGAGAAGACCCTCTAAATTAGCTCTAGATCCCCTGTGGCTAACGTTTAAACGTTCTTACTCATTTTTAGTCAGGAAGAATTAATAAGGGCATGCCGATCTTATTTTGTTTCAGAATGGGTCTCGGCATGCCGATGGACTCCGGACTCACCTCATTTATACAGGCTTTATTAGAATTCTTTTCTTTTTATTTCTCTCCCTTTTTTGAGTCTATAAGTAGTAATTGTCAGACTCAAAAGCTTTAGGGACAGTTTCGATATAAAATAAATGAGCTTTTCTGGGTCTAAAATGTTAGAGCAGCATTACTACTTTAATTGGTCTTCATCTCGGAGATTTGTATGTTTCATATATTTCTATCATTCTAAACTGGTAAACTTGTGAATATCATCTTTCTCAATGTATGCTAATTCCCAGGCCGCATTTTGCCTTCGGTTTCGAATAATCTCACTTTCTGCTTATCTGATACCTTCTGCTCAGTTTTGCCATTTTTATGACCATTTTTCATATATGGTTAGCAAGGGCATCACATCATTCTTCCATGTTGGCCGAGTCTTCCATATCACGCCCACCAAGGTCAAAAGTCCCAAGAACCACACCAGAGCCGGAAGATCCACTCCCAATATGTAGAGACGTGTGTCTTCCCGGTCATTGTCTTGCCGGTGATATTTGAATTTTCCTGCGTGGCAAACGCAGTGTTTCGGAATGATTTGGACATTGCTGCGGCCACAGTCTCCACGGTGCAGCCGGTAATGTTCGAGGCCGTGGATGAGATGGCCGGTTTCACATCCCAACTAGGGTAAATAGAATTTATGTTAGACGTAATAATCTTTCCAAGCCCATTGGCCTACATGCGACCCGTGAAGAGAGCGGGAAAGAACCCTTGAATCGTGTCTATTCTCTCTTGCGATATAATGGAGGTTTTGTTGTGCACTATGCCCATATCTGGTCTCCAGTGAGGTTGGAACCTGTAGTGACCGCGTAGCATGCTCTCATTTGAAAATTTTGCATCATGCCAAACACTCAGGGTTTCCTCTTGATATTCGCCTTCGATCACTTTTGCACGGTTAAACTCGTACTTAAAGTTTGCCTAGTTCCATATAGAAAAGTTATCTACCTACAGAAACTAGGAGGGAGAAAATATCTTTTAAGAAATCATCCAAAAACAATATCCAAGACTACTGAAAAGACTACACAAGGCCGCAGAATTAGTCGACGATTCTGACCATACTTGAATTCTATAGAATATAAGATTATTACTATGGGAGAAATAGGTCATGGCTCACTGGCGGTTGGAAACTGCCGTACCCACCCCCTTATTGATCTCTATCGCGGATTGGCATATCGACAGCCGTATGAGCTTTGAATATGGCAGAGTGGAGAGGTGGACCAAAACCCAAAGTTCTGCTATCTTTTTACTGTTGTTATTAAGATATTTTCGTCTACCCAAAAAACGTGATGTGTTTTTGGAATGTCTAATATCAAGTAAAGCAAGAAGCCAAACCTATCGCAAGCTGCTGCTGCCAGTTCTGATAAAACATATTGACCACTGTATGTGATTCTGTGCCTTTTTATGGCCTTGGAATTACTCATTCTATGATTCCCTGTGCTTTTTGGATGTCCTTCTTGGTACGTAGAGAGAAAATACAGCTCGGCCAATCTCTTATTCAAATGTTCATATAGATAACCGCGAAGGATCTGGTTACTAATAGAGCCGTGTCAAGGTAGATGACGCCTCAGTGTCGATATCGTGGAGTCCACTGACTCCATAGCTCAATGCCGGACATAAAATATTCTAGCCCTTTGATGTACATTTCCAATTCATGTCTCGGGCTTTCCGTGCGAATTTCATCGCTGGATTGCTTGAAAGCGAGCTCCAATTCCCGACAGTAGCTATACATCAACCGCTTGCAGGCTGTATATGATAATCCTGTTTCGTTGGCAAAAATGTAGATGGCGGAGAATGGCTGGGCACCATCGGTTGGGTTCGCCTGGTATACTTTCCATTCTCGCTCCCAGCTATAGATATCATTCATAGCACTGACATGCCTAAATGCGGTGCTCTCCAAAGCAGTGGTCTTTTTGAGTTCAGCGGTAGTGAGACGGAACTTGGCACCGAATCTAATTAGAGCTGTGTAGAGTCTAAATGGCCGTCAGTGTCTAGCAATCTCCGAAAATGAACAGCAGCGACAATACATACGGTCTACCCACGTCTATCTCCCTAAATTTGAGGTACGCTCCGAGGGTTTTTATTGTGGACCTCTCCTGGGATGTCTGGGCCTGCACAAGTTGACAAAATCCCTGGGCAACATCATTTGCTAGAAGCTCGTCCATACTACGCATGGCCGTGACAGTATCGTGAAGCATCCACTCAAGACAGATGCGTCGATCGGGGCTCGCTGTCCCAAGAGCAATTTTCATGACCCGGTCCCGATACGACAGCATTTGTGTAAAACTCATTTTTTCAAGTTGATCTATCTTGAAAGTCAATCGATGTCCAAACCCAACTTCCGGCCTAGGGTCTCACCGTCAATGAGTAAAGACAAGTAAAGCATCTTGCATGTCACATCGATGCGATCATCTAGCGTTAATGGGAAGAAGTGACTAAAGGCGCGGGAGAACCCAAGACCAAGGAACCCCTTTTTCTCCTTCTCGCTGGCAAAGCTCCAACTGTTACCGAAATAAGGCTCAACTTGAGCCTGAATTCGTTCCCATCCTAATGGATGGGTTTTAGATTCTAGTTGGCCTGCTGGAATCTCGCAAGGGACATTTTGTGCTGTCGAATACTGCCTGACCGATCTGTTTATTGAGTAGATCTTGGGTAAACAGACCCGCCGATTGACAGCCAATGTCACATCAAATTGGCTTGCATTTGCCAATTGTTTCCAGGTGCATGCCCTTTGAAATTTATGCATTGCAACTTCTGTCAAATGCATTCCATTGTGGCCTGGTTTTTTTTTGGTTGGCGATTGGCCAGTCTCTCAGATTTACGCACGGACCATCAAAACGTGATGTCATCAACATCAACCGTGGTCCATGTCACTCTTCTTTTTACGCTTATCTCCAAGTCTACTCGCTTCGTACAACCCAACATTTACTCCTTAAATTTTCATGCAGGCTGAATGCCATATTGAAATTAGTCGTACCCCCACCAATCCGATCAGTGTTTGCGAGAGAGGCCACCAGCTTCATACTAACATATGGTTCCAGCTTCCGCTGCTGTCAGCCATCAAAGCTCTCTGCAGGTGGCCCTCCGGCGCCTCAGTGCAATTAAAATAGACAGTGGAGGATCTCCCATCAATTCTTTGGGTCTCTCAACAAAGTCAGGCACTATGAACACACCGTCAAACAACCCACAGCGTGCCCCATGGCGCGATCTCCTTGACTCCCAACTCAAACAAACACCAGGATATGAATTCACAATTGCGACTATTGGCTACGATGCTCAACAACGTCCTGTACCTCGCCTGCGGACTTGCGGCTGTCGTGGTTTCTTCCCAGAACTTGAGCTCCATTCTAAGGGCCAGGAAGCTATGGATCAGCAGGTGGAAGGTGGTGGTAATCCACCCGTATTCGAAAGCGATATGCTATCATTTACCACTGATGCTCGAATGGAGAAGCTTCCTCAACTGGAGTCCTCGGGTCATGCAATTGAAGTTGTGTTCTGGTTGAAGGGTCTCATGACTCAGTGGCGCATCAAGGGAACGGCATATGCAATTGGAGACCCACGTGGAGAAGATGCACAGGAAGAGAAGACATCCCGAACTGAGATCAGAAAGGCATTGAGGGTGAAAGGGGATACTGACAGCGATATTGCAAAGTGGACATGGCAAAAGGCTGTCACTAAGTACTTTGCGAACCACTCCCCTGTCGCAAGAGGTACGTTGTCATGATATTGGTTATTGAGTGCAAGTGTTTTATTCTACATTCTCGTTATACCAGATCAAAAAGCCATGTTGCCTGTCATGACCAGCTCATGCTGACTGGGAATCTAGGTTCTTTCCGAAACCCTCCCCCTGGGCAACCTAGATCCTCAACTTCCAGCCAATTGGATCTCAAGCTAGGTCAAAAAGTTTTGGACCTCCATGATCCTGTTGCAAGGGCAAATTTTCGAGTTGTCGTCATTCGTCCCGAGCAGGTCGAGCGTTTAGATCTTACCGATCAAGAGGATGGTAAACGATGGAACTGGACATTGATTGGCGGAGACGATGGTTCTCAGTGGGATGAAATTGAGGTATGGCCGTGATTCTACCAATACTGCTAAGGCGCTTGTTCTGTACATATTTGGATCAACTCGTATCCAAATAATGTGTCACCGCTACCTTATTTTGATATTTGCAAGATATGGACCTACCTATACTGGATGTTCTCATCTTGAGCTGTAAGGCTCTGTATCTATAGGCTTTAATGGAACATCCTTAAAAAAAAGTTGCAAGCAAAGTGTTGGTGGTTACCGTGGGGTCGTTATTCAAAGATGCGTCGAGTGACTGGGCTTTCCGAATTTGCTTGGGCTGTCGGTTTGTCGTTTTGCTTTATGGTTGTCGCATGCCTGAAAGAACCTTCACTTCTGCCAACTCGTCGCAACTCGCCCGCTGCGCTTAATCCGCGTCACACCCACGACAAATAGCTTTCACCTCTCTTTTGTCCCCATCTTATTAGCAAAAGTGACTCCCCTCAAACCTCATTTTTTCACTCGCCTTATCTCAACATAATTACTGACAACCGGCGCGTTCAAACAGTGTCTGACACCGAAATGCCTAACGACAACCCTGCCTGTGCTGACTGTAAGGCCAAAAAGAAGCGGTGCATCCACCGTAACCAACCTGTGACAATCGCCGAGGCTGAAGTCATCCCAGCCAGCATGTCTCCCCCCTCCGATCCTGCTGTTCCAACTCCTGCTCCCAGTCCTGCCCCTGCCGCTCCTGCTGCCCCCGGCGCTGCCACCCGCGGACGCCGCAAGGCCACCGAGATCGCCGAGACCAAGCCCAAGGTACGTGACATAGACCTCTGACATTTCTTTAGCTTCACCAAGCTAATATATGGTGTAGGAGGCGAGCCCCGCTCCCGCGGACTCCAGCGACGAGCTTTCTTCTGTGCTCTCCGAGGCCGAGCAGAAGCCAGTCAAGAAATCCACCAGGCGTAGTTGCCGTGCCAAGCCCGCCAAGTCCCAGAACGGGATCCCTGACTTCCCCGCCGATTCTCTTCAGGCTGCGTCCACCATGTCCGTCCACCGTGTCTGGGCCCGTGAGCTCGAGACCAACCTCGAGGAACTTCAGAGGAACATGCAGACCTTTGATGAGGCTCACCGCGCTACCATGGCCTCTGCCCAGAATATCCAGCGTACTGTCGAGGGCTGGATTCAGACTTGGTCCGCCACTAGTCGTTAAGTTTTGTTAACGTTCATCATCGCACCTTTCCAACGCCTTGGTCCTGATTTGGTTCTGATGCTTTGGGGGTGGATATTTCCGATCAGTTGAGATGTTGCTCTAGTGGGGGATGAAAACCAGTACTTAGTTTTCATCCGAGGAAATCCTTCCAAGCCACGTGAGATATCGGCCATGGGTTTGTTCTGTTTTCGTTTCCATTGACACCTCAACGGATTTTCAAAGTCGAATCGTCCCCTGTAAATGTCCCCTGTAAACATCAAGCCCTGTAAACATCAAGCCCTGTAAACATCAAGCCCTGTAAACATCAAGCCCTGTAAACATCAAGCCCTGTAAATTCGACGTATATGTTGTAGGCTTCAATGATTTGCCCCCAACCTTGGACACTAGAATCCTTCAAGATTTATGTACATCACGTGTGAGCCTTCTCGACCTAGAGACTTCAAACTGGAAATGTTTGAGAGTTGTCGAGTCTGGACGGGGATCTGATACGAGGTACCTAATAGAGGAAGTTTACAATACCAATATGCCCTCGATTTACACCAGCCAACCACGGCCGTTTATCATGCGGTGGGGCCTCCGGGGCCCAACCACGGACTCTCCCGGGAGTTCCGCGGGATCGTCCGGCTCCCCCTTTTTTAGTATTTGACTTTCACTCGTAATTCCTTATGGTCCCCGAATCCCCGGCTGGTCCCCGAGCCGTTACGTGTCAAACCTCACTTAGGAAAGGTACCCGTTCCTATATTATACAGAGTTCTCTTTTCTGTATAACATACAATTCAATCTTTAGGATTCTTCATATTTCGGTTGGGAGACTTAAATTGAGGAATGGGTGGCTTGGAATGTTTGGATATTCTTACTATATACTCCGTATGTACTGGTCAACTATGTTTTTTTAGATGATCATGATCAAACTACATACAACATACAGTTAAAAGTAGTGTACGGAGTCCCAGGCAACTGACACATGCATCCTATTTCACCGCTTCAGTAATAGGATAAGCGGCCCAATCACATATAATTTTGAATGCGGCCCTAGGACTATCAAAATACAGGGGTTTCCGTACCAAAACTGCCTAGCCCCATATAAATTTATAATGTCGGTACATCCCACCAAACAAAGTATTTACCATACCAATACCACATCTTCAATTTCTCTCCAAGGTTCTTTTCTTTTCCCCTCTCCTACTTCACCGTCACTTGCATTGCTGATCTTCCAACGCTTGAGGGGTTAAGAAAGTCCTTCTCTTTCATCTACTTTATCTCTACCCTTACGGTCGGGCCCACGATTTACGACGAGACGACCACCCGAAATACTCACATATAATACTTTGATTGGATTTCGACTGCAAGCGCGGACTGAGAGATTCAACATTTGTTATGGCCATGGCATCGATGGATGCTCTGGGGACATTCACCCACATGAAAGACAATATTCCTGCATGGATCACTCGCGTTTCAGATCTTGCCACACACACTCATAAAAAACACAATGAATACTCGGAGGCTTACAGACGCCACGCAAACTTCAAGCCTCGCCGACGGAAGAACAGTTCCGTTTGCTCCATTCATGTCGATGATCTCGTTCCGATCGCACAAAGAAAGAGTCCCAGCCCAGAACCCGTGAATACACAGGATGCGCCCGAGCAAGGTCAACGTTCAGGTCGCAAGCGCACTACCGATGAGGCCCCCTCAGTCGAGTCCACTGAAGAACACGCCTTGGTAAGCACACGGCACAATGTCATCATCGAATACGATGGCCATACACAGCAGACGCTTGAAGCAATTGTACGGGATATTGGGATTGCCAGGAACAACATCAGACGAAGCCAGATGGCACTGATGCCGCGTACTGGGCTGCGCGCGGGCCTGTTAAGCAAAAGCATGAATTTAAATATGTCCAGTGCACTGGGACAGACAGGCCCACTTTCTTGTGTTCACAGCACCCGGACTACATCTGGACTGGTCGGTATCTCGGGGACCAGCGCACGGAAAGACTCACCTTTTGACTTTGCCGACAAGCAACTGGAACTTGCCCATTCACTTTGCGAGACGGCAGCTTACCAAGTCCTTCGATCTGGCGACTGTGGAACGGAACTGGACGGCGTGGAAGAGAAGTTCAAGATGCTACTCGAGGCGGCTATCAACGAGGTCGACCGTATCATGGCAGAAAAGAAACAGCAAGAAGAACACGAACAAAAACAACAAGAAGGGACCGCAGAAGAGGGACATCCCAAACCGGCCCCTAGCCCCTCTGCGGCGCGACTCGCCAGAGTTGCTGCCATTGCTGCGAACAAGCCCTCCATGACCATGGCAGGTACCATTGAAGTCGACGATAACTCATCTATCTCGGCTGAGTCGATTGACCTATCTGCATTCCGATCCTCTCGGATCCGAGTGTAAACACAAACACTGGCACAGCCAACACTTGACCTCATATTAGCGATTTAGCGTGTGTTGAAACCCTTGCAAAACCATTACAGCCAGTTGATACCTTTGAATTGTTGAAAGTCTCATTTCTTTCTCTTTGATTGGCGTTTTTTCCTTTTTTGGCCTTTCGGCATCTTTGGTTGCGATTTGATTTACAGTTACGGGGGCGCACATACCAGTTACTCTATTCATTCCCTTATTTGCGATTTTTTTACTTCCTACTGTCTTTGAGCACATTTTCCGATCTTGCCGTTAGTGTTTGGAGTATTTATCTCCTGTCTGTCTCTTGCATCAGCTCATAACTCATTCCCAGGGGAGCAGGGCGTTGGAATCGGCGTTTTTACTGCTATTTATGTTTTTGCTTCTGTCCTTGCCCGTCCTGCGTTTATCACACCCATTCTCCGTAAATATTTATGGCAGGAATTTGACATTTCATGGATTTTCCGGCTTCATTGTCAACCTTGCATATAGGGTCTTTCTACAACATACAAAGGAATTGTACGAAGTCGGAGGCGTGACGGCTCCAGCCTCCCATGACCGATTGATCCAAGTTTTGCCAATAATTAGAAATGTACAATTGTTGGTCTTGGCTTCCCTGCAATAATCCCAGGCATACGCAGCTTGGCAATGTCACAATGTGCATGGCCGTTGCTGTTCCCTGTCACGGCACGGCAAGGCAACGGGATGCGTGTAGTTTGGTTCAATGATTCGCCAAGCAAAAAAAACTTGCCCACAAGGAACAATGGGGCTGCTCCGTTGTGGGGTCCGGGGGCCATTGAGTGATTGATACCCAACCTTCCCAGTTCAACAGTCTAACATAGTCTTAGCGTGGAGACAATGATTACAAGTGGGGCGGGAGGACCATAAGGGGGAAACTTCAACTCTTTGGAGTACGGAGTATCCCACGTGTGAATCAATGATTACGGGCGGCATCCACGCGGACTGTTGATGCGGCAATCTCCTCGTTTCGTATTCAAAATTGTGGCGGTACGTGTCATGCTATATATCTCCACGGAACCATGTGTGTAGTACGCATGGACGCATGTGTGGCACAACCTACGGAGGGTGAAGTATATCATCCGACAAATTGCTCTGTAAAGGTATCTACTTTATGCTTAGAACAGAAAAACAATGTACGTATTTTTTTGTATGCATTTATTAAAAGGGAGTTCAACCAAGGCATAGTATGTGGCACCGGAAGCTAGGTGGGAGGCGTCTTTTAGTACAACGTAGTATGGTGAGGTGTATGTTGGACATGATATTCCCCAGCACGGTCTAGACACACATTCTGTCGGTCCGATCATGGATGTTGCAGGTGGAATAATAATATATACAGTGGCTTCCACCTGGCAGAATTCAGATGCAGGGTTCTTGCTTCTCGAATATGCATACTCCCTGCAAAAGTACATCCTTGATTACAGACTTTGATTATTATACTCCGTACAGTCTGTGTTCTATTCCTCCTTCACTCGGCCCCTCCCTGGAATACAGTCTCACCTTGAACACGCTTTATATATTGAAAGACTAAATTCAATCGAGATAGTAGAAACATATAATATAAGGAAGATGCTTAATATCAAAGCGGAGACTCTAATTATTATAATACTGTACAGTATGTATCCCGTACGCCCCCACCCCTTCCCTTTTTGGGTGCGGATAATTATTCCTGTTGTTTATTTTTAATGCAGGAGAGAGGGTTCAGAACAAATTTGAGCTTTTTAACTCCATTACAGAATTATTTTTGGATGAGATTCTGCTGTGCAAAATATAATATGTTACACATATCTCCGTATAGCACATCCTACCCCTTAGGAGATCAAAAACAGCAACCACAAATACAACCCACAATTTGTATTTTAAATTGGTATTATCGACGGTGCCAAATGGTGTAGTAAGCCAAGTAAAGCCACTGCGGTATCCCACCGGAGGGCGCCAATTAGTCTCGAACAAGGATGTCTTTCCATGACGCTCGAGTGGCCCTTTTAATATTATTTGGTGCTAAATTCACAGGGATGCAAAGGCGCATACCTAGGGGGCTCCTGCCTTCCTAGGCAAGGCCATAGGATTCTATGCTAGTAGGGAAGACTCTTCTCATTTCAATTATTTTAATTTCAAATAAATAGGTACTTCTAAGTGTGATGTCAAATTGTGGCATAAAATCAAATTTCGTTGACCTGCACGTACACAACATAAACTTTGTGATTTTCAGGCAAAATCCACTCAGAAGCTTACTCCGTACTTGGAGTGGAAGGTGTCCAAGGTGGACCAAATACGAGTACCTGGTGAGAACAGGACGTATTGATGAGGTTTCAACAAAAGTACACGTCACATGTGCACAGGCTGTACTTTTGTAAGTACGGAAGATTATTGGTAGTTATGACTGGGGTGACTATGATAGATACAGTGAGCTCATGCCTCGGTTATAGAGCGCCAGGTTATTGATGGATACTTCTCGATCTGGCGATTATATCGCTCATTTGGTGTTTGTAATAGACCAAAAGAGTTGTCTACAATACATGGAGTAAAGTAAAGAAGAATATAACTTATGTAGCTATGAAAGATGAGGCTTCCTTGGTTGGGAGATTAAAGTTGATAGTCAAGTTCCATAGTTTCCTATAAGTTCTGAGACTCTAGAGTATAGCGAGGTTTTGTTTTACTTCTATATATATATATATATATGTTGAATCATGAACGGAGCATGATCATAGGACATGGGAGTTGGTATGAAATTTGCTGAGTATTATGTAAACCCCCAGGATTGATATTGTTTATAGAACTTCGAAATGGTAGTCACGCTCAACGGGGTTCTACAAAATTTATTTAGTTTAACAGGCAAAAAAACGATCGCGTTGACTCGATGTTATTGAAAAAGAATCAAAAATATCAAAATTTATGCATTGACGGGGAATCGAACCCCGGCCACTACTTAACAACACTCCGAAGAATGATATGGAAGAGTAGTATTCTACCACTGAACTACCAAAGCTGCTTTGTTGATTATGCTTTCTTGTAACGTATTGTGACTTCTTATAATTAGAAGCGTTATCCAGGTCCCCCCAAATGAACAACCATCTACTCCCCTTCCCATACAGCCTATCACAACCACCAACATGGCTGGAGCGTGTACTACAGCTGCCCTGGGATGACCTGTTGGGAGTACCAACCCAGTCCACTTCACAGAAACCATCGATAACGCCGATTTCTTTATCAAGTACCCAAAGCTTCCCTCCAATCCTCATAATATGCATCTCAGACACGCACAATGCAAACCCTCCTCTGCCACCCGGTGACATCTTAGTCCACGCGGGCGACTTGATTGCCCATGGGTCCTTTGACGCAAACGCAGCTCCACTGGCTGTCTTCTCAGCCACATACACATAAGGTTGTCACCGCGGGAAACCACGACCTTATCCTTGATGAAGTAAGTGAGATGGGATTTTTTGCGCGTCAGGGAATCAGTGCTGCAAAGCGAAAGCAATTGGACTGGATTGGGATCCATTATTTGCAAGATGAACCAATGATATTGGAACTGCTAGTCCCTGCTGCCGGGGAGCAGCAAGTGCGCCGGGTGAAAATATACGGCTCCCCAATGACGCCAGAGTTTGGCCTTTGGGTCTTTCAGTATCATCCGATCCGCGACGCGTGGACCAGGAAGATCCCCGATGATACTGATATTCTGGTGGTGCATGGCCCACCGGCTCTATATGGTGACTGTGATGGCGAGAAAGGACCAGATGGAAAGATCAAAGTTAAAGGGGATGGGTATATATTGCGCGAGATACAAAGAGTAAGTCCCAAAGGGGTTGTCTGTGGGCATATCTATGGGGCATTCAGTGTCATTGTCATCCAGCACGATGGAATTAAGGATGTTATGAACGCAGTGCAAATGCAATGGAAAGGCTACGATATAGTTGGAGCTCTTCAACAGACTCTATGGAGCAAGCTCACCATGGGGAGAAACGTGGAGCGCTCGGAAGAAACACTCGTCATCAACGCTGCCTTTGCACCAAGTGAGCTGAGAAGCGAGGACAAAAGCGCAATTGGTATCGATTTTCACTGAACGCAAATATGTATGAGAGCAATAATCCATCAGGTCATAATTCATCGGAAAATAAAGGCCAATGGGTTCAGCCTTCAAATAAAATGAATATGCGGTTGCCAATGCAGAATGCTTTTTGCTGCCAGCTGCCCGCTAGCCTTTTCATCCTCGAACGACCCAAGAATCTCATCGTTATCATGTGGAATAACTAGGCTATCTTCTGGCCGTGCCACCTGCTCCGTCCACTCTGGGATCGACTTGAATATGTTGTCCTCCTTTTGGTACTGCCCCATTTCTTCGCACGACATCATGGGATCGTCTTTCCGTCGCAGATAATAGAGGCAACCGGCCACTTCGCGTACCAGAAATATTCGATTTCGTTTCGCAAACCGATGCTGTCGCTCAGAAATAAGTGCTCGTAGATTTGATATATTGAAAACAGTGGGGTGTCTTCGGCCTTGTCTTTGGGGGTTCAATAGGCGCGTTGGAAGAGGCGTTCACGGTAGACATTAGGGCGAGCGAGGAGTTCTTTTGGAGATATGCTTTGCTTCTTCCCTGGCCCCAAGCGAATATCCAAGCTCTCACTGAACTTGACAAGATTCGAAGAGCTTTTTAGATTGCCACCTGTTATCACAAGACTTATCGGTTCGTAGCTTCCCATTGTAGAACTCGTCACTCACGAATTTGCAAATGCCGGGTGCGGTATTGCAGCTTCATGCGTGTGTCTGGAAGCCCTGGTGGGATCATCCTCTCGAATGAATACAGCTTTTCAGAGTGAATGCATTCGTTTTCGGCGAGAAATCACGGTAGGAGGTAGCTGAGCGGTATAACCGCTCATTATGACCTTGTCAAGGCTGTCTGTCATAGCTAGACATTATTGGGATAAGGCTGGTCGAGTCAGGGATCTGGGAATTTGGACAACTAGGCCGAAGGGACTGGTCCTTTTTACCCCTCTCGTTTTTCGGTGGTGTTATGCTTGCGAGGGGGTTTTCTACAGGTTCTAGATGCCAATATCAGAATAGATAGAGCCAGACAGGTGGAACAATCACGATCCCTGCCGAGAATGGGACAGAAAAGAATAAACAGGCATTGGCAAAATTATTTATTTTCATTGGAATGTAATTTGGACATTGAATCTAGTATCATTCATGTCCTATCCAGCATAAGAACTAAACGGATATCATCACTCATAACCCCTTGCTCCTTTCCTTGTATTTAACCCATTGAAAATGCTCAACATAGCCCCGCCCTGGAAGACAGACAGTACAAAATAAGAAAAATAACATAATCAAGAGACAAAACGTATTGTCTCACATTTCATCGAAGGCACAATCGGGATGCATGACGAAAAGGACCTTGCCGTCATTTTGCTGGGTGTCGTCAGTTCCATCTGTGAGGCCAGATCCGGAGATACGCAGCAGGATTTTATCCTATAGAATAAGTCTGTTAGTGACATGTGACAGAAATTTGCAGATATTACCACATAAAAGGAAGAGCGACTAACCTTGACCATGCGTTTCAAGACCTTGCCTGCCAAATCGCGCTCACGCTCGTAATCGTCTGCGGTGTTGAGTTCACCCTCGATTTGCTCCAAGTACCAGAGCACAAGATCTTCTTGCTCGACACCTTCACCCGAGTTCACCTCGTCCTCGTTCACCCTCCTGACGATCTGGTTTAGGATCTTGGCGTACTTGTCATAAGTGATCTTGGTCTTCTGGCGTTCCGGCTGGGCAGGAGCTTGAGCAGGCTCTGCGACGTCGCGCATAGGGCTGTCACCCTCGTTGTCACCATCGGCCATTTCCTGATCGTCATCGACATGGTTGGTGTGAGTAGGCATATCATCATCTTCAATCTCGACATCGTCTTTCTCAACAGTCACGATACTCTGGCGGAGAAGATCGTATGCTTCGATGACGAACTTCGGAGTGACCTCCTCAACACAGTTGGCTTTGGCGACAGCTTCAGACAAACGAATCAAAGACTCAAGCTGACGAACGGTGATACGGTATGAAGAGCGGCCAATACCTCCTTGAGCGTCGTTGGAGCGCAGCTCCTTGTATTTCTCGACCAGCAGTGTTTTCGCCTCCTCAGTGAAGACGGGGCGGAATGTGCGTGCGAACCGGATGTAGCGCTGCAGTTGTTCTGTGCTCAACTCGGGCTCAACGGCTTCGTCGCGGTTCATGTGCACGTTGACAATGTGCTCGGCCAAACTGCGGTCAACAGACTCCTTTGGATCATCGCGAATGACAAAGAACACATCGAAACGACTCATAATAGGGGCGCTAAAGTTCAAGTTGTTCCGAAGGGTTTGCTTCGGGTCGTAGCGACCGTTAACGGGATTGGCGGCAGCGAGAATGGATGCGCGGGCATTGAGAGTAGTATGGATACCAGCCTTGGCAATAGAGATTGTCTGTTGTTCCATAGCTTCGTGAATAGCGACCTGATCGGCGACATCCATTTTGTCGAATTCGTCAATGGCACAAATACCACCACCGTTCTATAAGGACAATGTCAGCGAGAATCCATACTTAATTGGAGCCACATTGGGAACATACCGCAAGCATCAGTGCACCAGCTTCAATGGTGAACTCGCCTGTCTCAGGATCCTTGACCACCGAGGCGGTCAAACCAGCTGCCGAAGAGGCTTTACCACTGGTGTATACTGCACGAGGGTGCAAGGAGCAGACATATCTGAGGAACCCTGTTAGTAACTAAGGTCTATGTGTGGGGAGTTGGAAAAACTTACTTCAAGAATTGACTCTTACTGGTCGACGGGTCGCCAACAATACAGACGTTGATATCACCACGAAGTTTCAGGCTCTCGATCGACGTCGACTTGCCAACACCACCAATCAACTGCAAAAGCAGACCTTTCTTGATTTGACGATGACCCCAGATCATGGGGGCAATCGAGTCCACAAGCCGGGAGTAAATATAATCGGAGTGCACCAGTCGCTTGAGATCCTGGACTTCAGCCGGTGTAAGACTTTGCAGGAAAGCTTCTTGGGCTGATTCATCCCCAAGATCATCATCCTGGTTCTGGTTCAAGGAAGCGAGGATATTATTTGACTGGCCGCTCAGCTGCTGCTCCGGCTTCTGGCCAGGAGTCGTTGTATCTGGGGTAACCATGCAAGAAAGGAAGGCCAATCGGTAAGTCAGATCGCGCACGCCTAGAGACTTCAATCCGGAGACTCCGCTACCACCAACTTCGTTACCGCGGAAGGAATTGTTATCCCGGACAGCCTCAGGTCGCACACCGGGAAGACCCAATTGACTGACATCAGGAACGACAATCAAAGTGCCCGTAAAGACGCAGCGTTCACCGGCCTTGGCGCGATCAACCATCTCACCACGTAAGATAACATCCATTGTGCGTGGCATACTACCAGTCGGGATTTCGTGCGACGATTCCTGGAGCTTGACCTTTTGCCAATCAACAAATGTACTCTTTCCGATATCCAGGCGCCATCCCACGCGGTTGCCGCAGGTATTATTGGGGCATTCTGTTGGCTCCGTATATTTGAAAGTCTGCTCAACATTCGGGACAACAGTCTTGCAACCTTCACAGATAAAAGTTCCCAGCGACAATTCCGGTCTGACCTCTGAAGTTCTTGTGACAGTTCCAGAAACGGAAAGCAATTTTCCGATCTGATTCGTCCGAAGTTGTCGCAGCCTAGAAACCAAGGGCAGGTTGTAAAATGCAAGAGCAAACAATTTGTCAGTTTGCTGGTGGCGAGTCTTCTCGCGAATCTGACGCTCGAGGTCGGGGTTGTCTGAAACACCCGCATATGCTGAGGCGACGGAGGTACTGGCCCGCGAAGAGGCACTGGCGGTCATTCGGTGGGAGACGAAGTATTCTGGCTCGTACTTTGCGATGAGATTGTGCAGACCCTTGGTGAGAAATGGCTGGAATCGATAGTATTGGCCGGCAATGGCATCTGCCAAGACAGGATTAAGGATGTGTGTGAAATCAACATAGAGAGTTGACAGCTCGAATTTCTTCATCCCCTTGATCTGAGCGATATAATACTTGTCGCTAAGAACTTCTCCTGATGAGGGCGGCGCAGAAGATGAGGGTTCGTCGATATATGACTCGAGCAGCTCTTCAAATGCCTGCTGGACTTTCTCTGCCGCCTCATCGACCACCGGCGGGGGCCCAGCAGCATATGGATTGCGCATACGGCTGACTGTCGAACTTCCCCCTCCAACGACTTGGTCATCTGGGAAGGCATTCATATCACTCATAGGGCCATTGCTCTCTGAGCGTCGGGAGCTGGGTAGATTGTCGGATCGAAGGTTCTCACGAGCGGGCCCAGAACCTAGCTCGGACTGGATCACGGCGTCGAAAAGAGAAGACATGGCAAAGAGCTAATGGCCAGAAAATGGCCAATGTGAAAAAAAAGTGTATTAAGCTCTCACGTCTTGAGGGGGAAAAAAAGGAAATGTGGAGAGACGATATCGTAGACTCAATTTGCTATCTTAGTTTTTCGTGGGTCTCCTTCGCGGGTCTCCTTGGGCAACTAAGGCGCGACGCGGACGCGTATTCGGAAGAAAAGTTGATCCTACACCGACGCGTTAAGTGGCTTCCTTATGTAACCACCCACGCTAACCCATATAGGTAGTAGGCTCTCTTCATCTTCGCTGCAAATAACATTATGTGTTGTGCTTAGCGCTCCCACTATCGCTCGTACAAGGCGCAAAACGTATCAGCCCTCGGGTTTTCTTACCTCATGTCTTAGCTGTCGGTTCTTAACCCCCAAAACAAGTTCATTTTACATTAGCCCTATCAACGAGCGAACAGGGTAGCGTATACGTGAGAACTACATGTTTGGTTAGTTTGGCGTCACTTGGCTTGGATTATTTGTCAATCCTAATATAAGAGCTAAGGATTTTAAGTGGGCTTCTGGTCGAGAGGCTCACGGTCTTGTATCCTTGTTTGTCATCTAAAGGCGAGTGAAAAGGGGTCTTGATTCTGATATATCCCACTCCCCGGGTACTACTTCGGTGTACAACGTAATATATATTTGAAATGAAGTATAGTGACTGGCTATATACTCCGTACCTACCGCCTTCCTTTATTGCCTATACCGCCTATATAGAATGAACTAGCGGACTTCATCCTTCTCGAGTTTAGATCGCATTTCTGGCCATATTTTGATATATTTTTCGAAGATAATACGTAGCCTTATCCAGGTACTCATCAAAAGCCAGAGGGTTTGATGTACACCTTACCTGAATGAAACTTTTGAACGGCAGAATATTATATAATCAAGCTGGTGTGGGGCTGAGGTGTTAAAAACTTATGAATAATGACTGTACTCCGTGTGTACTCCGTAAATCCAAGGTTATTTCAAGTATGATACTCATGTTTATAACAACTTTTTAAATATTAATAATTCAAGCCAATTTGAAATACATCATGTAATTTTGGTACTAAAAGTTATGAAGTCGAATGATATCAATGCGTGTGACGTTATGAAAACCACATACAAGGACAACAGGTTAATAATAACGTACTAGTTTATGCTTGTTCGGAGATATGTATGCTTATAGTCAATTTTAATTAATTGTCCCGGGGCCGGTTTATCAATTGGGTAAATGGTTTACACTTGGCGCTTATATAAGAGCTTCTTCCCCCCGAGGTGCCCGCCCTCGAGCATCTGAAATCATCTTATTCCCTAGGGAATTATATCCTCCTCGCATTGTATTGCTTCGTAAGTTGAACCATTTCGTGCTAGCGTACTTTCTTTAACACCCTTTCTTCCGGTGCATATTCTCCGTGACTCTGACACTATATAGGATTTATTTGTCTTGCGATGGTTTCTTTCAAATCCCGAGTCCTTGGCTGGAGGAATCTTGGTGACCATCGGTTGGTTATGCAGTTTTGACTGCTTCATTGTGTCGACAAAGGAAATCTATGTTTTCGCTCGACATGTCCGCGAACGAAGAACGGTTAGTATCGACACTGACCAGGTCGAGCGCCGTCCCGCTGTCGGGCCCTGACACGGATGCATCGGGTATGCCCCCTAGTGCCTTAGTGCCTTTACAAGCCAAGTCCCAGGACTCGCAACATGCATGCACAAATCAGCTAAAACTTCTCGAACAGCACCATCTGCCTCAGACCATGCCCCCCAAATCGCCAAATCCGGAAGGCGACAACGCGCAGCCGAATCGAAGAACAAATCCTCCAAGAATCAACACTTCTACTTCGTTGATCAGAACTCGTCATCCAAAGAAAAGCGCGCTCATGTTATGCGCCACCATGTGCAGGAAAAAAGGAAAAAGCGCAAGATGTCGGGCACACTCTCGACAGAGCAAATCCCAGACCATAGCTCATATCCACCGAAGAAAGAGGGAACTGTCGAAGAGACTCGACTGGAGTCGCCCCCGACAGCTGTACAAAACTTCCCCAATGGGGAAACTTCGGTATGAGAATCACTTTCTCTAGTCAAGGATCTAGGTTACAGCCAAGGCTAGACTATCTAGGTGTAGGCTTAGCTGCAAAGGATGATGGATTTAGATACTAACGCTATGGTGTTTTATAGCTTCAAATCAGATACTCAAATATGAAGTCGGAACCTCATACATCCACGCTACCATACATTGGCTCCCCAATCACGATACTCGATGCTTCGCGAAGGGATCCGTTTGCCAGCCTCCCAATCCAATACGACAGCACTGATATTGAGTTGGCCGACTATTGGAGGAACAAGTTGACTTATTGGTCCGGACAAAACCTTCATGTGAAAAACCAGATTTTCCGCACGGCTATGGGAAACCCTCTTTCATTCAAGGCAGTAGTGCTGTCCTACTGCGCACGGTGGAAAGCACAACTATACGATATGTCTGACAGCACCGAAATTCAATGCCATGCTGGTCAAGCCGCGAAACTCATTGATGAAGCTACCTCGGGCTCGGCGCTAGTCAGAGTGGACGATCTTGCAATGGCTTTGGGTGGAATGGCCTTGCACGAAGGACGCTTCGGGAACAAGCAACTGGCCCAGATATATGTTGACCGTGCGGTCCAGGCCATCCGACCACGAACAGGAACCAACAGGCCCGTGGAAGTATTTATCCACTACATCCGATATCTTATGATGCCAGAAGGCCCGGGGACCAGTTTGGCTGAACAACAATGGCTGCTCATCTTTCTCCGCGGAGCCGAAGACCTCATGCGGCAACACAGCTCCCCGGAATACCTCCTTCAAGCGCCCAACAGACTCAAAGCATTCCAGATGGAGAGTCCTTTATTTACCCTGCTTTCTAGTGGACCGCGGCCGTCTCAAGTGCCGTATGAGTCGCGTGTATATGTGGTCCGTGATGCGCATACCCAAGAGGTCAGCCGAACGGCGGCGCTTATCTATATTACGGCTGCACTGTGGGATTTCCAGGGGTCCCCAGATAAGACCGACCGATTCCTTCACTATCTATGTACGGCGGCCAAACAGCACCATCTCGATCGTGATCCAGCTTGTGAAACCCTTCTGTGGTTGCTGCTGGAGGAAGGACATGATTTCGATTTACAAGACCCCGAACGTGGATGGTCCACTGGCGAGCTACTCAAGGCACACAAACAGCTACGACCGGACCTCCAGTTCCATTTTAATGAGATTCTCATGAATTTCTTATCTTTTCAGATACCTATTCGCGGGGTCACTGCATTTGAAGAGGAGCTTCGACATGCATATAATCAATGACAATTTTGATTTAATCCTGGACCCGAGCACCAGGATAAGTCTAAGCGTCATTGAGTTCTCAGTGGAGAAGGGATTACAGGTCCCCGATTTTACAATTTGATATTCTTTGCGTCAAAAGTATATACTCGGTACATCGGAAAAAAATAAAAATAGGGAAAAAAGATCAAAATTTGCCACAAAGATCGGGCCTAAGTAGCGCATGCGTAACGCCGAGGGATCTCCACCGACGCTAACCAGATACCAGCCGTCGGCCTACCGCGTCACCCACAGCTATCCACAACTTATGAGATCAGATTGTGATGCTTTGACCTTAACGCCAAGGTACATACGGAGTACAGAGTACATATATTGTAACAATATACGATACTGTTCCATAATTCGGGAGAGAATCTTAACATAGAAATTAATTAATTTTTCTCATATACTATTATGGCGCGTACTAAAACTTGCGGCGCAGCTGAGGTTTAAGTTGGGACATTTAGGGCTCGCTAACTTTACCCACATGGATCCTAATTTCGATTTCGACTCGCGAAGGGGGTGCTAATCTGTGACCCGCCGAACACACGGATCCTGGTCAAATAGTGCAGTCCACCAGCCTTAGCGCCCTACAGTAGTCACAAAACCCGATCTACAGTTATTGGATCTAACCCACGTATGAAATCATGCAATGATCGTCTCACTTGGGAATTGGCAATGACACGACAGACCGCAATGATGTGGGAATAGCAAACAAAGCAGAAAGTAAAAAAAAAAAGAAAAAAGAAAAAAAAGAGCACTAAGATAAAGAACACCTCGTGTCTTCCGGACTGGGACTTTGATCTGTGGAGACATACTATACCCCTGGATTCTCTAAGGGCCAGACAATAAATTCTCTGAGTCTGCAATACCCGAATATGTGCAAGGATTTTATCAGGAATATTTTCAAGACGTTTGTGTCTCATAGCATCCCTTGCGTAGTTACAGACTTAATCAACATCCCTGTTAACTCGTCATGATCGTCATAGAGGTACCAAGATGTGGCTGGGGTGTGTGGCGGACATCTCCGTCTCCAATGGAAAAATGATTTCATGTGAACCAAGGAACAATGGGAACTCCGAGGACAAGATCTCTGGGTCATATCCATGGATTTTGTCTACTGTGAGAAAAAGTGTGGATGGCCCTTTTGCCACCCATGGATTTGGCCAGCCCTAGATGTAATATTAGGTTTCAATTGCAGAAAAGAAAAAAAAATAAATAAATTAAATGCTCAAATAGGAAATGTATCCAAATAACATGGAAAACATAATATAAGGAGTGTCCAATTACGTAGTCGGATCGCAGATCCTAGCCCCTCTCCTCCCTGTTGTCCCATGGGTCATCTAGTAAACTTTAAGCTTCTCTCTTTTCATCTCTTTTTCTCTTCCACACCCGGGGACACATAATAACCCCCCTTTCCCCCCGATCCTTCCCATGAATCTTAATCGTGTTTTGGACATTTGAATATACACGAATTCCACAAACATGGCTAACGATGCCGTTCACTGGCTGGGTGCCAGGGACGATGCGGTAAGCTCTACACACCTGGTGAAGAGGGATTGTTTACTAACGAGACATAGAGCGACATTAAGGACACCACGCCGTCCCTGTCTGGCTTGATCACTGTCCTAGTCCCCGCCCTCATCTCTTTTGTTGTGATGGTGTTGCTTTTCATCATCCTGCGCAAAAGCAATCGCAGAATGTACATGCCCCGAACCTACATTGGATATCTCCGTCCCTGGCAGCGCACCCCCGACTCTCCGACCGGATCATGGGACTGGATCAAGGCCATGTACCGGCTACCCGACACCTACGTTTTGCAGCATCACTCGATGGATGCCTACCTGATGCTTCGTTTCCTCAAACTCTGCTCCGTCATGCTGCTTGTAGGCTGCTGTATCACTTTCCCCATCTTGTGGCCCGTTAATGCCACAGGTGGCGGTAACAAGATCCAGCTGAACATGCTGAGCATTTCGAATATCGCCGACACTCAATATGGTCGTTACTACGCGCATTGCTTCCTTGCCTGGATCTTTGTCGCCTTCATCTTCTTCATGATCACCCGCGAGCACCTGTTTTATATTAACCTGCGCCAGGCCTACCTTTTCTCTCCCGCATACGCTAGCCGCATCTCGTCTCGCACCGTTTTGTTCACCGCCGTTACCCAGGACCTCCTAAACAAGGACAAGCTGCGCACCATGTTCGGTCGCGACAAGGTCAAGAATGTGTGGATCGCAACCGATACCAAGGAGCTCGAGGAGAAAGTCAAGGAGCGTGACGCTGCCGCGATGAAGCTCGAGGGTGCCGAGACCAAGCTCATCGTGCTTGCGAACAAGGCGCGCAACAAGGCTATAAAGAAGGATGGCTCGCTGGAGAACCCCGAAACGGACGTTGCCGATGGCCAGTTTGATGATGAGTCTGGCTCCGTCGCTGCTCGCTGGGTGGAGGCTAAGAAGCGCCCCACCCACCGTCTCAAGATGCTTATCGGCAAGAAGGTTGACACTATCAACTGGGCTCGTTCGGAAATCGAGCGTCTCTCTCCCGAAATCGAAGAATTGCAAGCCAAGCACCGTGCTGGAGAAACCAAGCTCGTCTCCTCTGTCTTCGTTGAGTTCTACCATCAGGCTGATGCCCAGGCTTCCTACCAGTCGGTGGCCCACAACCTTCCCCTGCACATGAGCCCTCGCTATATTGGCTTAGACCCTACCCAGGTCATCTGGTCCAACCTCCGCATCAAGTGGTGGGAACGCCTCGGTCGCCACGCTGCCACCGTTTCTTTTGTCTGTGCTATGATCATCTTCTGGGCTATCCCGACTGCAGTTGTTGGCGCTATCTCCAACATTGACTCTTTGACCGAAATTGTTCCTTTCCTGAAGTTCATCGACAGTGTTCCCTCATGGATTAAGGGTGTCATTACTGGTCTCTTACCCACTGTCATGATGGCTGTCCTTATAGCGCTGGTCCCTATCATCCTTCGCCTGATGGCCAAGTTGGGAGGTGATCCTACTTTCGCCGCCGTTGAATTGACCGTCCAGAACTGGTTCTTCGCTTTCCAAATCGTTCAGGTCTTCCTGGTAGTGACCGTTGCCTCATCAGCCACCGCCGTCGTCCAGAGCATCGTGAAGAACCCCGCTTCGGCCGCTTCCCTGCTAGCCCAGAAGATTCCTACCGCCTCCAACTTCTACATCTCCTACATCATTCTACAGGGATTGTCTTTCAGCGCCGGTGCTCTTCTCCAAATTGTCGGTTTGATCCTCAGCAAGGTCCTGGGCAGGTTGCTGGATAGCACACCTCGTAAGATGTACACTCGTTGGTCGAGTTTGGCTGGTCTTGGATGGGGCACTGTCTATCCCGCCTTCACATTGTTGACTGTTGTTGGTATGTTAAAACCCATGACCGGTTTCTTTGATTATGATACTAACTTTTGCTACAGCAATCGTCTACTCCTGCATTGCGCCCCTTGTCATGGGCTTCGGTACCATTGGTCTCTACCTGTTCTATTTCGCCTACCGGTACAACCTGTTGTACGTGTCGAACGCAACCATCGACACCCAGGGTAGGTGCTACACCCGTGCCCTGCAGCACCTCACTGTCGGCTGCTACCTGTCCATGGTTTGTCTGATTGGTCTGTTCGCCATTGGCTCCGGTGCCAACAGGATGGCTCTCGGTCCCCTGATTCTGATGATTATCTTCTTGGTCTTTGTAATCCTGTACCACCTCTCGCTGAACAGCGCCATGGAGCCCCTCCTCAACTACTTGCCCAAGAATCTTGAGGCCGAGGAGGAGGGTCTGCTCGCTGCTGAGAAGGCCAACAATCTCAGCAGCTTGAACGAGCAGTCCAAGACCGACGACCTGACCGCCCCCAGCGGCTCCGTCTCGCCCCACCGCGACAGCGGTATCGCCAACGTGGGCAGCGTCGACTCTGCGGAGAAGGGTCTCACTGAGCCCTCGTCGACAGCGCCCAAGCCGAACATCTTCACCAAATTCCTGCGCCCCGACCTGTACCAGAACTACCACCAGATGCGCAAACTGGTCCCCGGTTCCACAGACATCGTCACTTACCCCGCCGAGGCTGAGCGTGACGCCTACTGCCACCCGGTCGTTAACTCGCAGCCTCCTCTTCTCTGGATTCCCCGCGATCCTCTCGGAGTCAGCTCCCAGGAAGTCGCCCACACCATGCGTGTCATCCCCATCACGGACGAGGACGCTTACCTCGACGAGAACTGCAAGATCAAATGGAACGAGGAGAAGGGCGAGCCTCCCATCTACGAGGAGAAGATTGCCTACTAAACCCCTTCTCTACATGCTCGATCTCGATCTAGTTCTCGTTCGAGTATCTAGCCAACGATATGTCTCACCGGCCGAAGAATGCACCCTGTTTATATGAATCGTATACAAGCATGTCCTCGTCGGCCCGGTTTCTTCCGGTCTACTGTGATACCCAGCCAGTCAGTCCACGTGACTGACTGGCCCTACCCCGGGCAATTTTCTTTTTATTTTGTCCATGTAACATTGGTCTGGGGCTTACACAACCCCAGGCCTTTCGCATTTCTTTTCTATAATCTTTAAATTAATCAATCGATGGTGCTTGTTCACGCCTGATGTCGATAATGTCATGTTGCGAGGATTTTGGCCATGGAATTGGAAATTTTGACCATGCTTAACGATTCTTGATTCTGGGTATCTATTGCATGATGTATTATATTTACCCGGTCACTTTTGGTTAGACCTCTGAATGATATGGATGATTTTTCCTCTTCAATCTCTCGCTCCTATTTAGTCCCTTACTCTATGTTCAAGTATATGTTTCTGAAGGCCTACCATGAGGCTCCTGCGACTGAAGCTGAGAGACCATGTGAAACATGCCCGTTAGGAGACTAATAGGGACATCAAGAACTATGTTGAAAAATATGCCAAACAAGACGTGGAAAAAGACATGCAATATTGCCTTGAGGATGTAGCTAAAAAAAAAGGGGTCAGAGATTATGCTGGTGAAAAGCCTGTCGAGTGACCCTCGTTGCATATCTACGTATACTTCAACCTATAAAGTACCCGAATACCTAACTATATCTCTAATTTACAGGTTAGACTCAGAGGTCATACATACATATAGCTTCAAACCCGCAGTGTCCAAAAACAGCCACCCGATCTTTCTAAACGTCAACCGGATAACACCTTTATTTCCCAAACTTCGTATCTCTTAACATCCTTGATCTTCACCAACCCCGAACAATCTTTCTTATAGTCTTCCTTCCTCTGCTACTTTGTTCCGTCAACATCTATTCCATCTCTGTCATTCACAGTCTCCACATTCTCTTACTCAGTGTATCTCTGCTCTATGCCCAATACATGTCTCCTCTTCCTTGATTTCCCTAATCCGTATCTATTATTCCTTCATTCTATTCATTAGCACCAATCCTTCTCCATATATGCCCACTGACCTGACTTTGTGATCTCCAACTATCGTTCCTTCACCTTTCTCTGTTTCAAGCAACCTTTTTTTGACGGCACCATTGTCAATATCTTCGTCACCTCAAGCTTCGGGGGCCATTTCTGTGATGTGCGCTGCTACAATCTAGTTCTTGCTCCATATCTGAAACCGTTCACCGAACTCTTTTTCCTCTTCAGTTCGCACACCCCAAAGTTGTCTTCAACTTTGTTTACTCAGCCTCAAACTTGTGTTTGTTCTTGAGCCTCACATTTGTTTCACTGCGCGATACTCTAACACTACCCTTGCTCTATCTTGTGATTTTCACGTGCAAGTTCTCAAGGCAAAATGGATCAATCCATTGGAACCAATACCAACCCAATTAAGGAGGCCTCAAAAAAGACTTCAAGTCCTGCTAAAGAAGACCCAACTCGTGATCACACTGATGATGTGCAGATAGAAACCGGGCCAGAAGACCTATACAACCTGACTAGTCCGGCAGACGTGGAAGTCTGCATTCTACCCTACACGCCAAATGTGGAAACGAGCATGGTTCAGGACAATTCGACAGAACCAGGGAGTCAGGATGACTCTGCACCAGATTCGGTCAAAGAAGCCGAGGAATACCCAAGAGATCGAGACTCGACAGGAGGCTCATCTCGGGAATCTTCTAGCATTGAACTGGGCCAATATGACGCGGAAGGGCACCCACAGGATGATTCCAAGAATGAAGAACCCTCTGACAGTGACTACTCGGATAATGAATTGACCCAATATGATTTGGATGAGGAGCCAGATGATGACACCGACGAGGAAAGATCTTGCGGTAGTGACGACGAGTACCAACCAACGGAGGGAGCTCCGAAGCCAGCCAAGGGAGGGGCAAAAATAGCACGGCCTAAGGGGAAGAAGCAGAACGCAAAAGCTCCAGCAACCCTGAAAGAAACGGTCAAGAGTCTGATGACCAGGAACATTCTGAGTGCTGCAAATGAGAATGCAACAAGATTCCACCAAGGCATCCCAGTGTCCCAAAAAAAGGACAAGGCAAAAGCGCTTATGGAGGAGGTTGCAAAACTTCCAGCGGAAGACCAGCCACAGGCAAAAAAAGACGCAAGCGCGCTGCTTGAGGCCTCGAGGAAGTTCACACGTTCGGCGTCGATTGAGAATATGGACTGGAAGATTAAGGGTCTCAGGACCTTATTGAAGCACCACCAGGTTTGAATTCTTCATCAACCTAAAGTTGATATGTGACTAACAATTGCAACAGCTCAAAGCTGCTGCATGGATGGTAAGATTGGTCTTCATTGTGTTATGACATGATAGCTGACCTGCATAGCGCACCCGCGAAGAATCCGAAGTGGAGCCAAATGGAGGATTGCTTTGTGATGAGATGGGTCTCGGGAAGACACTTACAGCACTCGGTAAGAACGACGAATATAGGATCATCTTGCAGAGTCAGAAAGCTTACATTTTTCACAAGCAATTATCGCCCATGAAAATTTCCAAAGTAGTAGAAAATATTCGACACTGATCATTGTCCCGAGGAGCTTGATTGCACAGTGGTATGCTTCACTTCTCGACTCGAAAATACTAGACGTGTTTATTAACCCGGGTGTCATAGGATTGATCAGATCGATACACACTGCGAGGACAAGATAAGACAAAGCGTTTTCGAGTATTATGCGGGTGCACGAACGGATGACCGCAACGTTGTGAGCACGATGCAGAAAAAGATTATTGTGTAAGACAGGATTTGAAGCCGGTCACTATATGTTTCATGCTCACTGCAATCACAGGCTCACCACATATGAGCAAGTCTGCAGTTCATACCCGAAGTTAAAGCCACCAGTAACGATCAAGTCTCCCGAAGAGTTTGAGGCATGGAGGGAAGAGGAGTTCGCTCGCAGGGCTGGACCTTTCCATAAGATTGAGTGGCATCGGATCATTCTTGATGGTATGTATCTGGATTGCTGGAGACATCTATTGCTCTGGATATTGATCTAATTCATCTTCGTAGAAGCTCACTTGATCAAGAACAAAGATTGCGCGACCTCTATTTCTGTTCGAGCGTTAGAGGGCAGATTCAAATGGGCTATGAGTGGAACACCTTTGCACAAGTAAGAAAGCTTTGGAGTGACTGAGATTGTTCATACTGACTATATGGTCCAGCGGCGTGGAGGAGTTATACCCATACTTGCATTTCATCTTTACGTCGGAAAGAATGGAATATGAGACTTTCTTGAAGAAACATTCCAATGTTAGTCTCCTGGAGCCTTTACTTCGAAAACCAAAGCTAATCTTCTACTCAGGGACTGGATGAACTTCTTGAAACAGTACTGCACCGCAGTACATACAGTACACGGATACTTGGCAAGCCCATCGTCACGCTTCCGGGAATCAACAACCGAGTCGTGGAGGTTGAACTTTGCGCAGCAGAAAAGCTTCTTTATAGGGAGATTCAGGACCTTGGCGTTGCAATGCTCAGTGGTATGTCTGATAATACCGGAGATGAATCAAGCGCTAACGGAGCCCGCAAGGTTTGGCCGGCACAAAACAAAAGCAAAGCAAATGCATCTTGGCTGTGATAACAATGCTGAGAATGTTTGTGAGCCACCCGCTCCTCGCCCAAAAGTTCCTCGAGGCCGCGCTCAATAAACGTGTGATCGAAGAGCTTAAAGCCATGGCACAGCAAGAAGATTTGGCCGAGACCCCATCAGAGATGATTATCAGCTTGATTCTCTCCATCGGAGCCAAGGTTGCTCTTCGACCAAGGCCACCAGGAGACTTTGACGAGCTTCGGAAAATTTATTACGATCACATGGCGTACATCCATCAACACCAGGGAAGATATCAAGAGCTTATGCTCAAGGTATGCCCTCGTTGCGACAACATCGTAAAGGAGGAGAATGAATTTGTGATCACATCTTGTCAACACATCTACTGCAAAGGCTGCTTCGATGAGCTTCCTGACCAAAATGGAGACACCAATACCATCACTCGCGTCTGCAGCTCCTGCAAGATATCCATCGACGAGGCCGGATACTCCCATGATTCGCCAAAGGGATCGCCCAAGAAGAGCTCACCAAGAAAAAGAAAGCAGTCTAAATCGGAGAAAACAGCCAAAAAAGTCAGCAAACCGCGAGGATCATTCAAAGAACAAGTTCTATTGCGAGATCTGTCAGATGAGTGGGACGAACCCAGTGACAACGAGGCCGATTGGGTTTCGTGCATTGGTGATCGCATGCCATCAGCGAAAACTACAGCGGTTCGGGATCTTGTCGCAAACTGGGTGAAAGAAGACAAGGACGTTAAGATCGTTGTCTTCGTTCAGTTCCTGAAGACTGCGAAGATTCTTCAGTTCATGTGCGATCAGGAGGAATGGGAATACGCACTGGTACGTATAGTCCCAGAAAAAATGAATTACCGAGTGATATCACTAACATGCCAATCTAGATCACAGGTAAGGTATCTCCTACCTCGCGTGATAAGAAGATTGAGAAATTTGCCAAGGAGAAAAACGTCAAGATCATGATCACTTCTCTCAAGACTGGCGGCGTTGGTCTCAATTTGACTATGGCCAATAAGTGCATCCTCGTGGATCCTTGGTGGAATGAGGCAATTCAAGACCAGGTAATGGAGCCGGGAATTAGCCCTTAGAAGAGTTGAAAGGCCATTGAGAAGCTAACAATGACTAGGCATACTGTCGTCTGTACCGCATCGGACAACCACGCGCAGTGGAATACGTCCAAATTGTGGCCAAAGGATCTATTGACACATGGATGATCAAATTGCAGAAAGCAAAGACATGGAATATCCGTCAGATATTCAGTACGGACTCGCTCAAGGAAATCCTTGGTCTCTCCGGGGAGATCCATGAAGAACCAGACGGTGGATTTTTGGTTTTCGCTGCGAAGGAAAACAAGCATCTCCATACCTGGACACAGGCTATCGATGGGATCATTGAAGAGGTGGAATCTGCGGAAGAAGATTAGGTGGACTACCTGGCAGGTGAATAAGAACAAGAAAAGAGAAAAAAAAAGGGGGGGGAGGGGAAAGAACAAACGTGCGGAACGATGGATTTGATCAGTGGCCTCTGTGAAGGGCATTTATTCTTATGGTTGCGCATAATTATTTTTCATAGGAGGCATATACACTAATTTGACTTGAAAAAACAATGTTACCCGGTTTTAGTCCATAAAGAAGAGACAAGATAGCATAAGTGCTCAAATCCTAAATGCACTTAATAAGTATATGAAGGAATAGACGTGTAGTCAAGCCTAAGGACAATTAAGATATCTTACAAAGGCTTCAAAAAGGACGACCTAAAGACCACTCGAAAGTGGTAAAAAGGTCGAACTTCACTATACATATACCTTCTCTCCTTCATGCCACACGTCCATTTTTTGCGATGTAAGTTTTGTTCTGGTTCGAGAAGAAACGAAAAGAAAATGCACGTTTAAGAATCTTTTTGCCAATCTAGGGAACGGGTGGTGCGAAGGACCGCTTGATCAACATGCTTCGCGCCGTAATCCATCGCAAGACCCACGAGAGCCGTCATATGGGAAGACCCCTTATTGAGCTCAAAAGATTCCGTCTGAAAGAGGTCCAAGTCGATTTCTACCCAGTCGAAAAGCAAATCTACGACGTGATTACGGAGAGGTGCATTGAGGGAGTCAATGGTGAGCTTGGAAGCCCCGCAAGATTATAATTGACTGAATTCGCTGCTAAAAAGATTGTAGCTACTCAAAGAAAAGCCCAGAGCAAGTGAATTTTGACAATGATCCTAAAGCTGCAGATGTTCACCAGTCATCCACTTGCCGCAGAAGATTATCTCAAGCGAGTGTGCAATTTCAACAGCACACTAGATGCACAGCTAAAGACTTGGGTGAAAGATAAAACGAGTCCAGGAAATCCGTCTCCATCAAGCAGGATTGCGAAGTGTTGTATTTTAGGGAAATACCGAACCAATATGCCTACGGCTTCTCTACGATCTCGGACAGAAAGCGAAAGTCTTCGACCACGGCCACCTGGAAATTGCGCGAAGCTTGTTTCCAAGTTCAAGGATAAAATCGAAGCACTATTAAAGGAAAAGAACTACTACGAGAGTGATCATCGCACCTGGTTCTGTCCTGGCTGTGAGGGGCTTCCGACGAGGGCAATTATCGCGGACTGTCAACATCTTTATTGCGAAGAATGCTTCAACGCACTCGATGACCAAGAAGGGAACACTGATGATGTCACTCAACAGTGCCGTGCTTGCAAAATTCCCATCAAAAAGGCTGCATTCTACGGAATTTACGATGATTTAGATACACCTCCACTGGAGGATGCTGAGTCTTCTGAACTGGAGGGCCAGCAAAAGCGAGCAGCCACACCAGAGACAAGAACGGCAAATGTAGCTCGAGTCAAGAAACGACGAAAGGGTAAACATCATGGCCCTACTTTCTCGGAATGGTTGTTGGCCGATGAAAGCCCGAGTGCGTTCGACAATGAAAGCGAAAGTGGGAGCCAAGACGAAGTGCAAGACGAAACCCCTGATGAGGATTATGTCACCTGCGAGGAAGAAGAGACCGACCAAGGACAAGATTGGATAGCAACATTTGGGAGGTCGATGCCTGGCGCCAAATTTGATGCGATTACGGCTCAAGTCAAAGAGTGGCTCGAAAAAGAGAGCACAGCCAAAATCGTGATTTTCACACAGTACATCAACAGCACCAGACTTTTACAGTACCTATGTGAAGAAAATGGGTGGAAATACTCTCTAGTAAGTACTCCACAACAATGGAATGGACAGAGCACATATCTAACATGACTTTACTAGATGACAGGTCAGATGGCCAATAGGTCAAGAGAAATCAATCTGAGCAACTTCCAGGATGACAATGAGACCAAGATCATGATTGCTTCCATCAAAACGGGTGGTATCGGTCTTGATTTTTCCGTGGCCAACAAATGTATCTTGGTTGATCTATGGTGGAATGAGGCTGTCCAAGACCAGGTATGTGGACGCGCGTGAACTAAAACTTGGAGGACCCGAGTTTCCTAATCGTACAATGACAGGCATTCTTTCGTCTCTGGCGTCTTGGGCAAAAGCGAGATGTCGAATGTATCATGCTCATGGTCAAAGGTTCTATTGAGCTTTGGATAGATCTGACCCAGAAGCGGAAAGCTAAGGAGATCGGCGAGGTTATGAGTCAGAATGTTCTCATGGACCGGAACACACTCAAGGAGCTGTTGGAGATGTTTGGTGAAGTCACTGATGACCCAAAGAAGGGATACACGGTTCGTTTACCCTCCAAAAATGCCTCGAAACCCGCGTCCAAAGCCACTGCCAAAGGAAAGTCCACTCGATCTGCGCCTCCCAAAAAACGGAGCTAGGTGGAATCTTCGGAAGAAGCATGAGCAAGAAGATGGAGAGACACACCAAAAAAAGAACACGAAAAACAAAAGCCCAAAAAAAGGACTATGGACCATGGCGTGCGTCGTAAAATGGGCTGGATGAATTTGAGATCAGCTGCTTGTGTCTAAAAGGAGCATTTATTCTTAGTGGAGGAAATTTTACAGGACACTCAGTGTATTTACATAGCGGAAGCGACGCACACTTATCCGCTGGTCAACATGTATCGTGCCCAATATCATATAAGGCCTAATCAACTTATACAAGATACACGATATCCTGCAAAAAAATATCTTTCGAGTTATCTTTTGATTATTCTAAAAAGACATCTCAAAACAGATCTTGAAAAGACGTCCCTATAGAGGTTAAAAATATATTTAGAAAGACACTTTAAAAACTCTTAATAGGACAGGCGCTGCGTACATCTCGAAAAATGATACGCCTAAGCGTACTTATGCCCCCAAAATGGCGGGTCGTTTAAACCCGGTATGACTGATATCCTCTAGTTTTGTGTGATATTTTCTTTTTATTTAGTACTACCTGTGTGGCCAATGGTATAAACATGTCGATGCTTAGATCTCAAATGTTTACACATGCGCTTTTTGCTTGAGAAAGAATAAGATTCATCGGTTATCAATAAGCTAATCATACATGTCGTGAATCGTGAAAGCATATTCGAAAAAGAGCACAAATCTGAAAATTGCAGATTGCATCAAACAGAATGAAAATTATCACAAGATAGAATGAAGATCATGTGAGACACAGTGAATTTCAGAGCAACAAGCCATATGTTCCCAGATTACTGGCCCTGCTCCTGCTGGTCCTGGTCTTCCTGCTGGAACTCGTCCTCGTCTTCCTCGCGAGGGACAGGGCTATCCTCGGGAGTAGTAGACTGACCCTCGCGTCGCTGGAAATGAAGGACGCGACGAACATCATTGTGGAAGTTAGTGGGGGCCTGGACAGGAGCATCATCACGCAAAGCCTGGTGGCGGTTAGAGCGGGCTCTGCTTAGTTGTCCTCGTTGGTAACTTGTTTCAATATCCTCAATCTCCCGAATCTGGGTATCGGTCAGACTACCATCATGCAGCCAACGCTCATCTTCCTCGGGGACTTGTGTCTCGTCAACCCAGATGGTTTGCAGAACCTCTCGGCCGGGGCGCATGGGACGCTCGGGGAATGGAGTGTCGCGAGGCTGGACGAAATCGGACATATCGCGATTGAGTGGGAGGCCGAAGGCATCACGAGGTCCGATAGAAGCTTCATTCCAAGCGAGGCCGGGGTGAGTCTCCTCCTCTTCTTCATCGGAGCTATCAAAGTCAGAGCGAGAAACAAAGATGTTTTCTTTATCCTCTTCCAGAGGGTGAAAGCCTTCCTGTAGAGGGCTGGGGTTTGGTGTCTCCTGGTCCGGTGAGTCTTCATAAATCATGAAGTTCAAGTTAGAGGGGCGGTGCGACTCCCAAACACGCTGGCTGCTGGTTCTGTTGGAGCTGCCAGGCAGATCCAGGGGCTGCAGGGGAGCCATTACGTGAAGAGCATGGGCCCAGTCAAACGGGCGCGCAGCAGCAAGTTCCCCGGGGTCTTCGGGCTCTTCGGTGCTTACTAGATTCGGAACAATGAGTTGCTCGCCCAAGCATTTGGGAATAAAAACAAGACGGCATGAAAGGGCCAATCTTACCGCGAGTCAGGAGATACTTATCCATGATAGGGGTGCAGTCGCGTGACCAGTTGCAATGAGCAGCAGGACCTTCGTGCCAAGGAGGGGAAGGTGCAGTGACCTCAGTAGCCGGACGTTTCTGCGCGGGTGCTGTCACAGTGTCACGCTTGCGCTTCGACCCGGTAGAATATGAGATGGAAGAATCTTCTTCAAAGTCATCTTCCACGGAGGGTAGCATGAAGGGAACTACTGGATTGGTCCAGATGTGGGTGAGCTGGGTGGTGAACGCGGGGAGCGAGGGTTAGCTTTGTGGGAAACAGACGGATAACGCGCGCGTAAACGGGGGAAGTGTCGAGAAATTCACTTACCCCATCGTCGTCCACATCAAGGCAGACCCCCGCGTCTGCAGGATCCATATTGAAAGTCTACTCGACCATTCAATTAGCATCCAATGCCCTTCGACGAGCGTTGCAAGTCTTTCTATTGCGGATATCTCCAGCCAGCCAATTTGGCTGACTTGCAAATTTTGAAGGGATACCATACCTTGAAGAATGATATGTAGCAATATCTTTTATTCGAAGGATCGAGTAGGATTGAGCGTGGCCGGTTGGCTCAAGTACCTGGGTTGTGCCTCGAGGATGTTAGCATTGGACCAAGCAATAATTCAAAGGCTGGAGTCAATATGAGGATTACACTTGGCTATTTAAATTTCAGTGTGAGGCAGCTTGATGCTGTACTTGTACCTGTCCTCGATACTCGGTGGCCTAACCCTGTAGAGGCATCGTCGACGCTCTGTCGGGTGATGACAAGAGATAGGATCGAACCACATATTGAATTACACTATTTGTAATTTGTCTCTAGGAAGGAACCTGCTCTGGAGGTTTGCTGCGCTTAGTCGTCGATTAATCGCTCGATTAGTCGTCAGTCCAAACCGAGGCCGGGGATTCACAATGTTAGCATTTCTGTTGATTTTGCATTTCCTGGACTCCAATATAGCACAGCATTTAAATGGATCAATTTAACTATCAAATTGATCCATCTATTCTCCACTACTGTATCTAAATGTCTTGGGTTTCAATATGTGTTCTGAAACGGGTAATCCTCTTATAGATCGATAGGGGCAAGCATAGTCACGTGCAGTCACGTTTACGGGGGTAAGAAGACCATTGGGATCTAGGAAATATGCTATGGTTTTGAACAAATAATGCTCTGACCAGAGGAATAAATACAGTTTTTATAAACATATGCGTAATGGCTATCCGGAGAGATGTGACGTTCACACAAGTATAAGCAGACCAGGAAGACCTGCAAACACATCAGATACAAACATAATCAACAAAGATTCTAAAAAAATACAGCGAGAGTGAGAGCTAGATGCGAATATATTGCAGGTAATTAAACACGCAAAGCACTAGAGTCGCTGCAGCAAATTCATGAATTACCCCAGGAAAAGTAGTATGTAGTAAGATATGGCGTTTGAGGGACATGGTCCCATATTTGGTTCATATGGTAGCCGTGTAGAACCTACTGACCCTTCAAATATTTTGACATGAAACATTTTACATGGATCGCAGTCCTGAACAAGTGACGGATATATTGAGGTTGGTCAGCTATCTATGGAGCTAAAGCATGGATGTACTGGCAACCAGCGAAGACCAGAGACCCAATAAAGCCATAGTTAAGAGACTATCCATCCACCATCTTATCAACACATATTGTCAACCCCAAGTTATAGTCATCACGACTATACTCATCAGATCCAACACCAGAAGACACAGCACGGAAGCATCGCCCCTTGAGAGATTCAAGAACACCACAAAAAATATGAAGAGAGAAAAAGAAAAGACCCGGTAATAGATGCAGCAAAATCACACCAGGGAAGCCAAAGCCAACGCAGCAAAGGCTCAAACGCGGAGGAGTAAGGGGCAGTTATTGAACACGGGGATCATTTCGCCGAAAGGACATGGGCAAATACATTTCAGGAAAGGAAGAAGAAGAAACAAGAAAATGGGTATTGTGTTCTCTCAGGAGGAAGTGTGACGTTGCGTGTGATCTGGGGTTGATGGAAAATGAAAAAAGACAATCACGAGCGCCTATACATCGGCTTCACCAAACTAGCGTAAACAATCATAAATGGTCATTGGGCAGTGGTAAATGGTGCGTAAATGTAAGCGAGGCGATAGAAATCTTTTTCCAGTACCTTCCGTTTATCTGAACTGGCCGGGACCGACCATGCCACCACGGACGTCACCGCCGTTGGACTGACCGAACATCTCCAGGAGGTGTCTAGACGAAGGGGGAGGGCCCTGTGGGCCAGGGTTGCCAGGTCCAAAGGGACCCTGAGTACCAGGGCCAAGTCCCATCATGGCCTCGGGGTTTGGCGGCATGGGAGGGAAGCCTGGGGGAGGGCCGTTCATATAGCCTGGGGGTGGCATCATGCCTGGAGGCAGGCCGCGAGGGAAGCCTTGGCGCTCATTCATTGGAGGCGCGTTGCCAGGCATAGGAAGCATACCAGGGGGGAAATTGGGGTTCATGCCGCGGCCTGGAGTGGATATTCCAGGAGGAGGGCCCATAGGGCTAGGTACATTTCCCTGCTGTGGGACGGGCTGGCCAGTCCATCCGGGGGGTGGCAGATGCTCGAGACCCGGGGGTCGCTGAAGTGGCATGGGAGGCTGATTCGCACCCGGAGGAGGACGCGAGCCACCAGGAGTAATAGGGCCACCCGGAGTCATCGGCCCTTGATTGCCCTGAGGGAAAGGCATATCGTCAAAGAATCCCATAGGCGGACCATTTGCAGGTCGTCGGCGGAGGTGCTCGCTATCTGGTCGTTGCATGTTTGCAATTGCTGGATCGTCGAGGAAAGTGGGCGTCTTTTGGGCAGAAAGCCCTGGCGGTGGACGTGGCATGCCTTCTGGCATCAGACCGGGAGGAGGGGCAATACCCTGGTTGGGAGACTGCTGGGATAGATGGCCCGCAGACGGTGGGCCGACTCGGACTTGTTGCATCAAACGAAGCAAGTGCGCTCTCTCCAGCGCCTGGGGATCCTTGGGGCCAACTTGGGCCATGGGGTTCTCGGGGCCAGGCCCCATGTAATCGGGTCGGTGAGGAGGTTCCCTGGAAGGTGATGACAGAGATAGTGCGGCATGTTGCTGCTCGGCGTGCATCATAGACATCGTCCGTTGCTGCTGGGGCATACCCATCTCGTGAGGCGTAGCATTCTCCGAACGTTGTCCACCAAGCATTTGCAGAATGCGCTGAAAGCCTTCTTGATCCGCACTGTGGGATGGGAAAGGCATATTCTCAGGTACTGGCTGAGGCTGTTGATAATGCTGGGGCTGGGGCTGGGGCGGGGCATTGAAATAAGGCATCGGCTCGGGCTCTCTGGCAGGGCTCTCTGGCATGGGGCTAAAGAGACCAGCAAAACGAGATGACTTTCCAGGCTTTCCGGGAAAGGGGGAGGGTTCCTTTTTGGCGACTGGGTCGGCAGCGATAGGAGTGCTGACTTCTGGGGTCTGAGGCTGAGCCTTCGAATCACCCAGGAGCCCGAAGAATCGTTCCATTGAATCGTCGGACATGAACTGAGCACCGGAATTGCTGAAGATCTCACCATCAGTACGGCGGGTCTCTGGCTTTTGCTCTTCGACGTGTGCTTCTCTCTTCTCCTCAGCATGTGCCGGGGGTTGTGCGGATGATCCAGATCCGGCCTTCATACGTTCTTTCCAGCGCTCAAAGTCCTCCTGGGTGTGTGCTCGTCGCGGCTCGTCTCGGTCGTTGGCATCCAGCCATTCAGGTTCTTGTTCAAATTTGGCGCTGCGGTTCCACTCACGCTCGGTGCCGTGTCGGGTCTGGTTTTGCCGCCATTCTCGGTTGCGCAATGGCGGTTTATCGTCATCAGCATCAGCGCCTGCACTCGCGCCCGCACTCGCGCCCTCTTGAGCCTGTTCATCACGGAACCAGCTTCCTTCATATTTGGATCGTGGGGGCTGTCCTTCTTTCCGAGTGGGGTGTCGGCCATCTTTGTCACGGGGAACCCGTTCAGCATTCGGGTCGCGGGGTCCTTCTTTGTTTTCCCATCTGTCGAACTCGCCGTTTCGTCTGGGCTTGCGCTCCTGCTCATCCGGGCCAAATGTGCGACGTGGGCGCCCGGCATTCCAGTCCTCTCTCTCACCACGCCGGGCACTCAGTGGTGCTGGCTTGGCCTCCCGTCGATCCAACTCTTTATCCGGGGCATCGCGGTCCTTCAGGAACCTGTCTCTAAAATTGAATCGGTCGTTCTTCGTTTCTTCCGGGTTATTTGGCTGCGCCGCTGGTTGGTTCGTCAGATCGAACGAGCCTTTGCCGCCAATGCGAGATGAAGCAAAAGCGGTCTTGGGGGGGCCGAGTACAATGTCCTCTGAAGATGGAAGGAGTTCAAATTAGCAAGTGCCTCCATTGCAGATCGATCAGGACACTTGATGATCGGACGGGAAGGGAGATAGATAATACCAGAATTAGACCCCCTAGAGATATGTTTGGCTTCAAAAAAGCTAGGCCTTCTCCCCGTACCAGTTTCAGCCGGGTTGCTGGCATCACGGGTGCCATGGGTTTTTCGTTGTGTGGATGTTGGGTCGGGTTGAGGCCTAGGTTCTGGTCAGTCTTGACGTTGACAGTGCGGGACAACCGAAGAATTGCAAGCATCGGGGCCAACATACATCCATTCATCAATTGGAGGCAGGCCAGGAGGCTTTGCGACGAGGGGCGAACCGCGGAGCCATATCAGCTCATCGATCTCGTACCGTCGCGCCATGGCGGCTCGGTCTGTGAGGTTGTGTGTGTGGTCTTCTTCACAGTGGTAATCGGTTCATTGGTTGAGGGGGTTACAAAACCGGATGAGGTAATCAAATAGGATATGTGAATGGAATGTTTCAAGCAAAATATGGTGAATAGGAAGCAGGCAGCGTTGGGTGGTTATGGAAAAGAGGTTGGATGAGGAGAAGCACACAAGCCACCTTGTGGCGATGGCGGTGATGGCGGTGACAAGAGTCTCGGGAGCCAACTTTCCACTCGCCAGTTGCTCAATTGTGCTTGCATATTTAGAAAGATGAAAAGCAATGCATGTTGGATAGCAAATGGTATCTATAACTGCGACTCTCTGGCAATTATATTGCTTTTCATCTAAACATCTAAGAATAATTTTAAACAGCAAACACGATCTATAACAATACGAATCCTATCTAACCAAATCACTTTTTATTTTCATACCTAAAAAATATATATATCCTTCGTCTCACTAGGTACCAGTTTAATTCAATAGCGTAAACATCTACAGCGATAAATCCACGGGTGTGCATAGACGTACAAGATAAGTGAAAATAATTAACAAAGCAAATGTAGGTGTAATGTTACTTAGAAATATGTGAATTGGAAGAGCGGCTGACTGCTTTAGACCATAAAGACTGCGTTTTAACAAGCAGACATGCTATTGGTTTGCTCATCAAGGCCATCGGGGTAATACATATGAAGCTCCTTGTTTAGGAGGGCATTTAGATATGCATTGCCTACGTCGACATGTGCCGTGAATAGCATTATCTTAGCTATCACCGCAAAAAGGACTTAGAGGCTCTCGTATCTGTCTGTGCTTACAAATGTCTCTTCACAGTCGGTATGCTCCTGTTGTTGGAACCCTCTTACAACCAAGTGGGCTGTGAATTTCAGGGGCAGTCCGTCGGTATCTGTCTTTAATTTGAAGACCCATTTGCCTGTTAGGATATGCACCTTTGGGGACATAGGGACCGTTCCCCATATGCCTATATGTTGTAATTGACGCATTCAGACTCTCATAGCTCTCTGCTACCATGACTAAAAGGGAGATGCCTTTGCTTTTAGCACTGTTCTTAGATCTTCTAGCCATCTGAGATCGACAGATTCCATATTTGGCATTGGAGGTAGACAAGCGAGGCCTTCTTTGTCGCTGAAGAGCATAGCCCCTGTTTCTGTCAGGGGATATTTATCAATTGGTTCAATCTCTGGATTTCGTCTTTACCCTCTTGCGATATGGTGACATAGACGCGATTCCTGATATCGTTGTTTAATTTGCTAAGTTCCTCTGCTATCACGGGGGGGGGCCCCGATCATATGCGTCTGGCTGTGTCTGACGCTTAGTCAATATAGACACATCTGGTCGCCCCGACTCAGCTTCTGGAACTAAGGGAAATATTGAGCTGTGAGGATGGCGACACCAAGATTGCCAAAGCCTATTGGTACTACCCCTGGGGTCACAGCAACAATGATTTTGGTATCCCAGAGCAGAACGATAATTACTGGGTCCAGGTTAGATTTTGGAATAAGAGCCCTGGTGATGCCATTGGCTCTGTTGATGTTGAAGTTGGACGGTATTAAACTGTACAATTCCTCGGTTAGATCAAAACCAAAGATATATTTCATTTCTATTTTTCATTTCCATCAGTAGGATTGTATTGCCGGTCGTCATTCCTTTTCATGGATGCATGGACTGAGCTTATACACACCAGGAATCTACTCTATTGCACTTTTTTTAATATCAACCAAGTTTCATATTTATAGCCTTGGAATACTTAGGTGGTCATTCTGTATACCCTTATTTCGTAAAGCATAATCATTTGCACCTCCTACGGCGGAAGTAGGTTACGCTAATGTCTGTAACTCCTTCTTTAGTAAAAGTGCATTACGCAGGCTATGCAGGCTATGCAGGCGGGTCTACACAGCTAATATGGCTGATTTAACGAAGGCATCGTTTAACTCTCCTTCCCATTCACCCTATTCTGTTCTGAATGCACTGGTTGTACATCTGCCTTTCAGACAAAACAGAGCTACAGTGCTACCTATTGTGAATAGTGGTCTATGTAGAGCGGATCGCGGACCTAGTTTATAATATCATTCTTATGTGCCAGATATCTAGTAGACCTAGCAGATCTTTTTTACACGCCTGTTTTGTAATTTAATTCAACCTCACAGATCTTTCTCGTAGTCCTAGAGGGATTCCGATATGAGATGTTGCCTCAGCCGGACCTAGAACTAACGGTAGTATCATCCACCATCCAAGTCGTCAACACTTCTGAGGCATCCTCACGTACGACTTTATAGATAGCCACTCTCTAATTCAAAGTCACGTAGAGACCCCCTGTTCGATCTACTCTCGTACCTCTAGAAGATTATGCTCTTAACATGCGGGCCGTGCCATTAGTGGCTGGCTGAGAGTGGAATATCCCTACAAGTTCCGCCTTTAGCGTCGTAACAACTATACCGAGCTACTGATTAGTTGCAGTGTGAACGTTAGACATAAAACTAAGTGATGCTCAAAGGATAATCAACCTAGGTTGCCCAATCGCCTGGGGATTATGCATTGGTTTTGGCGAGGGCCGCCTGCAGTAAGCATATTGCAAGATATGTATATCATTGAAGATAATAATCTAGTCACTAGGTGTAGTTTTTACGTTATTAGTATATAAGAATACTTGGTCGCTTATACGGCTTTATGGTGTCTTTTCAGCTGTCTTACATATTCTATTTAGTAATTATAATGTTTATAGACATAGGTGGGTCTCAAGCATTGTATCATTCCCTGCTACACAAAAGTCAGTACATACGACCATAGGGTGTGGAAAACAGGGCTTCCCGTCCGCTCAGCCGTACTTAAGCCACACGCCGGTGAGTTAGTAGTTGGGTGGGTGACCACCAGCGAATCCTCACTGTTGTATGTTTTTGTTCACCAGGTTTTTTTTTTACTTGTTCGGAAACTCCCTCTTGCCGCCCTACTTACTCTTCAGTCTATTTAGCCCGTTCACCTGAATGCCCTGAACACCACTATTGTACACCTGAATATCCTGCACGCCCCTGAACCGCTGACGTGTCCTTCCCCTCCCGTACTTAATTCTTTCTTATAGGCGTGTTATTTTGACCATAACTCTCTAGTATTAATTTCTAGGAAAAAAAGAACCTACATGTATGGAAAAGAAGGGTAGTTATCAACACTGGATAAAGTCAAACAATTTGGCAAGTACAGATGTCAGACAAAGCACTCAGTCTGTAAGCATCTACTAGCCTCTGGAAAGACCCTTGTAAGTTCCTATATGAGTGGTTTCTAACTTCTCATATAAATAAACAAAATTGCCATAGCGGTAGTATATATCTCTGGATTTATGCTACTAGTATTAAGTGTATTCAGCAAACTAATCACACAGGCGAATACTCTTGTTGAATTTCGCGTCCTCCAATGAAAGCTTTGTCACTAGACATCAAAACAGCCAGCATCCTGGCTGGCTTGGAGCTTGATGGATTCCTCCAACGATGCATTGTTCCCCGTTGTACCACGGTATCCTGTAATTCCATGTAAGCGGCTCCTATACTACCCCTTTCTCAGAGCCAACAACAGGACAAACTTACTCCTTGGTAAAGCAACTTCTTCTCCCCTGAATCAAGCTCCAGTTCAATCTCCCCTTCGATGACAACCACCAGATCGATAGAGATGGTCCGATGCATCGGCGACTGAGATCCAGGACCCATATCAAGATATACAGAATTGACTCCACCGTCGATTGTCACATTATCGGATTGGCTACTGCAGGAAGTGACGTTTGTGCCGTCATTTGGAGATAGATAGAGTTTGAGGTCGGCATCTTGGTCCAGGGGAGCTGGCAAACAAGGCAACGCGTATGTCCTTGTCATGGAGTACCCAAAGCGCTTGTGATAGAACAAATCCGGAGTTGGCAGAAAGATGCTTTTTGCTGCATCATTGTGGCCTATGATATAGCGGGTACATGGTCGGAGGTTGGCGTTTGGGGCAGTCGTTGCGCTGCTGTCGGACATTTTGATATGTTTGGTCGATTCACTGTCTTCGGAATTCCAAGCATCAGTTTTCTTAATTGAAGCACAGCAATAATAAATAGCGAGGAAACCCTACGCTTTTAACTCGTCATTTGTAGTAGCCATCTTAAGCTATTGATTGGCCGGGGGCACCCGCGGGTGACCTATAGACCCGAGGGTCGGTCCCCCCCCGAAGATATCCACACACCCACGGGCAAATAGGACAATAGTGAGTTGCATACAAATCTATCCATTTGTATCGAGCATCGTTAGGAATCTAGATTCAAAAGCATTAGAAGCTTCACACTGTGATACAGAGCCCTTTATAAAACACCATACATTGTCATACAGTCAGGTTTCTCTGTCATGATCTCGGCTAACTACACAGGCGGTTGATATGCGTATCCATGCACATCACTCAGTTGCTCGAATGTTAAGGAACTATAGAATTATATCGAAGTAAGATCTGCCTACAGGTACTTTGTATAAGACAAATCTTATAGGAAAGGTAGTCCAGAGGCACAGTCAAGATAATAAATCAATTCACGACAAATATTCTGATATATTCATCCATTTCTTCCACAACTGTTTGTCAACATTTGTAGGCTCCTATCGTTAAATAATGCAGTTCATTTGACTGGCGGCAGCAATGAGCGTCTATAACTTGGCGAGAACGTATATTACTCAAAAATCTTTGCTCGTCACCCCATTGCGAAACTCCTTCAACAACTCCCTCCCATAATCATTCCCATTCGGAGTCCTGATAATGGTATGAACATGATGCTTGGCCGGTGCCTCATTGAGCAGAAAAACGCCAGAGTGGTGATCAAATTCCACCATAATTACCGGACTCTGGATCCGATAGTAAAACGGATCCTCATCGCCGAAGCCACCGATCCAAGAGAAGTAGGTCTCATCTAGGGCATTCTTAATCTGTTGCATGCGGGCCCTGTAAGGATTAAGCGGGAGGAGGACCAGAAATGAGGCGATGACCGTGAGCAGGAGATCTTGCTGTGCGGAAGGGATCTCCGTCGCTTTGATGCCTTCGTATGGAATTATGCGGTTGTCTTGAAATGCGCCACCGAGATGCCTCTGTATTTAAGGTTAGTTGAGTGTGGTTATAATTTATTTATATGCTATAAATCGGCAATACCTGATCGTATGGGTTCCACCGGCCGGGAGGCATCTGATCGGTGTACATTTCAGTGTAAATTTGGGCTTTTTGCTGGAGGGATTTCGGGAGAGTTTGCATCAGCTTTAACCCATAGGTTTCTTCGTCGACGCAGAGACTCAGACCTTTGCGTGGCCCTGTGTCGATTTCCTGCCTGGTCTCAGTAAGTCTGTACTGACTAGGTGGATTGATCAACGCACATTTGGTTCAGCACCGAGAAAAACAGGACTGATTGTCATCTGCTTCCCCAGAATAAAGATATTCACACAGGCATGATGCCCAGTCAGGGAAAAGCCCCATGGCTTAGTTGTCGAGGGCGTTTCGTAAATTGCGAATCTATTTATTGATCAGTAATCGCAATAGAGATATGTATGAGATGTAAGTACGTACTGGTAGCTGTATCGGTTGAGAATAGGCGCCGCGTGGACCAATTCTCCCAGGAAATGATTCAACTCCATCGCACCAATAACCTTTTGGTATCCTGCTTCGCTCAAGCTAGCCTCTACTAGCTTGAGGATTGCTTTGATTTTGTGTGTCGCGAGTGTGTGAAGCCGTAGCCCATACTTGAAGATTAATACTTCCGGATTGGACCATTTTCTCCTGATGCCAGTTAGCAGTAACCTATCAAATGGATTCTGCAGGTGAATGTATACCAAGAATCAGAGTCAATTCCGTAGCTAACAGCACGTAGCTCTGCGTCTGAAAGTACAGCTTGGATTTCCTTAGCCGCGGCGACCTATTCTATTGTCAATGGACATTTCTCCACCTAAGATGCCTCTTCAAATGCTAACCATCTCCTCAATTGGGGCACCCTCATCAGCTCTCCCAAAAATCCCTTCCTGGCGATGTCCGTCGGTCGTGATCCCGTAAAAAGGCTCTGCTAGTTGCGCCTTCCATTCGTCAAAAACTGATACTACCTGTGGGGAACTTGCGATTTTATTGGAATAAGTCTCAATATTTGTCTTGTCAAGTCCAATAATGCGAGAGTGACCTGGCGGAGGAACATATTTTCGAAAACCACAAGCTTGGGGGGGTGCTTGGGGTTCATGTTCTAGTATGCACAAAGACGGTGTCATGATTATGGTCACGATTGGAAATGTAAAGAGACGCAGTGGTATGGAAAGGTTGTAAATGTCGTATGTGTGATTCTTTTATTTTTTTTATTTGTGAAATCAATATTCAAAATGTTTCCGGGGTACGGTGTACGTCAGATGGGTAGTGAAGCCGTAAATTTCCTTCCGGGGGATGTTTCCCGTGGATGTTGCAAAGTTCACACAGAGTATTTAATCTATAGATATTTGTCTTGACACACTAGTTCTCTTTTTCTCTCATTTTTATTACGGTTGTCATCCTCATTAGGAAAAATGGGCGATTTTTCAGCAAAGTACACAAACGCCAACATAGCCCAGGATGCTGCGCCCTATGATAGCGCGTGGTTTCTGGCTTTGAATAACAAAATCCACAAACTTAACCCATCTACACATAATGGATTCACCGTTGCACTTTTGGTATGATCATTCAGTGCAAATCCCCTGTTACAATTCCTTCTAATGAGAAAATTCTAGAGTGCAATGCTTTGTGCCCAACGGCGTGGAGATGCAGTGTCTGCCTTGTTTCGAGATGTGACAAAGGACGAGTCTGATGCAAGCTTGAAAGAGATTTTTATAACTGTTCGAGAATCTCTTGCGCTTGTCGCACCATTTGTCGGATTCCCTTCCTGCATGCCTGCTGTGTTTGGTCTGGTAGGCGAACTACGAAATCGGGGTATCAGCGAGGTTCCTTCCCACGAAAGGTGATTGGATGTGATGTGCACTAGATTTGGTTATACGTATATTAATTATTGGGCTCAGACTCGGCTTTGATGAGTACGATTACACGACAGCAGGGAAGACTTCATTTAAGAAGGTCTATCGGGGAGTGGGAAACAGTGAGGTGGGAAAGATGCTGGATCAATATTTCCCTGAGATTTGTAAGTTTGCTTACATGGTCGATATCCATAAATGATTATGGACTAGATTGAAAAACTTCACTAACAGGCTACAAGCATACTATGCAAATACGGCTGTATTTGGGTATCTCCTTAGCGGGGACCTCCTTTCCCTGAAAGAGAAGGAATTGGTGCTTGCTTCAAGTATATTCGCACAAGGTGCGATTCGACAGTCACAAAGTCATTGCAAAGCATCAATTCAGCTGGGCAACACTGTTGAAGTGGTAAAGGGTTTGTTTGATGTCAGTGTGGAGGTTGCACTGTGGAATCACTCTCCTCTGTCGGGAATGATCGATGTTCCCCAGCTGGCAGAAGAAGTGAAACGTAATTTGGCAGCGGAAAATCAACAATAACGAATTCCGTAAAAGGGGTTCAAACTACACAATATAGCGTGGAGATATTACACAGGAAATATACGTTGTCATGTCTAGTACATCACGAGTAATTCAATAGTATCATTCAATAATCAATATTTAAAAATAGATATAAAATGTAGCAAGTGTTTAATCCCGAGGAGAGATTGCAAGACGGCGCATTTATTTTATTTTGTTTCAAAAGGGTGTTTCGCTCGTTGACGGGATCGTTCATCTAGCTCCCGGGGATAAGAGTCCTAGTAGAAAAAAATGTTCGGTAGACGCGCAATTTACCACCCCTTTGCCTAATTCCAGACATGTCGAATGAACAGAAGATCATCTGAGAGCATCTAATGGCACCTGGTGTCGACATAATAATGACAGAATATTTCAACTATAGAAGTCGACAGAGATTTGACCGAGGCAGCTTCCGGGGAGATGGCGCAGATCCTTGATCCACGGCAAAGGATTTGAACCATCTCCCCGGTAAAGGAGTATTGGCGTTGCGCGGGGTAAACATTGGCTATGCCGGTGGGATGTTCAAGTATTAATAACAAGTCTAAGAAAACAAGTGTATTTTGATTTGACTCGCAATTTCCTTTTCAACCGTAACATGGTTATCAACTCCACTATGACACGCGAGATGGAGAACCCGCATCCCGATGGTGCAGTTTCCAGCGCTTCCTATACAATTCAGGAGGAGCTGCTTGGTACGCCGAGGAAGCTTCGTGTATTGATGGTTGGAGCCGGTGCAAGTGGACTGAATATTGCCCATCATATGCATTTGCAAATGCAAAACTATGAGCTGCAAATATACGAAAAGAATGAGGATGTGGGAGGGACGTGGTTTGAAAATAGGTCAGTCTCTAATAATTAAACATGCGAAATCTAAACTAAGAACTATGGTTACTTTAGATACCCTGGATGTGCTTGCGATATTCCCGCGCACAATTATCAGTACACCTGGGAACCAAATCCAGAGTGGTCTACGTTGTAAGCTGGCCTAGAAGATAAGCTTCTGAGGTGCCAACTGACTCCCAGTATAGCTATTCTTCGGCGGGAGAGATCTTCAACTACTTCAAAAAAGTCGCCAGCAAGTATGAACTATACAAGTATATTCGCTTGAGCCACCTAGTGACGGGGGCGGTCTGGGGCGAGGAGCAGGGTATCTGGAACCTACAGATCAAGAATCAAGAGACTGGCACGATCATTCAGGACTGGGGCCACATCCTCATCAATGGATGTGGTGTTCTCAAGTGAGTTTTCAGTCGTTGCTTGGAATCGCCTAAACATCCAACTACTTCGACTAATACATTGAGATCAGCAATTGGAAATGGCCAGACATTCCCGGCCTGCAGTCGTTCAAGGGCGATCTCATCCACAGTGCTGCATGGCCCGAGGGTTATGATGTGACCGACAAGACCGTTGCTGTTCTGGGATGTGGATCATCTGGAGTACAAATCGTCCCTACCATCCAACCTAGTAAGCAAGATTGAGTGCTCCCTACATTGTTATTATTATCCCGCTGACATACTTCATTTCTAGAGGTAAAATCACTTACGACCTTCATCCGCAGCCCGACTTGGATCACTGCCGGGTTTGCCCAGAGCCATGCAGGACCCGGAGGAGCCAATTTTGAGTGTATGTATTTGTTGGTCCATATCTTCTAGATACTCCATAAACTGACAAGAACAAAATATAGTTAGCGAGGGGCAGAAAAAGAACTTCCGTGAAAACCCGGACGAGTATCTCAAGTACAGGAAGGAAATTGAAGGGGAGCTCAACCAAAGGTTCCGATTTGTAAGTCCTCCGTTGCCAAAATTGATAGTAAATCTTGCTCTAACATGAAAAACTCAGACCATTGCCAATAGCAAAGAACAGGCTGAGGCACGGGCATATTCGGTTAGGGACATGACCAAAAAACTATGCAATGACCCACGATTGGTGAAAGCTTTATTGCCGGAATTTGCAGTCGGATGCCGTCGACCCACCCCCGGGAATGGTTATCTCGAGTCATTAACCAAGGAAAACGTACAAGTGGTAACTGATACAATTGCAAAGGCTGTACCGGAGGGCATAGTTTTATCTACTGGAGAGGTGATCCATGTCGATGCATTCATCTGCGCTACTGGATTTGACATGTCGTTTGCGCCCCGGTTTAACTTGGTTGGTCGTGAGGGCAAGAGTCTAGCAGAGGAGTGGAAGGTGAAGCCAACCGCATATCTTTCCCTAGCAGCTGCCGACTTCCCCAATTACTTCAGTAAGTGGTGCTCTGCCTGTTATATATGTACGCACCATGAAAGGTACTGACGACCTGTCTAGCGTTCCTCGGGCCAAACGCTCCTATAGGCCACGGCAGTGTGCTACCTATTGTCGAGCATACTAGCAAATACATTATTAACTTCATGAAGAAAATTCAAACCCAGGGTATCAAAGCCGTTTCGCCCAAACGTGACGCTATCCGTGATTTTGATATCCACCTGACCGAATTCATGAAGCGGACAGCTTGGGCTACCCCATGCCGTAGCTGGTTTAAGAACGGAAAGATTGATGGACCCGTCACTGCTGTTCATCCTGGAAGTCGCATTCACTGGTTTCACATGTTGACGGATATTCGCTTTGAGGATTGGGAATTCACCTATGTCAGCAACAATCGCTTCCGGTATCTGGGAAACGGCTTCTCTGTCAAAGAGCAACCGGGCAGAGATACCACTCAATATTTTGATTTCCCAAATGAAGGCTACAGGGATTACTAATTGATTAGCTTGTTTTCATTATTTTTATTTTCAGATTGGACATTGTACTTTACTATTCACTTGAGTTTGTTGAAATCTAAGCGGATATGTGTTCAATTATATGTATGGACTTTTAATCTCGCTATAAATTTGCTTTATTGTCGAGACTGTATATGCCTCAGGGCTCAATGGCCATTTGGGGCAAATCCCTTAGATACATGAAGATAGTTTGCTCCCTCGGCTCTCTCTCTGTTGATATCTGCTTCTCCATAGAAAAGTGCAACAATAGATTTCTCTCTCCTAAAGGTTATGAGTTGCTTTTTGTCCGCAAGGACCGTTGATAACTCACACCGCTGAAGCTATTCCTGACAAAGACCATCACAAATATGGTTGATGACATTGATTCCGCGGATCATCACCCTGACATAATGCAGATCCTTCTTTCGTCGTCGTCATCGAATCCCGTCAACAACAGTTAGGATGCTATAACTGATATATCGAAGCACAAGCCAAGGTGAAGCCTTTATAAACTGGCTATAAATTCCTATAAGAAAAACTGTGAACTCTTGTATTACATACAATTCATCTAATATTGGTCTCTACATACTCAGAACGCTTCTATTCAGTTATCTCCCTTTCCAAATACTGCCAGAACCCTTTCCATTGCATCCTTCACACAGTCAAACCCGTATGTCATTTTATGGACATCCACATCCATCACCTTATCCGGTACTTTCCCTGGAACTCCGGTCTTCATTGCTCTGAATGCCCGATCTCGCTCCTCGCGTGCTTTGCCGGGTCCTAGATGAAGTTCCCGTGATGACTCCGCAGCCAAACCAACGAGAGTTTCAGCTCGAATCTTCCTCGCCTTCTCATACTCCGAGAGAGCTTTGTTGATATTTATAGGGGATGTATCAGGCAGAGCAGACAAGAATATAGAAAGAACAGCGCCATCTTCAACAGCCTGAGCAGCCCCCTGACCTAAGTGTGGAAGGGTCGGATGGCAGGCGTCCCCGACGAGAGCAACAGACCCTTGATGCCAAGTGGGCAAGGGATCGTGGACATGCAACTTCCATTCAACAATTTCCTCATCCGGTGCGAGATCCAACATCCGCAAGACGAGAGGGCAAAAGTCGCCATACACAGACATCATTGCTGATTTGGACCCTCTTGTTGTATAAGTTGCCGAGGCTGCAGCTGCGAAATTAACATCAGGCTGGGTTGTTGAGATGTTGTAAATGCTCCGTTGGGAAATAGGGTAAGCGACAATATGGCGCTTTTCCCCAATCCATCGAATGGTCTGGTCTCCATCTAGCAAAGCTAGAAGCTCTGGATCATGTTGCATCTGCTCCCGTGTCAACATGATGCGGTATGCGGCTTGCCCGGTTTCTTTGACTCCCGCCTCCACATTTAGCTTCTTGAGTATAGCCTGGCGAGTGTTGGATTTGATGCCATCTGCACCTAGCAGAATGTCACATTGCACTTGATAAGGCGCACCGTCACCAGTAGTCACCGAAAACGTTGGTCTTTCCGTGAACTCTGATGACGGATTCACTGTAGATGAAAAGGTGAACTTCACCCCGTTCTGTACACATGCGTCATAAAGGACATTGACCAAGGTTGCTCTGTGACCACCAGTTTGGCGGTACCCATATTCTGTTTCAATGTTTCTGCAATCCACAAGTCCCATATTATTTCCAGAAGAACCATCTGCTAGCTAATCAGTAATCTATATTTCCTGAGCAAGATTGCTTTAGAATGAGTCATACCTCGAATGCTATAGAACTCCATAGCTACCCCGTCCGTCGCTATTTTCTCCCAGATCCCAAGGTGCGTTAAGATCCGAGCCATATTTGGTGCCATTTGAATCCCTGCACCGACAAAGCCGAGGGCTGGAGCATTTTCATAGACCTGAACATTTTGGAATCCTTTCTTTACCAATGACAGCGCGGTGGTAAGACCACCGATGCCTGCACCGATAATGCATATCTCTAGATTCTGGATGGCCGCGTGCATTGTTGAAATTGATGGATAATTTGATGCAATATAATATGAGTGGCGATTACTGGCCTTGGATCTCTTTCTTTATTAGAAATAATTATTTCCACATACGCGTTGTGTCCAAGGTGGGGAATCTTAATCTATATTCCCGGATGGAATTATTGGATAAGATCATTCCCGGTTCCCCGGATAAGCCACTTCCCCGGATGATTGTAAATAGAATGAAGTTATGATCCGGTTCTTTTTGATTAGATCGTCTTTTTCTTTCTTACGTCGCTAGATCCGGGGAGACATGATCCGAGGATGAGGTCCCAGCTATTGTTTGCTACTAATTATCTATATTTATAGCTATAATTTTCCATGCTGGTTGCTCTGATTCGTTCCGCTTGTTCTCCAACAGATTATTGGCCATAGTTTAGCTTGCTTCTCTTTGTATGCACATCTTGCGAGTTCTTCACACGTCGACCATGCCAGTCTCCTCATCCTACCCTTCGATCGACATCCCCAATGTGGATCTCTGGACCTTTCTATTCGAACGCAAAGACAGAGAATTCCCTGATAACAAGGGTATGTTCTCTTTTCTTGTGCCACTCCGAGAACCCATTGAGAACTAACTATCTTACAGTTATCTACCGTGATGCCGACACCGGCCGTCATTATACCTACCAGACCTTGAAAGATGCAGCACTCTCTTTCGGACAGGGGTTGAGGGATATCTACAATTGGCAGAAAGGAGATGTACTCGCCATGTACACCCCCAATAGTATCGATATCCCGGTTGTGATGTGGGGTACCCATTGGGCTGGCGGAGTGATCTCTCCGGCGAACCCTGCGTATACAGTCCAGGAGCTTGCCTTTCAGTTGAAGAACGTCGGTGCCACCGCATTGATCACCCAGCTGTCTGAACTCAAAACCGCCAAACAAGCCTCTAAGCAGGCGGGGATCCCTGAATCTCGAATAATCCTTATAGGCGACGAGCACGATCCCGATGGAAAGATCAAGCACTTCACATCTATCTGCAGTACCTCGGGAACCTCACAATACCGCCAGACTAACATCAACCCCGAGAAAGATCTTGCATTTCTAGTCTATTCTTCGGGAACCACTGGAATGCCCAAGGGTGTTATGCTATCGCACAGAAATATTGTCGCCAACTCCTTGCAGCTGGCCGCTTCGGAAGGCGACCAGTTGTCTTGGAACGGCGGCCCTGACGGAAGAGGAGATAGGGTATTGGCCTTCCTTCCATTTTTCCATATTTATGGTAAGTTATTCACTAGATAGTTCAACGGTTAATATTATATGCCCACCTTTTTCCAGTTGAGATTCTAATATTCCATGTAGGTTTGACATGCCTCGTCCATCAGACCCTGTATCAGGGATACGAGCTCTATGTCATGCAGAGGTTCGATCTTGAGAAATGGTGCTCCTATGTGCAGAAGTATCGCGTTACCTTTAGTTACATTGTGCCTCCTATCGTGCTACTACTAAGCAAGCATCCGGTTGTCGACAAGTACGATCTATCAAGCCTTCGCATGATGAATTCGGGAGCTGCGCCCCTCACAAAGGACCTCGTAGAGGCAGTGTATAGCCGTCTCAAGGTTGGAGTCAAGCAGGGCTATGGCCTTAGTGAGACTAGTCCTACCACTCACAGCCAGCCATGGGAGGAGTGGCGTACAAGCATCGGGTCTGTGGGCAAGATGGTACCTAACATGGAAGCTATGTACATGACTATACCTGAAGACGGCTCGAAGCCCTGCGAGGTGCCTGTTGGCGAAGTGGGCGAACTATATCTACGTGGGCCCAACGTCTTCTGTGGATATCACGCCAACCCAACGGCCACAGCAGAAATTCTCTCTCCAGACGGATGGTTCCGCACGGGAGATGTGGGATACCAGGATAAGAACATGAATTTCTATATCACGGACCGCGTCAAAGAACTCATCAAGTATAAGGGCTTCCAAGTGGCCCCTGCGGAGCTGGAGGGTATACTGATCGATAACGAGGCTATTGATGATGTCGCCGTCACCGGGATTGAGAGTGAAGCCCACGGAAGTGAGGTGCCTGTTGCCTATGTCGTGCGAAGTGCGAGGAGCAAGGGATCCGGCATCACTGATGAACAAGAGGCTACCAATATTATACAATGGCTGGATAGTAAAGTGGCATATCACAAAAGAATACGTGGAGGCGTGCGGTTTGTAAATACGATTCCAAAGAGTGCTGCCGGCAAGATCTTACGACGAGTGCTAAAGGCTCAAGCCAAGATGACAACAGCTTCCCCCAAGGCCAAGCTGTGACAATCCCATACTTGGTTCCTGGTTTTCCACGCCTCGCATAGCTATTGAGCTAGTTAATCAACTAAGTAGCTAGCTTCTTACTTGTTTATAGAGAATGGACCTTTCATTCTGTCCTTTTCTCGCTCCATCGAAGATATATCACGGTTCGGGGTGCTATTAATAGGTATTTTTAATAGACTATATACAAGCTTGTATTGCAATTTTACCAATATGACTTTTATTATCAGCTGTCTGGATCTGCGATGTCGGTAAATTCGATGGTCCAACGGCTATGAAAACGAAGAAAAAAAACATTTACTTGTCCGCTGTATACAAAGTAACAACTGCTCCAGTACTTTAGAAATAAAATTTCAAGGATACTATGAGATTTCTACAACAGAGTGATATTCGCATGACACTGACAGACACATGATACTGATAGAGTGACATTTGCGACAAGGAGAACTCGAAAAATCCAATACTTAAGCGCCGAGAATGTGGCGCTTGAACAAAGCAATGCGAAGTGTCTTTCCCCACTTGAGGAAGCCTAAGCACGAAAGTTGAATGGCAACTTGAATAGCCCCCATCGACAAAAACACCACCAAGGGGCCACAGGCCTCGAGCCAGTCGTTAATGAACCAATTCCAGATCCACGTCACAACCGACCGCAAGAAGGTGACGCTCACCATCACCTCGGCGGAGGATTTTGGGTAACAGTCGATAGGATAGGACATACCCATATTTGCTCCAATCTGATTACTCACAGTAATTATTCCAAATCCAATGATCGCTCCCATGTAGTGCACACGGTAGTGCAGGCAGAGCGCAACCACGACCGATCCCACACTGGTAATACCGGCAGCCACGAAGAGAGAGAACAGACGCATTTCGGGTTCCCGGACGCCACCGTTCCGTCGGGCGGAATAGTTCACGATCTTGTCAACCACGTAGCTGCAGAAGAAGGTTGCAGTCAAGGAGCCGACAAAGGGAGAGAGGAAAACAAGGCCCTGATCAATCGAAGTGAAATTGTATGGCCTGAAAATGTCAGTATCAAGTCAGCTGACAGTACATCATATCATTAGGAAACAGCGGGGAGAACTTACGAGAGACCGAAAATCTGCGCAGCTGTGGCAGCCAATGTAGTGAGACTGATAAACGACATTCCGTACACCAGACTAGCCCAGATGACAATTGGGTTCAAGCAATACAAGAATGACTTGTAAACCATGCCACGAATGTCGATGGACGGATTGCTACCGGGCCATACAGATAATTCACTCATATAAGATACTTTCTCCACTGTCTGTACATGGCCCACATTTTCCAAATGCTCCGAGGAGGATTTGGTCTCCACTGGTGCGATTGTAGCACGATCGCCGAAATACATAGTCTCCGGCATCGTGAAGATGAGGGTGATCAGATTCGCACCCAAGCACATTGCGAGGATCCAAAAGGACCATGCTGGTCCCAGGCTCTGGATGATGAATGAGGATAACATAGGGCCGATCTGAGCAGCCAGTAGAACAGAAAATCCGTAAAATGCAATCTTTGCCCCTTGATGATGGACAAAGTAGATGTCTGCGATGGTGGTGGGTGCAATGGAGTAAATTGGTGATTGACCCAGTCCCATAACGATTCTGGCCACCAGGAATGATATGTAGCTTTGTCGGGTAGCAAAACCCTGCCAGATCAGACACGCAATCATCACTACCGTGGTGATGAGATACGTGGGGCGGCGACCATATTTAGCAAAGAAAGGCCTATACACATCTTGAATCAGATTACTTCTCCAAGAGGGTCACAGTTGGTTGTCAGGGGAGTGACCCACATCCAGTAAAAACAGCCCACTCCGGTGCAAATAACATTCGCTGCCACGGCAATGTTGACCTTTTGGAAGGATGCATCAAATTGTTCTGTCAGCTGGAGGACACCTAGTTGTTCTCATCAGTAAAGTAACAAATAATGTTTACCTACGTGCATAACATACCGGCTGCAATAATGGGACCTGAGACCCCACCAAGGAAGCTGTAAACACAAGCATTGGCAAAGACGATGCCCTTTTTCAGGGGAGACCATGATAGAGGATCATTCGGATCAGATTGGGAAGGTTGGGGGGTCAACAAGATACGCTGGCCGTTGCGTTCGATATGTTGCAGATGCCCATATAAATGGGACGCCGGTCCCTCAGAGTCGAAGAGAATCTCCGTTCCTGGGACTGTCTCAACTTGTTGTACCTTGTCCTCAGACAGATCGTTGTGATTTGGCTTCATGGTTGAAACCAGGGGATACTAAGTCAAACGTACTGGAATTCTCAAGGAAAACAATAATGGCATTACCAGAATAGAATCAGTAAATAAATTCCAAATGCTCTTTTTGAGGGCTGTTCGGCTTTTATCCCCTGAATTCTTCTTGCTAAGATATCGTTGACATCCGGGGCTAGAAGAAGTTATCCACGGCGGACAGTTCCTAGCCAATGAGATGACAGAAATCTTGGGGTTATCCGTGGAAGATAAAATCCAAAATCCGGGGTAACCAAGATCTGTGTACCTGTGTGGGGTAGAAGTGCGTCCCGGGGAGGCCCACTATCGACGCTGTAATGTCAGCAAACTATAATAAATCGCCCGCGTAGCAGCTGAAAAAAAGGAAAAAAACACTAAAGCAGCACAGAAAAAAGTTTATACGCATATAAAAAGAAATTATGACAGGCCCAATTGAAGAGTCGCACGAGGTGCCCGTTCTCATCATTGGAGGCGGACCTGTCGGTCTCACAACCGCTCTCTTACTCGCTCGATATGGTATTGGGAGTATTATTGTGGAGCGATATCCTGGACGATTAGGCCAACCAAAGGCTCATGCAGTCAATCCTCGCTCCCTCGAGATCTTACGACAAGCCGGTCTTGACACGGCCCAACTCCGCAAAGTGGCCTCCCGCCCAGTCGATGCGGGCTTGGTGCGCTTCGGCCTTTCGCCGCTGGGGCTGGAACTTGGAACTCTGCCATTCGAACGACAAGGGGAGGAAAGCAAAGCAATTACACCAGAACCCTTATTCAATATTCCCCAACCCGAGCTTGAGGACTGGCTGATCGAGGTGATTTCCAAGAACAAGCTCGTCACGCTCAAGCGCGGCGTCCACTGGGAATCATGCACTGGCCCACAAGATGCTTCCTCCAAAGTGGTATCCCGGATCATTGAGAGAGAAACCAAACGCCCCATCCGAATCACCAGTAAATATCTTTTGGCCTGTGATGGCGCCCGCTCCGGAGTGAGACAAAAGCTGGATATTCCCTTCTCCCCCATTGCCAATGGACCCAGCAAGGAGTCCCACCATCTCACCATTCACTTCAAAGCGGACCTGACGCATCTCAAACCGGGCATCATCTGGTATGTCTTTGGGTCTAAGCAACAAGGCGCCTTCCTTGCCTATGATCGGTCCAACAGCTGGGTGTATGTGACGAACTGGAATGGGGATGAAAGCTCGAAGGCACAAATTACGAACGATTATTGCACAAAAATGATCAACGAAGCAATGGGTGAAGAATTTCCCTTTGAAATCCTCTCGATTACGATGTGGACAACTTATCCCAGGATCGCGGAATTTTATCAGTCAAAGATCCAGCCGCAGGCATTCCTCTTGGGAGATGCAGCTCATGCATTCCCACCAACGGGAGGCCTTGGTGTGAATACAGGGATTGCAGACGCCCACAATCTCGCCTGGAAGATTAATGCAGTGGAGAGAGGATGGTCGGATCAGCGCCTGCTTAACACTTATAACGGAGAGAGAAGGCCAGTGGCTCTTGCAAATGCGCACCAAAGTGCGAAAAATCAGAAGACAGTCTACAGATTTTTCTCTGCAAGACCCGACGGTGTGACCGACGACGACCTGAAGCGAAACACTGAATGGAGAAACCAGTTTGCGGTCGACATAGAAAATGATGCGGAACACTTCGACTCGATAAACTTGCAACTAGGTTATATCTACGGTGGCCAGGCTTGGGATGATGTGCCATGCAATGTGTTCACCCCAACCTGTGTCCCGGGAATCCGATTGCCCCACGCTTGGGTGACCTACCAAGGCCGAACTGGATCTTCATTGGACCTTGTCGATGGTATGGGATTTACAGTGCTGGGTTCTGCTGACTGCTTGTCTCTATCTGGCTCCAGCGTGATTGAGAGTAAAACTTCTGTTGAGGTGAAGATTCTACGGCTGGGCCAAGACTTTTTCTGTGATGACAAAACCTGGCTCAACATGACAGGCCTTTTGGATCAGAGCAAAGGAGTATTGGTTAGGCCAGATCAGCATGTTCTTGGCGAGGTCAAATCTGCACAAGATGTCCAAGACTTGCTTTCTCGGTTCCTCTCAGGCAACTGAGCCTGGCAGAGAAGCTGTTAGGGATCAATTTTCTTTTTCTCTTTGGCTATGATTCAGCATGTCCAAATTATATGCCTCATAGAGGGTGACTGTTTGGCTCAGTCTCAATCCTCAATATCATTTGTATATTCAAACCTACTCACCTGCAACTTCCCGTGCCATGTTGAATTTGATTTCTTGACTTCAGCTTCGGAATCGGCTCCTAATGTCTCCCATATGAGATCAGATCTGATGAGCTCTTGGAGCTCCTTCTTTATTGATTAATATAGCGGGAATTTACAACTTTCGTTACTTGAGAAACATCACGTTGCTGTTTTAGTTCTTTGTTTTGATATAAATCATAATAACAAAGAGTGAAATTAAACATTGGGCACCAAGGTAGAATGTGCCTGACATAACTTGTGGATGATATCAAATATTCATCGAATTATTTATACATTTGAAGGGACGCGTCACAGTTTCTGCAATTTCTAGCATTTGCATGAGTATCTCTCGGCCCTGCCCAAGCTGGGCTGCAAAAAGGTCGGACGTGAGATGGTGTATTCCGGCTCGGAGGTATTCAACGTCTACCGTAGCAGAAAGCCTTTTTGGTTCTTTCAAAATATGCATGAAGATGGTGGATGTTGCTGCTAGGAAATATGCCGACGGTGCACCTAATATGCGCATCTCCTCAGTATCAGAGACAGTCGAGCGACTGTTGGACGTCCTGATAAGGGACCGAGCAGATGCAACACAAATAGCCTCGCTCGATTGAAGCCTGGGGTACCTATCGGTAGGAAATGTTTCATCTCTTCTGTGGGTAAGCAACATTGACGTCCAGTGCAACGTCCTTAGGACATTGAAGAATTGTACGTATAGCCAAGAAATATGATGTCGTAATTGAATAGGGGCCAAGTTCTCCTGTTCCGGTCGGTACTCTAGAGGAATTGCATCACGCCAAGCAATGAGTTTCATATCTAACTCCGCGAGACAGCATAAGCGCTCACTTGCACCTTTTTCGCGGCCGATGATGTCTGCAAGTTGATTCACAAGACAAGCAAGTGTGGTATGCCACACGTAAATCATAGGCCCTGGCGCCAACTCACAGTCATCAGGACACTCTTGAACTGTCAGGGGCTCTATCATTGCGTCTGTTTTATCAGATGATGTTCCAGTCGGCCGACCCTCACATAACGACGTGAAAGCATCAAGGCTATAGGCGATCCACCATAACCTTGCCCGAATTCTGACAAGCTCGTCACTTAGCTGTAGCTCACTCGGTGTGTGCCGGTGAAGGCCTATCGACTCGGCTAGACGTAGCGCAGTGCCGCAGGTAGACCACGCAATCCCTAGCTTCCCTTGTTGCGTGAAGTATAAGGTGTGAAGAAGGAGAACCTGCACGGACCCTGTGTATGGATGGGCTAACACATAATCCATCATTGACCAAGCTTGCTGGTGTAGGGCTGAAACTTTCTGCTGCATCTCTTTTGTAGGACCGCTGGGATGTGCTGTCGCACCAATTGCAACCATAATACAGATGCATAAGAATTGAATACAATCGGGTGGGTCATGGCAGTCATCATACCATTGCCTCCATGAGTGCCTCAGTTCTAGGCTGACGATCGGGTAACGGAGATAAATGCTTTTAAAGAATAACTCGACTCCATGCTCCACAAAGGACCGGTCTGGGAGATCATCGGGATCTACCCTGCGGGCAGCGGATATGTTCGCTTCATCCATGTAGGTAATTCCTTTGATGAGGTACTGAAGAAGACTCTGCTCGTCAAGCTGGGGGGAATTGTTCTTGGCATATATCAAACATGATGACAATGTTGCGCCAATAGAATTCAATCCCTGATATCTGCTCTCACAAGCGTCCTTTTTCAAGAAGAGGCCCGGAAGAAGGCATGCAGATTTTGTAGAAGGAAGTCCATCTTTCAAGAAATGTACGCCTGCGACTTTGGGATTTCTTACGGTCGGGGATATCGGGCGGGAGCCTCCGTCAGTTTCACCACCCGCGTTTAGTGCTGGCAGTCTCTCCTGAGTATTATGGAAACCAGGATTGAATTGCGAAAAGTCGACCAGAATAGGGTCCGGCAAGTCAGGTATATTCGACGAATCCGCAAAATCGAAGATATTGGGCATGTAAAGATTGGGATCCCATGGGTCGGATGATGATAAAAGTCTCGACGTGGTTGAAGTGTTGTCGTGGTCACTTGAATGTTTTTCTTGTGCTGCTTCCATATTGTGGTCATGTAAAGGTTGCACTACCATATCATCTTGTAATGATACAACCGTTGGAGTTGGTCTGGGTGACTCAGGTAGACCCTCGGTTTGGAGATCTACATCCTGGACCCGAGCTTGTCGAAACTCATCTCTCGATGCGAGCGAAACAAGCGATTGGGTTCGCTTCGATTTATGTGCTCTTGCAGGAACCGGAGGAGAGTCGGTGCATGTTGAGCGATAAAGTAAGCAGCTCATGCACGGGCGTTGACCGGCACTGCACCTAATCTGTCAACAAATGACATAGTCAGAGATGAGATACAACGGAAGGGGACAGAGAAAAGAACGTACCCGCTTTTTCCGACAGGAATCACAAGCTCGGGGGACGCGCTTAGGATGCATTTCATAAGTCCCAGCTTCCGGCTGCGATACACTGATCTGCAGCTGTGCTTCAACACTCATCGTAATCTATCACCGATTCGCTGATATCCCGACATGGGCAACTCAAGTATCTCTGGACAGAGAGTAAGCTTCCACGGGAAATCCCCCGTGGGAAATCTTTTGAAAGCAAAAATGCGGGGTCGGCTATCCCTTAACCGCGGCAGTAGGTCCAAACGCCGGTGAAGTTGGGACCACTACTTGATAGTCTCTATTATAGTAGGATCTGAATCTGATTCTGTCTTTAGAGGAATGTGGGCAAAAGCTTTCTTGATACGCACCAACGTATCTACATATTCAGTTCGTAACTCTTAGTCAATTCAGCTTCCTTTTTTTTCCCTTTCTTTCTTGGCTTGGAACTTTACGAAGGATATCTGACATCTAAAATTCCAAGATGAAGCTGGTAAACCAGAATAACGTTATAATTTCTATACAATCAAAGCACACTCAGCGACTTTCGTACCGAACTTTATTGACCAGGGTTCCAATTTGACCAATCTCAACGGATATCTCATCACCATCATTCAGAACCACTCTGGGTTCGTGAAAATAGCCAATCCCGGCTGGCGTCCCCGTCAAGAAAATTGTTCCTGGCTCCAGCGTCGTGCCTTGAGAAAGGTAGGAGATCTGCTTCTTGATGGAGAAGATCATGTCTTTTGTATGACCGTCCTGCACGGTTGTACCGTTATGAATAGCCTTTATCGACAGCGTCTGGGGGTCTTGAATCACAGAGGAGGAGACGAGGACAGGGCCGATCGGACAACTTCCATCAAGGCCCTTGGAGAAGCACCATTGTGGGGTAATCAATTGCATAGTTCGCGCGGATACATCGTTTGAAGCCGTATATCCTAGCACATAGTCCAGTGCTTCTTCTTCGGGAATGTCACGACCACTTTTGCCGATGACAAGACACAGCTCAGCTTCGTAGTCGCTCGTGCCATCCTGTGCACACTTTGGAATATCGATCATCGCTGGGTAAGGGCCAGATAGAGCATTTCGTGGTTTGGTAAAAAGTATGGGAGCCTTCGGGATAGCTAAGTTGGCCTCCTTTGCATGATCCGTATAGTTTAACCCCAAACAGCGGATGTAGTTACAATCCTCTTTCGAGATCGGGGAGAGCAGTTGCTTAACGTGCATGAGTTGATTCGTCACACAGCCATCAAATACGGTGCCCACAATCACATAAACAACAATCTCCACGCCATCGACACTGTCTCGACCAACGTCACGAGCCGTATCCACCAATTGACCAAGATGGACCTCGTTGTCCTCGAGGGCAATGAAACGAACCAGGTGAGTCCAGGAAGACATTGTTGAAAATGATCGGTTTGGATTATTGTAGACGTTTGGCCAATACTTGATAGCGTATTATAGACCTCGCAACCCCGTCCCGCGGGCTCTGGGGGCAACAGTCCCGGGGAACGAAAAGGTTCCGTGGCCCAGCCCGTGGGATCCACCTCAGCCCCATAAAAGAGATTAAGGGAATGAACCCATTTCATTCAGCTATAGTAAGACAGGGAGGAAGATAAATTTAGGCTAGCTACACTTTATGATTGAGCAACAATGCTCTAAGAGGCAGAGCGTTCCATTACCAGAAATCCCAAGATTGAGTAACCGGGTTCAAGCACATTGATAATATCCTAGCGTGTAATATAACATTCAATAGAAGATTTAAGGTGCATATAAAAGACAAAGTGGTGTAGCTATATAACTATTAGTGTAACGGGCTAATGCCGGTACTAAGACCCGGGCTCTGCCCGCGCTCGTCGCTAGACGCCCCTCAGAAACTATAGGCAATAAAGCGCGGGCCATGCCCGCGCCCACCGCCTCGACATCACCGCCTCGCTCCCACACAGTAGACCACCTATCGCAAACTGAAGAGCAAGTTTATATCATCTTACTTTTTCAACATTGCTAAAGTGCGTGCTTTTTATAGAAGAGAAGACTCAATTTGATACACAACAGTCAGACGTTTCATTAGGAGACCAGTCGGGGGGTTGAAAAATCGAATTTTTGACCGCCAGAATCTGAGTAATCGAAGGGATGTTAAAATTATTGCTGCGTAAATTATTGCTGCGTCACTGTTGTTGTATAGGTGGTGGGGGGGGGAACTGGAGACAGGAACCCCATATATGTACATATACATGCATTCTACGGAGCAAGTGCTGGCGAGGTCCCCATAATTTAGATAGTATAGTAAGCATGGAAAAGGACTGTTCCTTTAATCTTTTTGAGCCTATGCCGGCGACCTATGAGAATGCTCTGACAAAGATTCAAATAAGGAAACATTTTCCCGGCCTTTCCCACGAAATCGGCCGAAACGGCGATGTCTCGGCACAACCGGCTCCGGCTCGAATCTATCAGACACGATCGGCACCATTGGAAGTCTCCTTTTAAAAAAAAAAGTCTTGTTAACAACTTCATCTTGGCCCTGGAGCATTTCATAACAATTCTAATGGTTGAAACACAGAAGGACCGAACCCCTCGGAGAAAACTACATACCTTCAACAGGCACAGCAGATCCTGTGGATCAGATGCTGTGGTAGTAATGCCAAAGAATCCACTGTCCTTGATATTCTCAAGGAAGAGTTGTTCGTGCTCAGAAACCTCGGCAATATGATCATTGATGACTTCTCGTGCGAGACTACTATAAAACATGCCGTCGTTGATCTTCAGCTCTGTCCTTGATCCTAAACTCATTGCGAGACCGCTTCTCTTACGTTATCAAGGCGAAACACATCGTCGTTTGCGAGCATTACGGATGTCGCATTATGAATGCAACCTCGAGGGATGGGTTAAAAGGTCCATGGTTGAGGTAAATCCTTCTGCCCAAGAACTCCGCGAAGTTACTAATTACTATTTATCGGTATATAGTAAACTCGATGCTCTTTATTCGACGCACCAAGAAGACATAAATCAACTTACAATGCGGGAGCCTGATCGCCTTTTGAGTTGAATATTCTTGACCAGCTACGTTTGCTACGCAAATTCCCCGAAGTGACCGATGCAATTACACTAGGGCGCCTACATATCCATGGGCTGGTGTACGGTTCAGAAACCGAGAAGGCCTGTCGAGTGTTGGAAGAGCAACAGAACCATTAAAACAGGTGTTGAGACATCAACTCATCCCTTGGTTCTCTTTCCCATTTGCTTTCTCTCCAGCACGGAAATCCTTCAATTCTGCGGGCTTCTACTGCACAAAGGAAGAAACAAGAAGCAGAAAGTGATCAATAATATGGAAAGAAAAAACTACCATGACAGAAATCACATACCACCATGAAGCCATCGAGATAGCTTCATGGAAACAGGGGAAACAGGTCAACCGACAAGTCCGAGAAATGCAGTCCGAGCGACAAACCGAATAACCGAGTCGTGACTGGTTGACAACTATTGTCTCGATCATTCAATGTCCAGAATTCTCACCCGACGACAGGCAATAGATCTTCTTCACATCCTCCAACTCAGCTTCAAAGTTGATCTTCAAGTCTTTCAGCAGGCCGTCACCGAGATCGAAAACCCATCCATGAACAATGGGATAATGATTATCCTCATAGCTCTGCTGGACAGCAGCGGTCTTGATGATATTCCTACAGGATTCCATCACATTGAGTTCAATCAAACGATTGTATCTTGCATGCTCATCGGGGATGGTGTCGAGTTCCTTCTCATGCAAGCGATAAACATCGCGGATATTTCGGAGCCATGGGTTAAGCAATCCCAGGTCAGCAGGGGTCAAGGCGGCCTTGACTCCACCACAATTGTAGTGGCCGCACACGATGATATGCTTGACTTTGAGGTGGCGCACAGCATAATTGATCACGGACATGACATTGAGGTCGACATTGGGCACCAAATTGGCGATATTACGGTGAACGAAGACCTCGCCAGCCTCCAGACCCATGATCTCGTTGGCGGGGACACGGCTATCGCTACAGCCTATGTACCTGTTCCGATATGAATATTTCGAGGATGAGAATGAGATGACAGCTATACTACTTACAGATAGTCGGGTGATTGTCCAGCAGAAAGCTTGTCAAAAAAGGTGGCATCCGTCTCTTTCTTCGACGAGACCCATTTCTTGTTGTTTTGGAATATATGATCGAGCGACTGTCGGAGATACCGATGCATATTGGCCTTAGAAGTCATTCTGTCACGTTGTACAAAGACTTGACAAACGGGAATCGCGATTGGAAGGGTTGGAGGGTCTTGGTTGTCTCACACAAGGGCAGTAAGCAGATATTCCAAATTGTTGAGGATCTGAGCTGAGGAACGCGGGTCGTGATTATATAAGCACGCGCCAAGACCTTCAAGATATGTAGGCTTCAGTGCCAGGCGACAGTTCCTGAACTTATTTCATCAGGAAATTATCCATTGGCCTCATCGATATTTTATCCTTGGGAATACATATAGCAACTGTGGTTCGCAACTACGATCCCACAAATTCAGACAAGAGCTTCAATATTACCACATTACCTGCAGTATTCGAAAGTGATGTCGGCACAACTAACAACTTTGTATGCTATTGCTATAATCCTCTCATAACGTCGCTCTCACGACAACTTGAATCAGGCTTGTCTATCCTGAGACGTTGAACGGTAGGATCGCCACTTGAACTTCCGGTGGGTGCTTGCGCGTATCCAGTTTTATGCCCCCCCCCTCGTCAAGCACGTTATACATCGTGACTCCGTCGTCGAACATTCTCACAGCGAGCATCATACCGCCGGTGGTGCTGAAACCCACCACAGTCGCGAGCCCGGTTCCGCCGCCCTTTGATGTCGCGCCGCCTCAGCGTCGCCCTGTCAGCAGGTCGCACACCTCAACGCTCGTGTCGGAGCAGCACGGAAGCTGATGACAGTCGGGTGAAATATCGAGCGAAAAAGATCGGCACTGGGATGTGCAGATTCGAGCTCGTATCTCTCAAGCAGGCCAGAGTCCGGGTACCAGAGCACAACAAGCCGGCCCTACACAGACGCCACGCGGCTGCCGTCCGAGGGAGACTGTTCGTTCGCGCTTGGAAAAGGGACACTGTTGTTGGATCACCAAAGTGCAGGCCAGCCAAAAATGACCTTTCGAGAGACCCTGCGAGCGGTTCCTGGTCTGAATGGTGATCGAGGAGTGCCTTTGCTTCATTTTGTGTAGGATGACGATGTTGATACTTGACGTGACATCCAAGGTCAAAAAGGGTCAAATTTGGCAAGATCTGAAGTGGCACACTGTAGACTGCCGCACCGTAGACCCAAGGACCACAGCCGGTGATAGACTAACTTGCATCAACTTGTGCTATAATTTTTCTACACTAAAGCGGATCTCTCTAATCAAAATCAAGCATTGACAGAATACATATGAAAATCAGCTTCATCAGGCCCACTTAGTACTGTCTTTTCCCCAATCAGCCTCATCAGGCGGTATAGCTAAGCCCCAGCCGGAAAAGGCCCTGTTAGTAAAGTTCTCTTCGGGGTCAAGGGGGACGGGGTTTCAGAAGCCTGCAATGTGCCTAAAGATAGTCAGCCTATTCTGTTTTACACTGAGTGTATAGCAGATACTACATAAATCGTCTCTGCAGACTCGTCATAGATGATGTTCCGCAGTCCAGGGAGGGCTGGCTCCCATCCATAACGTTTTAACTCTCTTTGGCCTATAATTTTTACTCTCGACTCATGTAAAAGGGGGGTTAGTTATATACCCGCAGACATCGCAGAACTTTGTGCGGACAACCTCACGCAATGGTGCTGATTGAGGATCCCAGAACTGATTCTGATTCAGTGACTTCCCGGGGACCCTATTCCATATGATGTATGTAATGTAACCATCTGGCACTAGGCCATCATTACCTTGCTTTCCCTCTTTATAAGCGAGTAGAGTTGGGACCACGGGACATGTCGTAAGCTCAGATCCTTAAGTGCGTCCAGCTCTCGATGATTTTGTGACGGAGCGGCCTGCTGCTGTCGAACCTCAGGGCGTTGGTACTCAGTTCCGGTGATGGGAATCTGAAAATAGGTTCGCCTGAATGCCTTCTTGTTACTATCTGTTGCACTGTGGCAGATATATGTAAACACGGTAAAGAGTATTCGGGAGTAGATATGTTGTTGTGTTGATGAAAGGAAGGATGTAGATGAATAGAAAACGTGCCCTGCGTAGGAAGTGCATTCAGCAAAGAACAGGATGTGGAAGAGTAGAAGAGAAAATGGGGGGGGGGGGGGGGGACGGTCATCCTGGCAAAGGACATGGCCAATCCATGGATACGCTTTATGTCTTAGGCCCCTATATATTATCCCAGTTCACAGTGCCCTTCAGAGTTCCCATGAATCTCGACATTTGCTTGGTAGGCCGTTCATTTCAGTTATCAGCTATTCCTAGTGCTATAAAACTCTCTGACCAGCATAATATGATAGACGCACGAACTGAAATTGATAAAATTGCTGGGCTACCAAGGGAGAGGGAAGAAAGAAAACTTTGCTATTCAATCTGGCAAGAACAGGGTCTTTATACCCTGCTAAACTAGCAAACAATCGTTCAGTCTGACAAATCGTCAGGACAGTCCGAAGATGGTATGGGGACGGTCTGATCTCCAGCAAAAATGACTAATTAACAATGCACTTCTGTGTGGTTTTCTAGTATCCAGGAAAGTATTAGAGGGTTAGAATTTCTCCTTTGACGAGCTAGTTTGGGATTCTGACTGATATTCGCAACCGCACTGTCACTCTGTCAATTTCCACAATTGTGACACTAGGATGAGTTGATATGGCAAGCAATGCCCACCGAATCATTGGCTTTCAACCCCAGGTGCCGTCCAATATCCTCAAAATTGTTTCCCCAATAAAGTGAGAACGGGCCATTCTGAATGGACCAGGCGCTGCAAAATCCCAGCATGGCCTGAGATCGATACGACATTGCCCGCACGATCTCGTGAGGGATAATCAACGGGTGTCCTTCGAGCATATTCAGTCCATTGCGGCAGAAATGGATGGACAGCCCTCGACGGTAGTAATGATCTATGACATTGGAGCATACCGAGGTAAGGGCAGCACGAGTGTGAACAGATTACACGTTAATTGCAGGTAGTATCAATTTACAAGTTCAATGATCTCATTTGATGTTTATATGTGTTGGATGTTAGACCATCCCATAGATTGAATACCAGACTTCTACCCGCCCCTCTCGGATTTTAGTAGGGGTTTAACCCCCAACATGATTCATATACTTAAATATCCTATCCTTATATAGCCTTTAGATTGTAGAGAAAGTCAATTCGTGGGCTACGTCATCTATGTCGGCCCTATATAAAGATCAAGCTCGGTGTTGTCCTCCTTTTGGGACCGTGCGTATCGCTCGGAAAATTACATTATGATTGGTGCTGTCCATTTGCCCACTGGTATGATGCTTCCATCTAGTTATATGTATATGCAGATACATGAGACTGTTTGGAGAGCCAGTGCATTATTGACCGGCCTAAGACGATCACACCCTCTTATCCCCTGCTCACGTTGTATAATCTTCTGTAGTGGCGTATCAGATACATACGACCATAGGGTGTGGAAAACAGGGCTTCCCGTCCGCTCAGCCGTACTTAAGCCACACGTCGGTGAGTTAGTAGTTGGGTGGGTGACCACCAGCGAATCCTCACTGTTGTATGTTTTTGTTTTTTATCTTCTAGATAACATAACATTAACTAACCTCTTGCCGCCCTCTTCTTCGCCTTGTCCAGTTGAATAGCTGTTCTAAGTAGTGTTGACCACTCAACAGGGACAATATTGCCATCTCGACAGACTTGAATGTAGTACCTACCTTCTTACATCATGCTTTTCTTCACATCGAGATTTTTCACCGCAGCCAGTCTTCCCATTCTTTCCAACCAGACCCTCAGGTCAAATGTTCCACCGCTCAAATCATTCTGATCCCCTTTGAACTTAAATGTATACCCGACATCGTCCCCAGGCTCTTTCCCATCAGTATAGCGGATGCGACAAGGGCCAGCTTGGTAGTTTTTGGTTTCATATGCCGCAAGCCTCTCCCCATGTTCAACCGTTTTAACATGATACACTGCGCCGTCGACCACGGAGTCTGGAGCATCCAACAGTGCAGGGTATTGCCCCCACAGCTTGCACTTATAGCCCGATAAACGTGCTGGGCGTAGCTCGGGCTCAGTTTCTAACCCCAAAATTTCACGAACCATGGACGGATCGGTCAACGTACCATAGAAGAAATAGGGCCCAGTAGGTGCGTCGAACAAGTCCACGTACTGGGGTGGGTTTGGTGCTTGGAAGAAGTAATCCGAAGGGGCGGTTCTGAGTTTTAAGACGTAATTGGAGATTTTCGAGCCAGGAATTTCCGGTGGTGGTGGTGGTGGTGGTGGGGGACTGCTGAGATTCATCTGCTCTCTTGCACTATCTGACATGATCGGAATTGAGAATAGAAGGGTATAAGTGCTCACTAGAAAGAAAGGTTTATGTATTGAGAGTAGTGCGGAGAGCGAAGTTCCAATTATGACACCCTAGAGTTTGTTATGTGATCACTGTAGAGTCCGTAATTAGGCTGTACACGCCCATTCACCACAGCGGGGTTACGCGCTCGCGCTTATTGCACACACAAATGTCCCCACGGATTTCCCACGCCACCAGCGGTTATCTATATTTAATATTATTGTAGCCAATCAGACCCTATGTTTATAGATGTGGATCTTCCAGTGAGCACCAGTGTTCCAAAAAGGCACCAATAAGATGGCTCACTGTAGTGGTTAGAGAGGCAATCGATAGAGCAACAAGCGCCGGAGGGTGATATATTTAGCCGCCGGCTGGCCTGCATAGTTCCGAGACATTGCGCGCTTCTCCATAGAAGGCTAATATGTCTAAATTAACAGATCATTCGAATAATAGTCAGTCTTCACAGATGTTAAGTCCATAAGTAGGTAGCGGTTGGTGTATGTTCAAAATATCGGTCCCAATATGCCCAATACCTACGTGTATTTATATTTAAAAGATCAACATGACAAATTAAGACTGTTCTGATACGATCGTCTAGACACAACACGATTGAACCATGGATAGATTCAACAATAAGGCGAGGCTCTAGATTAGCCAATCAATATGAGATTAATTTAGGATGTCATGCCGGCTATTTGATATAATCAAGGAGATTTCTTATTTAAACGCGACCTTATTTCCATCTCGTACTAGACTACTATAGGAGGCAGAAGGAGAAATAATTCATGAGAAATAGACTGGTCATCTATAACTAAGCAGCATACAAACATTAGCTAGTAGTCCCGAGGAAAAGATATTATACCAGCTCAGCAAGCCTTCTTGAGGTAAAGCAGGACCTTTATTGCGCCTTATCCTCACTTTAGCCTAGCCCAAAGATTTGCTACCACTTGGATCTCTGGCACCTCATGGGGCAAATAAACCAAGTAGCCAATTTTTGGAGGTATTGTGAAGTAGTGTATGAAAGGCGATCTCCTAAATCCTTTCGGATCTCCTCCTTTTGTTCCTGTGGAAGATTGAATCCCCGAAAGCTGATACAGCACCAGCATTCTAAAGTGCAGTGACCTCTGCCTTTCTGTCTTTCGGATAGATGTCTCTGTGCGCAGCATCCACATTGTCGGCTACAGCATCCGCCTCGGTCTGAACAATCCTGGACCATTTCCTCGCGCATAAACCAAATAGTATTACGCCTCACTGTATCATAAAGACTTTTGATACTTGGTCCAAGCATAGACTCTGCTCGGTAAAGGGAGTACTCTTTTCTCGGGTACTCGAATTTCGCTTCTTCAAGTTGTTTCTTTACTTCTTGAAGCTGAGTGTTGTCAGACATGATGGCTGTATGTTCATGTAGAGCTTGGTCAGCGAGCAGTAGATCGGTCATTATAGACCGGTCTATTCGAGCCAGGACATATTCGTAGGCTAGAGCCTGACCATCATCACACACGAAAAGAACTACTGGAGGTCCCAGAACAGGGCCACCGAAAAATGCCATATTCGAGGCGAATAGGTACGAGAGGAAGATAATCCCTTTTTGGTGAGAAAAGCAGAAGTTGAAGTAGAAAAAGATCTAAGATGGCAGAGGAATGATTCTTACATCTTACTACCCTAGCGTTCGAAGATTCCCATTGGTCTACGGATGCATTTCAAGGTTCAAATATCCCACGGTTCTAAAGAAGATCGAGGCCGGCTCCTAAAGTAAACTAGAAAGCTCTCTATATACTCCATGTAGGGTTTGTCAATTTCGACTGAACATCTGTCGAAATGCAACATTGAATTACGCACTGCCCGCTGAATTTCATTATTGCTATGCTCCCCAAAATCCACAACTTTGGCTAGATATTTCGAAGTTGGGTCATGTTTGGTACGTATGTTGCTCGTGACAAAGTAAAGTTGGAGTGATGAAAACTAAAAAAGGAGCCGAGACACACGGCAGAACCAAATTATGGAGATGACAGTATAAGTTGAATAAAACTCGACGAACGCTAGTAATAAAATTCCTCCGCTTTTCTCCGACATGTGTCAATAAAGCAAGGGGCTTTGCAAAAAAATGTGTTACAGAAGCTGACATTGGGGGTTATAGATGGCATCAGATATCAAGCTACCGTGCTCCGGGAGTGAATCCTAGCCCTAGTTTCCGAGTTAGTACCATGTAAGATCTCATCAATAAGTGCCATCGCTTGATAAAGCCTTCTCTCCTGCAATCGGGGAGCTACAACTTGGACTGATAGCTTCGTGTTCAAATATACACTCCTATCATTGGTGTTTGGGTGCCCTGTTTCTGATGGATCAGCATGAACTTGCAAGATAGGATTTACCATTGCTTCCATACTGGAAGGGAACGGGTAATCAGAGGTTTGAAACATGTAAGAGTGGTACGAAAGACAGAATCCTAGGGGGATGGAGGTAGAGAGCTTACACAAATCCCTGTTTCTCGAATCCCAACCTCCAAGGACTTCCGATTCAGGTAGTTCGTCCTTTAAATCACCAATTGAGACGTCTCTGACTGGCAGTGTTCCAGCCGGATAGTCCAATAAGACAAATGCACTTGTATAACCAACACCATTCCACTTGTCAATCTCTGGCACTGGATGAGGAGCAACTGGGCAGATCAACGCGTCGATCATTCTCCCGTTCTCATCCCTCCAGATTTCCAACATTTCCTTCTCCAGCGCCGATTTTCTAACATGTAATTCGCTAAGTTGCATTAAATCTGCAGGCTTCTTTCTTCTCAACCTCGCGTTAAGCCAGGGAATCAAAGGTTCCCCGATTCTCTCAAGTATATCGAATGTGTGGTTGTTCCCCCCGATACCGAAAAATGAGTTGGCCAGTGAGTGGTATTTCTTGAACGCTGGAGCATTGATCTCAATAACTTCGAAACCGGCTTTGCGAAGAGTTTCTACCGTTTCATCAAGGACCTTGGCAACTGGTGATAGTGGCGTGGTGATGCCGTCAGTTCTCATAACTCCGAACAACGGTTTCCTTCCTATCTCCCCTTGCCCTTCCCACGACCCGAAAGCGACATTCGGATCTTTCTCCCACGGATGAGCATCTGCAATCGCTTTCAGAAACAGCTCGCAGTCTCTGACACTCGTCGCCATAAGTCCCGCACTAGCTTGTAACCCCAGTTTATCTATACCAGGTAGCTGCCCAATTTCTTGGCCTATGAAAGGGATTCTCTGCGAACTCGGTTTGATACTGTAGAGACCGTTACACATAGCAGGTATGCGTACCGAGCCTCCAATATCCGTGCCGATACCCAAAATACTGCCCCTCATGGCAATCAAGGCCCCTTCACCACCGCTACTTCCGCCCGCTGTAACCCGCCTGTTCCGTGGGTTCATAACCCGTCCGAAGAGATGGTTATGCGAATCCAAGGCCATGAGAGTTTGCGAGACATTGGTCTTGCAGTATAGCACTGCTCCCTGCTCAAGGAGTATGTCCACCAACGCGGCATTTTCCTTTGCAGGATTCGCTGCGAGACTTGCGAAGCCGATCGAAGAATCATACCCCTTGATATTGAACGTATCCTTTAACGAAATCGGTATCCCATGTAGCGGCCCTCGTGTCTTGCCTGTACGTTTGTATTCAGCATCCAGAGCGTGTGCTCGCTCGATAGCCGGTAGGAAGAGGATTTCCGAGAGACAGTTGGTGAGTTGTTGAGCAATGGCGGCGCGCTTACAGAAAGCAGTGATTACAGCTTCAGATGTGAGCGCCCGGGAATGGATAAGTTGAGAGAGTGAGGTTACATCATGCGAGGAAGTTATGGAGAATTCGTCTGGAGTCAGGACAGTGCTTTCTGAAACAAGGGAGCGGACATCGAGTGGGAGAGGGTCGGGTAGGTCGAGGAGCCAGTTTTTGGGGATGAGAGATTGAAGGGTCTTGAGTTTGCGGTGGGCAATAGCATGGTATGTTTGGGAGGACATTGGTTCCGAAAGTGCATCGGTTGCTGGCTGATAACCATTAGAGAGTGCTTATCCAAAGATGGAACTGGTGCGTTTTGAGATCCGCCAGCTCCGCCTGCCGCGCTGTACTGCGCGGCAACGCTAGCTGACTGTGGACTAGATCGGCTGGTGTAGGCTATCCCACTCGGATCTCAGATCGAACTCGCGGCGACGCTAAGCCAGATATATTCGCCAAACCCTAGACTTGAGTTCCTTTTATACATCTCATGTCAAGCTGTGTCAGCAGCCTGCAGGGCATGTAGCGTCCGTCCTAAGCATTAAAATCTGCTCTAACAGCATTTACACGTTCTTATTGTGTCCCCTCAACCAAGCAGCCTATAGGGGATTACCGCAATCTCCGCCTCGGGGTAGTCACCGAATGCTCTAAGCCTGTCTGAACTCCCTTCCAAAGCCCCGACCTCAAACATGCATGACGGCTAATTCAAACCGTACAATGACTTTCCAGTATGGAGTTTTCTCTTTAACTTCCCAGCGGCAACTAATTTGTCTACCACATTAAACAGCATCCCCTCACACCCTTTGCCTCCCATTATATCAACAGCAACAGGCAGGACTTCAGTTCGGTTTGTGATCCTTGAGTGATATTCACTTTCTCCAACTGGCAGAGATCAGAGACAATCCATCAAAGCTCTTGTATTTCGATAAAACTTACTTGGCAACACGAAATCAGGCGAACCTACGAACGAAGGAACACGATCGATTGCAAAACCTGACGGGATTCCCGGTGAATCAATTGGGTATGGACCATCCCGATATATGGCCTCTCCGGTCGATTGAGGATAGACAAATAGAAGATCAGAGCATGAATCTGGGCCACCTGCCTGCCCATGGGAGTGCCACCAACTGGCAAAGATACTCATATTGTGCAAGGCATCATCTAAAGATGTGTCTGCTTGCTCTGTTCCCCAATTCCACCGGATTGAGGGACTTGGGTCAATGAAAGGTAGCCGGCCGTCGTTCTCTTCTTTATATTGAGTGTATAGTTTATTTCCCACTAGTTGGAGCTGCTCCTTTGCAGTCAACAGCGGGAAAATATCACCAACGAAATCAACAAGTCCGGTACCATTTGCCTCTTTCGGGGCAGTCGAATTCCATATCTTTTCCATGTCAAAGACTTCGGCAGTTATGTGCAGAGTATCTGCAAGTGTTTTAGTGAAATCTAAAAGAATATCATCGCTTTGGCTTGATCGGTTGGTGGGAAAGTCAACAAGGTATAGTTTTCGTGGCAGAGAAGCGTTCGCTCCGAGATCGCCGTATAGTACTTTGGAAGCTTCTTTCCACAGCGTGGTGTTTCGGGCCAAAATTCCTAGAACTAGTCGTTAGAAGATATTTAGCAACCTCACGCAGTCTTGTGAGTGTGCTATACCAACTGTATCCATCTCGGGCGACAGAGGTATGATCCCTTCCAGCAAAGCTGAATCATGAGATGGTCGGATACCATACACACCATTTACCCCAGCAGGAACACGTATGGAGCCTCCAGTGTCTGTTCCTACGGCCAGGTCGAGCCAGTCATATGACGCCACTCCAGCTGCCGGACCACTGCTTGAACTTCCCGGGTCTTGATAGCCATCTCCTCGTGGGTTGAATGGAGCATGGTAATCAACCCTATTTGTTTAATCAGCAACTAAACAAATTGATCCAATATTGTGGTAGTAAGTACCAATCCGCTCTATGTCATGCTAGCGGCAATTAGCTTCCGTGTTGTGTCTTAGTCCTTCAGATCAAACTCACGTAGCCCACTAACGCGGATGATCAGCACATAGGAGCACAAAAGTGTAATTTTCTGACTCACCTCTCCATTTGCGAATTGACTAGTCTTCATTTTTCCAATCAAAACAGCCCCAGCATCGATTAGCTTCTGGATGGCGGGGGCTGTCTCATTCGCGGGAGGAGACAGTTTATAGTAAGCCCTATTTCCGCCACTGGACTTGGTGCCAGCAACATCAAAGATGTCTTTCACTCCAAGACGTACCTAAGCCATAGTTACTCAGCAAACATACAATAGGTGGATCATTTTGAGAACAAAAATGGTATGGGAATTATGCACTAACACCTGCTAGTGGCTTCGCCGGGTCCTTGGTGGAATATAGCCTTGACGGTACCCCAATGGTCATCGATCCGGCTCCCTGGTACACGGTTAGACTGAGCCAGTGCGTCGTATATTGATGCAGATGGCCATACCGGTACAGCGGCAGGGATCACATCGTAAGAATCACCCCCCACGGGTATTAGGCCTTGCGTAAAGGCCCCTTGTTCGTCTGAGTAGAGTCGATACGCGGCATGTATTATTCCTGATGCTGGAGACCAGAAATATGGCCCAGGGAGAAGGGATGGCCGAGAGGTATCGACCGGGTATGGAAAGATGGCTTCGACTCCATATTTTGACTTGGCCGTCTGTAAGTCCTGAATAGCGTCATTTGAGTGCCCATTGTGGAAAATGACTTGACAACCAGTCAGCGTGTGTGCTAGCAAGCTATAAGTGATAAATTGCACCTCTCAGAAATCCAACATTGAAAACGTCATCCAATGATTGATAACCCGCAATAATTGCATCCAGAGAACCGGTATCGCTAGCAATGTCTATGAAAGTGACAGGATACAGATGTTCCGTCAAGTTCGCGACAGCTGGCCTATTATCGAAGCCAAATGTACCAAGAACCTTTGGTGGGAGATAAAATGAAATTCCATTTAATTCGACTGTTTGGCCTTTTAATGAAATGCAATATGTCATCTGAGTCAAATCCAGGATCAGTTGGATAAAAAGGAGAAACATGGTGAGCGCCAATGGAGGAGACAGGAACAAGACGCAAAACAAGACGCAGCGAAAGATGGATTTGAAAGGCAGCTTTGGTACTATTATCTTAGGATACGTAACGCTATTACCTTATATGTAAGGGCTGTGCATAGGGCTCAATCACGACATATCTACCAAATTAAAAACTAGGGCAGGTTTTCGAGTCTGTAATCGGAATGTAAGAGATGGGAAAGCTGGTGTCGTTACCATACACCCAAAGCAAAAGGACTTAGGGCTGTCTCTGGTAATTTTGTATCTGCAGTCCGCTAACCTTGGGTGATCTGCATCACACATCATCCCGGCCCCCTATAAATTTGCGTTTACTAGGGGAAGCGGAAGACTGCACAACCTGCATTAGCCTATATTTCATATTCCGTCGTCATCCGACAGTTAACTGCTCCCACGAATTCTCGAGTAAAGCCCGGGGATAAGCTGTTAGATTGACATTCCAAGTATCCATTTCATACGTCTCAGTCAAATGTGTTATTAGCACCCTACTCTTTTTTTTTTCTTATGCGTGGTCGCCACAAAGATAGGTTTCATCCTAAAACATGTCTTCCAAATTAGTAAGCTCCCACAATGGCGAATGATTATGAGAAATACTGAACATTGATCAAGAGCAAATATGAGCCTATTGAGCCTGAAGATATCACCCGCTCGAGATATCCTATAACACAGCGAACACCCAAGCTCATATGGATTGTGTTCGCCGCATCTATCGCCATCTGTGCTGCGGCCATTACTTTCTTAGCAGTAGAAATCCGATGGTACTCGGTTACAACCTACATGCAGTCGCCCTATCCGCAGTTTGAATCTCAAAAGTACACATGCGGCAATTCGACCGAGGAAGCAAAACGAAGAGGGTGTACCTTTGACGTCTTATCTATGAACTGGCTTCCAGAACAGTGTGCTCGCGACGAGACACAGGAGTTTATCGATTACGCAGTCAACGAGACCTGGGTTTACTATCGGGATAGACATGCAGAACATCCAATCGAGGGTGCGGATGAGTTGTCGGAGTTGGGGGATAAATTTTGGTGGTCAACGCAGAGGGAGCACCTGGTGCATTGCGCATTCATGATCTTGAGGCTCCACAAAGTCCTCGAGCGAGGTGGGAAAATTGATCATCTAACGGGGAGCTTTGGTCATACAAAGCATTGTGTGATGATGTTGTTAGAGGCCAGCAAGGCGGATCCCGAGAATGACAAGGTAAACACGCCTGGAAATATTGCTCTTGGGTCATGTTGAATGGCCTTGCGTGAATTTACATCTTAAACTATCGCATTGAGACAATACAAGAGACGAATTCATATATCACTTATGTGTATGATAGAACTTCTTCAACCTCCGCCTCCCCTACTCGGAAAATCTTTCGTAAATCTCGGGCTTCTTTCCTCGTCAAACGGACGACTTTCCCTGGTAGGCTAATTAATCCAATATATTCATAAATTGACCATTCTTGATTTAAGCAGATGAGCGTGTCAGTCTCCACACTGAGTTTACGTGGCCCTGCATCAGACCCAAACCTTGTTATAGGTTGTCTGCGCCTATGGAATGATTTTGTATGGACCTCGGAGCAATACATGCCCATTGAAATGTTACTCTGCACGCTGCCCTATTCAGATAATAGGCCAGAATGGACGATCGTGATGATTGTCGGTGTAGACTACTCTCTTCATTTCTAGATGGGTAGTCGAGTATTGGGCTGTTCAGGTTAGGCAAATGCTAACAAGGTATCATGACCTTGGGAGCCTAGTGGAGGGACTGTGGTCCCCCTGCTAGCGGTGACTACCGGATTCGATATCTTTATCTACGCGAATCTTTGGTATAAATACGATGGTCCTCTCATCATCTACTTCTTCCAGACCAACCTAGCTGACCTGATATTTCGAGTCAGAATCTTCCAGTTCTTCTTCCATCAAAGTCAAAATGAAGTTTTTCAACCAAGCAATTTTCGTGGCTATCTTCGCCGCCGCATCTCTTGTGGCAGCTGCTCCTGTGCCTACCGGTAAGACTTCAAGCCATTTCCTAACTTTGACATGAATGATGCTCACAGTGGTCTAGAGAAGCGCGATCAGTACGATGTCACTATGAAATGCCAGGCTGCCTACGCAGACCTTCTCGAGAAGCGTGATCAGTACGATGTCACTATGAAGTGCCAGGCCGCCTACGCAGACCTTCTCGAGAAGCGCGACCAATACGACACCACCATGAAGTGTCAGGCTGCATATGCCGACTTGCTCGAGAAGCGTGACCAGTATGACGTTACTATGAAATGCCAGGCTGCTTACGCCGACCTTCTCGACAAGCGTGATCAGTACGACACCACTATGAAATGCCAGGCTGCATATGCCGACTTACTCGAGAAACGGGATCAATACGATGTGACCATGAAATGCCAAGCTGCCTACGCGGACTTGGTCGAAGAAAACTAGGTCTGAGTTGAGAGAGTCCGGTATCTGTAGATAGTTTCTATCTGTTGGACCATCCCATAGGTTACGGATTGAACGATTGTTTGCCAGACACAGGGTATAAATACCCCGACTCTTCATAAATTGAATAGCAGAGACATTCTTTTTTATTCATCACATCTCCTTCGTAGCCTAACACTATCCAATACCAAGTCCATTATACTTGATATAATCTTCTTTGGCCGTATGAATTCTAAGGATTTGCGATTGGCCTCTACTGTACGGTAGTTAGAAGATATATAAACATATAAAAGCTTGTAAAGTCCTGACAAGCATTGCCAATCCTGTCTTCCGTGCTATATTTCAACTTTCCCCAATATTTACCGTACGTTCACAACCTTAACCGCACGCCCTCTCCCTTCACCTTCCTTCTTTCTCGCCCCCACCACCTCTTGCGCCTTGACATCAGCCTGACGCACCCAGTCTTACATCTCGCTGCCGCCCCACTTGACACCGCACACCCGGTCACTTTTCACCCCGGCACAAATGTTCTATTCGCTAGCGCTGCGTTGAGGACGGGTCAGTCCCCTCGAACAATAATGGGACTGTTCTATCTCTCAGGAGAATGCTAGGTGACTTTTGCTAGGAAAAGGTGCATCGCATCATATCTGGGTCCTTGAGACTTGATACGGAACGAGCCTATGTAACTTTTGACCGACTTTATTTTGCCGCACATGGAGCCTGATTCTCACACTTATGCTGCTGACTGCCCCCACCTCTTGCTCCTTGCCTGGGGTTGCATTGCATTGCTCGATGCTGTGACGACCCGTCGGCCCTTGTCAGACGTTCCGAGCTTGACATGTCCCGTCGATCTATTCGCGTCGCAGCGCTCCTTCAGATGAACCAATGGCTAAAATCGCGCACCTGCTCTGGACGGTAGACCTTACGGTGGGAGAAAGTGGGTTTGGCTAGACCGGGGTTAGGCTACGACGAAATCATGTTTTCTGGCTGTGAGATGGGGACTAGTTCGCTTTGCGCGGTATATGATGTGCTTTTCGGGGAAGCATGGACCTATCCTGCCCTGCAGCTGAAGGTCTACGTGAAATGACTTGCAAAGTGTGTATTACTTTGTTTTTCAATACCAAATTTTCATTCCGTATTCATACCCAACCAGGTGCATATGCACTAATACGATAATTGCTCAAACGTATTCCGAGGCCAGTCTTCTGCGAAAACTTCGGATTTTGCTATGACAGAAGACAACCTCCGAGAGCAAGAGACATACAGGACATTTACATTTTACACTGAAGATGTCTGAAGAGAGTCGACCTTTCATTTCACATGGATCGGGGTCGCTGGCAGAGAAATCGGAGGATGAGTCGGAGAACTTGGTGATTGAACCCCAACGCAAGTCTCTGCGGTTTCTGCGCATTGCGTGTGTTCTGGAATCAATTGCTCTCATTCTGCTGACAGCTGGGCTCATTCTTGCTTTTCAAACGAGGTACGCAGAGTCAGATTCAGATCTTGAATGCGCCCGAAAAGTATCAGCTTATTGTAAGTTCTTTCACTGGACATCTTGTGAGCCAAGAAAAATAGACACAGCAAAGCTAATGAGCATAGCCCCTCTTCTTGGAGAACCTGACTTGATCAAGTATTCCGAGTACGATCTTCCGCTGTATTTCAACGAGAAAACAGACTATCGTGGCCCACCAACCCCAGAGAGGGAGGTGATGTGGGAAAAACTGTGGCACCGTACGTGATCTGATATGAATGGACTTTTGATACCCCAAAGCTGATTGGAATACTGGGACAGAGGGTGCATTTGAAGTTCCTGAAGACAAGTTGGATATCATGAACAAATCACATTCAGGCAGAACATACAAACATGTTCCACCGGAGGTGGGAACCGGTTATGCGGCTCAGCTGGAAGTCCTTCATCAGTTGCATTGTGTGGTATGCTTTGAAGAAACAGTCTACTGTAGAAACATTTACTAATCTTCACTTCCGCTCTAGCACATGCTCCGACAATGGTCTTACAAAGAGCACTGGATTGACCAAGGACTTGACTTACCCGGAAGTCTTTATGGAGATCCCAAGCTCACGAGAATGCATCTAGGTACGTTTAGCAAAATGTGGTAACATGTGTTGACGTTGGTAGATCATTGCATCGAGGTTTTACGAGCAAACATTATGTGTAAGTATGCAGTCGATATATGGTGATTGTATACCGCTAACACTTTCTAGGTACGTCTGATGTGACGCCGATCCTGATAGAATTAGATCCAAAGGTAAGCCAGCCCTTCACGTTATCTTCCATTTCTAACAAAGCAGGCGCCGTTCGGAGAGCGTGCTGATTTCCGGTCAAACCATAAATGCCGCAATTTCTGGGAGATTCGTCAATGGGTTATTGATCATACTGCTATTCCTTGATCGGTATCCAAATGTATACGATTCTATGCTAGAGGTTTATACAAGATGTTTTAGAAAATCAAGCGCCATTTTAAATCACTTTTAGGATTGACAAGTAAAGCTTTTAGATAAAAAAAAATAAAACCCGCTCCAGCATCGGAGTGCTACTGAGTTAAGACTAAAAGATAGGTTTCCTTCTTGTATTGCCTAGTAAGCTATTAGGATCTACCATTCGGCCACTTCTCATGCAATGCGCTTATCACGCCATCAAAGCAGACCGGATCCTCCAATTTCGGCGAAGCTTGCCTTTTCTTCAATGCCCTTCCGACCAATTCTCCATATTCTTAATTTTTTGGGTGAATCTAAGCCTTATTAGAATGCCTTTCTATGCCACCGAAACCCCCGAACGGGTGAAGAAAGCCCCAGTAAGTTAAGATCTGATACCTTCTACCGGGAGCTAATTTTCAAAGGGTCTACACCTCATAACCTCTTTAACCCCAAATGGAAGAAAAGTCCACATTCTTCTGGAAGAACTCAAGGACGCCTACGGCCTTGAATGGACGACAAGTCTGATCGACCTTGACAAAAACGAACAGAAAAAAGACTGGTTTCTCAGACTAAATCCCAATGGTACCTCTTTTCCTTTTTAATGTTTCATTGCCCAGACTAATCATAATGCAGGACGTATCCCAATCTTAATCGACAACAATATAAGTCCACCTCACGTGGTTATGGAATCATCCGCTGAACTGTTATACCTCGTCAATTTGAACCAAAACAATCTTTTCTGGTTCTCGGATCCAATTGAACAAAGCGAAGCATTCCAATGGCTAATATTCTGGCATGCTTCGGGGCAACCCAATCAAGGGCAATATAATTTTTTTCGAAACAATGGCCAAACTCGTGAGTGTTACCCTTGCAGCTTTCTGTGTGCTTACTAAGATCTAGACGTGGATCGTTTCAAGCGGGAACTGCTGCGGGTTTACGATGTACTTGAAATCCGTCTTTCAGGGAGATATGGTGGTGGCATACGGGAATATTTAGCTGGGAAGGACAAGGGGAAATACAGCATTGTTGATATCAACGCCTGGGCTTGGATACGAAATATTCGACGCATTGGATTTTCAGAGGATGAATTGGCCCAGTTACCTCATTTACAACGGTGGGTGAATCGCATTGCGGCGCGACCGGCTGTGGAGCGAGGTTTAGGGGAGTGGTATGATGAGGATGTGCATCCAGAGTTGTTGCTCGAGACCCCGTGACTGTTCCATAACGCAAGCCTGTCAAGAGTGGCTGGTGTTCTTCTCATTAATATCATTGATACATCGATAAGATCCTTAGAAACCCCTAGGGATAAAAGTATCTGAGACTTCTGAAAAGATTTCGAAAAAAAAAAAAAAAAAGACAAGGCATCTATCTATTCTCATGTAGTAAGGTATGTTGTAGAAAGATGGGGGTTCAAGTGAATTTTAGCTACATAGGCAACGCCAATCCCATTCCAAACATTCTGCTATTGTACAAATCAGATACCTCAAACTTGCGCCTGGATCTCATCAACGACTCGCCCAAGAGTCCCATTACTCCAGCCATCAACTCGCTCACGGTCACACTTCTCATACAAAGCACGTGCAAGTGCCGCAAGCTGAGCAGCCTCCTTCGCATTAGCCTCTGCAGCTTGGATTTGAATCCAACTGATGACACCAGAACGGGTGATCAGGGTGGTACTACCACCGACCTGAGCGGCACGGTACACAATCTGCAGGATCTTTTGTCGAGCTCCTGGGACGAGGGTGGGGGACTGGTAGAGGGAAAGAATGCGCTCGAAGACATTAGCTCGGCGGTACACCTCCATGTCCTAGATTCAACGTGTTAGTAGTGGTATTGAAGTGTAGAATCGAAAGGTAACAACTTACAGCCTCGGTGCGGAGTGCCCTGATAAATAGGTTCAGGAGCCAGTCGATCTCATCGAAATACCCATCATCCAACTCGGGCTCGTGCAGGAGGATTTTATCGACCCAGTATGTTGGGATCTTCTCAACTTCCCAGGATGGTGCCTTCTGCAGGAACTTGTTGACTTTGCCGTAGACCTTGTGGAGGGGGTCTGTGAGAACCGCCAGGCAGTTTGAGGCACACTCGCCAACAATCCAAGGGACGGGCTTGTCCATGCCAATGTTGTTGACTGTTTCGAGGAGCTCACCGGCCAGGGTAAACACCGTACGCCATTCTGCGTAGGTAGATTCCTTGAGTTTGGCCATGAAGCGAATAATGTTGGCAAAGGCCTGTCTTCGGACTTCTTCGTGCTGGGAGCAAAGGCAGAGCATCAACTCGGCAACGTAACCCTGATCCACTGCTTCGGCAATATCCTCTCTTTCCCATTTGTTTAGGGCGTTGTGGGTCGTCCCTTCGGTAGGCAAGAATCCAAAGATCTCATCAAGGTCAACGGTAGAGGCTTTGTTGGATGAACGAGGCACGTTAGAGCCAGAGTCAATGTCCATTTTGTCTTCATTGTCGGCATCATCTGCCGCCTTCAGGGACTTCTTAAGAAGAGACTTGATTTTCTTGCTCTCGGTGGCTTCAACCAATGCATCCCGAGCAGCTTTGAGTACCTTGGTGCTCTCACCCGCCTGCTTCAGATTACCGAGAAGACTTGCGATCCAGGCTCCAACGGCAGCTTCCGTGGATGCATCTCCGCTCTTGACGACAAACGGCCATTGCTCAACAATGGCAGCAACAAGCGCGCTAGTAGTTCTGGACACATCCTCGGATAATGACTGTAGCAAGTCCTGGTAGTGAACAGGCTTCTTGGCGACACGTGAGACGCAGTTATCAAAGAAAACCAGCTGATGATGCAAAGCATCAGCCTCGGAATTCTCAAGACTTGACAAGATAGATGCAAATGCGTGTGGGGAGCTTTGCAGAACAGAGTTTTCAACCAGAACAGTCTTGAGCAGGGTAGAGATACGTCGTGAAGAGTCCTTATCTGAAGTATCCATGAGAACCTTGAGAATCGAGGTGAAGGGTGAGTATTGCATTGATGCTGGCTTTTGCCACCAACGCAATGAGGCGGACTGTTGTGCGATCTGGAGAATGCTCTGAAGTTGGCTCAAAAGCGACTCAGAATCATCCGCGCTAGCATCTGGGGCTTCCAGTCGCTTGAGAACATCTACCAAGACTAGTGAGACGTCAAAGTTTTCCTCCAGAGCAATGTCCGGCATCACATCATAGTAACAGGTCAAGAGCTCTGCAACAGCCTCCTGCTGAGTCAAGTCCTCCTTTTCTGTTCGTCGGAAGAGGACAACGACGTCCTTGACAGCAGGGCAGCGGCGAGAGAATTCTGCCAGCAACTTCGCAGAAGCCTGGTTCCAGAATAGCTGACCTTGGCCGTGATCTGCCTGGAAGATTTTGAGGACAGCTCGCAGCTTAGTGAAAGCGAGAGTCAGGATACGCACGGCGAACAAAGTGATAATCTCCGCATTCTGGTTGAGGCAGCGGGTCATGATCTTCTGGTTAAGGGGACGAGGGAGAATATTTTCAATAACGATAGAAACGGGTGGTGGCAGGATAGGCTGCTTATCTTTCCAGCCACAGTTTGCAGGGACAGGCAGCTGCACAGTTGAGAAAAGGAACGCCGACTCGGCCATCCATGAAGGAGTAGCCTTGGGGTCTGAAATGAACATCGTTTTCCTCGAGAAGTAATCAGCAATGAGTTCCGGTGCCACCTTGAAGATCGAGACCAGCAGTTCAATCTGAAGACTATCCACATCAGGCCGAAGGCACTGGATGAGGAATGAAAGGGAACCATTCCGCACGGGGACGGAGTCTCTGTATTTGTCGACGTAGATGGGGGAATCAAGGCCCAATTCAATGCATGAATCGTCATCAACGGCTAAGGTCTCTGGATCGGTTCCGACAGGATACCAGCCGGTCTCAGGCAAGAGAACACCGAGGCCGGCGGTTTTGCACACATTCATCATGACTCGGTGGATCTCATTGGCGATGATAACTCCTCCAGCATTAGGTTCATCTGACTCTCGATCGTAGCCATAAAGCGTCACCAGTCGTTCGAGATTGTGTCTGTTGAAAAACTTGCTCTTCGATTTGCGGGGCAGGGCGGAATCTTGTACCACGTCTCTCTCGATAGCCTTGATAATTTCTAGTACAGTATCCCTCGGATCTTTCCGAATATATTCGAGGAAAGATCTAGTGATCTTGTGCTGTTCGATGATATCGCCCTTCTCGGAGGCATGCTGAACTCTCAGGTTCGCTAGCAGGTATCGCTGAGCGTTGCGTCTGAGAGTGGACTTGTGGGACTCATCCTCTGAGATTTCTTGTGTCTTGTTGGGGGTCAAGAAGACCTCCAATCGCTTAAAGGTAATATACCGGCGGAGGTACAGCTGTCGTGCCACTGCTCCTCCATCAAAAGTGACGATCTCCGTAAGCAAACGGAGACACGGTGAGATCAAGTGCTCTTTGGACTTGGTTGCTGTCAGACCGCGGTTGAACAGTCTCAACTGGTCTTTCTGCAGCAGATGTTTGCACAGGGCGATTCCAAACTCTCGGAACTCCAGTTCCGACGAAATCGTCTTGAGGAAGATCGCAAGAACAGAAGGCACACTGGTCAATAAAGGCTCATTGTTATTGCTATCGCCAAATGACCACGATTGAATGAGGTCTGCAAAGCACACTGAGGTCTCATCCTCTTTTCCGGAGTTGGTGATTTGCTTATCGCAATACTCCTTAAGGACACGCAATTTCTCTGCTTTTTCGCTCGCTTCTTCCGTTTGTGCAATTGACACTAAGAACTCCTTAAACTTGATTATACCTGTCTGCTAGTCAGTTTTGGTGTAGCTTTGGATGGCTTGCGATCTGCCTCACCTTGCTTTGCCAACGGGGCATTTTGCTGAACAGCCAACAGTTCGCGCAACGAAGCAGCAGACTTTATATTGGACGTGACATTCGTTTTCTCTGGTTTAGAATCATCGATCTTTCTTCTCTTCGCCCTAGAGGGATGTTCTGTGACGTGCGACATGATTTGATGGGTTGGGTGTTGTAACTTATTTTTTTTTTTATCTTCAGATCCGATACCATCGACATTTCCAGTTGATTGGCCGAGGTCTCCCCGCCCGGTAAAAAGTGTGGATACACCGCCCTTTTCTGTTGGATTAATATAAAGGCGGTGACGATTAGCCTCTAATCAGTGGACCTCGGGAGACACATCACTTACATCATTTCACTATGTAACTATCACTATCCATAGCAGGGCATATATAGCTTCATTTATATGTCTTTGAAAGGATAACCTGACTAGCCTGGTAGCGACAGACCTGTACAAAAAATAATCCTTAACCCTCTTTGCACAATTATATGAATGGACCCGATACATACAACCGGCTTATCGGAATCACCGGCATTAGCAAAGCTGACAGGCTGTTCATTTCTGTGTCTAACGCTGATCACTATCGACCTATGTATTACACTACACCAATATTAGACAGTCAGCTCGCCCAGATTACCTAAAAGTGACTAGGTCGAGGGATATAGCGTAGTATTTGGCTACCTTAGACCCTCCAGGGCTGAGATTAGCCTAGTAAGTTACCTGACCCCCCTGCACATTACTACCTACGCCGAAACCTCTTTAAATATTTCCTCTGTATATCTTCCAGCCCATCCTTCCAGTCAGAAGGTGAATCAAGCCTCCTCCTCATTCTCCGTCATGGCATTTATCATTCAGCCCTGTTTCCCGGAAGACGCTCCTGGCCTCGCAACGACTATGATGAGTGCTCGTCTCACCGATCCTCACTGGAGAATTCTGTGGGAGAACCCATCTGCCGAAAGTATTATTCCTAGGGCCATCGAGCGGGTTCCTAGAATTTTGGTGACCGGCACAGAGACCAAACGACATCAGAAGGTTATCGATGTTGAGACCGATCAAGTGGTGGGGTATGCGCGATGGTCCCTCCCTCCAATCATGGCAAAGAAGGGTGATGTCTGGTTGGAGGCACAGGTAGCTGAACCTACTCCTGCCGATCGTTCAGTGTACGAGAAACGGTATCAAGAGAACTCCCGAAATGGACAACCTATAGGCCTAAAGGGCGGCGAGATGATGCATTATCGCAGTGAGCCTCTCGAAGAAGCCGATGCTCGAATTATGTCAGGAGGACCGTTTCTGAGTAAGATGCATGTCGATATATCCATAGCAGGCGGATGACTGATACCCTCTCCAGCTCTTGATTATCTGACGACAGACCCTTCTTTCTGGCGCCGAGGCGTCGGGAGAATGCTCGTGCAAAGTGGACTGCAGATTGCAGATCAACATGGAATAAAGACCTATGTGATGTCGGAACCGGCTGCACTGAAGTTATATCTCAGCCTTGGCTTTCGACTGGTAGATACGGTATCGGTGGACTACTCCCAGTATGGCGGAACGGAGCCCATGGTGATGTATTTCCTTGTTCGCGAGGTGCCCCAGGTAGAGCCGGTAGCTGCGTGACGGGCATCTGTTGTGTTGCTGAGCGTTACGAAACCGATGCCATGTTGCAATTTTATGTGTTCCCTCTCATGTTCTTTGTGTTATGGCGAATACTCGTGTATCGCTAATCTTGTTACCACACATTAGTCCTATAGCACCTATCTCTAACTTCGGCGTGCATTTCATAATGATATGTTTTATGTTTTGAAGACCCATGTCTCATTCCATCTTGTCAGCTAGGAAATGACTTCAACGGGCTATTTGTACCGTCTAATTGTTTGATCTATGCCTTGCCATTCCTGCTCTTCCAACTTCTTTAGTACTTCCAGTCTTCTAGTTCATCTACTTCTCCAACTTCATCTACTTCTATTACTTATCCTCTATCAAGATCTTTAACTTCTTCATCGTCCCATCGTTTCAGCCATGGCTAAACCCTCTACTGTCGACATCATCAATGGCCAAATGGCCGAGCTCAAGGACCTCACGGAGGATATTGCAACTCTCGATACCGAGATGACCACCGCGGGACCCCATAGACAGGTTATATTGTGCAAGCAGAGGATGGGAAATATCTCCCGGATGGAGAGTCTTATTGAACAAATTGAGTGCATGATTGGTACAATGGATGTCCACTGCAAGAAGACCATGACTCGCCGGCTTCGCGATATTATAAAGGTTAGGGGCCTTGAGATTGAGGTATGTAATAACACCAAAGTTCCCAAGCACGGAGATGAAGAATCGGTGGGCTGGAAGACCATTTGACAATCCTACTATTCTATGGAAGCTACATACTGACTTGACCAGATGGATTCCACTTTGATCGATGAGTGGGTTTTTGTTTGAAGGATAAGGATTCATTCTAAGATGTAGCAGACTGGACTTCCATCTACGTTGTAATCTTATTACAATTCATTTGATCGCTTAGCATTCAAGCTCTTCTGTAAATCAAACTATCCTATATTGGCTCAGAGTAGACATACTTATCGCTCCAAGATATACAGACTTCTCTAGAGGAAGTAATACAGTTCAACTGCTAGACAATAGCAAACATTCATGGCCTAGAGAGGCGATCTTCTTGTCAGACACTATAGAACCAGGGATCTTGCGCTAATAATCTGCGGAGGACCAGCTGCACATATCCCGAGCATCACTACAAGAAGCAAGTAGGGTTGGATGTAAATTTCGATCTCTATACGGAACGGACTAGACTGATGCCTTTCGGAATATATGTATACATTAAAAGACGAGAATAACTCCTTCCATCCTCTGTGCCAGATAAAGATAGGAGGGTTTAAGGCTTTTATTTAAACTGCCAGTATTATTTAGGAATTTTTAGTGGTGAATGGAACAACCAGTAAATTATTCCCCCCCAAATATCATACAAGAACTCGATTCCAAAAAAAAAAGTAACCACAATATTTTAAGTTAAGTGATTCATGCAAAAGCACAATGATAGAGAGATATAAGACGCAAAAAAAAGATGCATGATTGCAACCATAGCTGGTATCTTGGAAAAACAAAAATCAACCCCAAGTTCCACCACCGCCACCTCTGCCCTGCCTCCGCTGGGCAGAGATACGCCAATCGTCTTCGCCAGCAAAGCGGTTGTGTAGAGGCTGGATACGCTCCGCCTTCTTGCGCTTCGACAATCGATCCGTAGGCGCAACCTTGAAGAAAGTGGGCGCCGCCTCCACAAGCCATTTCGGCTCAATAGCAGTGGTGCAGTGCATGTACTCTTTGCTCGTGAGGACCAAAGTGTGGTAGATGACGTGCTCGGACGGTTTGCCGAACATCGCGGAACTGGGGTGCATGTACACGGGCGTTCCTTCAACCAGGGTCTTGTATCCTTCCTGTGGATCTTTGCGCGCTGCGTTACGGAAGAATCCGGTGCACAGGGACTGTCGCACTTTCATGGTATCCCGGCCGCAAGAGACGATCCGGTGCTTGTAGCGGTTCATGATGCCGAGCAACTGCTGGCGCACATCTTGAGCGCGCTTGATCTGTCGTGCTTGGATGAAGTTCTCGAAACACCAAGAGTTGTTGAAGCCTGCGTTCTTCCACCCGTTGTAGACATTGAGGAGGGTCAGATGATCGCCGTGCGGATCGTGGAATTTGGACTTCTTCTGGTCTGCTTGTTGCTGCTTTTCTTTGGGGCGGTAGAAGACAGACTGGATTGACAGCATGGCGACAATGCTAAGCATCTCATCGGAGCAGCCCGAATCCACAGATGCAATGAGCACCTTGGCAAGCGCAGGCTCCATGGGGAAATCGGCCATCTTTCGTCCGAGTCGAGTCAAAAGACCCTCATCATCAAGTGCTGACAAGGCATACAGTTCTTCGAGCGCTGTCAACATGGTGTTGGTAGGCGGTGGATCCATGAAATCGAAGTGGAGGAGGTCGTTGATACCCATTGCCTTGAGCATGAGAATGGTATGTGAGAGGTTCTGACGCTGAATCTCGGGAATAGATGTTGGAAGCATTTCAGACTGATAGGCAGCCTCCGTATACAATCGGAAACACTTTCCAGGTCCTGTTCTTCCGGCACGGCCAGCTCTTTGCTTAGCTTGCGCTTGGGAAATTGGAGTGACCACAAGGGAATCCATGCCGAGCTTCGGATCGTAGGCGTTCTGCTTCACAAAGCCGGGATCAATGACGTAGTAAATCTGATCAATTGTGATCGAGGTCTCCGCAATGTTTGTTGCAATGACGACTTTACGTCCGCCTGGGGGTGCCGGGTCGAAAATCCTACTCTGCATCTCACTGGGTAGTGCAGAATAGACAGGTAAGACAACCAGTTCAGGAACAGTAGGGCCCAAAGCTTTCATGCGCTCGAATAAGATTTCACATGCGGTATCAATCTCTTCTTGGCCCGTTAAGAAAAGCAGAATGTCACCTTGCGGTTCTGTCAAGTGGATTTGCATGACAGTGATGAGGGCGGCATCCAGATAATCAGATTCAGGCTCCTTGGAGTACATGACTTCGACAGGGAAAGTTCGGCCGGGAATGGAGAAAATGGGGCATCCGTGGAAGTATTCGGAGAACTTTTCAGCGTCCAGTGTGGCGGAAGTGATAATCAATCTAAGATCGGGTCTTCGTTTGACTGTCTTTTTCAACAGTCCGAACAAAATATCAGTCGCGATTGTCCGCTCGTGCGCTTCGTCGAGCATGATAACGGAATATCTCTTGAGATCTGGATCCAGAAGAATTTCTCTCTGAAGCATTCCATCGGTCATGTACTTGATCTTGGTTTCTGGGCTGGTACAATCCTCAAAACGGATGGTATATCCAACCTCTGCTCCGAGCTTGCAACCAACTTCCTCGGCCACACGTTTAGCCACTGACATGGCGGCGACACGACGAGGCTGGGTGCAACCAATTATTCCGTTGTTTCCATATCCGCCCTCGGCCAGGTACTGGGTCAACTGCGTAGTTTTTCCAGAACCTGTATCTCCGACGACAATCATCATTTGATTGTCCTTCACTGCATCCAGCAATTGCTTCCGGAACTTGTAGACTGGCAGACTCTCGCGTTGTTGTTTCATGGACATGGTCGTCCGCTTTCCAAAAGATGCGTTCTTGCCCATCGTTACTCTCTTCCACTCTGGTACAGCCTCATCCTGCTTGGGCTGTTGAGCACTCCGAAGATCAGCAGCAAACTTTCGCTCTTCCGGCGCAACCATGGGGTCCTGCCATTGAGCATTCAAATCAACATCCGCCGCCTTTTCGGCGGCCTTGTCTTGTAATTCCTGCTGCTTCAATTCGCGTCTCTCCTTAGCAAGGTTAGTGCCTGCCATTGCAGAACGGTTCATTGAACCGTCAGGGGCCTTGACAACGCGAATAGGAGAAAGTTCGAGGGATTGTTTCGTCTGGCCAGCCAAGAAAGGAGGCTCCTCGTCTTTGACCTCAATGTCGATATCTTCCTCCTCTTCGAAAGTGCCTTCGCCGGTAAGCGTTGCATTATATTCCTCGTTGATGTCGGGATAATCTGCTGCAGAGACAACACCGGAGGCAATCAATTGTCTGATCTCCCACCGCTCTGGCGAAGTCATGCGCTTTCGGTTCCTCATTGGCCGACCTCCGGACCCTTCAATGACGGGCACATCGGAGGCAAGGCTGCCGTAATTGTCATCTGTGAATCCGCCATCCAGGCGTTCCATGTTTGCACCAGAAGCAAGGCGCTTCTGGGGGACAAGATCCCTACCTGTCGATTGATCCACCTCTTTCATGGACAGTCCGATGCGAGTGCCTTCGATACTAGCCACTTTAACTTTAACTGGTTGGCCCCGCGAGACCAAATCTGAGGGATGATTCACTCGTGCTCCTTCCTGCATTGCTGAAACGTGAACAAGGCCATCTACCTTGCCCTTGACACCCTTTAGATTCACAAAAGCACCGAAATCTTTCACGCCCGTCACGGTTCCATCATAGACTTTGAAAAGAACGGGCTGGTCATCCAGCTCGACAGGCGGAGGACGGCGGAAATCATCATCCTCTTCGCGATCACGGCGTCTCCGGCGGTCGCTATGGCCATTGCGACGGCTGTCTTCCCGGTTGCCATATTTCCCAATCGATCTACCGAACTCGTCCACGAGATCATCGTTTTTGTTATACCGTGTGCCACTTCGAGACCTTGATCGCGAGCGATATTTGTCTCTGCGGCGTCCACGGTCGTAATCGTTGTATTCGGGGCTGCGGCTCCGCTTCCTAGTCCCGCGGTCGTTTCTCGGTGCATGTTGTTTGTCCTCCTTCGCCTTTCCTGCCAGGCCCTCGAGCATGGCGAAAGTGTCGTCCATCGCACCTGCTTGCGCATCGGCCTCGTCTGCCGCTTGGCGATCGGTGTAGTCTTCTTCCGCCCAACGCTTCTCCGTATCGGGGACCGCAAGGCCCTTGAACACACGGGACTTTTGCTCCAAAGCATCAAGCAAATCCATGTCTTCGTTACCATGAGAAGCTCCCTTGTCGTTCTCTGCTTTCTTTCCCTTGTACTTGGGGTGCATCGTGAGCACCATGCGGTCGACACTCTCCAAGAGACTTTGCGGGAATTCGCCGCCCATATCGTCGAAAAACTTCTTGAAATCGGAAAACTTGCCATTGCATTTGAGGTGCTGGTCGATCACGAACTCCGCGAGGGTCTTGTCGGCGATTCCCAGGTGGTTCTCGAACTCGTTCGTCACGCGCGAGACGAGCGAGAACAGCTCCAGAGACTCGAGGTCATCCATGATTGGCGGTGGAACAAAAGAGATCCAACCAAATGAAAGATAGAGCCAGCAAAACTGGACAAGTGACTTGTGAATTGGCGAGCGCGCAAAACACTGCCTATAGCTCTCGGAGGCAGTTCGGGATCTTGAAGGCGGAAAATTAGTGCAGCCGAAGTTGCCACCGATAAGATAAGGCGGCATGCACGATTTTATGTAGCAAAATGCACCTGGGCAGTGAGATCAGTGAGACTTGATGGGTTTATGGTGACAATATGATATTAAAAGTTGGAAAGCTTCAACTTTTCTCAAAGGAGAAGCGAATTCAAGCTAAAATAAATCAAATAAGAATAGGGAAATCTACAGAGATTAGGTATTAAGTATTGGAGATCGGTTTTATACATCTAATATACATATTTTTTGGTATACATGTCCCTCACTGTTTGGGGACTTCTGTGTCATAGTATGACCCGGTTGGATCAGACTCTGAGTAAGAGGACGAGCCCTCTTCCTCGCTCTCTGCCTCCGGTGATGGCTCAAATAATGAGAGTTCGGCGTCAGACGATTCGCCCTCTGCAGCCTCCGCTACCTCCGCTACCTCCGAAGCAACTTCTTCGGGTAGACTCACTTCCATCTCGCCTCCTTCACCTGATGGCTGCATCCAGTCTGCGGCAACTCCCATACGTTCCTGTTCCAATAACTGTTTCTGCAGTGCAATCTGGCGCTTCAGTGAAGCGCCCTTCCGCAGTCTCTTGTTGGCGGAGAATTCAGTCAATGCCCGAACCATCCGCTCTTCAACGAGTTCCTTGACATGACTTGCCAGAGTTCGGTCAGTGAAGACACCACCGAATCGGAAACTGAGCCACAGGTACAAGATAACTGCCTTATGAAGGCTCTCCAGATCATGCAAATAGTCGTTGCTGCCAGATACAGGCTGCTCGATGACTTCCAGGTTGAGGTTGGCAATATCCAACAGTCGTCCTTCATGATGTTCGGCTACACAGTCTGCCATAGCACCAGTAACATCACGTGAGCTTGCACTTTGACGGTCCATTGGAGAAACCATGAACTTCAACTGGTCCTCAAACGGCAGTCCCTTCACAGTGTCGATAATTTCGGCATTTCCCAACTGACCGGTGGGGTCACACAGGAAGAACAAAGGGCTGACCTTGGCAATTTCCAAGACGCGCTTGATCAGATATTCGAAAGGTACACCTGGTGGGAAGTAGGCGGCGAATTTCCGGAAAACAGATTCAGGTGGGAAGATGCCCGCCGCACTCAGCGGTGGGGGCTCCAACTTCATAGCCTGCTGAATATACGGAAGGTCAACCTCTTCGAGACAGGAGATCAGGCCTACGTTAGGCTCCTCGCTTGTGCTTTCCGTGACGTTGGCTGGACGATATCGACCAGCACGTCCACCAATTTGTTTGATCTCGGGAACAGTAAGCCGTTGAAGTCCAGTCGGGACACGCTTAACGAGGGTGTCAAAAATAACACGCTTGCAGCTCCTATCAAGGGGTTAGTATGAAAGCGCAGATATAACGATGGCAGAACTCACAGGTTAAGACCCATACCAATCGCGTCACTTGCCACGAGGTAGTCATAGTCATTTTCTGGGTCATTGAATAGATTCGCCTGTTGAGTCCGAATCTCTGCTGGCAGACCACCGTAAACGATGGCTGCGCGTCTTCCGGTGGTCTTCTCAATGTCTGCCTTCATAGCGTGTATACCTTTCCGAGAAAAGACGACTATACAGTCACCTTTTTCAAGGCTATTGAGATTTCCCTTTAAACTGTGCGGCATCACTTCCAGGGCGTTCAGTCGTTCGTAGCGGTGGACCTCCAAATTATCTCCCGTGAGTGCACATAACTCCCGAATCAACGGTATGGAGCGGGTTTCACCGCACAGGTGCAGTTCTGCTACCTGAGCACCAAGGAAAGCTCGAGTCCACGCCCATCCTCTTGATGAGTTAGCAATCATTTGGATCTCATCGATCACGCCAACATCGTATTCCTGCCCCAGGCTGACCATTTCCACCGTATTACTAGTAATGCGTGGCACTTCATCACCCTCGGGGAACTTGACATCGTCACCAGTAACGAGACTGCATGGAACCCCATCTGCCTTGAAACGATGATATACTTCCTGCGCGAGCAATCTCAGCGGGCCTGCGTAGAACCCATTCTTGCTTTTCGCCAGCCGCTGTAGTGCATGGTAGGTCTTTCCGGAATTTGTCGGCCCGACATGAAGATGGATTGTTCGTTGCATCGATCGTGCCCGCGGATACCACTCGGCTGGCCATCGAAGGTCGGCCACTTCTTCCTGTGCTTCCAGAATGGGTGCCGAAAACCTAGCAGTGAGACTTTCCGAATACTGCATGTATTCTACCTCCTCCCGCAACCCCTGAAGTCCGGAGGCGAGGTAGGCTTTTTGTAGCGCTACCTTGATTTGTCGAAGGGGTCCCCATTGTGCAGATGCCTTCTTATCATCTGATTTGCAGGCGTTTTTGATTTGGCGTTCGAATTTAGACCATCCTTCTAGTGAGTCGCCTGATTTACTCAACTTGCTGTGTACATCGCGCAGGGTTGCTTCCACCAAGTCGTTGAAATCTCGCGCGGCTGCAATATCCTGTCGGATAGACCTCGAAACCGAAGCCCCCACAAGTGATTTGCCTTTTTTTGTGTCGGATTTTTTGTCCGAGATACCGGGTTTGACCTTTTTCGATCGCTGAAGAACCGAGGTTGTGGTGAAAGGTCGTATAGCGAAACGAGTCAAGGGTCGCAAAGCGCAGAGGGAACGACTACCGCCAGTCCATGGCTGCATTCCTGGATGACGGGATCCAATCCCGTATATAGGATCGGAACAAAGAAATGTGAAAGTTGGAAATCAAAGAGGATAGAGGAAATAAAGAAGGAGATCAGAGAGAAACCAAAAAGTTCCCTTATCGAGCCGATCCACTTTAAAGCTCCAATGGTGGGGAAAACCATCTTCCCTTCATATACCTCAGACGGCCACCTAATTCTTCCCCTTGAACTGATCGTCTTCTCTAAGTCAATCCTCTTTATCGTCTACCTCGTTCTTTTCTATTTCTTTATTTGCCTCACCCTAAAGCCCCAAGGTGTGGGCTGCCCGTCAGCCATGGGCTCCTCGATCATTAACATTCAACGCGACTGTGGGTGACCACCTTCTACTACCTCCTACAAGAACCCTAGCTGACATTGACCTGTCTGGAATAGTTATACTCAACACGATCCGCAATGCCGGTGGCCACGAGGTGAGCCCGACCCCTCCGATCAACCCGTCTACCGCGGATACTGACAACACCCCTCCCCCTAATAGTGGAAAGTCTTGGTGGTGGATGAGACCAGCAAGAAATTGGTCTATGGTGCTGTGAAGGAGGAGGAAATTCTCAATCTCAATGTTTCCAGTGAGCTCTTGTTCTTTGCGACCCAAGAAATCTCACTAATGCCATACCGCAGATGTCGAGCAGATCGAACATCGACGACCGTCCAACCCCGATATGGCTGCGCTGTACATATTGTCCCCGGAATCCTATGTGGTCGACTGTCTGATGGCAGATTTTGAGGTGGGCCGATATAGAAAGGCATTCTTGGTGTGGACTTCATGTTAGTGGGCTGGTGAACCTGAGACCGTTAGACGTCATTCCGCTCACACAGCTTATAGCACTCGATCCGCAGCAGCGATCTCGGATTGACCGATCTCAAATGGCGCGTGAGCGCATTGCAGACTTTCACGTCATGAGCATCAATTTCTACCCAAGAGAATCGCGCTTGGTTACATTCCGGGATCCGTGGAGCTTCCCGATACTCTTCCACCCGGGTTGCAACAATTTGATTCGGCGTCATTTGGAAGAATTGGCCCAGAAGGTAAGATATGCTCTCCGAGTATGGTTGAGCTTGCTGACGTTGAATCAAGGTCGTCTCTCTTTGCGCTTCCCTGGGCGAGTATCCTGTAATTCGGTACTATCGGCCCCGATCTCCGACTCACGAGGCCGGGGTTATGTGCTCGCACTTGGCACGTTTCATTCAAAATGAATTGGATCAGTTCGCGCAGCAACAGCGTGACTTTCCGCCTCAAACAAACCGCCCCCGAGGCGTACTGTTCATAGTGGACCGTTCCATGGACTTGTTCGCACCCCTCCTTCACGAGTTTACATACCAGGCCATGGTCCATGACCTTCTTCCTGTCACGGAGGGAGACAAGGTTACCTACAAAACAGTGTTAAATAAGGGCGCCAAAAATGAGGAGGTCAAGGAGATGGAGATTGGCGAGGATGATCGAGTCTGGGTAGACTACCGCCATATGCATATGAAGGATGTGCTTGGGAAACTGGGCGAGGACTTTGCCAAATTCCGAGCAGCAAACCCTCAGTTCGCAGATGAGTGAGTCTCGGCCTTCCCTATGCTGGAGTCGGACTACTAACTTGGGACTCTAGTAACGACAAATCTAATGTGAACACCATCAAGGATATGCTGGGTGGACTGACAGAATTCCAACAGGGCAAGGATGCTTACACGCTGCACCTCAACATGGCAGAAGAATGTATGAACTACTTCCAGTCCCGCAAACTCTTAGAAGTGAGCTCCACCGAGCAGTCATTCGCCACGGGTCTTGATGAGAACTACAAAAAGGCAAAGAACTTAGCAGCACAGCTCGTGCAGCTCCTTGATGACGACGCAGTTGTACCACCAGATCGCCTTCGACTCATACTTTTGTACATCATCTACCGTAATGGACTGCTAGGTGGCGACATTCGAAAACTGATGGCCCACGCTGCACTCCCACCTCACGACGGCGCGGTGATTGCCAACCTCGAGCTCCTTGGAGCTCGTGTCGAGAAGCCTCTCAAGGATGAAAAGCCACCGCCAGTGCAGCCTCTTTTCAACCGAAGAAACCCACCACCCGAATCAGAGGAGCTCAGCCTGAGCCGGTACGAGCTAGCTCTCAAGCAGATGCTCGAAGACCAGATTCATGGCAATCTGGACGCGACTTCCTTCCCCTTCACGCGCCCGCACACTGAGACGGACAACGTCATAGCTGCCCAAGAAATGCAGTCACAGCAGGCCTCTTTGCGCAGCGCAAAACCGACCTGGGCACGCACAAGATCCGTCGACCAGCCTCGACAGCGCATAATCGTCTTTATGGCCGGTGGTGCCACCTATGGCGAGTCAAGAGCCTGTTACGAAGTCTCAGCAGCATACAACAGGGACATCTACCTGGCTACGACGCACATGCTGACCCCCGGTCTCTTCCTCCGCCAGGTAGGCGACCTTAGTGTTGACCGGCGGCGACTCGACCTCCCATCCGAGCGTCCCAAACCTACTGCTCCGGCCCATCTCTTCGAGCGCGAGGCCCCTCCAGCTCCCACTCCGCCACCACAGAAGAAGAAACCCGTCTCAACGGCACACCTCAACCCCCCAGCTCCACCAGAGGCATTGATGGCTGGTATGTCAATAAAGCCAAACGGAAGCGGAAGCAGCCCGGCCTCTGGTAGTGGGAAGCACGACAAGAAAGATAAGGAGAAGAAAGACAAGGAGAAGAAGAAGTACCGTTTCTTCAAGTAGCTTTCTTCTTTTCATTTCTCTTGATCCCACAGCGCTTTTGTGATACCATTCTTTTCCTTATCTTTCTGTTGGTCTGGTCTGGTCCCGAGCATTCAAGGCGCTATTCTCAGCGGTTTTTTTATTTCTTTCCTAAGACGAGTCCTATCAAGACTTGGGTCGTGGGATTTTTTTTCACTGCACTACAATGCATGCTAGGTAGAATCTGGACACCAGTTTCAAGTTGCAATACCTAGTACACAGTAAATATTCAAATCAAGCACTGAAGCAAAATCAAATGCAGTATCTCCATTTGAAACCAATACCACATAAAACTACACAACATAACAAAATAACAAGTGGGGGTATCATCAAACACAAAAACAAAACAAAAAAGGAGCATATCCAACACTCCACCATCTATCCATAAAATCCATCACCTAAATTCCCTCTCCTAGATACTTCAAAACCTCATCATTCTGATAAAAAGCCTTCCTAATCCTCTCCGCTCTCCTCTTATCATCCGCGGCCTTTTTCCGCACTTCCTTAGGATTAAGCTTCTGCACCTTCACCGGTGGCAGGCGTGGCGGCAACGGATCGCCATCTTGGTCAAGCCCAGCCCCTAATCCAGCAGTACCAAGCTTGACGCGAGGTTTGATAGGTTCACGAATACCCTCACGGCCGGATGCACCGAGCCCAAGCCTGCTATCAGGATCCCAGCCGTATGTGGAGAGGTATCGGAGACCTGAGCGGGTGCGATCGAGGTGCGATGGTGGGTGGGAGTGAGCGAGACAGGTTTGATGTGCGAGGGAGGCTTCGTGGGGGCGCATTTTTTTGTCTGTTGCGTCTGCTGGGTCTTGTGGTTGGATAGGTAGGTTGCACACGTCGCAGTATTCTAGGGCTGCGGGGGCTGTCGCCGCTGTGGATGGAGGCGGGATTGTGTCTTCAATTGGCGGCGCGGACTGTGTACGGATTGGTGGTGACGGTGCGGACTGGGTTGGTGTGCTTGGTGATGTGTTTGGGGCCGACTGGCTCATCACAATAGAGAGGTACCTATCTGCGATGCTGGTGCCGGAGGAGGAGGGTGCCACTGGTGCTGCTGTTGTGTCTAGATCGGAGGAACGCACGAACTGCACGCGTTTTCGGCGGACGCCAGAGCTGAAGGGACGCACATCCTCCGGTGGGATGAAGTAGTCTTCGTCTTCGGAGGCCATGGTTAGGGATGATAGAGCTGTGAAGAGTAAAAGAGAGAAGAAAAGAGGGCTTGGGGGGCGGAGCGGAATTAAGGTGGCGATAAGATAAGCGGAGATACGTGTTACACGCGAAATCCCTTTGGACACACACCTGTCCTCTCTTTCCATCTTCACATCTCAATTAAAAATGCCCATCCCCATCATTGCCCAAGCCCTTCGGGATGGCGTTTCATCCATTCCACATGCCTGGACATTCCTCCGCATAGCACCATGGGTGCTAGCCCTCGCAGCACTGAAATACTATTTCGAAGGAGCCCGCAACGGCTCCGAGCGAATGATGCGATCAAAAGTGATAATGGTAACGGTAAGCTACCCCTCCAGCTCTGCATCACTATCTAATTGACCAAGCTAACAAAACAAACCAGGGCGGCACCTCTGGGATAGGTGCAGAAGTAGTCCGCGAGCTCGCAACACGCGGCGCCCAAGTAATCCTCCTAACCCGCCAACCACCCTCTGACATCTACCTCTCCGAATACATCGACGACCTGCGCACCAGCACAAAAAACCATCTAATCCACGCCGAACAAGTCGACCTCTCCTCCCTGCACTCAATCCGCACTTTTGCAACAAAATGGATCGATAACATCCCACCCCGCCGACTAGACTGCATAATCCTCGTCGGCGGAACAGCTGAGCCCTCCGGACCCCGTGCTCTAACAACAGACGGCATCGACATCGAATGGCAAACAAACTACCTCGCAAACTTCCACCTCCTCAGTATCCTCAGCCCAGCACTACGCGCTCAACCCGCACACCGCGACGTACGCGTGATCTTCGCAACATGTGCAAGCTACATCGGCGGCGACTTCAGTAATCTGGACTCTGTGGCGCGCGGGAAGCAGAAGGTTGTTTCCAAGCGCACAAAGACTACACCGCCGCTATACGCGCAGCCTAAGGGCGTGTACGCTCTCAGCAAGCTCGCATTGACTATCTTTGCGCACTCATTCCAGCGACATTTGAATGCTTATGAGAGGCCGGATAGTCTGCCACCGTGTACGCGGGTTATCGTTGTTGATCCTGGGATGACGCGGACACCGGGGACACGACGCTGGTTGACTGGCGGGTCGCTGTGGGGTCTTGCGTTGTATTTGATTACTTGGCCGATATGGTGGCTACTGCTGAAGTCGCCTGTGCAGGGCGCGCAGAGTATATTGTATGCGGCGATGGAGCAGCAGTATGGACGGGGAGGGGGTGGGTGGTTGATTAAGGAGTGTCGGGAGATGGATTATGCGCGGGCTGATGTGCGGAATGATGAGGTTGGGAAGAAGCTTTGGGAGTTTAGTGGGAAGATGGTTGAGGAGGCGGAGAAGGAGAGTGCTGTTATGAGGGCTTTGCTGAAGAAGGAGCTTGAGCTTGAGAAGCAAAAGACTGAGGCTGAGAAAGTGAAGAAGGAGAAGGCGGAGGCGACTTCGAAGAAGGGGAAGGCTGATGGGTCGAGGAGGAGTCGGAAAGCACAGAAATAAGTGAAGATATGTATACCTGTTTTGTAGGTATAGTATGATACGACGTATGTATAGACTTGGTTGAGAGGGCTGTTACTCTACATAAGAGAAGCTCAAATTTATAGACCAAAGCATCACAAAAAAGGAAATTCGTTTCATGTATTCTACCAACTAAATCAAGGTCTTCTATATCAACAGACACAAGATTATTTTCAACCACAAAACATGCCTGGCACCTCAGCGAAGCAAATTTACTTCTTAAGCTGAGCAAGCAGCTCAGCAGGGGGCTGCTGGCGGTAACCCTGGGGGTTGTTCTTAGTCCAGAGCCAGAGATCCTCGCAAGCCTGCTCGAGGGTACGCTCAGCCTTCCAGCCGAGCTCGGTGTTAGCGCGGGTGGGGTTGGCAGTGAGGTTAAGGACATCACCAGCGCGACGGGGAGCAACCTCGTAGGGCTGGTCCTTTCCGACGGCGTTGGAGAAGGCACGGATCATCTCGTAGACGGTGCTGCCCTTGCCGGTACCCAAGTTCCAGGCGCGGACGCCGGGGTTGTTGGCGCGGAGGTAGTTAAGGGCCTTGAGGTGGCCATCTGCGAGATCCAGGATGTGAATGTAATCGCGGATAGCGGTTCCGTCGTGGGAGGCGTAGTCTAGCGTGTGTTAGAATGGGAAGCTTTGCTAATGAGAAGAGTGGATTTGCATACCATCACCGAAGACCATCAACTTCTCGCGCTTGCCGGTGGCAACCTGGGCAAGCAGAGGGAGCAGGTTGTAAGGGACACCCTGGGGGTCCTCGCCCATGATACCACTAGGGTGGGCACCAGCGGGGTTGAAGTAACGGAGCAGAGCACCGTTCCACTTCTTAGCCTCTTCCTCGTTGCCGGCCTTGGTGGCGTTGTTGCGCTGAGCGTTAATCACGTCGGTGATAGCGGTCTCGACGGCGAACTTGGTGTTACCGTAGGGGTTGGTGGGACCCAGAGGGCAGTCCTCGGGGATGGGGATCATGTTAGGGAAGCGGGTGGCATCGCCGTAAACGGTGGCGGAGCTGGAGAAGACAATGTTGGTGACATTGTTCTTCACCATGGAGCGGAGGAGGTTAATGGTGCCGTAGACGTTGACCAGGTAGTAGTCGAGGGGCTTCTCGCCAGACTCGCCAACGGCCTAGATTGGGACAATTGGATTAGCTCTTGGATCATATAGGGGTCTATGCTTTCATCGGATACATACCTTCAGGGCAGCGAAGTGGATAACGCTGTCAATGTCGGGGTGAGCCTCGAACACCTTGTCGAAGCTACCCTCCTCGGTGACATCGAGCTGGATGAACTCGGCCTTCTTCCCGCAGATCAGCTCAACGCGATTGAGGGCCTCAGGCGAAGAGTTGTAGAGGTTGTCGGCAACGACAACCTTGTAGCCAGCCTCGAGGAGGGCGAGGGTGGTGAACGAGCCAATGTAGCCCGTGCCACTTTGCGGGGAATTAGCTTAAGTTCCAATCTAAGATCCCAGGGGATTCTTACCCAGCAACCAGAACTGAACCAGAAGGCATGATTGTGTTATGTGTAAAGAGGGGGGATATGGAGAGACGGAGAGAAGAGCAAGAGCAAGCAAAAAGCGAGGGGCAGCTTTTAAGGGGAAATTCGGATGTGGGGGGGGATCCGGTGCACACCACGTGGGTATGTGATGATGCGGCCTGGGTTGATATTCTTTTGTGTTTTGTATTTATATTTACTATGATCACAGCTATTGGTCTATTTCGCCTCGAATTTCTCCGTTCTGTCCCGATTGCTATTAGACCATTGTTGATGCGGAACATTATGTACATACTATGTGTTATGACGACGATCGTGGCGGTGAAAACAGACCTGAAAGTCGAAACAGGTAAGGATATGCAAAGATGCAAAGAGAAACCCCTTCAATCTCCCCCCAAATCCCCTGAAACTCCTTTCCTGCAAACAACATCGTTTCAGTTGTGCCGGACAGGGACAGCCGCAAGGGGGCATTCAGGGCCGAGTTCGTTCTCGGAGAATGCTCGGCATTTATTTACTATATTCATGGACAAGCGAAGTGAAATTGGTATTGGAAAAAAAAAGTAAAATAAACCGGGTTCAGGTATAATAATACAACCTGATTTTGGCAGGGCCCAGATTCCCTGGTAGTTGCATTTTAGCAACATAGGGGTATGAGACTATTCAGAGTACTCAAAGCGGAAGTGTTGACATGCCAAGGGTATATACCCAAGACTCAAAATCAAAATAGCCCAAGTGGCTACTTATTTAACCAAGGAGCTCAACATCCAGACCAATGGCCCGCATGAAAAGGTTGACGTTGTTCAATCGCTGACTGCCCATATCGGCAGGAAGGGTCTTGCTGTAGCCCACGGTTTCCATGACACGGTCCCTATAGGAAATTAATTAGCACTGTTTCTCTACATTAGATCGAAACGGGAACGCTCACTTGACGGCAATAACTAGACGCTGCTGCTGCTCAGGACTAGCGCCAATGCCCACGGCAGCAAGGAACTGCCACACATACATATCGTCGCCGGAGCTGATCGATCCAGGGAAGATCTCATTTAATCCGAGTTCCAACGTATCAAACAGCACGTTGAACTTCTCAACCCACTGCTGCCAATCGTGCTCGGAAGCCTGACCGGCCTCCTTGACAATCTCGGCACGACTGAGCAACATGGTCAGAATGCCCAATCCAACCTTGGTGCGAGCCACGGTCTGCACATGGGTTTGGTTGATAACCAATCCCAAAAGACCAATAATAATGTTGAAGGGCGCTTCGTTCACGTATCCCAAAAGGCAGGGCATGACGGCCAGCGAGAACAGGTCAATGGCTTCGCGCACACCGAGGGATGGCTGGGCCTCACCCGGCACAGGCTGAGCAAGACGGACCACGTCCAGGCTATCCAGGTGGACCACAATCATGGTGAGGATAGTGACACGTTGTTCCTGGTCAATGTGACGGAAGATGCGAGGAATGGCCTTCTTGCCCTTGGGGTATGACAAGAATGCGATAAAGGGGTGTGGTGTCGTCGAGTTAGGCACAATTGGTTCCATCACCTTCAACGACCGCCACAACTTCTGGTTGAGCGAGTGAAGCTTCTGTCTCCATTCCATGTGTTCTTGGATTGCCTCGGCGTCGCCTTCCTCAGGGGGTGGCGGCATCGTGCGCTCCATATCTTCCATTGCCATCAATGCACTGTAAACACCTTCGAGATTCGTAAGGATCGACTTGCGGTCACTGAGACTCAGATCCGACTGCTTCTTAGGCTTAGGTCCTTCTGAGCTATCAGGGCGCTTAATGTTCAACATCGGCTTGGGTGCCTTGGCATTGCTAAATGAGATTTTGCCCAAGCTACCCTCAATGATGAGCTGCTTGTTCTTCGGCTTGGCCTTTGCCGCCTCAACCGCACGCTGGACCTGCTGCTGCATTCGCTGCATGTGGTTGTCGGCACTCTGGAAATTTCCCCGACGATGTCCGCCAAGCCGGTTACCCGTCTGGAGCAGATAAGTCTGGGCGAAATGACCAAGGGGTTGGTGGGGGTGTTGGCGGGGTGCGCCACGAATCTGGCTGTAGACCTGGTAGTAAAAGTCCTCCGCCAGCACGGCCTCGGGGTCCGAATCTGCGACATTTCCAGCAGCCGCGACCAGCTGTTGCAACTGGATACGGGTGATGAAATTCTTGTCCTGCGGTGTCATCAAACCATTGCCTCGGGACAGGAGGAAGATCTTGTGGTTGCGCTTGGCCCGCTTGGCATCCTCCACCAAATAAGTGTTGCGCTGTTCTTCCGTGAGATGCATGAGTTGCTGCGGGTTAGTGATCACCGGCATTCCATTGCTGGAGACCCGGTTAGGCGGTGGCACTTGATGTTGAAGAGGTTGCTGGGGTTGCTGAGGGCGCTGGGCCTGGGCCTGGGGTGGACCGTGGCGCGGGCCAGGAGGCGGCATGTTTTGCGGGGGAAGGTTGGCGTTTTGCATCATATGCAACGGCGCACCAGGTGGCATATGTCCAGGGCCGCCATAAAGCTCTGGCATACCAGGCGGTGGGTGTGACATTTGCGGGGGGAGGTGGCCCTGTTTCATCTGTGCCTGGAGGAGCTCTGGATGCACCGGAGGGAATCCATCAGGACGCGTCGGGAGGTGCTGCGGCTGAGGTACCCAAGGCTGATCCACCATAGAACGCAGAAAGGCTTCTGCGGCTGGGGATGCGGTAGTATGGCCATGATAACGCATCTGTGCCTCGACCTCTTCCAAGCTCATCATCTTCCGGCTCGGGGCAGCGGCAGCGGCAGCGGGTTCGGCTTTCTTCTGCGAGACACCCCATACGCTAGATTTGGCTTGCAAGTCTGGAATATAACCGGGATCCGAATACTTCTCATAGCCTGAGCGCTTGGTGGTCTGGGGGGCAGTAGGCTGAACAGGAACTTGGGCGGGCTGGGGGGCGACTCGGCCTGCGTTGGGATTTTGCAGGCTAAATCGAACCTGTTCCTCTCCAATGGCGTCGGAAACCTGAGCAGTCTTTCCAAAGAAATCAAAGTCTCTGCCAACGGATTTATCAGGGCCGGCTCCGCCAAACGTGTCATCGTTGAACTCGTCCTGGTCGTCGGAAAGCTGATCGCCAAGACCATCGTAGGTATCCTCGAAATCAATCCTAAACAATGATGAGTACAATCATTCATTCCAAGCTATTCAAAAAAAGATAAGCTCACACGTCGTCATCTCCCAGCGCATTAGCTCGAGCAATGTCGGCGAAGGGATCTGGGTTTTCGAAGAACCCTTTGGCCCCTGGACCATCACGGTCCCTGGGTAGGGTTGTATCAAATCCAAAGAAAGCCATCCTCTAGATGAGGAATGGGAAAGAGGTGGGGAGGTGAATGACTTAGTGGGGGGAAGTTGAGGAAAGGTGCGATCGATGGACGGGAAGTTCTGGAGTGCGTATGCCTCAGGCAGAAATGCTTTTTTGCCAAGCCATGTCGATCGTCTCTGTGCAGCTTTCAGCTTCTTGATATGTAATGATATTAAGAAAAGATCAAGAGATAAAAAATGTTGTAGAGCAATTTATTCAAGGCATTAAGAGTCTATCTAGTATACCTTGGCCCTATAACTACACATGTACATTATACAATGTATACACTCGAAAGAGTAACAACAAGTCCACCAAGTCAACAAAGAGATAACCAACTATAACGAGAATCCTTTCCCCTTTCTCTGATACAAGTGGAATTGACATCATCGCCTTCGGGATCAAATACGGCTCTTACAGACGCGTACCTAATAATATCTCCTGACTAGAACGTCTCAAATTGGGTCACACCCCAAGTGGCTGAAAGCGGTTGTCATTGTCTTGCGCGGCCTTTCATCTTTTTCAACCTTTAATCTCTCCCCCCCCCCCTAAAACACCTTCGGGATTTCCAGTAGGGCCTTCTCACTTTTGCTTATCTTCCATCCTCTATTGATGTCGCTCACTTTTTAATCTGGATTGGTTCCAACCGCGCCAATCTAACATCCGTTGTTGCCTTGCCACTGAACGGGGGAAACCATCATTCCTCCCCCCACATCACCATGTCCATCTCTATTCGATATGCGCGCTACCTACTCTTTGCCGTTGTGGTCAGTATCTTTTCAATGTCCAATATCCATTGCTAACGTTGACTAGGGATTGGCGGTCTTTTTTTTCGTCTCAAAATCCTCCATCCCGATGCCTACTGGCGGGTTAACCGCTCCTGCATCCAAGACCTCACCCACATACGAATCAGTCAAGTCGCAAAAACCGCAAGTTATCGGTCCACACCAGGGCGAACGGGTAAACGCCACCTTTGTCACCCTCGCGCGCAACTCCGACCTTTGGGAGATGGTCAAGTCCATTCGAACAGTCGAAGACCGTTTCAACACCAAGTACAACTATGATTGGGTGTTCCTGAACGATGACGAGTTCGATGACGAGTTCAAGAAATTGACCACCGCACTGGTCTCAGGCAAAACTCATTACGGTGTCATCCCCGAGGAACACTGGTCGTACCCAGAGTGGATCGACCAAAACAAGGCTAAAGAAGCGCGAAAGGAGATGGACCTCAATAAGATCATTTACGGCGGTTCGGAAAGTTACCGCCATATGTGCCGTTATGAGTCTGGGTTCTTCTTCCGCCACCCGCTCATGCTGAACTATGAGTACTACTGGCGCGTCGAGCCTAGCATCGAGCTCTTCTGTGATATCGACTCCGATCCGTTCCGCTTCATGAAGGAGAACAACAAGAAGTACAGCTTTGTCATCAGTCTGTTCGAGTATGTGGCGACCATTCCCACCCTGTGGGATAGCGTGAAGAAGTTCACAGGCAGTCACCCCGAGTATATTGCCAAGGGAAATGCCATGGAATTCATCAGCAATGACGGTGGAGAATCATACAACAACTGCCACTTCGTAAGTACTTCAAATTGGGTTAAAATTGAGCCTCGCTAACCTTTCCGCCAGTGGTCAAACTTTGAGATTGGCAGCTTGGAGTGGCTGCGATCCGACGCATACATTGACTATTTCACGTCTTTGGATAAGGACGGCGGTTTCTTCTATGAGAGATGGGGTGACGCACCAGTTCACTCCATCGCCGCTTCTCTAATGTTGAAGAAAGATGAAATTCACTTCTGGGATGACATCGCCTACTACCATGTCCCATTCACGCATTGCCCGTCGGATGAAAAGAAACGTCTGGACTTGAGATGTTCTTGCCAACCGCAAGACAACTTTGATTGGAAGGATTATTCTTGTATGTCCATAACCCTCCGATCTATATCTCTGCTACAAAACTAATTATGATACAGGCACCAAGAAATGGTTCGATGTCAACAAGATGGAGAAGCCGAACGGATGGGATAAGACATACGACTGAGTTACTTGTCTTGTCCAATCCCTCTGGGTCTCTTCATCAATGGCCCAATCTTTTCCTTATTAGCGACAATGCGCGGGTCGGTTGTCTCGTCTGGATACGAAGCGCTGCGGATTTTGGAGGCTGACGGTGTCGCCCATTTGCGCGGCAAATGCCAAAATCGGTTAAATCTCCGTACACTTTGCCTACTGCTCTGCTCGTGGTAGGTAAAACACATGGCGAAGCAATATGCTATTCGATTTTACCAAGCTTGGGCAAAAATCTGCAGGTTTAGCTTTTTTACTGTTTCATTTTGATTCCCATTATCGCGTTGCCACAGGAGGCTTTACTGCAACGTCTGACATGTGTGTTATACAGGGTTTTCGGGCGTTTATCCTTTTTTGGGTTTTGCATAGGCCCGGAGCAAAGTGATATTCCCGGAACCATTTCCTATACCTCTTTTAAGAATTTCAAAGATATCAATACAGTTGACTCGAAGAGCTTGAATATCGAAAGAGATAGTATGATAATAAACAGTCGCAATCCGTAGTGTTACATGCATATATGAACAGAAAGAGGTTGCTCAGCGAAGAGCACAACAAGCCAAATCCAAGTAGCCCCGTGGAGCTATCTCTTATACAGCAGCTCATGAAACAAAGCAAAAATTGTATAATCTCACAGGTCAATGAACAACCTGTATCCCCGAGTCCATCTTAGTTGGTCTTAGGCTTCTTCGCACCGTATTTCGAGCGACTCGTCATGCGGCTTCCAACGCCACCCTAGAAGCATACAATCAGTACAAGATCTAGAAAAAAACATACATCCCGAAATCGGGTTTATAAAAACAGAAGCAAAAAAATGACTTACCAAATCCATCGCACCACGAACAAGGGTATACTTCACACCAGGACAATCCTGGGCACGTCCACCGCGGACCTGGACAACACTGTGCTGCTGGATATTGTGGCCTGTACAAGAAATTAGCCAAAAAAAATACCAGTAAAAGAACCAGCACCAGAGCAGAATCCAAATAATCAAGATTCTAGTTCCAATACCAATCCAATCCAATTGCGAATAATCTTACCTTCACCAGGAATATAAGCGGTAATAACCTTCCCGGAACTCAACCGAACTCTTGCAACCTTCCTCTCACCAGAGTTAGGCTTCTTAGGCTTGGTAACACCAGTCTTAAGACAAACACCCTTCAATCCAGGCGTACCCTTCAGCGCAGGTGATCCACCCCGACGAGCCCGCTGTCCGGTACGGATGCCGCGCCGGACCTGGTTGTACGTAGCGCGGATGATAGGCGAGCTGGAGAATTGCCGCGTTGGCACGGCAGAGAGGCCGAGGGCGGCTGTGCGGAAAACGGGGTGGAAGTTGAGGCGGGAGGTGATGGGAGATTGTTTCGAGACGAAGGAGATGGCGGGTGATGTGGTGATGGTGCGGCAGAGGGGCGAGGAGACCGCAGGACGGTGGATGAGAGTCCGTAGGGCCCGGAGGGCTATCGGGGAGAGTAATTGGGACATTTTGGGTGGTGTGCTGAGTGAGATTCTTTCCCCTTTCGCTGGATCGAGAATATCGCGATAGAATTGAGTTGGCCCGGCGGAGTGGAGAGCACGTGATTGGATATTGGGTTGGGTTGCTGCGTTGTTGGTTTCTCTCGTCTGTCGTAGGAGCTGGCCGCGCTGCTTCTCTCTGCCTGAAGCATCATCGGCGGTCATCTTGCATCCTCCCTTTACTCTTGTTTATATCTTTCGATCTCCTTTCCGAGCTTTGAATAGACACCCAGACTTGTCCAACCCGTGATTTCGATCCTTGAGCCCCGAACACCTACCATTATCCGTCATCATGGTACGTTATCAAGCTACGGACCTGGGCACCTCACCCTGGAGTCCAGCCCAATAAGCAAGCATCTAGAACCACCGTCACCATCACCAAACCCCGTCCCTCCAAACCAAACCCCCAATCCACCTCCAACCTTTGTCTCAAATACTCAAAACTAACAAAAAATCCCCCAGTCCCTCCGCATCGCCCCCCCAAGCGGCAACGCAACACACACGAGCAACCTCACAACCCGCCAACAAGCAGGCCTCCAAGCACCCCGTCCATCTAAAGGTGCTCCCTCCGCCCCAGGACTCCCTGACACGCTCCGCAACAAGCTCACGCAGACCGCCACCGCGCACGCGTCGTCTACCAACTCCAGCGGCGAGGTTCCGTCATCTACGCACCCTCTCGAGGCACGACTTATCGCGTGGCGGGCTACACAGGATGCCATGAAGATGGAGGGACTGCGTCGGGCGTACGGTATTGCTGAGCCAGTTCGTCGCGGGATGGAGCTGAAGATCGTTCGGGATGGGACTTTCCGTCCTGCTGTGCTTGGCGGTTTGCGGGGTGGGAATATTCATGAGGATATTCTTGTTATTGGGGGACGGGATAGTGAGGTTCAGTGGGAGGATATTTACCATGGTATGTTTTGTTCTTATGTGGTATTTTGGTTTGGAGTTTGGGCTGACTTGGTTGATTTAGGTGATGATCTCCGTGAGCCGCCTGCTTTCCATGATGAGATGGAGAAGAGGCTCAAGATGGATTTCTAATGGCTTTGATGATATGGTGTTCTTTTGTTTCTCTGCTTTTTTATGTCGATGTGTTCTACTATTCTCCTCTTACGTCCCTCGTCATACTCCTACCTTATGTCGTCAAATAGAATGATAGATCACTGGACTTGATGCATTTCCGATGTGTCTGACTGTTTGTTATCAAGGCAGGGCAGTACTCTCGATATATTGAATCAATCCTTGGTCTGTTTCTACAAATAAGTCTGGCAGCACCACATCCAGTGTGATATTATAAAGGTCTCTACGGTATGAGTGGACAGCGTGCTACTCCGAATTGATCGTCGACCCCAAATGCCTGGCCAGCAATTCCAACCCAGACCCCGGAAATATATAGGCACTTGAAAAGTTATTTAATATATGACAAAGAAACATGGATGTAAACCTTCTCCAAAACACCCTATACACTACGACTAACCACCGCAGGCAGTTAGAAAAAGCAAGCAAAAGGAATGAAACACGAGAGACGGCGGGATAGAGAAAAGGGGTCAAGGTCGTAAGTACACGAAAGTCCATGAGGAAAGAAACCATACAGGGGAAATGATAGAGCACAAAGAAAGGGAAAGTCGGATTGGAGGGGGTATATATCGAAAAATCGGGCAGTGGGGAAGAAGTAAGAATAATGGTGACAGCAATGCGAAAAGCAAATAATGAATCTCAGATAGTGCCCTCAGAAGACACGAAATACTCCGGAGAAGATCCATGTAGATGAATGAGGCCCCCATGCAGACGATACAGCGATGAGAGAACAAGGGGGGCCGGGCCTAACATGGCGCAGAAATAAGAGCAACAAGTCGAAAACTATGGTCCCAGGATGGAGGTGCAGTCAGAAGAAAATGTCCAAACGCCGCTTCCAGAGCGCCCATGTTGGCTCAGAGCAGGGATGTCGATCCTGCGTCCAGGCAGAATTAGGCGCATCGCTGCCATGGCAGGTAGATGGGGGGTGGAGAGGTTGACAGACAGACAAGGGGAGGTCGGGTAGCAGGGTGGAAGGATGTAAGCAGCAGACAACAGTATTGCTAGAAGCCGTCCGTCCACACTTGAGACCCGTAGCTGGGGCAGCGAGATTATAGAATGATGCATCGACATCCCGGACTGCGCTCACTGGCTTCGCCCTCCCGGCTGTACTGTGCCTTTGCTCCCTTTGCATCTTCCTCGTCGACGACTTCTTGCGGCTTGACGGTCATATGAACGACGTTAGGATGTTCTTTGCTGAACTTGGAGTCTGGTTGGTTTGTTAATATCAAATTCTATAACCATAATGCAATGCAAAAAACATACCAGAAACAGGTGATTTATCATCCAACAACTTCCCGAACGAGATGAGACGGATCGAGCTCGGTGATGAGGGACGGGTCTCCCAATCTACATCGACAAGAGTGTTAGCTTGACTATTCTCATTCCACGACATCTTCCATCAAGATGCATTCTGCCCATGTAAAGGTCGGGGGTCAAAGTCTTACCAACTCTCCACTCGCGCCAAATCAACTCCTTCAGCGTGTAGACGCTCATCAAGAACGGATCAAAGTTCTCAACATTCACCGATCGCTTCTTGAGATATTTTCCATCGATAGTAAACGGGTGGCGCGATCCCGTTGTCAACAAGAGGGTAATCACCAGGGACGGACCAGCATCCTCCTCAAGTTCTTTCCCAGAACCGTCATCAGAGTGCTCTGTTGAGGTCTCTGGTGCAGTCTTTGGCTCGTCTGTCTCCATTGAAGGCGGTGTAGTTTGTTGTGCCAGCGCGACGGGTGCGTTGTCGGTGACTTGAGGAGGGTTGGTCGGAGATGTTGTCACGGGGGCGGTTTTGGTTTCGCCACCGGGGCCAGTTGCGGGGTGGATTTCGGTCTGAGTTTCGGGTGTTTGATCATGGACGGATAAGATGGACGTATCAGCGACAAGGTCTGGTTCGGCTTGGAGCTCTGTGGTTGGTGCTGTGATCTGTTGATCCTGCGGAGATGTGATTGGGGGTTGGTTGATATCTTTGGTGTTTGGCCCCGACTCCGGGTGATCGGTAGACATTTTAAGATGCCCCGATGGCAGTTAACAATTGACTTATCCCCGTAGGAAAAGGGAGGCTGTCAAGTTTGGCAAGGGTATTCCGTGAGAGGAATGAGAGGAGATGGAGAGGATGTGAGGAGTCAAGAGCGGGAGGCGCAGGATAATACCTCAACTAGTGTGGATGAAACGACTGTACATATATGTACCCCCGAAATGATAATCAAATTGTACTGAATAGGTTGGAGGAAAAAAAGAAGGCAGGGGATCTGCAAGCCTAACTTCTTGACCCTAAACTTGATTGAAACTGCTATTTCCCCTATTTTTGAGTCAAAGAAAAAAACACAGGATTGTAATGATTTTATAATCTAATACTTTAGTACTTCAACACATTAATATTTAATATCATTATCAATGTAAATAGAGAATATTAATTGAAGATCCGGGGAAACTAGTTAGGCCAAGACAAGGTCCATCGAGCTTGTCTACGCTAATAGTACGATGTTGTAGATCTGGACATCTGGATAGTTGCATCGACAGGTCACTTTCTCCATATAAGTATCTCTGTCTTCTCTATAGTCTGTAGTACTCCGTACGACAATTGAGATCTCATGACTACAATATAACAGTTTCACTGTTCCACTGTCACGCATGAAATGCAAGTGAATTCTATATCTCATATATCATAATCATGCTGAAGAATATCAACCTACGCAGTTCGCCTTGAGAGCAGTCCAGTCTATTTTGGAACATCTGGCAAACGGACGGTCGCACATAGACGTCGGGGGAAAAAAACACATCTCAGCCAAGGATGGGACTCGTGGTGCATATGCAGGGGGATAAGTTTGAAGATAGAGACGCAGATGGGTGGGTACTGATGGGGAAAAGATAGAAACATGCGAGTCAAAATCGTTTCAGCCGTGATTCGTGTGAATTATCCTAGTATTCTCTGGAGGGTCCAGCCCAGGATGCAATAGGGGAGGCTAAGCTGGTAGCCGAAACACGTTGATGGGTGTGGGACACCGGTTGCCTTGTTTTAAAACCAGAACCTAGACCCAACCAGTGTATTGCTCCAGCATTTCGTTTTTCGCGCCTTCGGAGCCGTGCTGCACGCCTAGCAGTCGTACATTGCCGATCTTGCCACCAAAGTCATCCTCGATCGAGCTCGTCCAGTTCGCAAGGTGATCTCTCAGACGCGCAATTACAGTGGGATCATCCTGGATCAAGATCGCGATGGCATCGTATCCTCCAGCCCCCGGGACGACGCCGCCAATGACACCTTCAATCTCTGAAACACTGTCCAACAGCTCGGTCTGTACACTTGGTTCAATGGGGACACCCGTCCGGCGGGTCAATGTGCGAATATGCTGGCGTGTTCGCTGCATAAGGGTGCGAATATCAGAAAAGTCACCTTCGGGGTTGGCATCGGGGTGTTGAGCCTGGCGCTTAAGCTCTTGACGCAGTCGCTCGTTGTTATTCTGGAGACTAGCCCAGAGAATATCCGCTTCCTTGCGGTTATTATTGCGCCATTCGAGAACCTTCTTGACCATCGAGGGAGTCTGGGAACCACAGTCCACGTCGCACAGAACCAGCTGCATCCCGCGGGGGAGCTGCATGCCAAAGTCAACACACTCGGTGTCCCATGGATGCTCGGGATCGGAGTCCTCCACAATGGGGAACAGGCGCTCCTCGAAACCAGCCGAGCCTACATCGCCGAGAGATTCCAGGATTGAGGGTGAGAACCGTCGGTAGAGGCACGAACCGTAGACCGCGCTAGCAACGTCGAATCCAGATCCGACTTTACCCTGGGCTGCACAGTGGGCCGCTTGAGCGAGGTTATGGAGTTTATCCCGACCAGCACCGAGGTCTTCTGGCTGCATGGTGCGATGAATGACCAAGGCGGATACAAGCGCAGTAACCAGAGCAGCTGAAGAGCCCAATCCTGTCTTGTGGGCTTCGAACAGCGGAACGCCGAAATTGACAAAGCGCCCACCACGTCCCTGCGACGCCGGGCCCTTGGAGGCAGTGGTTTCGGAGTAGTAGTCGCTGTCCGCCATGATGGTGACAGACAGGGAACCGAAGTCCTTAGAGTCGGCAACGTAGCTGATATAGGTCAATGCATAGCTGAGAGAGGTCTCGACAAAGGGATTTCGCGGTCTAAAGAGAAGATAATATTAGTCAATTATTTTCAAAAAAAAACAGGGCGACAGTTAAACATACCCATCTCCCTTCTGGATGACCTTGACACCCCCACCATTCCCACATCGCTGCACACCATATTCCCACACCGCATCAACAAACTGCGGGGAACGCACAACAACGGTATCCTCCCCGTCCTGGTCCTCGGCGCTCGAGTTAGATAATGCCTCAACGCCAGGAGTCGGTCCAGATCCTGATGCCCCGCGGCGGTGACCCCTCCTCAATTGCTGAACAATAACATGAATGCGGGCATCGAGCGCAAACACGGTACCCGTGTAGCCGCGGTCTAGCACGAGATAACCACCGGTTAAGAGGACCTTGCCCGGCGCAGACAGCGCCGTGACGGAAGACGGTAAAGGAGACATGAAGTACTGGTAGGTTGGAGATATTGTTGTGGGGGAGAAAAAAGCCGGGAACTACGGGGGAGTAAGGACCCGCGGTCACGGGGGTTGGGGGATGGTTGGAAGAGGATGGAATAGTGCAGATAAGATGTGAGCTTACGCTGCGCAGATGCAGCTCAAAGGAGTTTTGAACATCTCCAGTTTATAAGTATGGAATTCTCCTAATAGGGACTAGTGGGGATGCACAGCGGACAAGTCCACGGGTGTAGAAGTATGAATAGTGAGAAAAATAAGAACAGGCTCTTGTAGTCAAAAGTAGCTGTTCTTCACATCAATTGGTTGTGTAGTGTAATGGCTATCACTCTGGTTTCTGATACCAGCAATCCCGGTTCGATCCCGGGCACGACCTTATCTTTTTTCTTCTTTGGGCTATAATGCTTTTTATTTACTTGATTTTTGGGGGTTTGGTTTCCTTCATTGGTTCAAGATGTACTTGGAGATTCTTTTTACATGCATAAATATATTGTGAACTATCAAATGTAAATGCAATTCCCTTCATGAAACATTAAATTCCTTCTTGCTCAAGAAACTAATCTGAAAAATAAAAAAAAGAAATAACCGAAACTCCGCCATGCGTCAAATCCCACTTCTAATCTGTTGTAAATGTACAGGGTATTGTGTGTCGAGGTTTCCAATTCGCGGGCGACAATGAAAGCGGGTGATATATATCTGATCACCAAATGTGATTCCAACCTAAGCCTTGGGTTTCTGCGCAATGATACTGTAGCTCGTCGTAGCAAGGCGCATACGATCCATCTTAACAAAAGCCTGACCATCCAAACAAAGACGGTTAATCAAGGTCTTGAAGTGTCGCGGCAGCACATGCACCTTGACGAGCGCAAGGATCGCCTGGCGCAGGGTGCGGAAGTATACATCGACGGTATCGATAAGTGGGGCTTGAAGACCATCGATACTAGCGTTCTCCGATCGCACAACCACAAACCCAGCCTCCTTCAACGCCGACTCGAGACTTTCCTGCGTAGGTGTACCGACAGCACCAATGAGCGGCTTGACGCGACGCATGAGCTCCGCGTGTTCCGGATTACTGGCGTCGTAAGCCGGCAGGCTGATCCAGTCCAACAGGGAGATCTTCGAGCCTGGCTTGATGACACGGAAGATCTCGCGGAACAAGGCAGGGAGGTCCTTGCACAGACTCAGTGCTTGGATCTGGTAGAATGCGTCGAAGGTCTCGTCGTCGAAGGGTAGAGGGAGGTCGTTAAAATCTTGTGTGACAAAGTTATTCTGAAGTCCGCGCTCCTGGTTGAAGGTTGTCGCTTGGTCGACCTGGTTCGGGTCGATGTTAAGGCCCGTCACCTGGGCGCCGGTGTATTGCGCCATGTGGGCGGCGACGCGCCCGCGGCCACAGCCCAGATCCAGCACCTTCTTCCCCGTCATGAGGCCGATGTCTTGTGCGATCGAGCGCTCGTAGAGGATCTGGTTCTCTAGCACGTTGCACTTGGGGCTCATCCATGGCGGGATGTACATTTTTTCGACATCGCCGAGTGCGCATAGGTGGTTCAGGACTCCGTAATAGGATTTCAAGCAATCGCCGACTTTCTCTTGGTAATTGGGACCGAGAGACTCGGTCATTTGTTTTTCGTCGGACCAGTCAAGGTTATAGATGACGTACGACGCCATGAAATCGTCAACTTGTTTTGGGGTCAAGTGTGCCAAGTGTCGGAATGCCGTCCAGAAGCTCTTCCATCGTTTCGGGGATGCCGAATTGTCGAGGTCTTTTCCATGCTGGCCGAGGGTTGTCACCAGGGCATTGTGCTTCGCCTGCGCGATCTCGTCGAGCGAGCTATCACTCTCCGAGCCTCGTTCAGTGCGCCCAGGATGGAGCGGTGTCTCCAAGAGTGTCTGGGTCATGACGAGGGAGCTTTGCACAAGCTTTATTAATATAAAAGAGGTATGTACCTAGGTGTGGGAGGAAGGGGGTATGTGTAGTAACCAGCCTGAAGGGGATCTGACGCAATTTATAAGCAGTACCTTTCGAGCGATAAGTCCTTTCTCCAAGATCAAACATAAAAAATCACTCGTCAGGCTGTATGGTTCAGTAGCCACATAGTGGGTTTCGTCACCAGATATGGAAGCTCTTACCGGTTATCCCGGCAATAATGGGTTGATCCGTTTAAGACGGCAGAGACCCAAGAATGAAATCCTCCATTCGGATAACCAAGAAGCGTTGTCAATTGCTTCACTTTTGCCATCCCTCTTTGGAACTTTCCGTTCCCTCTCCGAACCTCCGATATCTAGTGGCGGATGGGTTGGCCCTACGCTACATGCCTAAGTACATACGGATGACGCGGGTCTTCGAAGGAAATGAGTATCGTCATGGGAACGACGATCTAGGCCCACTTCTATAGTTTGAATACTGTATTCTATGTAGGTATTTGGATACATTGATAATCGGGCTAGCATCATCGTACATGTTGATCGCAATATGGGGCGTGGGATGTGGGATATAATAATGTATATAAAAGTACCTGTGGAAGCGCCTAGGCCGCAACTCCCGGAGACAATGAAATATGCCCGGGACTTTCTTCCCGGTCAACAGTTCAAGTGTTCCAGAACGTCTGAAACGAATATTTCCTTCGAGAAGCTTTTTTTGATTTCCAATCAAACCCAAATATAACAATGTGATTGAACATGGGACGTTATATTGAAGACCCACATGGATCGTCCGGGCGAAATCCCACCCATATTTCCGGAATCACGTGTAGTCCAAATCGAGTATTATGCTCCTGTACTTGGCGCTTCCGACTCAGCCGAAATATACTTATGTAGGGTTAAGATAGCATAAGGTACTGTTAGAATATGCCAGGGCTGGGGCTATATAAGTAATAGTGGGTAACACTTCGAATGTTAGTATTCACACGTCATAGTTCATAGTGGAGTTAATGTGTCACAAAGTACATTGTGTATCAATACAAGTACCATAAGAATTAGCAATCTTTTTTCTTTGTAAGCTGAAAGCTCCGTAATATTCTTGAGCGTTGATCAAATATTTTAAGTTTTGACTTGGAGAAATCATGTGAATTTCCTTTTGCTCTGGAGCTTTTCATCGAACGTCACCTTCTGACACGTGATACCCATAGAACTATATCAAATACGGTGCAACCTATGTGGTTTATAAAACGATGGGTAGAAATACTTTATTAAGTGCAGATTAATAAAGCCTCTTTATCATCTTCCATTACAAAGACATTATACAATCTTGGGAACTCTATTATTTTCTGCCAAAGGAAGATCTCGAAGAAAGAAAGCAAGCGAGAATGCTACATCTCGCTGAGTGTTTATATTAAAGTGTTGATTCAAACAATAGTCCCCCCACCCACAATGGGAGCAACTAGCGTGGAGATATCAAGCGTTGTCGCTGATCGATCGAGTTGTCTGGCTTTCAACCGTGTTCCTCGACTTTACGTTAACATTCAGTTAAAGTTATCATGATAGGGCAAGCTTGGTCCTTGCTCAGACAAACCTGTCTGATTTTACGTTCACCAGTCAATCCACGAGAGAAACATTTGTGCAAATCAAGAAGATAGCATGCAGACAGTCTGGCTTCGGACTTGCTACGATAAGGACCTAAGCGAAAAATACGAAGACATGAAGGCCAAGGGCGAGATCGAGGCTAACAGCTTCCCTCGCAACTCTCTTTTTCCCTCTCCACATCTGCTTTCTCCTACCCTCGATGGTATATTACAGTCAGTGCCATCATAATAAAGCCAAATATCTCTCTATGTCCTTGCCAGGGAAGATATTGAGTGGGCCGTATAGTCGAAGCTTTAAGAATGAGTTGGAATCGTGGAGTCTTTTTTGGCAGGTGATTATAACGCAAGTAATCAATGTATCCCGGCTCTGGTGTACCTCCACGATATTGATATGCACATCTATGCCATATATATGGTAATAGTACGTGCATGCCATCCCCGGTCGTCAAGCTTACTGATACTAGGAGATAATACCGGCGTGCAGAAACTACTATTGAAGGGGAGGCAAAGCATGACACAGTCTGCGCCTAAATCCAAGTCGTTGAAGATGGGCGCGTGCAATGTAGAAAGTCCACGCAGAAGCACTTGTGATGTTCATTTCGTCTGCACTCTGCACTGTTGTAGGCTATAATTCCACGTCAACGGTAGTATCAGTTACTTTTCATTGCTTGCTGCAGTGCAGTATCATAAGTCATCCAGTGGCATATTTTGTGTTAGTGGCGTAAGTGTGAAATCAATAAGTAAAGGCATGATGTAAATACATACTGGATATAGCTCTCACTCTTATGTTCGATTGACATGGCCAGATAGCTGCTATACTGTATGTAATTTGTAGCACATTTCTGATAGGTCTGGATAGATGCAATTACCAGCTACCTTCACTGGCTGTGAAAAGAAGGTCCGGTGTAGTGTGGCTTCTATACTTGATGTGGAGTAGACCTAGAAGACAAACTATTACAAGGTCATATTTCGCTATTTCGCGATTGATACCAGGCGGGCGTTTTGATCTAGTTCGGATGTCTAGCATTTTGGCACGTCCCAATCTGGAAGTGCGGTTTGATCTTCCAGCTGGATCATTTTTTTATTATTTTCGGGCTGAGAATTCCCATAGAGCGCAGGATGGGATTAATCCATGATAGTTATGTCCTAGGTAGAGTGGCCAAGGACGACCCCATTGTTGCCGAAGCCTGAAGTGTATGCACTGCGATCTTTGGGACTTTGGAAGCATCTCTGGGGTGTAGACCAGCACAGCACAGTTCCACAGACTCTGCTCAGTGCAATGTAGCACCGCGACAAGAACCCTCGTGGATTCCTTCGATGACGACGCCGGATGTTCAGAATGTCCGTAGTCACATGACATATACTCTAGGGCTATTATATCGCATCTTGGCGCCTAGGGAGAATGATGTTATTGATATCCATGCAAACTCCACTGCGGTGCTTTTCATTGACTATTCTTGTGAACTATTCTTGGGATGAGCTCTCAAATACTTCAACTCTCTATCATAGAAGATAAGCACCATGCCAAAGAGACGAAGTGTTCAGAACCAGTAGATTAGCTCGTCGTTTGAGCCTGAAAATCACCCAAAATCGGTTCGCCAGGACTAGTGTTACCCCGGGGAATACCCCATTGGGAACCGGGCAACTTCCAAGCCACAATAAAGACCAGAGTCTTATTTTCAGTGGCTATAGCCGGTGCCCGGTCACAGGAGCAAGATCCGTGTGAGATCTCAATCCAAGAAGTCCGATTTTGGGCATTTTCAGACCCAAACAAGGAGCCAATCTACTTCGATCTGACGTCGACTATGACGAATCAAAGACCATGAGGATAACCCCGATAGGAGGGGAAAAAGAACTCCAACCCCTGTTCAAAGACCCCCAAAAATGCAAGGCAGGTTTCGGGGTTAAAAACTAGGTGAAAGGCCAGATTTCTTGACCGCCTGCAGATATACTGCCGTTCTCCGTTAAATCCGAGTCGGCCAGTCGGGAGGCCGAGATGGCCGTGAAATGACCGGGGAATTGGAAGTTCCGAGAAAAGGAAGAAAAAGAATCGGAAGAGAAACGTGACTCACCAGGAACCCCGTTTTTACCAAGGTTACTAGGAGAATCTCTCAATGCTGATTGGTGTCGGTTTTTCTTCGACTTTTCAGCCACCTGACCTGTTTGACGTTTAAACTCAGCTGGTATCTTGTAGGTACTTGTCCTCGATGTATCTTCGAGATGACCCGATGGGGTATCTCCGCGTTGCAGGGAAGATCTGATAGGAAAGATACAATGCATCAATGTACCAACAACTCGTAAAAAGGCTTCGATACGTAGGGAATCTGAATGAGGGGTCACAAAAATGTATCGCAAGAGGATTCTCCGGAGAAGATCGGCCCTAATAAAATTGATCCACTTTGAAACCTCCATCTCTTTCCAGAAGAAGCCGTATTACATACTTGAGCCCCTTCTTTTCCTCCCAGGCTACCGTCCTTCTCTCTCACATCTTTTGGCCCTGTCAACAACAGGTCCTTTTTTTTTAATATAATATTATCTTAATTTTGCACTTGCGCGTTCATTGGCGACAGACTGTCGTCAAATGAACCTGCACTTTCGCTATTATCTTGAGTGCACGGTAAGGGAAAAAAAGCACGTGAAAATCATTACACCCGCTAACCTTTGTCCCAGCATTGCCTCTTTGCTCTGAAGAGGTTTCTCATTAAATAAATGGTTTTCAAACCATTCACCCACCTCGCGCGCCAGAGTTTCACCAAAGCCTTTACTCATGGCTATGCTCAATCCGTAGTCGCCGCGTCGCAGTCCTACACGTCCACCACCCCCTTTAACGCGCTCGCCCAACCTGCGAAATTCTCCCGCACAACCCAATTACAGAATGCTTTCTCCAATGCGTCCAGTTCGTCCGGTGCTGGCGCCAAGGCCAACCAGGGAGGATCTGGAAATGGGGATCTCGGTCTAGCCGCCTATTATGCCGCATGGCAGAACGCTCAGCAGACCGGTGATGATAGCGATTGGACCCAGTTCGAGTTCAAGCGCCGTATTGGGTGGAAGCCTTCGGCGGAGGAGGCTGATAACGTTCACGAAGACCGGGCTGCATCCGATGTAGCTCCCCCTCATCCGACCAAGGCCGCTGTGAACGAGGATGTTAGTGCCCAAGTGGAGGAGGCTGTGGCTCGTGAGATTCAGATCCAGGAGGAGCAGGCCCAGGCTGAGGAGGCTGCGCTGGGGGAAGGTGCGAGTGTTGAAATGACTGTCGAGGGTGTCGCCGTGTCTGAAGCCAACCAGATTGCTTCGGATCGCATTGTGCGACTGGCTCACTCCAACAACTTTGCGGAAATTCCCGCTGCGTTCGAAACTCTGCTCCGGGAGGGATTCACTCCGACCGTCGAGGCATACAATGCTTTGCTGGTCGCGGCTATCCGTCTCCACCCTGATGCAGCCCAGGCTATTCCCAAGGCCCTCGATGTCTACTCTGACATGCTTCGTCGAAGGGTAGTTCCCGATGAAGATACCTACGAGACTCTTATTCAGCTTCTGGTCACCCGGGCTCACGATATCATCAAGGCCAAGGAGGCATTGGAGCAGGAACGCGTTCGATTCGGTGGCATGGAGGAGCCTGGCAAGTTCATGCTTCAGTCGAGTGAACTGGAGCGGGATCTTCTCGCCGAGGATACTTCTCTGTCCATCGCTGTGAAGCTCTTTGATACCGCCACGACCCGACACAACCGACTTGTCTTCCCGCTTGAGATGTACCGTCACCTTATCATTGCCTGTTCCAAGGAAGGTAAGGTGGAGGATATGATCCGGATTTACGCCCATATGGAATCGCAGAAGATGACTCCACATGCCACTATCTTCCCATCCATGATCACCGCATTTGCTTCCACTGGGGATCTCAGGAGTGCCGTTGAATGTTATAACGAGTACCGAGGACTCGCTGTCTCCGACGATAGCGGCGTCTTCAGCATCGTTCAGCGCCAAGACGGCCAGGTCTATGCTGCTTTGATCCGTGCTTATCTATCCTGTGGTAAAGAGGAGGGAGCCATGCAGTTCCTTGATCGGATCCGTTCTTCATTCGATGAGGTAACCGAAGGTCGCCAGGACCGATGGTCTGCAGTGGAAGCCGTGATTGTCGAGGATGCATTTGTGCAACACTCGCTCAACACAGGAAACCACAGCAAGGCATTAAAACAGGCCAAGAACGAGTTGCATGATGAAGCTCGGAATCAGGCCATTTCTCGCATCTGCATTGCTGCGGCCGATGCGGGTGATCTCCCCACCGCGTCCGAAGCTTATGATAGTCTGCCCACTGCACCTGACGTACGACAGAACCCAGCCATCTCGCTATTGGCCCTTCAAGTGCGCCGAGGCAATGTTTCCGCTGCCCGTTCATTGTGGATCATGCTGAACACAGTGGGTCAGGCAACACCGGATCTGGTCCAGCCGACAGCTATGTATGCGGTCGCTCTGCTCAAGAGTGGAAATGTCGAGGAAGGTCTTCACCAGGCCCGTAATATGTTCAAGCGTATCCGCACCGCCATTCAGGATCAACACGCTGCCGTCGCCAACCCCGTACGAGAACAGATTACCGAGTCACTCCATCTCTTTGGTCGCGTCCTTATGCAGTCGGCCGTGGTTCTCTCCCCTCAATCATCCATGTCACTGTTGTGGTCCATGCTAGAGAACGGTGGTCTTGTGTCTCCTCTCGCTGAGCACGCTGTCGCCAACCTTGGCCCCATCGGTATCTCCCAGCTCAAGGCTGCTGACCTTACCCTGGCGCTCCAAGTCCAGGCTGGCATGCTGGTCAGCAGCGGTTCCATGTTGTTCGATGTCGCTCATCCCGTTCGCTTTGCGCACATGTTGGACGTCGCTCTGTCTTCTTCCCTCCCTCTGGACCTCTATACCACTGGCCTGGTCGACCAGGCTGTTGGCAAGCTCTTTGTCAGTCGCCCTGATGTCGTCAAGAAGTGGCAAGATCATCTGGAGGCAGGCTCCCAGACCTCCGTTTCACCTCCTCAGGCGTTCCTTTCGTCTGATCGTCAAAGCCCCGTCTCTATGGCGGAGACCTCGATCACCACTCCGTCTGTGGCCCCCGAATCGTTTGATCCTTACGCTCACGCCACCGACTTCCGCGGATCTGCTATCATCGCAGAGGAGCTTGAGAAGACTAGCGGGCGCAGCGAGGCTCACCTCAATGATGCTCTGACTCGTCTGAACAACATGCGCCGCATTGGTCGCCACCCACGCTACATTACGTATGCTAAGCTGATTACCGCCGCGGCCAAGGCAGGTCGCATGACCCTGGCTCACGACATCCACAACATGGCACGCACCGATGTTCCTCTCGACATGAACTTCAGCGTTGTCAAATACGGCTGGGTCTCCATTCTTGATGCCATGGTTGCTGCTTGCCTCACCCTTGGCGACCGCAAGCTGGCTGCTCAGTACCACCAGGAGCTTCTCACTCTCGGTTCCGCACCCTCGGCCAACACTTTCGGCTTGTACATCACCACCCTCAAGGAGTCCACCAAGACCTTCGACGAGGCCACTGAGGCTCTCAAGGTCTTCCACCGTGCCGTCGCCGAAGGCGTGGAGCCCACTTCCTTCCTGTATAACGCGCTGATCGGCAAGCTGGGTAAGGCCCGTCGCATTGACGACTGCCTTGCGTACTTCGCCGAGATGCGTGCCAACAATGTGCGCCCGACCAGTGTTACCTACGGAACTATTGTGAATGCTCTCTGCCGTGTCAGTGACGAGCGCTTCGCCGAGGAGATGTTCGAAGAGATGGAATCCATGCCCAACTACAAACCGCGCCCCGCGCCTTACAACTCCATGATCCAGTACTTCCTCAACACCAAGCGCGACATCAGCAAAGTCCTGGCCTACTACGAGCGCATGCAGGCACGCAACATCCAGCCCACCCTCCACACCTACAAGCTTCTCATCGACGCACACGCTTCCTTGGAGCCAGTGGACATGGCCGCCGCCGAAGCCGTGCTGGAATCCATGAAGGCCGCCGGTCACCAGCCGGATGCCGTGCACTACGCCTCGCTCGTGCACGCCAAGGGCTGTGTCCTACACGACCTTGCTGGTGCGCGCAAGGTCTTCGACACCGTCGTCTCCGACCGCCGCGTGCGCCTCCAGCCATGCCTCTACCAAGCCCTCTTCGAGTCTATGGTCGCCAACCACCGCGTCACCGACACCGAAGAAGTGGTCCAGAATATGTTCGCACGCAAGGTCGAGATGACCGCCTACATTGCCAACACTCTGATCCATGGCTGGGCCACCGAGGGTAACGTGGCCAAGGCCAAGGTCATCTATGACAGTATCGGCATTCAGAAGCGAGAGCCCAGCACCTACGAAGCGATGACCCGTGCGTTCCTGAGCGTTGACGATCGCACTAGTGCCGCCGCCATTGTCCAGGAGATGATGTCGCGCGGATACCCTTCTGCGGTGGCTGGCAAGATCGTCGATCTCATCGGTGGAGCCTCCGCCTCTCTCTAAATTCTCTTGCCTATATTGTGACCAGGTGATACCCATTTAATGTTTATGTTGCACCCAAACTCTCTGCTAGGGCTGGATCCCTGTGGGATTTTTCCCGTTCGGCGTCTGCGGGGCAGTTGGATATATACCTGGGATATTTGTCTTTTTGTTTTTTTTTTTGCATCCAGCGAAGGTTTGGCGTTTATTGGCGTTCAAAAAGGGCGTGCATTGAAGCACTGTATACCATTGTCATTTTTTGTCTATAGTCACATCTCAACTCTCCCACCGCGTCATAGACGCAAAAATCAAAATGAAAAAAAGTGAATGAGTCAAAGGTATTTCTACTGTAATCTTCATGCCTTATCTCTAAAAGCCTTGGAATGGCATGACGTCTCGGAACTTCCCGCTGACATTTTGGATTTGTACGGAACTTTAACAGCTTCTAGGAACTTTTACTTCTTCAAATCGTTGGTATCATTGGCAATTGAGGTACACTTATTCTATCCCTTGATTTTCATGCAGGCCCGTTTACCCTTCACTTTCCGTTCCGTTGACTCATTCCTCCGCATTCAACCCCGCCAACTTCGATATTCCTCAAACCCACCTACCAACCGACCAACAATGGACCAAAACGAATATCAGACAGACGCCCACCGGCGTCCGAAGAAGCTAATCTGTAAGTCTATCAAGTCATCCCTCTACACAAAGCCATCCCTCTACACAAAGCCATCCCTCTACACAAAGATCCATCCAAGCCCCTCACTCATACAAACCTCATGCTAACACTCCAATCCCCAAAGTTGCACCAGGGGACATTGCACAAACCTCCGAGGAGCCAACCCCAGAACCTCAACCGCAAGCAGCCCCGGTCCCAAGCCAAATCGCAGAAGCCCTCCGTAACTCAACCCCAACATCAACCCCCGACTCCACAACGGAAACGGAGGTCCTCTCGCACGCCGCACGCGCGCACCAATTCGGCACAAACCCACCCCTAACCATCTCCCAAATCCACGGCACAAACCCCCTCCACCAGTTCAACACCTGGTTCCGGGACCCCCCGCCTCCCCGCCTCCTCCGCCCCGGAAACATGCACCCTATCAACCGCCTCCCTCCCCTCCGGCCGGGTCAGCGCACGCATCGTCTACCTCAAAGAACTCGACGAGCGCGGCTGGGTCATCTACAGTAACTGGGGTAGTCGCGAAGGCAAAGGCGGACAAGTCTTTGGTCTCGATGGCTCCGATACACTCGGCGCCATGCCTGAGCCCACTAGCGTTACCTCTGAAGTTGGGACGGGGAATAAATGGGGTGCGTTGACGTTCAGCTGGGGTAGCGTTGAACGCCAGGTCCGCATTGAGGGTTTGCTTGAGCCGCTTAGTCGTGAAGAGAGCGAGCTGTATTGGCGGACGCGGGAGCGGGGGAGTCGGATTGGTGGATGGGCTAGTTGGCAGAGTCGGGTTTTGTGGTCTGCGGAGCCCGGGCAGATGGAGGAGAACCAGCGACGGAAGAGTGTGGCGAAGTTGCAGGGGGCGTTTGATGGGAATTCGATTGTGCCGGCTGATATTGATCAGACGGATGATGCGGATGGACGGGCGTTGCTTGAGTCGAAGGTGAAGGAGATGGAGGAGAGATTTAAGGGCGTGGAGGATATTCCTCTGCCGCCGTTTTGGGGTGGTGTGAGGCTTGTGCCAGAGTCTGTGGAGTTCTGGCAGGGACGTCGGAGTCGTTTGCATGATCGGTTCCGGTATGTTCGTGTTGAGAGTGAGGAAGGTGCGAAGTGGCGAGTTCAGAGACTGTCGCCATAGACTATAGATGTAGATTTAGCTGCATGTCTAGTGGATTTAGGGGGTTCAATTAACTGTTCTATAAACTATCGCATCATCCATATCTCTTATCGCCATCACTATCAGTCTTGGCACGCGAACTCCGTCTTTGAAACATCCCTTGAGTCCTACGCTACTTGGATATAGTCTGTAATCTTATAACACAGCACTTCGAAACACGGGATATACAGTTCTATCCCAACCGCAGCCATGTCCACCTCCCAATCAACCTCTCCCTCCACATCCCCCTGGATCGTCCTCGCAATCACGAGCGGCGCCTTTGCTGCATTGAATGGTGTTTTTGCGAAATTGTACGTTATCCATAATTGATGCTATAGCTACCAGCTACCAGCTACCAGCTATCAGCTCTTGCAATGTTAACGTCCCACAGAACCACGGACGACCACACCACAGCCTTTGCCCAATCCCTCGCCCACCTCTTCGGGTTGGAATCATCGCCTGTGATTGAGATGCTTACTCGAGGTGTATGTTTATCTTTATGGATCCTCCACAACACATCACTGTGTTATACTAACTATGCATAGGCATGTCTCGGCCTAAACGTCATCTGCAACATAATAATGTGGGCCCTCTTCACACGCGCGCTAACAGCTGGTCCGTCGACGGTCAAAGTCTCCATCACCAATACAGCGTCGAATTTCTTGGCGACAGCGTTGTTTGGAATGATTGTTTTTCAGGAGGCTGTTGGTGGGCTTTGGTGGTTGGGGGCTGCGATGATGGGGGCTGGGTGTATTTTGGTTGGGATGAGAGAGGGGGCTTAGATTGGATTGAGGTTGGGTTAGGTTAGGTGTTATATTGGATCTATATAATTTAGAGAATTTGGATATGTGGTTTTAGTATGGGGGAGTATGGGACGACTTTCATTGATCTTGAGGGTAGATTGTTGCTGTAAGAAAAGGGCGACAGAATTGTAGTTCCCAGATAGGAGCTGTTGCTCGGTTGATAGCTCTGCTCTCCAGGTCCATATCCCCAAACAAGATAGGGCGTCAGTTAATCGGCTCTATTTTATCCCGAAGATGTTTTTTTTTTTTTTTTTCGAGCTCTATCGACTTACCTATCCTTGCCTGATTCCGATCCGATCCCATGATTGATCTAAATCAAGAATTCGGGGAGTCAGGACTGGAGACCCGTTTTGATGCAGATTCGTCTGTCTTTAAGGCGCCCTGGAACATTGACCTTGATGTACTTTTAGTTCAAGAATTGACTCATTCTGATATAATTGTACAGACCAGTAACTAAAACCCCGTTCGTATTCTTCGATATCGTTGTCTTTGGTAAGGCTAAAACGCCACTCTCGTGCTTTCTTCTTTCAGAAAAGTAGTTTGCTCCTGTGGGACTGAACGCAGCCATATACAGTCACTCTTGTTGGCTGCAAGGAAGCTTTATTGATATATTCTGTGCAATGAAAGTGTCAATCTCCACTCTTCAAAGACCCGTTCACAATCTTCCAGCACATTCAGACCAAGGGTTTGCCCCTGTCGGAATGAAAATAGCCATGTCCAATCGCTCTTCGGGGTAACTCCTGCATATCCTAATATGAAATCCCGGATCATTTGCAAGAACCCATCTGAAATGTGAAAAAGCTTCCGATTCATGATTGCTCCTTGAACATTTCGGGTTGTGCGTGCTTTCCGGCATTTTTCATAAAGAGTTAGTACAGCAGCTGTGAGATCTTGAGCTGAGGAGTGCGTTGATACTGAGGGATCGCTTCCATGGTTTCTAGGGTTTAGGTAATGAGCCTGCAACAGACCAAGAAGCTTGCCGATGACTGCTCCGTCTTCAACGGCCATCGCAGCCCCTTGTGCCTGATATGGCAGAGTGGGGTGACAGGCATCACCAAGTAAAGCAACAGATCCCTAGCGAGTTCAGTTAGTAGGTTCGTGGTTGGAAAGACATGGTGATATACCGACCTTGGTCCACGATTCCAGCTCGGAGAGATGTGTTAATTTCCATTTGTACACCGATGGCACACAGGAAACCAGCTTTTGCAATCTAGAAAGCGAGAACCATATTAGTGCGAAGTTGGATCCGACTATTCCAGGGATCCTTACGTTCCGTCCCAGTCGGCATAGCTCTCTCGCATCTCTGTAATATCACCCTGCTCTCTCCGAGAGCCCGATGATAAGTTATCGGGCCGCATGAGAACAAGATTGAACTCCCTTCCACCACGGAGAGGGTAGAAGATGGTATGCTTCTCTGGTCCGAGCCAGCTTGTGATCGCAATTTCCCGACATAGTTTGTTTACTTCCTCGTCTCCCAAAGCCTCCAGCTGCTCTCGTGAAAAGGTTGCCCGATAGGCCATGTCACCTGTGGGGACTGGAGAATGAGGAGATCCGAGAACAGCTTTTCTGACCGTGGACATTTGGCCTTTTCTTGTCAGATTAGATGGTCGAGAATATAACTGGCAAATGATCTATCTACTTACCGTCAGCGCCAATCACAACATCTGCCGATATGCATCTCCCGTCAGCGAGAAGAACGGCTGGCTGATCGGTGTAAACATCTTCTACTTCTGCCCCCAATTGAAAGACGGCACCAAGTCGAATTGCTTCGTCAAGAAGGATGCGATGATAGTCCACCCGATGAATAATTCTGCAAAGGGGTTAGAGACAACATCACGGCCAGGCCAATCAACCACGTACATCCACGGTGCCCCGAACTCATCCGTGATATCGTCCCCGAACGGCATTGATCGCAGAAGACGGCCATCCTTGTACCTCCGTAAATGAACTTGTTGCACCTGACTTCCGTGCTCCAATAGTTGGGGAAGTAGGCCAAAGTCGCACATTATCCTAGCGCCATTTGGTGGGATTTGGATGCCTGCTCCAACTTCGTGGACTTCGGGTGACCGCTCGAGAATTTCCACGTCGATACCTTCACGGCGACAAGCAATTGCACAGGCCAGCCCGCCTAGCCCCCCGCCGACAACAACGACTTTCATCTCTGTTGATGTCAAAGTGATGTTCCCCCGGACTGCGTTGGGTTCCGAATTAGGACTAGTGGGAATTCCGATTCAGACCACCTTGTGTGCACTTCGTATGCAGACAATATGACATATACAGGAATTCAGGCTTTGCGTGGGAAACAAAATCAATCTGCTGTGTCAAGACTTATCTGGTGATGGAAGTCGTATATGGAGTGGATTTGGCAATACCTCCTGAGGTCCTGGATCCACATGTATTATTCAAGGCGACACAATATAGAGACATCAAGCAATTAAACATATACACTGGATTTTAGCTAGTGACCATCAACCCGGGAAGATCATACAAGATGGTAACTTTCAATCAATTCTGGTACAGCAATTCTGGAGGTGATAATAATACATGTACCCAGGCTATTTTTGAATGAAGCAAACCTACTCATCCTCGTCGCCATCGCCGTCATTGTCGTCAATCTCAGACACGTCTTCCCCCGACCAAACACCATCGAAAACCCCCGGGTTCAAAATAGATGGCCGGGCCTCGACGCTTTTTGAAAGCACGCCTAGTAGAAGTTTATCGTCATCCCGACTTCTCGCAGCCCCATCCATAACGAATGCATATTCATGGCCCATCTCCTCCACGAGGGCCAAGAGCATATTGCGCGGGAGATATCTTCCCGCAGTCCCCCAGAATGGCTTCCCTTTTTCTGCTTGTAGAATTGCAGTGGCTTGGCTTGACTTGCTGCGGCTGCTATGTTGCCAGCACATCCGTAGTATCTGCACACAGTAATGAAAGTACAGATATCTAGCTGCTGGTCGGAAGCCTGAACGGAACTTCAGTAGACGGCCGTCTAGCTGTCTGAATGTCAGATCCGAAAATCTAGAGACAGGCTCGTCAAGTTTCTCCCAGTCTGGGTCGATCAGCCGAACACGGTACTCCCGGGGCTCACCTTCGAGCCAGTACTTAACCGCAGATACCATGGCGTTATCATAATTCGGGATATCAGGAACTATAACAAATTTTCCAGCATCAAAATAGCTCTCCAGCCTTCTATGTAGAAGGAGGCCGTTCCGAGGGGAGAAAAGTTCTGCTGGCCTCTTTTTCCCAAAGATTGCGTCCATTGTATCTTGGCCGTTCATATCGGGAAACAGATGAGATGCTTGGATAACCTCCTTCTCCAGATAATCCCCAATGATAGGATCCCACAGCCACGGTTTAGTTGGATGTTTGGCCCCGTATACTTCGATCATAGTGCTTCGGAAATTGGCCTGCTGCCTTGTGTCTCGACCTCCTGCGCCTGTACCCTTGATGGCCATTCCCATGGTGGAGGTGGTGAAGAGTTTCATAAACGATGCCCTCAGACCCCTACGAGGTGGGAGGTTCTTCAGCTGAGTAACCCTATCTTCACAGATTTTCCTGGTCTGCTCTTGGGCCCGAATCTTTTCGAATATGCTTTTGGCCTCGTCTGTCTTCTCCCATTCGTCCTTCAGACCTTTAAAACTTCCAAGAGAAATTTTTCGATCAACGTCTGACCTTTCAAGGTTGATCTTTTCAATTTGCACTGCTTGGCTCCAGAACTTCAGGTCAAACGACCCATGTGCCCGCCAGGGTCCTCGGGCTCTCGTCAGATCCGTTGTCAGTTCGTGTTTTCTTTTTTTAAGAACTCGGATCGCTTCTGGTTCGGTTTGGAGGGATTCCATTGATTGGCTTAGAACATCCATGTTATGATTCAGATTCTGCAGACATTGGACGTTTGGGTTGAACTTTGGAAATTCTGGTCTTCAGGATTCAGGTTCAAGGAGACTCATGGCTGTAGCGAGAAGATGACTTTCAGAGATATTCGTCCAGCGAGGAAAGAGAATACCCGTGTTACTGTCACCGGTAAAGTTTAACAGCTACTAAGCCTATCTAGGTAATATACATAGCTGTGAAACTGTCATGATGCAAGTAATGTCTGTGAAATATACCCCCATAAAGCGGCACCGTGGCCTGTCCGGTATATACTATACAGTTGTTCATGTATAAAGCAGAGTGTGGCACGTGACTGAGCTATTTCCTTGCCTCAAGGTCTTTCCTCAACTCTTCTATCTTCACAATGCAACTATTCTCTTGGCCTCGATCGCAGCTACTAGAAATCGGCGACCAAAGCTGGTGCCCCTCATGGCTGCACCAGCACGAGCAACTAGTTCTCACCCAATTGTGGAATCTTCGAGTCCCCTGGTGGAGCCGTGGAAGTCTTGCGAAACAGGCATGTGCGGTGTTCAAAGAGCACTTGAAAGACCTTTCCTCGTACACAGTCTTGGACATTTGCGCTGGCGCCGGTGGGCCTACCCCAGTCCTCGAATCGGAACTCAATAAACAACTCGAGTCCGAGGGCAAGGGCCCTGTTCAGTTTGTTTTGACCGATTTGTATCCCCATATTGAAGAGTGGGAGCGAATCTCAAAGAAACAGCAGAATGTCACGTATATCGAGAGCCCGGTGGATGCTCGAGCTGTTCCTCGATTCGCAGCAAGTTCGAAAAAAGAATGTCGGATCTTCAATATCTGTTTTCACCACTTTGGAGATGAAGATGCAGCAGGAATTCTGCGTAATGCAATTGAGTCTGCTGACTCGTTTATGCAAGTTATGATTCCGTTGATATCATCTGTTTCATCAGCTAATTTGATCCCCTATAGCATATTCGAAATCACGTCACGCGATCTTTGGACCTGTCTATGCTCGCCTTTGGTGTTCTTTTATACTTTCTTTGTAACTCTTGTTTGGTATTGGGATTTGCCTATCCATCTCCTTTTCACATTCATTTTTCCCGTGGCACCTCTGACTATCTTGATTGATGGGTTTATATCCTGTCTCCGAACTCGCACCGCAAAAGAAACCTGGCAACTGCTGGATCAGCCAGACCTTGACCTCACCAACTGGACGTTTCACAGTGGGCAGAAAATTGTTCAATTCCCTTTCATCACTTTGTATTATCATGTTGGCATCAAATCATAACAGGGGGTTATGTTCATCCACCTTGTTTTATGTATTTGCCAACACGTCTGCCTGACAATCCAGGCTTTCATGCATATCGCCCCAACTCGCTGATTAGGCAGGTAGTTAACTAACCGTGCCAAGCGCTCAATTCCGACCCTGGAATTGAGTCATCTTTTACTTTGCACTTTTTTACATTGCTATATGTTAGTGTTTCCCGATGTCATAGTACGGTAGTGGAACTATATACACCTAGGCTGGATCTAATTATGATGCCCTATATACCCAAAAGGGAGCGGCCTTGATGTGTCTGATGATCGATGTCAGGTTAGCATACCATGTTTTGCTTTTATATTGCCTTTTATCGAGAAACTTTCTACTTCCCAAAACGGGACCGGAGCTTCGATTTAGTTCGTTACCTTCGTGTCCTTCAACTACATTTCTTTTTCATCCAAAATAACTACCACTCTCTTCCATCCAACTATATCTTATTCGCCCCTACGAACCCTATACCAGTATCCTTTGTGTTTTCTTACCAAGTCCCCTACTTTTGGCCTACTTCTCAGTTCAATATGGGTACCCAAATAGCGCCCGCATCAGGCATCCATAGTCTCCCACTTGAGCTACTAGCGGACATCGCCAGACACACCGAGGCTTCTGGTCTATGCGCTCTTCGGCTCACCTGCCGAGCGCTGTACCATAGCAGCCTTCGCTACTTTACTCAAACCTTTGTACACACATTAAAGACCGATCTTTCACCAAAATCACTTGCCCGCGTCGAGAAAGCAGCCAACGATGAAATTTTTGGCCCCTGTGTCCACAAGTTAAAGATCATCAGGAATTCAAAAGATTGCCTGGGACAACTCGCCCCGGATAACACATCAAACGAAACATATATTCAATCATGGCACGATGTGATAAAACGCCTGGTGAACTGTCGATCTTTCGAACTGCACTATTTAACATATACAACACTGCATCCCGACGGCGATGGCATCACGCTTGACGCGGCCACTGGCTTCCTTCTCGAAACTATATCCACCACGAACATTCCGATGGAATCTTTCTCGATAGATGTTATGAGATACAGGGATAGAAGGCAACAGGAAAACATAACGCAATTTGGTCTCGCCACTTTTAGGATCCCGGCATTTTCCCAGCTCAAGGAACTAAGCCTTGCGATGCCGGATGCCGAGACGGAGACTATCAATTGGATGGCGAAAACGATACAAGGCGCCAAATCTCTCCGAAAGCTGGGGATCCTTTTTAGCTGGAATTGCAAATCGACTTCACTTCTCTCGCAGCTTTCGTCGGTTGGATGCTTGCCGGAACTACAAGAGTTGACTTTTTCGCGGATGTCAATTGACTCTTCGGCTGCTTTGGGGATGTTCCTTTACAACATTCGAAAGTCTCTTCGCTCTGTTATTTTTTCTGTTGTGCAGCTGGAGCCTCGAGGCTGGCGCTCTATTCTCCGCGAATTGAGTGGAGATGTATACCGACTTAACAGTTTGATTCTGCTTCGTGTGGTAGAATCTCAGAGGCTCGTGAGCTTCCGGAGGATTCTACATTACGCACTCGCGGTCAGGCCCCTAGACAGGAGACTATTCCATCCGGGCCAACTGTGCTTTTCTGAACGGGAGGATGTGGTCTTCACCTACTCGGGACCGGATTTCAACCAGATTATACGGAGAGTGGCTGACCTTATAGAGTCATCTTAGGACGAGGCATGAGTTGGACAGAGGTTGTCATATGTGTCTGTCTTTTGTTGGTTTTGGCCTTTATCAACGTAATAACTACAGTCAAGCCAACTATATCATTATCCTTGATTCTAGCGCATCTCTGTAAGAAATGCCTAGAGTAGGAATTACCCTAGAGTGGGAATTACATAGTTAGCGATATCAAATGCAAAACAGGGTTATATTTGATTTTGAATATCACTATCACATAAGACTGTCATTAAAACCCCAATGAAAAATGCGGCAATTCAAAGAGCTCTTGTGTTCTATGTTAGTAATAACCCACCTATAAGCCATTACCCTCGATCGCAGCTAATGCCGGCTGGGCCTGCGAGAATGGAACATACGGATCTGTATGCATTAGTATACCGCAGCGGCACGTTTTCGAGAGCGTTCCTGGCACTGCCCACTTACAGTCACTTCCAGCCACATTCTGGCCCGCGCCAATAAAGCTCTTCAGAGCCGCCAACTGAATAGCAGAAGTCGAGGCAGCGGTATCAAAGTAATATCTGGCAAGTTGGGCCATGGATTCAGGGACCGACAGTCCACCCAACGAGGGAAAGGAGGACATGCCAGCGATTCGGGTAGCCAGAAAGGGGATTGCGCCACCTCCGTGGGAAAGATTAGCAGCAAATTCTCAATGGCACGCACAGTGCCGAAAGGATACTCGGTCATCGGGATAGGATGGCCCAGGGCGACAGATGTACAGTCTGGAGAAGCCGCGTGAGCAAACACGCTGGCATTGCGTGCTTCCAAGGCCGAAAAGTGTGTATAATACAACGTCAAGTTAATAAAACTGCTCTTCCCCTGAGCTCCGGGGTGCCGGGGATAGCGAGACCTATGACCGACTAACCCTATTTCGATGTTGAAAGTGGCGTCGTCCAGAATGGAATATGCTGCAGTGGCCGCCAAGTTGCCATAGAAAAAGATGATGTCGGCTCGTCGCCACCAAGTATTCTGTCGACAAACCCTTGGCGTCGGCGAAACAAAGTGTACTCCTATGACGAATTCATTGAACATTTTCGGAAATGTCGAGAGGCTCAGAATCTATGGAAATTGAGCAATCAAGGGGTTGATGTCTCTGAGATCTCGGGATTCGTCAAGCGTGCAGGTGATTTGGCCAGGCTTTCTTCCAATTCCGAATGGAACGCGGGATTTCCATAGCTTTTAAGTATAAAGAAGAGAATGTACCTGGTTAGACGAGTGAGTCAATCGTACATGCTGGGAAATTTGCTGGAACCCGGAGTCATGTGATCATATTCTGCAGGACTTGTGTGGATTACCTAGCTCATTCTCTTCTCTTCCTTTCCCCTGCGTCAGATAGTCAATACAGTCACCTTCCATCTTGTCGCTTTGTGTTCTCAGAGACTCCTTGTCCCCACATTCAGGCCCACTTATGCGGCAACGATCACGTGCGCGAAGATCATCCCCACACGCTTTGTTTTACTTCGGTCTTTCACATCACCCAAAACCCGACCACGAAATTGATCTCTTCCTGCACAAATTGAACATGATTCAACACCCACGTAATCCCCAGCCTGACCCGATCACCTCGGAAATAGGTCAGTTCCTTGCACCGCTGGTTATTTTTCCTCAGGACCGCTTGCAATGAACTACTTGGGTGTTCCTATTGTAGTAGGTATAAGTTGGGTTATTGCTCATTCATATTCCAGCGCCTGCTACTCAATATGTCAAGATTTCTATGGTTGTCGTCCGTGATGAGGACTATGAGCCAGCATGCCAGAAGCTGAAGGGCTCTGGATTTTATGAAATAATCCCCGACCGCACGATTCTCCCCGAGATTTTAGCGACACTCCCAGACCCAGAGCAGGCTATTGAAGAGGTCAAGAGGGAGTATCAACGTCTGGATAACTCAACTACGACGTTCGAATATCCACTCAATCACCACCTTGCTGGGAGTCTACGGTTGACCTTGGCCCCAAACTCCTTCGCAAATCTTTCCATACCGGATGTGATTGGTGACATAAAGCAGAATAACGTGTCTACCAAGGGCTACGACATATACAGGAGTATATGCCATCCACTTGAAGAGGCGTTGGTGGAAAGTTTTGTGAAGTGTGTTATTGACGATCAAAATGATGAGAATGCCGAGTTTTCTGGTTGGGGAGACAGATTGAGCACATGGGTGGCTATGATGTGTGCATACCTTGAGGTGAATAACGATATTCTCGATAGCTGCGCAGATGAGCGAGCAGTGAAATGGTTTAGTGTGACCTACGGTCGGATACACGAAGAAAGGTTCGGCCCCTTGGATAGACGTGTCTCAAACCGACTGGGCTCCGGAAGAGAAATGCCGGTGGACATGAGAGGCAACCCGTTGCCCGATTAAAGCCTGTAGGTAGGTCCCCTTGACCTGGACTTTTCTGTACAATATGGGAGCAGACCAAAAAACTCGACATTTTAACCAAGTCCATACAATTATAGAAGCTGTCATGAAGGAAATGACCATAGTGTAAGTATTCAACCCCCCTGCGATGCGAACAGCCGAAAAAAATATGGTCCGGGCTGAAAAGAAAGTCCCAAAGCATGCAAGTGCTAATATCCGACTGTGGCGGTCAGCTTTGGAGTGGTAAAGTGGTACCTACTCCCGATAACCTCCGTATCAAATGATTTAACAGCAAGAAGGTGCCGAGGGCGAGTGTAGATTTATTGTGCGCTTTGTACTCTGATGGGATATGGGGGATTTTAGGTCTTGCCTCCACTTTGAACACATTAGAGCCTACAATAGATGGAGACATGGATAGGCGAGCAACGCTTATTATGTAGCAAATAACTCTCTATCAACGTAATATAACATGGAAACATAGCGATCCTGCTTTTCATGGAATCATCGGCCGATCCTCTCTGTCCTCGAGTTCTACCACCGCATCATCATCCCTCCCTTCTAGGATATCCGACGGCCCCGGTTGCCCAGGTACAGTACGATCACGCAGCCGGACCGGCCGGCCAGAGACCTTACCAGACACAAACACAGCGACGGTCTGAATGAGCCGCCACAAGCGATCTTCCAGTGTTTCAGGGGCAGGGGTGTTCAGGTGACCACCAAACGCAGAAAGTTCAGACGAACTCGTTGCTGCCAGTGTATGTTCCTCGGCTTCGACCTTGAACTGATACTTCAAGCAGTCCTTGACGGTAACCAAGCCGGTGAGTTTGCCGCGGTGCTCGACGAGAATGACTCGTGGGCCCATCTTCTTGAAGATTTCCATGACTGTTTCGAGGGGATGACGCGGGTGAACGGTTAGCGGTGTGTGGTCCACATATCGCGAGAAATCGACGAATGAAGCACCTGCACTCCTCTGAATTGCATCGAATGTGTCAGATGACCGAGGGCGTTGTGAGACGGATGCCCTGCGCGCAACGGCTGCGTCGGCTGCGTCTTTGGTGAACACGCATCGGGCGTTTGGCGCGACCATGCCCTGGTTGCGGGCGCGGTCGATGGCGTACCGGAGTTCGGTTCGGCCGATGTATCCGACCAGGATCTTGGAAGTGCGGTCCTCCACGACAGGGAAGCCTTGGAATTTGTTGTCGTTTAGGAGATGTTCTGCTTCGCGCACGGGGAAGTCCGATGCTGGCAGCGAGAGTGGGCCTGTGGTCATTGCATGTGATACAGGCACGTTGAAGACGTGATCCTCCTTGTTGTCTAGGAATGGGAACCCGTTGAACCAAATCATTCGATCGGCAATACCGCCACTGCCGAATCGATCGCCAACAGCTTTGGTGACGCCTACCACAATCTGTACAACAGTCAACATGGTTAGATGAAACAATAGCATTTGGAATGAAATCTTACCATGGTTGGTAGAATATAGGTCAGTGCGCCAGTCAGCTCGAACATGATGACCGTTACAGAGATGGTCAGATGCATGATTCCACTGAGGGCTGCCCCAGCTCCCAGGAACGCATACGTTCCCGGTGTAATGCAAGGAACATCTGGGTCACACGAAGCGAAGAATGCAGATTGGGGGAACGACTCATATAATGCCTGTACCATGATTCCAATCATACGGCCAAACGAAGCTCCGACGGCCATGGAAGGCACGAAGATACCGGCTGGCACCTTGCACCCATAGGAAATAATCACCAAACCAGTGCGAAGAATAGTCGCAATAGCTAGTGAGAAGACCATCGACCATCGGTTCTCGGAGCTGCAATGGGTTAGCAATGTCCTCTCATGAATATGGAGGGGTATATCCGTACTCGCATAGTCCGTTATAGTCATGGCCACCCTCGCATTCGCGGAATAAGATCTCCATCATTCCGGTCATGTTGATCTTCAGAAACATGTTGGGGTAGCACAGTATCGCAGTGAGTCCCGCGAGAACAATCGACTCGGTTATAGGCCACTGTGAGAGGTATTTCTTGCGAAATGCGGCCATTCGAAGGTTCCATTTCATTACAAATGCACCGTAAAGCCCACCGAAGACACCGAGGCCAATAAAGAAGATGAACTCGAAAAAGTGCCATGTGCGATTGTATTCCACTTGGAACATGACCAATTGACCGGTTCGGAAAGGGTTAACAGCCTAGAATGGATTAGGCATGGCCCAGAATCAATTGACAACATGGGAAACGTACCGCCAGCACACTAGTCGCTACTAAGGCGCAGAAATAGCTGCGCCAAAGAGTCTTGAGGGGGAAATAGTTTGCCATTTCCTGTTAACAGTCAGCTTTCATCCTATGAGCTAGCGCGCCATTGAACTCACCTCCAGGGAGAACAGAACGCCTCCAATTGGACTGCCAAAAGCGACAGCCACACCAGCTGCCGCCGAGGCAGTCAATATTTCTCTCGTCTTCGATGCATTTTGTTTGTATTTACCAAAGAACCGTGATATCACGTTTCCGGTACACACAGCAAAATGCACGCTAGGTCCCTCTTTTCCAACAGACAAGCCCGATGCAATAGCCAGTGGAAGGGCAATTGACTTGATTAGGAGAGTCCATGCACCTAGGAAGCCCTTCATGACGAAGCCAGCAATAATGCATTTGATCTCTGAGATACCAGAGCCTGCAGCGTACGGCGCAAATGATTTGACCAGAACTGCGGCGACGGATGAAAGCAGCAACTATCCTCCAAATTAGCCTATGAATTCATAGTTTCACGGGTATTAACCAGCCACACGTCTTACCGCGCCAAAGAAATAAAAAACATAGTTTATCAGCCAGAATGAAGTCCAATGTTTCCACTCGGGGCAGCCTATCAAGGAAAAGGGTTAGTTTCTAAGAAGCTCGTCGTACAACCTGCTGAACATACCATTCTCGGCACCCCAGCAGCAGAAAGACTCATTGAGGTAGAACGCGGTAGTACAATGGCCCAGCTTAATATCAGAGAGCCATTCCGTGATGATATTGAGAACAGCCGAATTTAATCCAATTGCCATGCCCACAAGCGTAACAACAAGCCATGCCTGGCCTGCATCGTATGACTCGTACATTTTCCGTCTCCAGCCAAGGATCCCTTCCTGATCCCAGAATCTAGAGCCATTGCGCCTTTTCGCGCGCCGCCGTGATTGTTCATAAACTGCATCTTGGACCCAGTCTATTGTTGTAAAATCCTCATATCGCTTGACCTCATTGATTTCCTCTGGGATGGCGGGGGTTTCTTGGTCGTCGGAGTCGGCTCGTGGGTCGATGGGGGAGGGGATAGAACGACCGGATGGCCTTCGCGAGGTGCGCCGCTCTCTTGAAAATGAAAGGGACCTATTAAAGGTCGGGGAGAGGCGTGGAGATGTCATAACATTGATCGAGGAGGTAGAGTCAGCATAGTCAATTTAAAGTTGACTCGATGATCTGTGTCCGCAATGGACGCCGCACTCCGCTGTGAGAATGGGAACCCTCGAATTCGAAGTCAGCTCCCCCTCGATACTACTGTTCAACGCTGTATAAGCAACAATCAGAAGACAGGGGTGGACAGAGCTCTTGAAAGTAGATGATGTGACAAAGCGAGGTCGCCAAGTATGGATCGATAACGGGGAGCCTCCTGAGATAACGCGGCCACGCGTTTTGCTCTTTCTCGACTCCACGCTTGCGCCAACTTGCTTCTGCAACGGGAATATTTGACTAGCGCACACTGCAAATCGAATACTTTTATTCTACCAGTACTTTATCTCACCAGGATTCAACACCATGCCTCCAAAGACAGTGGGAGAGCCGGATGAGATCACCGGGCAGAGCGCACTTCCGAGTAAGTCCCAGACACTACTTTTATTTTAGATTGACATACTAATAATGTTCTATAGTTGCTCGAATTAAGAAGATTATCCAGTTGGACGAGGATATCGTACAATGCTCGAACAACGCGACCTTCGTCATCGCAATGGCTACCGTACGCCACACCCTCTACCTAAATACCTCAAACACCGACTAATGCTAGATCTAGGAGATGTTCATCCAGTATCTTGCTGAGCAAGGGCACAACGTGGTCAAAGCCGAGCGAAAACCACGCAAGACTGTTCAGTACAAAGATCTTGGTTCGTTACGCTATCCTCCGGTGAGCAAGAGGTCGAACAGCATGCTAACATGTACTAGCTTCGGCGGTATCACACACCGATAATCTCGAGTTCCTTTCCGACGTGATCCCTAAGACTACGACCTACAGACAATTCAAGGAGAAGAAGGCGAAGGATGCGGCGAATCAAGGCGCCGTCGAGAAGGGCCAACGCACTCTCAACGGTACCGGTGCGCCCTCACCAGCAAATGGAACAGGTATGGGAGATGCCACCCCACAAAGAGAATATTCAAAGACAACATCTCCGTCGGTTCCTCGGCCGATGGTCCCTGTAAGCGCGTTGATTGCGGACCGGACAGCTGAGCCCATGCCAGCCCATGACCATGATGTGGAAATGCAAGATTGATTGCACTATATCGTCCCCTTTTCTTTGAATCTTGTTATTTGCATAGGAGTTTTCTGATGGGTTTCCCTACGCATTGGTTTTTTTGGGATTTGTATGGTCGCATTGGGTCAGGTTAGATATTAACAAAGAAAACGAGATAGTATACAATTGACGAGTCAAAATTTAGCAGAAACATCAATAATTAATCAATATCAATCATAGAAATCATATTCATAGTATATAGAAGTTGTAGAATGTTTTCTTGTTAGGGAGTGAACGGGAACGGATCAGCCAATGACAGGCCCCGTGATTCCGATCGCTAGCGAAAGCTCTGGCTCCAACTTCAACTTCCGACTTCATCCACCCTCTATCCTCACATCGCTCTCCACAACTCGCGGCTCAATTCCCCCCGTGGTCAATTGCCCTCACAATGTCGCTCTCCTCCGCTTCCAGCACCCTGCTGCGCACCGTCGCTCGGCAGCAGCTCCCCACCTCCCGCGCCGCCGTCACCTCCTGCCAGCAGCGGAGGGGAGTTGCCGATGCGAAGTCGTCCTTCCAGTCTCCCTTCGCCAGCGCTAACGAGGCCGGCTCGACCCTGAAGATCCCCGACTTCAGCAAGTACAAGTCCAAGAACTCGGCCCGCTCCAACCAGGTCTTCTCCTACTTCATGGCCGGCTCCCTCGGTCTGGCGACCGCTGTCGGTGCCAAGGCTACTGTCCAGGGTAGGTTTTTGTCAACTCTTGGAATCTGAAATGGGAACAGCATTGGCATGGAATAGAACGATTGAATGAGATTCTTGAGCAAAGATTTTTGAATACTCGGGGAAATTCGGGCGACTTTGAACAAACGACTGATGTTATCCTTTCTCTCCAGATTTCCTGGTCAACATGTCCGCCTCCGCCGATGTCCTGGCCCAGGCCAAGGTCGAGATCGCTCTCGGTTCCATCCCTGAGGGCAAGAACGTACGTGTTTCCATCCACCACTTCATCAGACCGACTACAGTACCCCCATGATCCCTATCTAACATCCTTTCCAACAGGTCATCATCAAGTGGCGTGGTAAGCCCGTCTTCATCCGTCACCGTACCCAGGCCGAGATCGATGAGGCTCGTGAGTCTAAGTGGGAGGGTCTCCGTGACCCCCAGCCCGATGAGGACCGCGTCCAGCGTCCCGAGTGGCTCGTCATGCTCGGTAAGTGAACATGCGATTCGCGAACAACAACCCACAACCTTCTAACTCTCCTTTCTCCCTACAGGTGTCTGCACCCACTTGGGTTGTGTCCCCATCGGTGAGGCCGGTGACTACGGCGGCTGGTTCTGCCCCTGCCACGGTTCCCACTACGATATCTCTGGCCGTATTCGCAAGGGCCCCGCCCCTCTGAACTTGGAGGTCCCCGCCTACAGCTTCCCCGAGGAGGAGACCCTGGTTATCGGTTAAGCGAATTTTTGAATACACCCTTTTTCTGATCGCCGGATTGTCTCATTATAAGTGTGGATGAGATAAAGATGGGGGGATTATGTATCCTATCTATCTGTGTATGTGCTTGTGTGTTTTTCTTCCCTTTTTTAGACAGAGCGGCCGTGTGTCTTGTCAAGATTAAGAGACCTGTGTTTTAATATGGACAAAAAATGAGCCTCTTTCTTTCCTTGTCCCTATCTTCCTGGATCTTGATCTTTCTCCATGGCACCCGAGCTGTGGAGTCGGAGATACTCAGGCCCGGGGTTTGCCTGGCAGTGCAGAGGATTGTCCTATGGTCTCCTTGAGTACATATGTTCTTTATTTAGTGTATCACCTAGTCATGTTATTTCCTTTGTCCTATATCCACACTTCAGTAATTCTTGTGTAAAAGCAACAACTAACGCCAATGCTCCGCTATTTTGATATATTTTGATATATACTCGCTTTCCAAAAAATGCTCCAGTAGTCATACACTTAGATCGATTCCATCGTTATATCCAACTGCTTATCTATTTTTCTCAAATGTATGTACATAACCACCCCAACCAAAAGGGCAATTATCAAAACGAGACCAGATATGAACCAGAAAATGCTGATTCCTCGCTGGCAATGCAAGATGCTCGAATGAAATGGGGTTTTTTTACCGAGATCCGATCAGGGCAAAGAGTAGGCCCGTCACAGCTGCACCAGCTGCAGCACTCTGGAGAGCTGCAGTGGTGAGATCGTACTGGGAGACAGAAATGCTGCGCTCACTGAAGAACTCGCCAACCACCTGCCTCCAGTACTCGCGCGACAGAACCGGGGAAGTAATATTTGAGAGACGGGTCTGGAGAGACTGGGAGGCATCGGTATCAGTCACCGAGACAATAGATCCCGTAGTGGACGGATCAATCTCCTTCGCAGCAACCTTTGGCTCAATCAAAAGAGAAGGAGTGGCCCCAGCTGTGTTCTCGGAGGTCGAATCGACGATCTCGGGGAGGATAGAGGTATTCGGCAGCGCCGAGATCGAGATAGCGTTCTCAGCAAACATAGCCCGGTTCAGGACCTTCTCTTTCTCCAACGCTTCTACGACCTTATCCTCGAAACCCTTGACGAGTCGCTTCCGACGCCACGGCTCCACGAGAATCTGGAAGACAAGGAATAGCAGGACGTTCACGCCCATCAAACCCCAGGTTCCCCATGTCGACATACGACGGATCTTGTCGGACCAGACTTGCTCCTCGTGGTATCGTGAGAGGATACTCTTGCTCAGTTGCGCGGCAGCTTCTTCAGCTTCGCGCTCGCAGGCTGATAGAGTTTGTGAGGTCTCGGTCTCGGCGACCTCGTTCGTGTGGTCGTTGCGGTAGAGGAGGGTGAATCGCTCCAGGTCGGTTGAGGACCAGGCGTGCTTGCGTTGGAGGAGCTCGTTTACTTCGCGTTGGGAAGTTGAGCGACGGTTAATGGCTTTGGCGTACTCTTCTTTTGCCTTCTTGACGTTTGCTCGGGCGGTGCGGAGTCGGCCCTCTGGAATATCCCGTGGGGTTAGTGTCTGTGATTTCGCAGCAGGGTCAGGCCGATGCTACATACCGTGGAACTGGATATCGTTCTTCAGAGCTTCGATGCTGGAGTATCCAGTCAGGTCATTTAAACGCTGACCCGCTACGAAAACATTGGATTGCAGATTGTCCATCACTGTGCTGAACTGCTTAGACCATTTTGATCGACGGCTTTCCAAGTACGAGGGCAGACCTCCGCTCCTCGCGCCGGCACTAGCTTCTTCCTCCTGTGAAATGGACTGCTCTTTTTCATTCTCCTTCGTTTGTGGTGGTGCAGTGGTCTGATCGGTCTCTGTGGCAGGAGGAACCGAATCGCCAGAACTGCCCGCCTCCACACCCGGGATCGGGGCCGGGTCGCGGGAAGCGAGCTCCTGCTTAGCGAGTTCCTGCTCGGCGAGTTCCTTCTCCTTTTCCCTGATTAACCTCTCGGTGTCAGCGGAGAACTTTTCTCGGTCATTGTAGGCCAAGTATGTGGTCGGCTGTCGGCGGAATTGGCATTGTACGCAGGCGGAGAAGCTCCGCGGAGTCGGTCTGTTGACGGAGAATGCAGGGCGGAAGTGCGCTCGTGCTGGGGAGGTGCTTGTGAGTTGTAGGCTTGACCGAAGTGATTGCCTGAGCAGTTGTGGCATAGACTGCATGGCCAAAACAAGGGCCACAGGCTCGTGGCAGGAAGTGGTGGTGGTGCAAAGAGAGGATGAGGATCATCTCGGGACGGGACTTTGGCCTCCGACAGTCTTATCAGATTGCTGTGTAGCGAATTTCAATGTTCTACGAATATAGTCTTGAAATGTTATTGTTCATATATTTGGTCAGTATTTAATGTTCTGGATCTAGTGAAATTGTTTCCCCTAACTTCCCCCAGATTTGGTCTGAAGTGCCAAAAAAAAAAAGACAAAGAATACTTATTTAAATGGTATAAATAGTGTCTTTTATGGTGACCATATAAGTATATCTGCCATTCCATGTAGATATAGCTGGTATGTTATTCGGAATAGAAAGTACCCCCAAGAGGCCATAACTGACCTAGTATAGGTCATCTGAGTTCATGAGTCTCCTGATCAATCGTTCCTGTCACCAAAATCATCAGATCCATCAATTTCATCATCGAATGTTGGTGACCCTAAAGACCAAGTTGTCAAACTTGACGCCTGGCGGAAATAAACCATCGCCCAAATACCAGATAGAGCGCCGCCAGTGGCTAGCTTTGTCTTTGGGGCAATATTTTCCGGATCATACGCTTCGCTATTATTTACACAGTACATAGGAGAGGCTAAAAGCCTAGGCAATCCACAAGATTTGGCCAAGCTAAGAACTTCCGAGTACCGAGGCTTGACACTACGTAGCACTAGAAAGAGCTTTTATATCTAGGACTTGTCGAACCAAAGGCCTATTCAGTGCCGAATGCCTCCCAAGGCTAGGATAAAAAGTGTTCGTATAGAATCACGCCTTGTAAAGAACATACAGTCGAAAAAAATACATAACCAGAAACCAGTGAACAAAATCAAAAATTCAGAATTACATAGAACATTCCTTCATCAAAGTCATAGCATAACGATGCAGTTCTTGAGAATTGCGTGTACAAGAACAGCAAAGCGGAGGGGGTATGGATAATACAACATGGTCGGGATCAAAGTGACCGATGAGACAATGGCAAGCCGAGGACGTCACCCTCAAGTAACAGCCAAGGAGCCCAGTCTCATTCTTAATCATGATTCTGCAGCTTATTGTCACCCTTCACAGCCTCAGCATAAGTTGGTGGAGGGGGCGCTGCTGCTCCCGGCATGTCCACTTTCTTCGGTGTGGTTGTTTTGCTTGTTCGCCGGACCGGGCGCCTGCTGGCCGTGGTTGTCAACTGTGCCATATCCACGCTGAGGGGGATGTTGCTGTTGGTGTGAGACATAGTAGTATGTAACGTTTCCGTTTTCTAGATCACGACGTCGACTCCCACCACCGGGGATGGGCTCGTAGGCTACTTCGTCATCGTTTTGTTCCGGGTACTTGAGGATGATGTACCATGCGTGGATGAGGCCTGGGAAGAAGCAGAGTAGAGTGAGGGTTATGTTGATAATCGAGTCTGCAGAGCAGAATCCAGATTTGACCCAGACTGTAGATGCAGGGGTTTGATTAGCATTGAGCCCTAGTGTGGGTGTGTTGGTATGCAGGTTTGGTCTTACCTGCGATAGGTGGGAAGAAGACGGCGAGTACCGCTAGGAAAATGTCGGAGCTGCACATGGCGGTGTCTCTGCGATCTGATAAAAAATGTGAGTGGTATCTAGGGAAGTTTGCAATGGTTGGAGGTTTTCCAAAGTTTGGACGAGTCGCATGTCTCACGGCAGCCTGGTGGTCCAAATCAGATGATGTCAGTGGTCACCTGACTATAATCTTCCAGAGCCCTACATTGTACCACAGCGACCTTCAATATACTATATGGCTTTCTACAATATGTACTTTCTACCTGTTCAAAGCAAGGTTAACATACTACTAATTTAATGATCTGTACAGAGTAGAAATCAGACTTGTCAGATGTCTACCGAAGCGGGGGGGGGGGGGTGGCAGTTTTGACTCACACGTACTATATGTATGTACCTGGTACATGCAGCTGCCTGGTACCTGCCGCTTGTAAGGAGGTACCCTGTACTCCATATCCTGTAAGTGCGATTCGAGCCCCCTCGCGTTCTCGCCCGATAGCTCACATATAACGTTGAAATGTGCTATATCGATTGCTAAATTGTATGCAGGATGCAAGTGCAAGAGGTAAGGTAATTCGGAAAATAATCTGAAGCCCCAGAAAAGCCTGGTATTGCCGAGTTTTCCAGGTGATAACGATCGTCCTTAGCCGCTAACAGGTTACGAGGAACCGGTCAGAATCTGACAATAAGAACAGCCATTGCCAATTATAATTGGCTTTATATTTATACTCCGTACGGAATACTCTGTACAAGATACATGTAGAATCTCAGTCCAAATTGAACTTTGATACCTAAAAGGGTCCGGAGAATAAAGAGAGAGAAAAGGTAAACACGGGATAACTTCCCCCCACCCCCTTTTCTCATATCTCTACTCCGTATAACTCCCAAGGCCTTTATATGTAAGAAACAAGATTGAGTTTAGCGTGTCTGTACCTGTGTACTGTACAGCCGGTGCCTGTTTCATAATTCCTGCCCGTTTCCCAGTGGTTCATCTCCCCCTGTTATCCACCAAGCCCAGACCATCTTGAAGATTGTCTTTCCAATCTTAGAACTTCGTCTTGTCATCTTCTCTTTCCTTTTCGAAAATTTTCGAATCCAGAGCGCCTACGGGGCTCGGTTGACCTTTCCTTCCGGGCATTCAGAACCCGAGTCACTCGTTTACCTTTGACGCGTTTTTTTTTCTCTTCTTCTTGAGCTTGAGTCTCGGCCTGGGGTCGACCGTTCTATCCATCTCTTCGAATATCCGATTCGCACGCCTGGGACATTCTCGATCGCAATTGACACATTCCGCGATATAACCCAAAGGGGTCCATTTATAAGGCCAGACCGCCCATTTTGCCCGACATGTCGAACTCTTGCATTTCACTGTCAGGGTCAAGTGCCTGTCCCGCCTGGAGTAGCTCATCCATTTCAACTAGTTCCAGTTTATATGCGAGCTTGTGAGTGGAACCGCGCCCGATTAAGCATGGAAAAATTGATTGCTGACAGTGCGCTGTTAGCCCTTTCCTTAAAGGCGTATCGAATGTGACAGATTTCGATAATTCATTAAAGGATTATGTCCGTGGGTCATACATCTCGACCAAGTACGTGTTGGCACCAATGGACCGGGAGAAGAGTCACTAACAGACGCTCCCAGGTATGACGACTTACTAGGATGTCAAGGCCTCAATACGAGTGCGCCAAACAACTACTATGCCCAGTATACAACCAGTGTTTTGTGCAGCAGTGTTGTGCAAAGCTCCATATCCGACTGTAAACTTTCCACGGACGACTCCTTACCAATTTGCGTCGACACATGCGCACTTTGGGCCCGAAGTGAGCAGGAGACCATGGCCAACACAGACTTATGCGATAAAAGCGACAAGGACTACACGGACCTAATCTACGCCGAATTGACCATCTGCGAAAAACCATCCGACGCCCTTTCTGGAGATTGTGTAAAGGGAGCTGCGAATGAGCCTGACAACTGTGGCTTTGCGACAAATACCATTGGTCTCTGCACTTTCTGTGCCAACGGCACCGATAGCTGCTGCACGAAATCCAACGCCGCGAGTCGCTGTGACGGTGTCCCAGTACCGACTGTCACTCTACCACCTCTCACGCCCTCGCCTTCCGCCACTGGAGATTCTAGCCATGGCTTGTCGGGCGGCGCAATTGCTGGGATCGTAATTGGTGCCGTTGTAGGAGCCGCCATTCTAGGTGCTCTCATCGCCTTCCTCTGTATTTTCATGCGCCGCCGCCGTCGTGAAAACCAGAACGAGGCTGCTCTCAACCAACCAAACCCGCAAAGAAAGGGTGGATCGCCGTCAATGCAGCAGCCCCCAAGCCCAACGTCATACAATATGGTCCCAGGAGGCCGAGTCACACGGATGTCTGCACTGCGCGAAATGCCCAGTTCATCGCCCGCCTATTCGCGTACCTCAGCAGCTATGTACGGTGGTGGGGCCAAGTACAGCGACACGTCAGACTCAGAAGGCATGGGCGCCAGTCCAGGAGCCATGTCCAAGAGCATTCCACCAGTGACAGGGAAACGTCATGGCTCACTCTCGAGCAACTCGTTTCTGGCAGGACTAGAAAGCGACAGCTCACCTCGATCCGGCCCGACAAATCAATACTCTTCCCCCGAAGCAGTAACCAGTGGTCGATCGGAGCAGCTGTCGTATTTCCGCGACTACTACTCTTCAGATGAGATTCACGCTGGCGACAAAGTTGCTGTCCTGTGGGCGTACTCCCCACGAGCGGGCGACGAATTCGAACTCGACCGAGGTGAGATGTTAAGGGTGATTGGCATCTGGGACGATGGCTGGGCCACGGGTGTGCGACTTCCCGAGCGTGCCGAGGACCAAGACCTGAATTACCGCGAGCAACGCGACAGTGGTGTCTCGAATGGCTCGCGTATGCATGGTGCTTCGTCGCCGATGCCGTCAGGTGAGATCAAGGCCTTCCCCTTGGTCTGTATTTGTCTACCGCAGCACTGGCACAAGATCATCGATGGCGGCCAGGAAGACGAGCAAGTTTGAGCACGGTTCTTAATTCTCGGTTTTCATGCAAAATTACGTCTTGACGACAGCGTGCTCATGATCCTTCCGTCTTCCGGTACATTTTACACCTTGGCTGGCCATACCCCCCGAACGATATTAGCGATCGGCTCAATGCTCATTTTATACTCGTATTTGATATACCCCCCATTTTATGACGGTCATTTCGTCTTTTCTTTTGCCTTTTTGAATTATCTTCTTCCATTTGATTCGTGTGGAACCGGTCGCTGGCGCATCGGACTCGGACAATGTGCTTTTTTTGCTCCTAGAGCACATCTCCGGTCTTTTTACGTGCTACATATCGGTCACTGACTTCTATACCCCGATCGCCGAAGGTCAGATATCGGATACATACAGTGCACACTTTAATGTATGTACATAGACCAATTTATCCAAGAACCTTAATTAAGGTGCAATAATCTATTATTTCAGATTGATAATCCAATATTCCATGTCTGTCCCTCCTTTACCCGGAAACGGAGTTTACGGATTTCGGTCCATTAACAATCCAATTTGACTAATCCACCCCCTCAATTTCGTAATGTCTTTTATAATGGCGTGTCTTTCTCTATATAACTTCCTTCCCTATCCTCTCCCACATAATAAACACAATCCATAATGTCCTCCCCAAAGATCATCCTCTATACCAACCACCTGTGTCCATGGGCCCACCGCGCACACATCGCCCTCAAGGAAAGCGGCCTCAGCTATGAAGAAGTCACAATCGACCTGAACAAGCCGCGTGAGCCGTGGTATCTGGAGATCAACCCAGTAAGTGACAGTCGCTCTTCCCCACACCCACCATCTGTGCATACTACACATCATACACTAGTAAACTATATACTAACAGCCCCAACAGCGCGGCCTCGTCCCCACCATCTCCTACAACGGAGTCATAATAACCGAATCCGGCATCGTAGCCCAATTCATCGCAGACGCACACCAAACCCACCTGCTACCCCCCTCTACATCAACCGCAAACGCCCTCTACCGCGCGCGTGTCGCCTTCTTCGTCGATGCCTTCTTCACCAAAGTCGTGCCCCATTTATTCGCCAGTATCCGCGCCGCCGATGAGACCGAGCGCGATGCCGCCGCCGAGCAGCTGGTTGCTGGTATCGTGAAGGAGGTCGAACCCCTCCTTGAAGACACGGATGGCCAGGGCCCGTTCTTTGGTGGTAGTGATCGATTGACACTGGCGGAGGTTCAGTCAGGCTCGTTCGTGTTGAGAATTTTGAGCTTCGCGAAGCCTGAACATGGTCTTGTTTCCGCTAAGTTGACTACTTTGCTAGAGCAGGCTCCGAGGTTTAAGCGCTGGGCTGAGGCGACGGCTGCGCATGAGAGTGTTAATTTTATTTATGATGAGAAGGCTGTGGCGGATAAGATGAGAGCTAGGTTTGCGCCGGCGGCGAAGGTTTAGGTGGTTTAATTTTATGTATCTAGTCTTGATCTTGGATCCATTAAGGAATGAGAAATGAATTTGTCGGATGTGATATATCTTTTTTTTCTTTCGTTTAATATATATATATATTGGTTCGGTTTGGTATGAAGCTATATTCGTTACGCGTTATATATTTATGTGGGTACCTACATATGTACCTAGGTATCGATGATTACAAATGTAGGCAATAAAACAACTACCTACGACATAGGCAGATGCAGTAAATCCTTTAGATATACGGAGTAGATAGGTGGGCCAAGACAAAAATAGCCACTGACGTGTCCCATGGTTGAACCAGCCAATTTTAGCTCGCACCCACATTGGAGAGGCTCATAAAAGCAGAGGGATGTACATATTATGCAGCTATGATTTCGAACATGTACTATTATAAGTACCTAGTACTTCGATGTACAAAGAAATACTCGTGAAGAAACCTAAATATTGTTGAATATGAAGATATACCAGACACTAGATGTCATTTTCAAGTCAAAACCCCCAACATCCTCGGAAATGTCAAGAAATCCTAAAAATAAAGCCTATTAGATCAATTCCCAACATGTCACTCCAGTTGTAAACAAGTACCAAGCACTTAAATTATCAAAAGTCTGATATCACGTGCAGCCACCCCCACTATGGCCATGGCAACACCTGGGAAACTATTCACCCCTCAAACTCCATCTTCCCCGTTTCACCCGTCTCCCTTGATCTCCGCCTCCTTCAATTCCTGTAAGTCATTGGAGTGCATGTTACTTGGACATCTCAGGTCAACTCGAGAAGCTCGGGGAACCCCCTGAGTTTTGCCATCTCAGCCACTGACATAGTTGACAGCCCGTCCTTTTTTTGTCTCCCTCATCTACATAAGCCATCATGTCGGTTAGTATTCGCACTCAAACTCATGCTTTACAACACTCAGTACTGACTATGATATCGCGCAGCTCGCATCCGGGTAAGTCGTCGGTTCCCGCGCTTGCAACTGGTTTCCCCTCACTTTCACCATTTATTGACAATGTGCCCCCTACAGTGTCCAAATTCATGATGACTGCATCACTACCTTCCAAGACTTCAGCCGAAGCCACGGCAAGACCAAGTACATCATCTACAAGATTGCCGACGACAAGAAGTCGGTTGTCGTAGACTCAGTCGGCAAGGACCAGGACTACGAGGTCTTCCGCAACGAGCTCGCCGATGCCAAGGACAGCCAGGGCCGCGCCTCCCCCCGCTACGCCGTCTACGACGTCGAGTACGAGATCCCCGGCGAGGGAAAGAGGTGCGCATTCCTACAATCGCAATTCACAAGTTCCCCCCCCGCTGACCTGATTATTCTCACAGAAGCAAGATTATCTTCATCTCCTGGGTGCCTAGCGAGACCCCCACTCTCGTAAGATTCCCAACCAGACCCCAGGCTGATCCGCAATAACTCATCTCATTTCTAGTGGTCCATGATCTACGCCAGCACCCGCGAGGTTCTCAAGAACGCCCTCAACGTCGTCACTTCCATCCACGCCGATGACAAGTCCGATATCGAGTGGAAGACAGTCCTGAAGGAGGCCAGCGGTGGCAAGGCATAAATGATAGCGCCGGCTGGATCCGGGCTGCGCGGCTGACAGGGGTGCGCCCTTGACGGCGCCGCGGAACGATCAAATTCATAACCTTCTCTGCACACCGTTCTCCCATTTTCTTAGTTGCAATGCAAGACCGTTACGACTTGGCCCGTGTTTGTTTCATTTCGCGAGATGCCTGAAGAGTCTTTTTGATTTCACTTCCAGCTTGTTCCAATTGTTCTGAATGGTTTCCCTCTGGATGAGGATATTTGGTTAATCGGGCATATAATCTTCCTGTCTGTTGGTTATATTACACATGGTGGGTGAGAAAGTCTCGACTAGCATGCTGTTGAATGTAGAATAATCAAGCAACTGGGTAAGTTCTGGCTTTTGCTGCAAAGGTTGTTGCTTGACTGGGCTAAGTTTCTAGGTGGGTAAAGATTCCGACGACATTAAGAGACTTGAGCGACTGGTTGAAACAGGGGAACTTCGCGAATAAAGATATAATAACGGTCAAAATAAGAGACAAAAAATATATCATACTCTCAAAAGATATCAAATAATAACATCATGCCATATGGCTGAAATGATGATGCTCACTGGTAGAGAAGAGCCGGTTTGGGCGATGAGCCAATGAGGAGGCGGCCAAACCCAAACCGCACTAGTCCCGACCGGCTCCTCGCCTTTCCACCTCAAACCACAAGAAACGTCTTCAAGTCATATCTCCATCCACGACCCTCCTCCACTCTCTCCTAAGCCGTGCCCTGGCGTGCTCTCTGGCTTTTAGACCCCCGACCCCACTCTAATTACCTCAATTGAACCTCATTTCGACGTGGTGCTTCCACCTCCCGCCTGCCGCACAATGTTTCTTCGCACCGTCTCTCGCGCTGTCCCTCGCAGCACCGCGGCCATCCGTGCCCCTGCTGTGAACGCCCTGCAGACCCGCGCTGCTTCGGACCATGCTATCCCCAACCCTACCCTCGCCAACATCGAGAAGCGCTGGGAGGTCATGCCCCCTCAGGAGCAGGCCGAGCTCTGGATGCAGCTCCGTGACCGCATGAAGGTCGACTGGCACCAGATGACCCTGCAGGAGAAGAAGGCCGGTACGTGCTATTTCTAGAACGGGTGTGCTTGAAAGATAGCCTCTCGCTTCGATTACCCTGAGGCTTCCGAGGTTATCTGTCTCGGGATGGCCCGATTCCTCGAACCTCCACAATTGTCTTTACAAGTAGGCTTTTTTTTTTTTCTCTCGCTGACATCAATTCTCTTCTTTGTAGCTTACTACATTGCCTTCGGCGCCCACGGCCCCCGCGCCCAGGCCCCCAAGGGTGAGGGCTGGCGCGTGCTTTCCAAGGTGCTTCAGCTCACTGCCGTTTCCGTTGCCGTCTTCTACGGCATCCACTCCTTTGCCGGCAAGCAGCCCGCCACTATGTCCAAGGAGTGGCAGGAGGCCTCCAACGAATATGCTCTGGTACATATATATCCCTCCCGCCCTTTCCGACCGCCGTCGGGAGAAGTCTCTGCCCCAGCCAACTTGGACGATGCTAACCTATCCGACTACAGAAAGAGAAGATCAACCCCATCCACGGAATCAGCAAAGAGGGTTACGAAGGCAAGGGCTTCGTCCAGAGCCCTCCTCTTGAGAAGTCATAGATGTACCGATCGCCCGACCGGGAATGATTTGATATCTACGCAGGACGGATGGCATCCATCGCACGACCTTGAAGTCGTTTTTATTCCAAGCTCTTTCCATAGCCATGTTCAGCATGTCTTTGTATCGGAGGATGGGCCTCCCGTGCGCGCAGCTGTCGTCTGTTCCCCCATTCTATCCTTTTTGGCAAGCATTCGAAAATGCGTGTATCCCGTACTGTGCTATAATCAATGTATCTCTTTTGTAGCCATAGAGAATGTGTTTTGGATTGACTCTATAAAGGATGTAGTATGTGTTTCCCCCTGTCGGGATGGCGTGGTCTACGGAGTGATTCGGAAGCAACGTAAGTGCGGAGAATCCCTGCGGGACTACGATTTTGAGAGAATACTAAGGGTTTCTATGGAGATGGGAAATAGAATGGAATTATAGATCATAATCCGGATTTTAATTATAATGAGCATAATGAATATGAGCATAATACTAGCTTCAAATATAGTATAAGTTTATAAATTCCATAAGTTGTATATTCTTACGCGGAACGGGTTGACCCAACACGTCAGAGATTTTCCGATGGATATATTCGGACCAAAGGGCCATTGGACTTCATGATATATGGTCTTTTGACCGTTAGACAGCTTACTTCCCTTTATATACCTAAGTTTCTCCGAAAGATGTCATTTAGAGAAAAACCCGTAGGTGGTTCCCTGCACCCGGCCGCCAAGCCCCGGTGTGTGTGCGTGAATTCCAGGGCAACGGGCTGAGCTTCCTCGGCCACCACCTCACCATGAAATATTAGTGACAATGGATAATTCAAAACGATGAAGACCATAATTTATATATAAAAATTATTCTAAATAAGAAAATTAAGCTCTTTTACATTGTAGAAAGCTCAAGTTGGTGCTCGGTTCATCACGGGATCTGTCGGCAAAACCGCCCCGGAAAGGCTAAGGGCGACCAGTCCCCATCCACCAACCTCTTCCCTTCCTCTTCTTCCCTCTTTTCCCGTTCCAACCTCACCTCTCCCCTTCATCACACTCTTCAACACCGTCATTATGTTCAAGAGGTATGATTCTAGGAAATCTTACTTTCTTATTCATTTTGAAAACTAATTTTTAATTTCTTTAGCGGTCTCGCCCGGTCCTTTGGGAGGGCTGCTTTTGCCCGGACGACCCCCGTCGCCCGCGCCTTCCAGCCCATCCGCTCCAATGCTCTCCCGGCTCTTGCCCGTTTCGCTAGCTCCGATGCTTCCTTGACCGGAAAGGTTCACCAGGTCATTGGTGCCGTCGTTGACGGTACGTGTTGTCGACTCCTGACGGAAATGGGACCTCGCGAAAATCTTTTCCCTGGACCCAATCCATCACCGAAACCATCGAAATCAACCCCAAAATCATCAACAAAACCGTATCTGACTTTCTATTCGCCATCTTACAGTGAAGTTCAGCGGCGAGAAGCTCCCTGCCATTTACAACGCCATCACCACCACCAACAACGGCCAGAAGCTCGTTCTGGAGGTTGCTGTACGTGATCTCATTGGCTGAAACCTTGATCCAAAATCGCAAAGCTAACAATGGCATTATAGCAACACTTGGGTGAGAATGTCGTCCGTACTATTGCCATGGACGGTAAGCTTCATCCCCCTTCATCCCCCTTTCTTGGGCCACCGTGTCGTTCCCTACCCGATTGGGGGACCCACCGTGCACCCGACCGTATATTAGAGCTTCAACTAACGCTTATGTGAAGGTACCGAGGGTCTCTCCCGTGGTGTCGTTGCCACTGATACTGGTGCTCCCATCACCATCCCCGTCGGCCCTGCCACTCTCGGCCGTATCATCAACGTCACTGGTGACCCCATTGATGAGCGTGGTCCCGTCAATGCCACCAAGTTCGCTCCCATTCACGCCGATCCCCCTGCGTTCGTCGACCAGTCCACCTCTGCCGAGATTCTCGTCACCGGTATCAAGGTTGTCGACTTGCTCGCCCCCTACGCCCGTGGTGGTAAGATTGGTCTGTTCGGTGGTGCCGGTGTCGGTAAGACCGTGTTCATTCAGGAGCTGATTGTAAGGATTCACCCCCCTCCCATATTTTCCCCCTTGGGATTAGCATCAAATGCTTATGCTTTTTGACCTTCTAGAACAACATTGCCAAGGCCCACGGTGGTTACTCCGTGTTCTGTGGTGTCGGTGAGCGTACCCGTGAGGGTAACGATCTGTACCACGAGATGCAGGAGACCGGTGTCATCCAGCTTGAGGGTGATTCCAAGGTCGCCCTTGTGTTCGGTCAGATGAACGAGCCCCCCGGTGCCCGTGCCCGTGTTGCCCTCACTGGTCTGACCATTGCTGAGTACTTCCGTGATGAGGAGGGTCAGGATGTGCTGCTCTTCATTGACAACATTTTCCGTTTCACCCAGGCCGGTTCCGAGGTGTCTGCCCTTCTCGGTCGTATCCCCTCTGCCGTCGGTTACCAGCCTACCCTGGCTGTTGACATGGGTGTCATGCAGGAGCGTATCACCACCACCCAGAAGGGTTCCATCACCTCCGTCCAGGCCGTCTACGTGCCCGCTGACGATCTGACTGATCCTGCCCCCGCTACCACCTTCGCTCACTTGGACGCCACCACTGTGTTGTCCCGTGGTATCTCCGAGTTGGGTATCTACCCCGCTGTCGATCCCCTTGACTCCAAGTCCCGTATGCTCGACCCCCGTATCATCGGTGACGAGCACTACAACACCGCCACCCGTGTCCAGCAGATGCTCCAGGAGTACAAGTCCCTCCAGGATATCATTGCCATTCTCGGTATGGATGAGTTGTCCGAGGCTGATAAGCTCACCGTCGAGCGTGCCCGTAAGCTCCAGCGTTTCCTGTCCCAGCCCTTCGCCGTCGCCCAGGTCTTCACTGGTATCGAGGGTACCCTTGTTGACTTGAAGGACACCATTTCCTCCTTCAAGGCCATCATTGCTGGTGAGGGTGACGACCTCCCCGAGGCCGCCTTCTACATGGTTGGTGACATCAACGCTGCTCGCGCTAAGGGTGAGAAGATTCTGGCTGAGCTTGAGAACAAGGCCTAAATGTAATTTTGTCATTTGCTAGCTAGCGCCGTCTTAACTTCCCCTCCATCTTCAAGCTCCTTGTTCCTTTTTCCCTCTCTTTCCCTCACCTATTCTCTCTTGTGTCTCCTTCCATTTAATTCCCTTTGTCAGAACACCCAAAATGTTCCAACGTTGTACGCGACAACATTATTTCCCTGTTCGAGGCGTGTATATTACCATGTACATTACCCAAGGGAGAAAAACCAATGCAACAATAAAGGGATTTGATTTCACTTTTCTTTCTGCATGGTCGTCGCGTCAACGTCGGAGATCACCGGGGGTTCTTTCTAGACTCGCTCCGAAAGGAACCCGAGCAAGGGAATATGAAGTGTTGGGTTTTACTGAGAGCTGAATCGTGGTGTTTGGGATTGAGGGAAATGGTTTGGGGGGTTTTTTGGTGGTTGGGGGGGGAAGGTGATGCGTTCTATCTTAGCGTTGATGGGATTTTAAAGCCGGTCTGGATTGGAGAGATACCTTACACAACCCCCCCTCGACCGGCCTGTTTCATTATTTTGTGTATTTAGAGTTCAAAACCTGATTCTCGACATTTCCTTTGTGATGGCGTCCTGGTTTTGGGTATGCTGTAGATGTAATGTAGTGGAGATGGGGTGAGGTACGTTCGTACCTATACCGCTGCCAACTTGACCATTCGACTGGTCTTGTCTGTAGCTCGTAGGTCTGATCATTATCCTTTACGCTATAGGCTTTTTCCAAACTCAATGTGATCTCTCTCTCGATGGTGTCTATACAGAAGTCGTGAAACACAACATCTTAAAAAGCCCTGTCTAGTCTATAATGCAAAATGCGTTAAAAAACAATGTATATGATATGAGACTACTAGAGGTAGATAGTTATAGCTGTGATTAGGAACAAAATGCAGGACATTACACAATGACGAAGTCAGGTCAAATCACGCCACACTAGCGAAGAACTAGCGAAGAACAAACACTCAATGCCAGGATTAACTAGCACGGGACGCTCAATCTTCGACTCGGCTGCGTGAAAGACACAGATATGGATTGGCGTTCACATTACAGGGTATTTTCCAGAGCAAGGACCTGTAAGAACGCAGAAAGTCAGTAAACCAGACCAAAACAAGGGAAGAAGGGGAAGACACATACCAAAGCAGTCCTTGTAGGAATATAAACCTGCACGAAATTCCCCCGTCCATTCCACTCCATGTCGGTAGTAAAGAAGCGCGTCTCCTTAACATTTCGTCCAAGCCCACCAAACTCCTTCTCATCCGTATCAAGAACAATGCGGTAGGTACCGGGAACATCAACACCAACACGGTAATCGGTGAAGCTCTGCTTGGAGTTGAAATTGAAGATCCAAAGCAGCCCAGCCCTCTCAAAGACAAGTACCTTGTCGCTCTCGTTCTTCAAACTGATATACGCCTGCGGCGCAGAGAGCCATCCGTACTTCTGCTCGGTGAGCTGCATCCCGCGGTCGAAGTCGTTCAGGAAGTGGTACCGCAGAAGAGGGTCTTCGGTTAGATTTAGCTGGCGACGTGCGTACCAGAAGGAGTTGTCGTTGCCGGCGCGGGGGAAGTCGAGCCATTCGGGGTGGCCGAATTCGTTGCCTTCGAAGTTTAGGTAGCCCTCGCCGCCGAGGGCGTGTGTTACTAGGCGGATCATTTTGTGTAGGGCCATGCCGCGCTCGATTACGGGGGTGAACTCGGTTAGAGTGGACATGTGTGTGTACATCTCTTTGTCGCAGAGCCACATCATTAGGGACTTGTCGCCGACGAGGCTGTGGGGTTGTGTGTTAGTTGGTTGGTTGGATGGGGATGGTGGGAGATTTGGCTTACGCTTGGTCGTGACTCTCGGCGTAGGCAATGGTCTTCTCGCCATGGCGACGGTTGGTGAGTGTGAAGGAGATGTTGGCCATGTCCCACTCGTCATCTGTGCTTTCCTTCAACAGCTTGATCCACATGTCTGGGACGGCCATTGCGAGACGGTAATCGAAGCCGGAACCGCCGAGTGCGTGGGGTAGACACAGTGCGGGCATGCCCGAGACATCCTCTGCGACTGTGATGCACTCTGGGTAGAGTTCGTGCAGCATCTGGTTGGCGAGGGTGAGGTATGTGAGGCCCTCCTCGTCGACGGATGGCCCGAAGTACTCGTGGTATCCACCGGAGAAGCCACTGTTTCTTTCAGTTAGCGGGCTTCTAAAGGATAGTAGAGAAATGCACGTACGTTCCGATACCATGGTGCGTATAGAGCATGCTGGTCACACCATCGAAGCGGTATCCATCGAATCCATACTCTTCCATCCAGAAGCGCAGATTACTCAAAAGGAAACGCAGCACCTCGTGGCTGCCATAATTGAACAGACGGCTGTCCCACAGCTCATGACGGCCCTTGGCGCCGCCGTGGAAGTATTGGTGGTCCGTTCCATCGAACTCATTGAGTCCATCAATGACGTTCTTGGAGGCATGGCTGTGAACCACATCGAGCAGCACAGTCAGGCCCATGCTGTGAGCGGTATCAACAAGCTCCTTCAGATCCTCTGGGGATCCATAGCGACTGCTCGCCGCGAAGAAGTTGTTCACCTGATACCCGAAGCTAGCATAGTAAGCATGCTCCATGATGGCCATTAGCTGGATTGCATTGTATCCTAGGTACTTAATGCGAGGCAGCATGTTCTTTGTAAACTCCTTGTATGTAGCGACCCTAGTTTCCGGCGACGAGATGCCGACGTGCGCCTCGTAGATGCGCAGACTCTTGGGCTTCTTGGGCCGCGCATGCTGGAACTTGTAAGCCTCTTCCGCAGGAGGGTTCCAGAAAACGGCATCGTATGCAGGCGACACGCTCAGGTCTTGGACCACGCGCTTGATCCAAGCGGGGAGTCGGTAGATGCGCTCGCCGGTGGGGAGCACCATTGTGATCTGTCGGAGTTCTTAGTGGGAGTGCTCTATTATGCGGGTTGATGTGCTTACCTTGATCTTGCTATCGTGGGGAATAGCGGCAGCACCGTTCTTCGCCGGTACCGTTACATCCCAGATGCCGAAGCTGTTCCTCGTCATGGGGTTGGCGTTGACATCCCAGTTGTCTGCCAGTCTCAGTTCATGCTCCTCAAATATGATCAGTACATAACGTACTAAACTCGCCAACCAAAGAGGCCTCTTTGGCGTTGGGTGCCCATTCTTGGTATTTGATGTCTCCGTTAGGTTGCGCATGGAGTCCGAAGGTTTCGTAGCCCTGATAAGTGCATTAGTACATGGGAAAGCAATCAATGGAGATCAATTCACCTTGCTGAACTTGTCCAAGCCACCCTCTGTCTCATTGATGGTCTTGGCCCATGTCTCGACTACCTGGTATCTGTGTTTCAAGACATCGCGATGGGGCTCCAGCCAAGGATCCAGCTGGATAACACCTATTTTTTTTTTGATTAGAATTGAGATGTCCTTTGAACCTAGTAAATACAAGCTCACCCGTGCCATCATTGGGAATATTCGAGCTGTCAGTTGTAGAAGACATATCTGGTGGGGAGAGCTGGAGGTGGAGAGGCCCAGATCAAGGAAACCCAGCGGGGACCATGTGACATCAACCCCTCAACGCTTTGTCCTTCTGAAAATTTGGTTTTGTCTTTTTTGTCTTTCCAGTTTATTTCCTCAAATGCATATGCATGTAATATCTAGGCAAGGCATATGGACTGGACTTCGAGCTCCAGTGGGGATGTGGAGCGGGAACGGATCCGCCAGGTACAGAGCTATTTTCAGGCACACATACTAAGTTATAACATTGTTTTTGAGAGAATAAAGACCAGACTCTTCGGGTTCTGAGCCTACGAAAAATCAAATCCATGACGTAGCGGCAAATTTCGTGCGAAGCTCCGGAGTAGGTATCTCGGACTGCATTTGGTCGTATTTTCTCACCGGATTATATTTATATCAGTGACACTATGTAGGTACCCGCTAAGGCACAGGGGCTTGTATAATACTTTTTTTTTCAAAAGTGCTCGGTCCATGGCCTGGAACTGCAAATTGAGACATGTGTAATTTGATCCTAGTTTAGTCCAGACTCGTGGCTCATGTATTATCCCTTGAAGGCGAAAACCGCCAGTATATTGTGTTTTTCTATTGGAGCTAAGTACGCCAAGGGGATGAAAATTCTCTACCGGGTCTGCCTTTTACAACCTCATGTCGACATATTACCATGCAAAACCCCTGCAGTCCTGTCCTTGTGATTCATGTTAATATGCCTATGAGTCCAGAATATGAAGGTTTATTGGAGCTGGGTAGCGACTTGGAGCTAGGGCAACTATTTTGAAAAGGCTTATTGTAGACTTTCTACCGGGGTATACACGAAATAGCTCGTGCTGTAGCGTCAGGGCTTGAGCAAATACAAGAAAGCCTATATCTCAAGTTTTGAGTCTAAGTGTATGAGGATTCAAAACACAAAACAAGGTCTATATGATACAGGATGGAGGTCTACAGTGGAAGAAAAGTCAAGCGGATACATCTGGTTTATTCAATAACGAAGCAAGTAAATAAACGAAAAGAACCTCAAGGACGAGAAAGATTCTGCAGTTGAACACAGGAGCTCATATCCAGAGGCAGCGCCTTATCAGAGAGCAAGATGGTACTGGGACGAATATCATCCAAATCCGAAGCGACAATAAAGTCAACGCTCGTCTTCGGCTCTGTCGATGCCTGGTCAGCTTCAAGATCAGCAATGGCCTTCATCAAGGGAGCCATGATGCGGTCGCGACACAGGCGCTCAAACTCAGCCAAGAAGTGGTCCTCGGGCCTAATGCGAACAGTGCGACAGTGCGGACATGACCGTGCCATCTCCTCACCCAGAACAACTATGGCCTCCAGCAGCCTCACCAGCTTATGGAGGACTGGAAGGACCTCGCAGCGGATGCCGTCTCCGAGACCTAGGAACCGGAACTCTTCGTATAGACAGGACTTGAAGCAGGCGCATGCGGTGAGGAATCGCTGTTCGTAGTCCATCTCGTCAACCTCTTCCGTGCCTGGGTATCTATTCGAGCTCATATTGACTGTCTGGTAAGAAATAGACTGGGGATTGATTAGAAGTATGAATTGTAGGTTTGTTCACCTCGAGTCTTTGGCTTTTGTAGATGATGAGAAAGATATATTGGGACGGGAGAATCCATCCATTTATCCTTTTCCAGCTGATATTGACTGGAATAATTGAACAAAGAGCTTGTTCAATGAACCGACAAAGGAACAAAAGCCATGAGTCCTTCTATTCACTCCTTTATCGAGTTTTTGGACAGGGAGACAAAGGCGGGCGCTTAATCTTCGTGGACAAAAATAATACTGCGAGGGCGACAATAAGGCACAATCAGACTAACAAGCAGTAGATAGGCTAATTTAGAAGATCTTGCCTGTTGAGATGAAATTTGAAGGTTGTAGTCTGCATTCCCTGGCTACGCACATGGATCTAATCTCAAATCGGATTCGATCCATTCCCACTCTCTTTCCCATGTCGTGATAACCCCCCTGAATTGAATTAATCGACTTTCTTTGCCTTTTATTTACTTTAAAAAACACATTGACACCTCACATCTATGACATAATCACTAAATCCCCAGATGGGGCCAAAAGTGGCTGCACGGGCCCCTTTTGGATGTCGCACTCGGCACTGGACCTCAGGCCTAGTCCCATTGTTTATCCCCAAATCCACAATGTCTCTACAAGCAGTGGCGGGTAACCAGCCATGCCACCAAGCCACCGCAATCCGACTGCTAACCGACTCCCTGTATGAGTCGACGCGCGGGTCAACGGCCCTAACAAACCAGACCCAAAACGAGCTTGGGCTGCTTCTGGGCAGACTAAGCGCGACTGAGGCGTATACTTCTTCTCTAGGCGCAGAATGCGTCCATTACACAGTCTTGAAAAAAAGATTGCAGACATGCCATGTCATCCTGGGGGAGTTGCAGAAGCTGGTGCTACATCCAGATACGCTCGGGGCTCAGAGTCTGATTTCTGACATTCGCGCGCGCCTCTCGTCGGTTATTTGTGGGCTTGATGAGGTGAATTTGAATATGATGATGTGTGTTCGTGCCGATGTTCTATGCGTTGATCCAAGTTTTAACATTGATACAGATCATCACAGAAGATTATTGAGAATGCGCTGAAGCGTTTTGTCGATGAAATTCGCGCTGACAAGAGAAATGGTTCGGTTGTTTCTGACATTTTGAAGGATTCTTCAAAGCTTGAGGAAATTAAAGCTTGGACTCGGCTGCAGGGGGAGTTGGTCGCTACTGGTATTGCTTCAGATTTATTGACTCTGACCCGTGACTTTGTTATCTCGACGCTTCAAAAGATAATACAGACAGATGGTCCACTACCTGTTAACAATGGGAACACGGCTCCAGTGGAGGAAGTCTGTGGGTCTACGGCACCAGCACCGACCCTGGAATTAGAACGCCAGAGAAGCCTGGACGAGGATGACTGGCTATCAGACGAACCAGCTGGCCTTCCATTTCTCCCGCTCCCGCCGAAAGGCTTCTCATTTTTAGATAAGCGCAGATCATATTCAAGCCAAGCGCAGCCATATCTGGGAAAAGAGACAATAAGAGAGGACTTTCCAATACCAGAGAGGTTGGATATACAAGATTGCACAGATACACAGAAACAAGCGCTACCAGTCGACGACTTTCCAATACCAGTGATGTTGGACATGCACGATTCCACAGATACACAGAAGCAAGCGCTACCAGTCGACGACTTTCCAATACCAGTGATGTTGGACATGCACGATACAGATACACAGAAGCAAGCGCTACCAGTCGACGACTTTCCAATACCAGTGATGTTGGACATGCACGATACAGATACACAGAAGCAAGCGCTACCAGTCGACGACTTTCCAATACCAGTGATGTTGGACATGCACGATTCCACAGACACACAGAAACAAGCGCTACCAATCGAAAACTTCCCCATCCCAGCTTCCACAGAGACTACTCTACAATACACCGACATGCACCTCCCAGAACCGGTAACGGTACCAATTGAGAAACAGAAAAGGACCTTCAATCCATCAATAGACCTCCACCCCTTCAAAGTTCCAATTCGCTCAAAAAAGTCCCACCGAATGAGCCGCATGCTACGGGACATGTTGTGGGACCCGAACGGCCCCAAAGAAACCTTCATAGCCGCCGTAAAAGCCAACCAACACCAAATGGTCCAAACCCTTCTCTCCAAGGGCACCGATGCCAATACCCAAAACACCGATGGCCAAACAGCCCTAATGGCCGCCGTCTCCTTCGGTCACGAACCCATAACCCGCCTCCTACTCGAATACGGAGCGAACATGAACATACAGGCCATGAAAGGCGAGACCGCGCTCGCCATCGCCGCGGCACGCGGCCACGACCGCATCGTGCGAATTCTGATTGCCTCAGGCGCGAGCGTGGATGTGGGCAAGGGGGTTAGCAAGACGGCGCTTTCGCAGGCTGCTACGTACGGGGAGGACCGGATTGTGGAGCTGTTGCTGGACTGCGGGGCTGATATTGACGCTGTTAATAACACGGGGGAGACGGCGTTGGCGTTGGCGGCGTTGAATGGGAATATGAGGGTTGCAAGGTTGTTGCTTGATCGGCGTGCAGCTGTTGATCTTATGCGGTATCCTTGGCAGACGCCTTTGTGTAATGCTGTTCAGTCGGATGAGGCTGAGATGGTTAGGCTTTTAGTGCAGCATGGAGCGGATCCGTTTCTTAAGGTGGGGATTGGTCGGAAGAAGACGGTTTTTGCTATTGCGAAGGATACGGGGAGGAGACAGATTTTGGAGATTTTTGAGCAGCTTGGGTATCATTCTGGGGGTCAGGTTCGGTATCAATATTTCTGATTGGAATCTTTGGAGTTTGTGTATGATATATAGCATCTAGCGTGAACCGATTTTGATTCTTGTTCAGTTCGGTTTTTGATCTTTAGTAGGCCTTGTTTTGGAGTTGAGGGTTGGGACATATTGTTCTAACTGTAGTTGTAATCTTGAAGAAAGAGGATATACCATAGCTGCCCAGAGGTTAACAAGGATAGCCTTATTAGATCGGTGCTATCCCACTCTATGTTGCACGCCATGATCATTCAATGCCTCATAAAGTTCTTCATAGTTGCAAAAACTATTGTCCTTTGCTTTGTCTACTCGCTTCTTCCGTTCTTTTTATCACCATGGCCTTTGTGTCTACATTGACCCCGGGGCTAAGAAGACAAGATATAAACAAAGGATTTTTGATACTTCTATTGTTCACATCTTCCAAGCGGTGCTTCATCAAGTATTCGACCTCGACTACTCGAACTGTATAAATAGCCTCGATTCCCACCTCGATACCTTCTTCTCACCAAGCAACAGTATCTCTAACAAACCTCTCAGTCTCAGATCCGTACTAACTCTCCATTACTCCTATCACCCATTCACCATGGCTATCTGTGCCGCCGGTAGTGTTTATAGCATAGATAGGCACAACTTCATCCAGCTTCTACAGCGCCAGATCATGGAGCTCCAATCTCGCCCTGATCTTCGCCCTCGAGTGCTTGATGGGCTTAGAGAGCTTTCTCGTCTGATACCTGGCCTTACCGAGGCTGCACTTACTGTCGGTGACACTGTCTTCTATGAGCTCGGCCGTGATCTTCAGCTCCTCTTCCAGAGCTCGATCGTCGCTCTCTCTGGGGACAATGGGGATCCCGTTAGTGGACGGATCGTTGCCGAGCAACTTCTGGGTGCAGTTCCCTGGCATCTTCCACCTCCCTTTACTCCACCTTCATGGGAGTGATGATGCCTCATAAGGCCGTCGCCACATTGATCGTGACGCAGTGATCGAGATAATGCTACGTATTCCGAACCCTCCATCAATATTACATTGTTTTGCGTATGATTAATATTTAGTGTTAGTGCAATGAACCTTTTTCCGCGTAGTAAGCAACTGGCTAGGTACAGATCGGATCAAATTGAGTCTGATCAAGTGCATCCTATATGGCGCCTATACAACGCTTAAACACGCCTAGTCTGCTTCATTTCGGTCTCTCTCAATCAGTTTAGGGTGAACCTTTGATAGCCACTAAACTAGCTTAATAGGGTTTACTCCGTATATCGGGTGAGCGTGGGGGCTAATTATAGGCGTAAACCCCGTGCTCTTCGAACCACTCCTAGGCAATCCCCGACCGGTGAGTTTTTATATAATCTTAGGAAGGGACAGTTTTAGATATACATAGTGGAAGACTTTTTGCAAGGTACGAACTCGTGGTATAATCGTCCAGTTCACTTTCTCAGGATGGTTATCGCAGGACCCGGGATGTTTTGATTGGGGGCCAAATATCCCGAATATGTCCTGCATGGAGCATTTGTCTAAGCCCACTCAGCCTCGAAAGGCTCATAGAGGGGCGCCCAGATGGGAATTGATCGGCGCTAGTCTAACTGCCGTGTGGGTTGGCGTTCAGGATCATCGCCCCCATCGGGTGTAATAATCTTAAACCAAGGGGCTATACGGAATGGATTTTGATTATAGGTTGACTATGATATATTATGTACGTAGAATGAACTGTGATAGCAATATCAATAGAATTGTTCTGCAATATATATACTATGTATAAAGTACATATCCCTTGTGATGTATAAAGTACATATCCCTTGTGATGTATAAAGTGCATATCCCTTATGTGAAACTGATACATATAAAGGTTGGTCGCAAAATAAGCCGCATTCCTGTCAAACCTTGTTTAGAATACTCCATACACCCTTTCTGTAGTCTTTTACAAATAGAGCGGCTTAGACTTGGTCATCTTGTTCAAGGCAGTGCATGGGTTCCCCAGGTATCCACTGTATTTACATCTTACATATTAGCCCTTGACGATCCTACACTATTTTTATGTGTTCTTGTCCTGTTAGATTTCACTTAGATTTCACTTAAAAACCCTTCCCCCATTTTTGGACCAAAGTGAAACATTTCACCTACCCTCCCCCCCAATACCCCAGACTCCATAGTCAACAGCAACAATGCCAGGAAACCCCGGACACCCTTCGCCAACGTCAAGTACCCCAGCACAAGTTCCCATATACAGCGAAGCCCCAGAAGCCGTCTTCCCAGACCACCCAACCCACGGCCCCGTGAGCCCACCTTCCGACCATTCACACACCGGACAATCCTTCCCAGACGCCCTGCGCTCCAGCTACACCCCAACACCCATAAACGGCCCCCCAGAAAAAGAATACCCCTTCCAACCCGACTCCATCGGTCAAGTCCCGACCTACGACACGACATCAATGGCTGCTCCTCCCGAGAAGGCATACTCAGGCCAGCCCCTACCCGAGTACCAACAAGCACAAGCACAACCTCAGCAGTTCTACACGCCCTCCGGCCATCCGAGTGGATATGTCACGGCCGTCCCGTTGCACGCTGTCCAGTCTGCGCCGTGTCCAGTTGACTGTCCTGTTTGTGGAACGCGGGAGATGACCCGCGTTGAGCCTGTCAGCGGTGGGACTACACAGTAAGTTGGATCCCATCGATCGTATATTGGAATGGTGATTGACTTTTCTTGAATAGTGGTTGGGCTGCTATTCTTTGCTTTTGTTGCTGTCTCGGCTGTATCCCTTATTTGATGTCATCGCTTAAGGATGTTGAGCATTCTTGTGGGAAGTGTGGTGCTAAGCTTGCGAAATGGCATAATAGTGGCCGTGTCGTTATCTTGCAGAATGGGGCAAGGAAGTGAGCTGTTTACTTTGCTTTTGTTTTGAGAATGATACCACTTTGTGTTTGACGTCATTAATTTGGGGGTGTTATGCAGGGTTTGACTTGTTTTATTTTAGATCACAGATTCGAACTTATGATTTAACATGCAGAACAGAATTTGTAATGAAAAATATATCAACTGGCAGATTGATGATGTAGAGGCAGATGACGCGCCAACCTCGTATTGCCCTCGTATCCGATGATGCGACCACTTTGACATTCTTCTCAAATCCCCCAAACATCACAACATTGAATCAACAGTTCATAACTCCAAGCAAAAATGATTCGCCTCGTCTTTACGACAACAGCAATAATAACTAGCTCCTCGGCACTCTACTTCTACATCTGCCATGACCGCCTATCAAAACGGATAACACACAAGTCCCACACCGGAACCCTCTCCACAGCCCCCAAACGAACAGCTATAGAATCAATCCCAGAACCTGTCTTCGGCGATGAGTACTTCACAATCTACGACCATGCCTCGAAGTCTGTACCACGTGCCTCTCTCCCCAACAGCGAGACTACAGACGTGCTCTTCACAAGACTCGTGCGCCGCAACATGAAGGCTTTCTCGCGGTCCCCGCAGGCGCTTATGCTTGCCATGACCAGTAAGACGCCGGAGCAGAAGGATAGTTTTAAAGCGGGACATCTTGCCGCACTGGATTTCAAGGTTGGGGATTTGGTTTGTGGGGCTTATCGCGTTGTGGTGCGGAACAGGGATCGGGTTGAGTTTGAGATTAAAGTCGAGACTGTGGATTTCGTGCAGGGGAGGTTGGCGATTAGTTATGAAGAGGACGGGTCTCAGGAGGAAGAGAGGAATGTTGTGTTTTGTAGTGAGACTGTTATGTGGAAGAGAGCGGACGAGGTTAGGAAACTGCCGTTGGAGAGGCCTACTTTGAGGTGGATGCATGAGATGGTTTCTTGGTGGTTGTTGGACTCTGGGGTTAGGTACTTGGGGGATTTGGAGGGTGCCTGACTTGTTTTGGTGGGGTTTCGTCTGGTTATCTGGAGCTAGCTCTGGATGGTCTGGTAGTTAATGATGCTTCTATGTTGAGCGTAATGTTAATACGGCAATACGATTTCTTGCTTGCAATATGAGTTATGTTTACGATTATGATGTACAGTTTGACAGTCTGACCTTTGAATCTTGATTATTGAGTATACATGTATGTCTGCTTCCATGGTCTGGTTGAACCGGGCGCCCTGGTCAGCAATGGTAAGCCCGCACCCAGACACGCCGTCGGAGGGAAGGATGATATAGTCTAGTATGGCACTTTTCCGCACTGGAACTCTTGGTCCATATCAGCGGGAATCTTGAAATGTGACTCATTCATTGTCCGTTGAGATCTTGGGATCGAGTTCGGTCCCAAGCGGTGGACTACTTGGAGCATGTCCCCATAGACACCAGCTAGAAATTGAAAGGCATAGTTAGTAAACAGCTTTTTGAACTTGGCTTATATTCGACAAAGACTTACCAATGTATCCCAAACCTGGTCATCCCTGGGCTGGCCAGTTCAAACAAGGTTCTTTGCTTATATCACTGAAATTGATGTCCTTTTTTGAGCTCATATCTCCATACCATAAGGTATGCTCACATGTTTCCTTTGATATGTTTCTTCCCCGAGAGTAAACGGATGAGAATGGATATGTGTCTCAGTACAAGGGTTCGGGGGCCAGGTGCCATGGTCCGGACACCCACTCTCACTCTCAAAGTTGAAATATTGAAAGCTCAGACTTATAAACGTACAAACAAAGCGACGGCGGCTACAAGCCACGTTGAGTCGCTGGAATTCACGCATGAATCCGAGCTCATTTGTCCGGACTCAGTCGACTATTGCGATCATGCCTTGGAATGAGTCAACCTTGTGGATACCGATATTCAACTAGTCCTCGCTTCCTCAGCGGCATTGTTGACGGTGATGTAAACGTTGTGGTTGATGTCCTTGTTGATGTCTTTCTGACACCCAACAAAGCAGATCATGTTAGGAGTGCCATCATTGTAGAGAGCATTATCTGATTTATTTGGCATCTACCTTCGACATGGTTGCTGCGCGTTGGGGGTCGGCAGCTTGAGACGAACCACCCACGCACTTGTATATAGGTTCCCGTTGTCGTATAGCGACTGAGACTATAACTGGCCTATTTTAACCCAGGTTGATGTAGCTTTCACTTCAAGCCACTTGCACATCAGTATATACTCAGTGACTAGTAAAGTGGTTAAAGATGGGTAGAAGTGATGAGTGATTGGAAGAGAGTCCTGAGTGTGGTTGGATGGGAGGTTGGATAGGTTATGGGTAGAAGATAAGAAAGAAATAGGAATAAATTAATACGAGAAAGGGCTTTTATACCTGTGAATCTCTAGAAATATATAGAGAAGCCAAACGGGAAAGAAAACCGTTACAGCTACAGGCTGCGGGATCGGGGAGAGAAAGAAATTTTGTTGACTATGTGAAAAGTAGGATATTTATATCCTGGGATCTAGCAAGCAAACGCCCAGTTTGCTAGAAGTGGGAGATCCTACAAAAACAATTTGACCGAGTTAAGCGAAAGAAGATAATTCTATCCTATCCCAAGGAAGACTCAGTAAAATAGATACTCCATAAAGTATACTGGGAGGCTGAGAAAGCGCAGGAAAGGTAGATTGCAATTTTCCAAATCCATTGTCTTAATCAGAAGGCCAAAGGAGGACTTTTTTTCCTACATCTTTGGTTCCCTTCCAGTTCATCTTTATTAGATCAGGGTATGACCCATAAGAAGATCAACGATGTTTTATACTAATAGCCATGAGATGATTTAGATACAATAAAGATGGGACATTTAGCACAAATGTCTCTGGGCATTGAAACAGCACGTTCAGCAAACAAAAATCCTTAGGAATTTGCTTTACATTTAATAAATGTGAACAGACTGTTGTGAACAAAGAGTTTCATACTGACACCAACACAATGCCTTTAAACTATCTTTGTTATACCACTTACCTTTGTTCATCGACTCGGCTTTGTACTCGCCCGTCAGATACCCCCAGATCAAGTTGTATATAAACCTTGACCCTCGCACGGATATAACATGGCAGCAGAGCATTCCTCTCATCTCATATATCATCTCTACTTTCAACCCATCTTTCCATTCCTTAAAATGTGTAACTACTCCTACCACCACTACCCCAGCTGCGGACACATCTCCAACTGGAGCATGACCAGCTGCCAAGAATACACCAACAACCTCCGCCTGGCCGGACCAGAGCGCAGCGTATCCTGCATCAAGATCGATATCTCTCACGACCTCCTCCCCCCACCCACCCCAACATGTGCGTGGAGTGCGAGAGCAAGCGGGCCAAGAACCTCTCTTCTCCCAGAGACAGTCAGACCCAAGCCCCAAGCCCTTACCGGACCATTGAGGGCCTGGGCGCTACAGGCAATATCATTCAAGTGAACGCGGTGAGTGATCCCACCCCAGACGACAGGGACACAAGTAGTACTGACCACAGCGACAATGGTCAGGTCTTCTTGGGTGCTGCCGTTGGTGATTTGGGCAATGGGGACGCAGACATTACTGGCCACAGCGACAATGGTCAGATCTGTTTGCGTGCTGTTGTCGGCGAATCGAAGTCAAATTGCGGACTAGCACATTCCGATAAATCCTCTGTGACGCTTTTTAACTTTGCTCGTACTAATCCCAGTTCACCGGAGATGGGTGTAGATGACTATTTTGTGTCTGCAACTGTCAAGACCAGTCCGGATCATCTCACACACAGTGGTGATAAGAGCAATGATGCAAAGGGCGATGCTTGTGCATCCCCCAGCGATAATAGCAGCTGCGAGACAGATAGTTCTGGCTCGTCGCTCTACGGATCTTCTTTGATAAGGTATAATATACTTAAGCTGAGAATTGACGAATACGTTGAGAAGCGGCAGCAACAGCGACAGGAGCTGAAAACTGACCATGAACAGCACGACACTGACGTATATGGCCCCTGTGTTGATCCTGAGGACATGTCTCCTGCGAGCTCTGATAGCTCTGAAGCTGACCATCACTCGTATGACCAGCCCCCTCTTGACATTGACCTTGTGCAGCAGCGTATTGAAGCGACCGTCCTGAAGCGTATTGAAGAGAACAAGGAAAAAGAAGCCCGGCAGGAAACCATCTCCAAGCTCCTCGACGCGGCACTTCTAAAGAAGGACCGAGACGACCGGCGCGCGAACAACGCCGAGCTGGGTATCGAAGAGGACCCCCATCTCTGGGACACAGAGTCCCTCGACCGAATGTGGCAGGCAGGGATCTCCACTGTACCCCCCGATAATGATAGCACCCCGGTCTCCCCTCACACCTACCCATCCCCCAAGAGTCAACAGGCCCCAACCCCAGACCCCCAACCTCAGAAGCACATGTACATGGGCAGCATGTTTGCCGACGAAGAATCCGCCTACCAACGCGGACTACGCGAGATCCGGCCGTATGGCAATTACCCAGGTGAGTGGGAAGGATTCATGATGGCATATTCCGAAGACGACGCGAACCGGCAGGGGCTACTAGACCCACTCCACGTGCGAGGGTGCTGTTCCGAGCGACGCGCCGACTTTCACCTCTTCTACGGAGTGATGCATGCGTCGTCAGAGGAAGAAGCCGAGAAACGCTGGTTGGAGGATATCCGGCGGATACCCGGCGAGGATGGGAAGTTCTACGGGTTGTTGCGGGCTGACGATTTGCGGCACGCGCGCGCGATGGGACTTTGTGATATCCGCCACCCGTGGGGGTGTTGCAAGGATGCGCTTTTTACAATGCCAGAGCGGGTGCTTCATAAATACAGTGGGTTTATGTGTGCGATCTCCCTGGAGGAGGTTGGACGGATGGGATTGTGTGAGGCACAACCGGTTCCTGGGGAATGTGGTGATTATTACGGTGGGACTTATTATGGGTATGTTGAAGCGTATTGTGAGTTGGATGCTTTTCAGATGGGATTGAAGGAGCCCGAACATGATGGTTTGTGCCAAGGCCGAGGTTGTGTCGATCTCGGAGTCTGAATGTTCTGCTTCCTGGATTTTGATAAGTCGGGATATTTGCCGGACTCTTGAGGTTTTCTATGCGATTCATTTTTCGTTTGAGAGAATAGACTGGTTTTTCTTTTCTGCAAATGCCTCAAATTTAATCCTTGAAACGATAGTCTGGTTTTATGCTAAGCTAAATTTGGATGTTGGTCAACCTGTTTTTTTGTCTAATCTGGCCTTTTGCGCTAAATCCAAGTTCATCACATCTTACCAGATACCCTGGGATTTAACCAATAGTAGATGCCTCTTACTTTGACATAGGTACGATGCATCTGAAACAATGCCCCTGGAATTTTACGTGATAACAGTGAAGAGAAGACATGTGCAAGTCATCCAAAGGTAAAAAAGTAACTGCCTCTTAGGGCTACGATCTTCCAGAACACAGTTTTAGGAAAATCAATAGTGTGACGGGCGGATTCAATAGAAAAAGAAAAGGAGCCAAGAGATCTTTGATCTAATTTCATCTTAGCCAATCATAGCCTCGTATTCTATTGACAAATAGGACGGTGGATCTTCATCGCGGGACTATGGAGTAACGAAACCCAAGCGAGCCCATAACTGAGCAGTTCTACACCACGATCGACCAGAATACTCCACGTTATATCTTCTAGCAAAACTATGGAGTGAAAAAAATGGATATCTTAGCCATTTTGATCGACATCTTAACCACCAAAAAAACCTTTGGGGGGCCCACTTACTCGTGCAAGTGCTTACCCCGAGATGTATGTACATAAGGACATGACGACCCGGCACTTTGGGTTTAAGGCGCTATCCAACTTCACACACATTCTTTAAGCACTTGTTAATATGGGGTCTGAGTACGGTATCACCGTCGAGTCCAAACCCCAGATCGATCTCGGCCCCGTCACCATCTGGTGGGTGGTCTGGGCATGTGTCTGGACTTCGGCCGTTGTGGCCGGTATGATCTATCTGATCATACACCGGGATATGCCGACCATTCGCATCCGAGGCCTCGCTCTTTCATTAACATCAATTGTTGTCCTTCATTTATACTGGATCCCGACCCAGTTCGCTACTATGGTCGGCGCCCTCATGCCGGGTGATGGCGCCTATTGGCTTATGGGGACCCTGCTGCCCTGTGGCATGGCGCTCTTCCACGGCTCCAACACTCGTTTTCAACATGTCGCAAAGCTCCAGAGAAAGTATGCTCTGGACGGCTACCGGTTTACTGAATCGCCCGTCGGGGAACACAAGGATGGATGGATCAATCGTTTCCGTGGTCTTAGATATACCACCAAGATTCTTATTTATGTTGCGATCGCAATGTTTGCACAGGTATGATTATCTACCGATCTACCCTTTCATGCATGTGACACGTCTTATCTAACTCGCCATCTCATGCAGGTCTTCCTCACTATCCTCATGTGGGTCATCTCGCGCAAGTACCATAGCTCATGGGGTATTCCCGGCACCGAAGTCCATGGTACCCCGAAAGAGGTGCTCGTGGCACAAGGTGCAGGATGGGAATGGTGGCCTGGTGTGGTCTCGCAGTTCTTCTGGTCTTGGATCGTTGCCCCTGTTGTCCTCTGGAAGTCTCGCAACATCCACGATACCCACGGCTGGCGAGTCCAGACCATTGGCTGCGCTGTTGCCAACCTTCACGCTACCCCATTGTGGCTCATCGGTCTCTACGTCCCCGCCATGGCCCCAGTCAACGCCGTCTGGGTTCCTCCTCAATGGTAAGTTCCAAATTAACATCATGATAAAGACCTTCTCTAACGTAACTATATAGGATCTGCCTATCCATCATGTTCATCGAAATCTTCACAGTCTTCCTTCCCTGCTGGGAAGTAATGCGTCACCAATCCCTCCGACAAGAAACCCTCGAGTCGATCGCGCGCTGGGAACTGAAAGTCAAATCCGCCGGCTCGGAAGAAAGGTCCCTACACTCCGACATGACGATGGTAGCATCTAGGATGTCAGGCTGGAAATCGAACAGCTCGACGAGCACAATCAATTCTCGCGACAGCATCCTCACAATGGGCGCCCTCGAGCACGTCCTCGAGCGCAACCCAGCCCCCCTCCAAGAATTCTCCGCCTTACGCGAATTTTCCGGTGAGAACATCGTTTTTCTCACCAGCATCGCAGAATGGCGCAGTCGACTCCCTTCAGCCATCAAAGATGGCAGCGCTCTACAGGAAAAGAGCAAGCGTGACGTTGTCCGCGAACACTTCAACCGCGCGCTACACATCTATGCCGAGTTCATCAGCGTTCGCCATGCCGAGTTCCCCGTCAACATCTCACACCAGGACCTGCGGAAGCTAGAAGAGGTTTTCGAGAAACCGACGCGTCTTGTGTACGGCGAGGAGCGCGACTGTGACCCCGCTAGTCCGTTTGATAAATTCACTTTCGATCTGCCGCCGCCGTCGCCGGCTTCTACGGACTCTGGGAAGACTATGCAAGCTGAGATGGCGGGCTCAATTAAGGACCGCGTGCAGTACTGGGGTGATATTCCTGCGGGCTTTGAGGCTTCGATCTTTGATGCTGCCGAGGCTAGTATTAAGTACCTTGTGCTTACGAATACTTGGCCGAAGTTTATTAAAGATCGGAGGACTTCGCTTGGTTCGGTTGAGAACCTCAAGGGAATTGAGGTTTAAATTTTACTGTGTGTGGCATGCGAAATGAGTTCAAGTCGTCTTAAGATATGGGTCGGGACTTTTGGTATACTTGATGTTTTCTTCTTCTTCTTCTTCTTTGGCTTTTGGACACTCCCGCGCTTGTCGGGGGTCTCCTGGGCTGTACATATTGATCTTACGGTTGGATATAATATTCTGGATACCCACACACTATTTCTTTATTCTTATTGACACTATCAATACATTCTTTTACCAACCTGTGAGGAGACTAGGGAAGACGTAGCTGTAAATAGTAGCTCTGCCCAGTAAAGTTAGCCAGTCGGAGTGACATGTGGTCAATCTATAGCTGGCTGCGCTTATAGAGCGGGAAAAGCAGTGAATAGAAGCATCAAGATAGAATTGGACTGTACATAAGATTGATATCTGACTATAAAGATTCATAACTCATCTCCACGATTATACTACTGTTCAAAAGCCTTCACCACACTAGCACTCCCCTCAGCCCCTAACCCAGACTTCTTAGCCATGTACAACACAGTCAAAGCAGCATTACCGAGATGCAAAGGACAGTGGAGATCCCGCGCCTTTTGCACAGCCTTCTCCAGACGAGAAGTAGCAGCATCAATAGTCTCCCCATTGGCACCCTGTCCAAGCCCCTCAATAATCTCTAATCCTTTGGTCATAAATTGCCGACTAGCACCAGCAGCATCAGCGACCAGAGTATAAAACTGCTTCAGATCGACCTTGAGATAACGCGCAAACGAAATAGCCTCAGCAGCGGCAACGAGGTTAGTCACCTCCATCATATCGAGCACCAACTGCAACGCCTCCGCCGTCTCCTCATCAGACTTGGTACAGGCGACCTTCGTGATCGGGTCAGCAAAGTATTGTCGCACCATAGACGAGTCATCAACAGCTCCATATCCCTGCAACAAAGCAGACAAATAAGCCTGTTCAGCAGTGGAGCAAAGCGGAGTCGGGAATTGACTTTGGCGCGCAGATGTCGTGATAATCCCCTGAAACCCCCAATTAGCACAACTCAGCCCCAAACTCAAACCAAGATACTTACCACATCCTTAAGAATAATAGTCACTGCACTAGCACCAGGATGCCAATCCTCATCCAGCATCCGCTGCAACCGATTCTCGTGCATCCAAGTCCAAGCTCCACTGGACTTGATCGCCTCCGCCGTCTTCTTCGCATCTAATCCTAGTCGCGCCGCAAAGCCCTGAGCCTCACTGGCACCCAAGATGTGAATACCTGCCAGCACCTGGTGCACCATCTTCATATTACTACCGGCGCCAATCCCGCCGGGTACAAGGTACAGCTTATTCGCGTCTGACATCTCCTGCAGCAAGAACCGGCCTTTCTCCAGCGCGGCATCGGGAGCGCCAGCCATGATTGACAGCGTGCCGGCCGCGGCGCGGAGTGCACCACCAGACACGGGTGCGTCAATGAAAGCTATATCGCTCCTGCCGACAGAGGTGAGCTCTGCGGCGACGGATTGGGCGTATGATGCTGGGACAGTGGAGCAGAGGAGGAGAGTTGCATTTTGGGGGAGGGCTGGATAGGTTTGACGGTTAGTTTCGATATTATATATTTCTCTGGTTTAAGGTGGTGGTGTTTACCTGCGACAATGCCATCATCGCCGAAAAGGACGCTCTGCACCTGCGGCGCTGAGGCGACCATGCAAACATAGAAATCATTTCCCTTGGCCGACTCCTGAAGTGATGATGCTGGGATTCCACCGGCAGCCTTGAAGCGATCTACCGAGGCTGGGAACACGTCGAAGCCGTGTACTGGGTAGCCCTCTTTCACGAGATTTGTGGCCATTCCGAAGCCCATGGCGCCTAGGCCGACGAAGCCAATTGAAGGTTTGGACATTGTTGTAATGGCTGTTGTAGTGGGTGTTAAGAGGAAGAAATGTATACAATTAGGAATGTCAATGTATAAAATAAAATAAACTGGTTCGACCTGCGTGGGGGGGTTTTTATGAGGGGGAGATATTGGGGGAAACGCGGGATGCTTCGGCGCATGTCCGAGCCGGCCAATTTGGCTGTTGCCGAAGGATAATATGGCTTTGCCAGGGTCTGATTTTGAAATTTGAGGGCTGTTGATTGCCGGTTAGTAGATTTGAGCCTGATTGTTCTAGTAGTAGAAGGTCGGATGTGGGCCGACCAGGGCCAAAACATTACACTTAATGCCTACAGGGTATTTGAATACATACATGTATGTAACCAAGGGGTTCTTGGATTTGATATCGCCATAGCTACACTTAACATTTAAAACAAAACCTAAGAAACCTTGCTATTTACTCCGGTGCATGTTTTGTATAGGCCCGAATAGCTCAAAGTGACGTAGCCCGGAGCAACTCCGACGCTCGGAAGTGAAGCGACCAGCTCGGTCAACACAAGTCTATATAACACCATAGACCCTGATCTACAGTAAAGCAAACCTACAAACCCCTCATTTCCTAAACTACCTCCTTCCCCCCCAAACCAAAACATGACCCTCCAAGAAAACCGCGCCTTGCGCATCCTAGACCATGCGTCCGCAAACCACTACGCCATCCCCGCAATGTGCTGCTACAACGTGGAAGGCATCCTAGCCACCGTCCGCGCCGCCGAAGCCAAGCGCTCCGCAGCAATGATCCTCCTCTTCCCCTGGGCCATCCACTACGCCGACGGACTTCTCGTGCATGCCGCCGCCGAAGCCGCGCGCAAAGCCACCGTGCCCGTGACCGTGCACATGGACCACGCACAAACACCCGAGATCATCCGGTACGCGGCCGACCTGGGCGGGTTCGACAGCATCATGGTCGACATGTCTCACTACGAGAAGGCGGAGAACCTTGCTCTGACGCGCGAGCTGGTGGAGTACTGCCATGCGCGGGGGATTGCGACTGAGGCTGAACCTGGTCGGATTGAGGGTGGTGAAGATGGAGTTGCTGATACAGCTGATCTTGAGGGATTGCTAACGACGCCCGAGGAGAGTCGGGAGTTTGTTGATACGGGGATTGACTGGCTTGCGCCTGCTTTTGGAAATGTTCATGGCGAGTATGGGCCACGGGGCATTCAGCTGGAGTATGAGCGGTTGCAGTCGATTAATGAGGCTGTTGGCCGGGAAGTGAGGCTTGTGCTTCATGGGGCGGACCCGTTTACCGAGGAGATTTTTAAGAAATGCATTGATTGTGGGGTTAGCAAGGTCAATATTAATAAGGTGTTGAATAATGAGTATGTGAAGGTTCAGGCGGAGAAGGCTGGGAAGGTGCCTTTGACAACGTTGTTGGAGGAGACGACCAATGCTATGCAGAAGGCTGTTGAGGGATGCATTGATCGATTGGGGTCTGGGGATAGATACCCGTCGAGTTAGGGGATGAGGTTGGAGTGTATTATTTTCAATGTGTTGAGATCAATTCTGTGTGATAACGTCACCGATCCAAGAATGTATTAGAGTCAAAAACAGTTCTCAGATTCTGGAAACTAAAGCTGTTGGATATATGTGATTGCTAGAGAAAGAAGGAAGGAAAAAGCCATAAATCCCTTGTCAAGGGTACTGAAGTGCAAAAAGAAAAGAGTGGAAGTGATCAACCATTTGATATAGAGGATAATAATCCACACCGCACAGACATCACATCATGTAGACACTACTTCAACGATGGAGACCGAGGGCAGCCATGGGGCCGCCTAGGAGCTGCCCGATAACGGGAAGATTCTTGATATCGCCAAGGGGGTCACTCTTAGCAGGCTTGGTAGGGGAAGGAGTGGCAGCGGAGGAACTAGAAGCAGAGGAACTAGGAGCAGATTTGCTCTTAGAGGGAGTTGGTGTGGGAGTGGTAGAGGCGGAAGTGGAAACCTCAGGGGTCTGCGAGGCGGCATGGGCGGCGTGAGAGAGAGTTGAGGCCTGGGAGACGACAGGAGTCGGGACGGTCGCGACTTCGTGGGTGGGAGTGGCCGTAGAGGACGCTGCGTGCTGAGCGGACTTCTTCATTGCCTCGAGGGCCGAGGAAAATGAGTGTCCAAGTCCTTCCTCAATGTCCTCATTATCGAAGGAGCCGATTGGGGTGAAAGGGAATCCGGTAGCGGTCTCATCGGCGTTGCTGGTAGGCTTGGGAGAGGCGAGTGCGGCGGGTGCGGCGGGCGCGGCGATGGCGCCAACGGCGAACAAAGCCAGAGAGATGTATGAAATGTGCATTTTTGTTGATTGAGTGGCCTGGGTACTGGGGATCAAAGGAGAGTATAGATGGCGAGAGAGACAAATGAAGGACTGGCCGGCGAGCAGGAGAAAGGGTTATAATGGCTTTTATGTGGGCGATATGAAACTGCTATGATTGCTGTCCCGCATCTTTCATGCCTCACGCTCTTAGATAGGGATCAACATCGCTAGGGATGACGACCACATAGCAGCGCCTATGCCTATGGAGGGGCTTCAAAGGGTTCCAATTGCCGCGTATGCTCGGTTCCTGTGGAATGATCGCCCAGGGATCTGCTTAGGAAAAAGGAAAGCTTTTCAATGCTGGGGATCAAACCCGACGATCATCATTTTATCTAGAGAAAGGGTACAACACCCTTACGGGCTGGATTATACCGGAGGCAATGGATGAGGCTGACATGGTGGCACATATAAAGCTCTTTTCAGACCCCTTGTAGATACGAGTCGTTTGAGAAACACCTAAATTTTACGATCTAGAGCAAGAGGTGTTATCGTTTTTCCTAACCAGACTGTTGCTCAAGTTCTATCTTGTTGGGATGATAGTCCCCCGAAAGAACAGACTGCGTTGTAGACTGGTACTATGAGTACTTCATATAGGATAAAGTCTTCGGGACTATTCGGGAACCCTACTTCTGTCTTGACACGTAGAAGGTGGTCAGATCTCTCGAAACTTCAAAGGGTGATGAATGTGTAGGGGTTATTCTGGCACGCGAAGGTATCCCTTAGCAACCCTAATCACCCCTTGCAGTGACAGCCAGTCCACATGTACGAGCTTACTTTGCATTCAGACTGTTTGTGTTTTTCTATTTCCTGTATTGTAGTCACATAGGTGCAGGATCGCGTCAGATTTGAATGGGTCTTGGGATTTGACAATGCATTCATTGATCTATTGGGCTGCATGGGGCATTAGCTGGTTTGCTTAATATGCGCCGAGGCTGGCATATCTTGCGCCTACTATTCAATAAATTTAATGTTTCAAACCTCCGCTTGGGGGGATTTACAATAGGTCATCTAGTCAATTTTAAAAAAGACTAGCAACTTTCCAATGATCCAATGTAATTTCATATGAAATAAGCTTTTCATCTAGTATGACACTATGGATCGCCCGGATTAAGGGGCTTTGAGTGTTGTGCTATTCTCACAGCACACATTCCTAGACGAATCAAATACTTAGCGTTAAAGCCCACCGTACAAATTTCCGTATTTGACCAAGTCGTTTTCCTTCCGCTTAAATCTTAGTCTTAGAGCTCTCTGTCTCCGCTAGCTCCGGCGTGGCGTGCCCTAAGACTGAGCTCGCGACCCTTCGTGTATTTGGGCCTATCATCTCGACCGCTGTGGGAATAAGTAATTTAACGCTAGGGAGTTGATGAGTCCGAGAATTGAGGTGGAAATAGCTTCAATATCCAGAAATATAGAGGTTATTGTTTAGCCAGACATATAAAAGAGATATCCAAATCATCATTAAGGCAAAAGACGTTGATTGGACATGCACAATCAGTATCTTCGCAAACGCATTTATTAAATCATAAATGAACACATTCAAATCTGCCAACGAAATATCTGCCAAGGAGTACAATATACATCGAGTGAAATATACCCCACAACACGGTTACCTGCATAACCAATACGCACGTTAAAAAGTACCACAAAAAACTATTATCGACAAAAATACAAGCTCAGCCCTCATACATCATTATCATAATTATCATCAAGGAGGAAACTTCACAATTTTACTCCTTGACAAGACCCTCCACCGTAGCCCTAACACCAAACAAACCAACCTTCGGACATCCAATGCCCATATCACGATAAACACAGATATTATCAGTAGTAGTTTGATACAGCGCAAAGTCGATGCGACGAGCGATATGTGCCAAAGATAAGTAGATCTCCGCATAGGCAAGACTAGATAAAGACTTAGTATATACGTGCGAGGTGACGTATAAGTATAACTCACTTCATTCCCAGACATTGTCTACTCCCCTTGGTAAACGAGACGATATACCGACTCAGATACTTCCCCTTCTCTGCAGCGCGGATCCAACGCTTCGGGTCGAATTTCTCCGGCTCGGGGAATAGCGTGGGATCCATATGGACGAAGTAGTTCGACTGACTGACCGGAGTCTGTAATAGAAAATTATCAGTAACTTTCTCAGAGAAAACGAGCCGCCTTTAGGCCCGCCATCATATGTCAGGCCCAGGAGCCGCACCGGGAGGTTATAGCCAGTGAACCGATATCATTGACTTACGCCTGCAGGGATAGCCCAACCCTGATAGAGCATGGGTTCGGTCGGTGAAACACGAGCCAATCGGGCTGTCATGCCATGGCTGAGACGCAGACCTTCATTAACCACACCCGTCTAGTTTAGAAAATGACAAAATCAGCAATCCAAAATGGAAGTAAGAAAGGGACATAACCTACCAAGTATGGTAATCGCTCCAAATCCACCCATGAAGCCTTGGACTGCGGTGTCAGAAGTACCGTCTTCAACTCCACCCGCAGTTTCGCCATAATCTCCTTGTTGTTGATGAGATGAAACATCGCGACAGTGATGGACCTAGCCGTAGTCTCCGTACCAGCTCCAAGCAGCAGCGCAGACTCATCTTCTAGTCGATCAAGGGTCCTCTCGCTTTCGGGCAACTCCAAACTCGTCAACGCATCAAATATAGTCGGCCTCGCGTCAGAATCAAGATTCCGCAGACTCTGCTTTTGCAGAGTATCTCTCGCCTGCTGTCTAAGCCTAGCCTTCACATCAAATAAATCCGCCATCTGGGGTTGTAACCAGCGTAGTAGGGTAGGCGACGTATTCCTGAAAATGGTAATAAGGAACGGGAAGAACCGATTGATGTGGAACATGACCATCAATCCATTAACAGCGTCGACGAGGTCGTTGCTCCGCGATCCCTTCTCGGCGTCTAGGTAGCCATAGCTCCAGCCGTAGCAGTAATCGGTAATGACATCTGCGGTCAGCGCAGCGAAGTCTAGTTGCAGGTGCAGCACCTCGCCGTCTTGGTGCGCTTGTTCAAAGCGCGCGATTAACTTGCTGACTTTGTCGTCAATGGACGGGCCAAGATCTACCACCGAGCGCTTGGAGAAGTAGTTGCTCAGCAGGCCGCGGCGGAAGCGGTGGTGATCGTGGGTTATTGTTCCTACGAGGGAATTGGGCGCACCGAAGGCTACGGCGTATTTAGGGTCTTTGGAGCGTTTGTGCGAGGCACCGGCGTGAATATCATCGTAGTAGTTTGAGTCTTTGATGTGGATTTCTCGTGGACTGATGCGCACGATGGGACCTGGATGAGTTATTGGCGACTTGTGCATTTTGGTATGTTTCGGTTAGTCCGCATCGGATCTATATACTCACCATACTTCTCGTGCATGCGCTCGATCTCCCAGATATACATGCCGCTTTTAATTACATCATAATAGAATTCGTAGAGCGAGGTTGCAGCAGCGAGTTTTGGACCGGGGAACCTGGACAACGGATGGAAGTACAGATGGTACACAATGCGCAAAGCCAGCAGTCCCAACGGCAACGTCACTAAGGACACGAATAGTGTCGGGGGATCCATTATAGGCGAATAGCTCACTGATAGCGACGAAGAGGAGCGAAGGCCGTTTATTATATAGGGGGCGCGATGACATGGGTTCAGATGGAAAAATGGCCCCACGAGTTAGGTAGTGCATAGATAGTGCATAGTGCATTAACTAGTGTACAGGATACAATGGATCTCTTTCCTGATTCAACACGCTTATTTAGACAATGCAACCATGCCTAGGTACCAACACGTCCCCAAGGGGCCGCTAATGTACTATATAGGGCTATCATTCGTCGAGTACTATCCAATTTCACCCACTGTGCAGAAGCAGGCGCATCAAACGCTAGGGTCAGATCGAGCACACTCCTCTTTGGCCTTGAGCCCGGGAACAATGGGTCACTCCCTGGGTTTGAATGGATGTGATGGGATATGTAGATGACGGGGTACAGCATGTATGGCAGATATACCCACCCTCCATGTGAGTCCATCATTCGAGTGGCCAATGGATATCCTGGTATTGGGGTGTTGGATTTCACAGCCCGCTTTTATCTGCAGCCAACAAGAGGACAAAGCAAAAAACAAAGAACAATTGTACAAGACTTATCCAAAAAGAAAGTTAGAGACAATGGACTATCTGGTAATCGAAACCAGGACCTCCCGCACGCTCGCATAATGCGAAGCGGGCGCACTACCAACTGTGCTAACAGCCCAATTGAGTGTCGCTCATGTCGCCATCATGATTTGTGGAGAAAATGGGGTTGTTAGCGTGGTAGTGGTCTTAGTGTGGGCATAGCCGAGTAAGCCTAGCCCATACAGGGATAAGTGTATTGAGGATTCGCTTAACATCTGTTATGAGGGAAATAGTTATAGTGTTGATCAAATATATACTTGCAGATTGTTGTATAAGAATTTACAAGGAAATATCAGACGACGACATTGATAGATTGATACAATACAAAGGTATAGGTTGCGCTATCATCAGCCGAATGGACTACCAATGCATTCCTGTAAGAAACAAAGGTCCACAATTTACACCTATAGAAACATCCGTGGAATAGTCGGAAAAAAAAGTAAAACGAAAATAGGAAATAGAGAAACAGAGGAAAGACGACTGGAAAGGCATTGGACAGAAAAAGAAAATTCCGCGGTACTCCGTTTTATATCCACAAATCTAGACGGCCAACATCTTCTTGATCTCGGCAATGGCACGACCTGGGTTCAGGCCCTTGGGGCAAGTCCGTGTGCAGTTGAGAATGGTGTGGCAACGGTAGACACTCATGCTGTTGTCGAGAGCAGCCTTGCGCTCGGCGGTCTTCTCGTCACGGGAATCAGCCAACCAACGGAAGGACTGGAGCAGGATAGCAGGTCCGAGGTACTCCTCGCTGTTCCACCAGTAGGATGGGCAGGAGGTTGAGCAGCAGGCGCACAGAATGCATTCGTAGAGACCGTCGAGCTTCTTGCGGTCCTCGGGGGATTGGCGGAATTCGAGACCCTGACAGTTGTTAGATTTATAGGTGATGCTGGTATATAAGATAACTCACGTCCTCGGTGGGGGTGTCGCGCTGGAGATATGGCTTGATCGACTTGTATTGCTTGTAGAAGTGGGTCATATCAGGGACCAAGTCCTTGACGACGTAAGTGTGAGGCAAAGGGTAGATGCGAGACTCGGACTTGGTATCGGTGGGAATGCGACCTATACGGATGAAGGATTAGCATTCAGTCGGGAGCTGTCGGATGCTTCGAGAAAGCGTATGTACGGGTCTGGGTACATACACAAGCAGGCAAGAGTGTTAACACCATCGATGTTCATCGCGCAAGAACCGCAGATACCCTCACGGCAAGATCTCCGGAAAGTCAGGGTAGGGTCGAGTTCGTTCTTTATCCGGATGAGCGCATCGAGCATCATGGGTCCGGTCTTGTTCAGGTCGAGGTCGTAAGACTGCATCTGGGGCTTCTCGCTGGGTGTGTCCGGGTTCCAGCGGTAGACCTTGAAGGTCTTCATCTTGGGCTGCTCGGAGGGAGTAGGCTCGACGGTCGCATAGGTGCGAGCGAAGGCAGGGCGGAACATCGGCCGCGACGCCGCGAACAATCGCGAAGTGGTACGGAGGGAGGCCATGACGGGTGATCGGAAATGTGAAAAACACCGAGGCGAAAAGGAAGAAATGGTGGAGAGGGTGGAGAAAGTGGGATTGACAGCAGAAGGACACAAGAAGAGGGGAGAGATTTCAAAAGTGTGAACGTAGCGACGACGAAGTCGAGATTCACGGTCCAACAGAGATCCTCAACAGTAAAATGAAGTCCAAGGAGTCTCTTCGCTAGTAACCTCGGGTTTGACGGGTCGGGTGTGTAGATGCTGACATCAGCGGGTCCCGACCAATCAGAGTGAGGGTGTTTACAAGCCTCGGGCGGACACGGCGGTGACTTGAATCTACTGCCGATACTACGCTCACATAGCTATAGGTAATATATGTTGAAAATTAGTCAATTGGAAATATCGGTATGATAAGATTGTTAAAATATATCAATTTTCCCATCTTATCTACTCCAACCTCTTCGATCAGCTTTGGAGTGATTCCCCAGTCAAAACCCACAAAATTGGTGCCTCAGGCTCCAAGGCCACTCCCGATCTGGTTGCCGAGACTGGATAACGGCTACTCCGGCCGACTCACATGCCTTTGGAAACTGCCACATTGTCACATCAACATTATTATGCAATTATTACAGCAAACCACTTCCCAAGTGACCAACTAATTGCGATTAACATAGTTCTGATGCCATTCATAGTCCCGATTCTCCGTCAACAAAGCCCGAATAGCTTCACGCGGCGGCACGGGTTGCCGGTCCAGCAAGTCCGCCATGAGCGGATCAATCGTGCATGTCTCCCCCTTTGAAATACTCTCGTACCAGGATAGCAGCGCCTGGAAGAACCCTTCTCCCTTTCCGCCCTCGTCGGTAGCCGATTTCAACCGCACAAACTCTTCCGATGAGACAAGCTCGAACCGAACGTTTCGGCCAGTCGTCTCGTTGATCAGATCCACGATCTCAGAGAATGTGATAGTCTGCTGCGCAGTGAGCAGTACGGTCTCTCGATCGTGTCCACCCCGAATCATCAGTCGCGCATTTGCCTCGCTTAGTTCCGACCGCAGTGTAAAGGCAATCGGTCCGTCGGAGGGGAGGTAGACGGTCGATGTGCTTGGATACCAGCCCATGAAGACCGGGAAGGCGTCTGTGTAAAGACCCTCACGGATGGAGGTGAAGTTGATATCGGCTCTGGTTGATGTTAGTGGGGCTGGCTAGATTGTCACGATCGGGGCTTGACTTACTCTTTCATCATTTTCTCTGTCATCAGATGGCCTTGCTGGACAGCAGCCTTAGAATCGGAACTGTATCCGCCGAATGCCAGAGATGTATACCATAACTGCGGTTTCCATGTTAGATGGGGTGGTTGTGAGGGGAGATTGATGACTTGCGTGTTTCACGTTCATCTTCTTCGCTGCAACCACAAAGTTTTCGTGTTGCTTGCGTCGCTTCTCGATGTCGAAGGTGCTTGTGCTAACGAAGAAGATATTCTCCACGTCTTCGAATGCGGTCTCTAATGTCTGGGGGTCGTCATAGCTTGCCAATCGGAATGCGATCCCTCGGTCTTCGAATTGTTTGCGATTCTCCTCTTTCGAGGACGCTGCGGCATATGCTGATGATGGGAGATTCGCAACAAGGTAGGATAGGACCCCGGCACCGAGGCCTCCAGTCGCTCCTGTAATAAGGTATTTGAGTGTCATCTTTTGACTAAGGATCACTGGCACAAGTCAAGAATGTAGTGAAGTATGTGTCTTATTCCGTAGAACACCGAGTCTTCTTGCGCTTTTATAGATCAAACGTTCATTGCATGATATTTGTTCATTGTCACCAGCCTCGTATAAGAACCGGTCTCGATTATTTGATCATATTGGTAAGCAAAGAATTGATAATCAGCTTGAACTAGTTAGTTACAGCCTAAAGTGGTTGGCTGATGCATTTAAATGACAGCGTTGCACTTGGGGCTAGCATTGGCGTTGGTTAGTCTTGGGGGCCATCACATTTTGCCACGAAGCCAACCGGTCTGATCTTCATGTGAATTCTAACCTAACAACATTTATTAAGCTTGATCTCGGAATCCGGCACTGTAGGATCACTAGGAACTCTCTTTTAGACTATGGCTTGGAGAAGCCGAAGACCGAGGCGCTTCCAATGCAATTTTATATCCACCCCAAACTCATTGGACATCTAGTGCCTCCCCACATTACGGAGTAACTCTAAGACATTTTTTAAGCCCCGAATAATGACTAAACCCGAGAAAATACCGTTTCATGTCTCACTAACAACCTAAGCGCCGCACTATTGAACACCTCCAATGGCCCCCAAACAAATTACTAACTCATCTATTTGCGAAAACCAAGCCACGAAGAACCCCTTTCGTTTATCACGTTACCTATCACACATTTGCACTGTACCTGCACCGGAGGGGGTTTTATCAGAGGAGGCTTGCGTTTTTTTCGTCAGCTTGTCTTACACCTGATGTTTCAACAGATTAATCTTGTGATCCGCAAGCTTGTTGGTTAATTCGATAAACTCGCCGAACCTGGAGCGCTTGATTCTCTCACATCCAAATATCGAGATATCTTTTCAACCAGGAAAAACCCCAGGGTTGTTTATAATGATTCAAGTATTCGTTTCATGCCTAACTCTCTAAAGCCATGGCAACAAAGGACTGGATGAACATGTTGTTCATACGGCGTGTCTGTTGATAGAGGGAGGTCTCACTAGAAAAGAAAGAAAAGGCAGTCGACGACATATATAGAGGGCGGGTAGGATATCATAGCGAAGAAAGATTTTTAACATCATATACGTAGTCTATATCTATATCTATCTATATCTATATATATCTATTAGAACAAAGAAAAAATCCTTCTAACTCTCCCTGGACCCGGGCTTATCAACACTAACTCTCTCCTCCTCACGACTGATATTAACTTCATTCGTAACCCGAATCCCGGGACTCCTCGAACCATGCTTCCTCTTCTCCTCCCTACTGCGACCACTTCCGCTCGATCCACTAATATCTCTCGAAACCGAGACCTCGGAAGGCATCATCTCATAATCATCATTCCCAATCTTAGACCAGTTAATGAGACGCTTGCTATCCCGATTGTTGGAGACCGCACCACTGCCCATAGTCTTGGTATGGCCTAGACTGTGCAGTTTTGTCGAGCGTGTGCGCGTGTGGCTGGAAGTGTACTCGGTCAGGTGCGCAAACAGGCTCCCGAAGACGGGTTTCAGCGCTGGTACGGAGAGCGCGACTAGGGTTGCGGCGATCTCGGCGTTTTCGACGCACATCATTGGATTATAGGCCCAGCTGCCGTCGGAATCCCATTGGCCCACTGCTACGAGCCAGACGCGGACTACGGAGATCACGATTACGCTGTGTGGTGTTAGGAGCTTGTTTGAGAATTGAAGGAGAGGAAAGGGGGTTACTCACAGGACACCGGGGAACATCACAAGCGATAGCTTGATCTTCTTTTGTAAGGAGACGTGCAGTCCCTTGATGAGTGCGGCTGGGATCGCGAACATCAGCAGATCGCATGCGAGCGATAGCCCCGAGTTCACCGAGTATACGAGTCCCCATGAGAGACATTTGTAGGTCTTTGGCTCGACTTGCCACTCGTAGGGCCACAACCCTGTTACCGGTTGGCAGTGGAAGATCAAGAGCAAGAGCTGGGGTAGGTAGGCGGCGAGAAGGAGGGGTGCCGCGATGATAATGCTCAGGTGCAGTTTTGTTGAGCGAGCTGTGAGCCGGTAGTAAAAGGCTAGACCGGAGAGACGGCAGAGGAATAGAGCCGTTGTGTAGAGAATGTGGGCGACGAAGTCTAAGACTTCGGTGTCGCGGACGGTGTCAGGTGATAGCACATATTGGATGTATTCGATGTGGCGACCACTTCCTAAGTTGATCAAGATGATGGAGAGGACGACAAAGGTAATGTAAAATACCTGCAATGAGAGACATTGTTAGATACTATGCTTTTTGGTAACTATTTCTAGCCAATTCTGTCGTGCATGACAATCGAGCCACCATGCATGGCCATGCATATTTAGTGCAGATCTGGGGTGGAAAGTGGATGATCTTACCAAAGTTATAATTGCTAGTGCATCGTCCAACCCAATCTTCTTCACAATGAATGCCCGGGCATATAATCGTACAATCATCAACAGGCCAGTGAAGCATATCATGAAAATGATTCCCACAATGGCGGGGCTATCGCGGGACTCTGCGAGGTAGTCGAGAGTGACATTGCTCGGGATTCTCCCTGCTGCATGTGCAGCAAGGATGTCGTCGGGTATAAGCATAACCAGATTCAAACCATGATCAGAAATGGGAAAGATGAAGTGTCAAAAACATTACAAGGGAATAATGACGGTATCCGACAGGTGGGACAAGGCTCACTATATCCCAAGGAACCATGGCAAACAATTTGGGGACAATGGAAAGCGGGTACTTTCAATACATAATTCCCAAGGAGTCCCGATGCCCAGTGGCCAACGGGGTCTTCGTACCAAACACACCTTCTGGAGCCATAGGATCAGACAATCGAAATCCTGTGGATCTGATGCAAACTCTCTTTACATTTTAACATTCCGGTTAAGAGAACTTTCAAAGGAATTACTGTAATCATGAGCTTAACCTGAGTATACGACCTCGGGACACCTACTTCATTTGTTAAAAAGCTGTTATCTGTCATCTGTCAGAATTGACAGTAAATTAGTAAATTAAGAGCCCCAAGTCTACAGAGCTAATGCCACATGCTTTTTCCAGGCGAAAATTGCTTAGTACGCGACTTGACCTCAAGCGGCTAGTTTTTCCACATAATCCTGGGCTTTGATAGGCCCCGTCGCTATATTAAACCTCTCTAATATCAAAGTCTATCGCGTAATGGCCGAGCTAAGCCGAGCTGGGTAGAAATCTTTGGCACAAATGGGGCCCTTCGGCAAGACCGCCAATCAAAACATGTCCAGTAGGTCATCGCTGGTACGAGATGGGGTCGGCGGACTCTTCAGGTCCAGTAACATGCAATTTTAGGCCAGGTGCCTTGGTTCGGTAAGATATAGATTAATTAATAATAAGATTAGATTAAATGACCATTTCGGTCATTTTGAACCATTTTTTCAAAGGTTCTTGCTGAACGCCACAATTCCCAATAGTACAGCGGAAACAGTGGGCTGAATGGGATTAAAGCGAATAGAAATGTCAATCAAAGCAGACACAATTAGAAAAAAAAAAAATTAGATGTAAAAAGGAATTGAGAAATATGAAAACAGTAAAAATGTCCTCGATGCGGGTTTATCGCTGATTAGTCACGCAATGGTGTGCCGGACCCACGTGAGGAGTATAACAACACGAACTCCCCCATGGTTTGTTGGCGGGGTTTTGCAATCTAATTCCCATAATGGCACCTTTAATTCAGACATTGGTGAGCGGTCTCGCCTTGGTGAGCTCCGTTGTGGCTCAGGAGTCCGACAGCTTGGTCGACTCTCAGATCCTCACCGATCCCTACCTCTATGACTTCCCTCGCCTGGGTGGTGAGGGTGCTTCGCAGTTCCCTATGCGCCCCTGTCATGGTTTCCAGCTGGAGGAGGCTACTATTGACCAGATCCAGGCCCAGCTGGAGCTTGGCACTTTTACCGGGGTCCAGTTGCTGGAGTGCTACATGGACCGTGTCCACCAAACCCAGCCTTACTTGAAGTATGTTATGTTTAATCCCTGTCATAGAATTGTTGACCAACAGTCCTGCTAGCGCTATTCTGCAAGTGAACCCGGATGCTTTCTCTATTGCTCAGAAGCTCGACTCTGAGCGTGCTAATGGCACTGTTCGTGGTCCTCTCCATGGTATCCCCTTCATTGTCAAGGACAACATCGCTAGTAAAGATCGTATGGAGACCACTGCCGGCAGCTGGGCCCTACTCGGTAACGTCGTGCCCCGTGATTCATACGTCGTCCACGGCATGCGCAAGGCCGGTGCTCTGCTTCTCGGCAAGGCTGCTCTGAGCGAGTGGGCCGACATGCGCTCCAACAACTACTCCGAAGGCTTCAGTGCCCGTGGTGGTCAATGCCGCAGTGCTTATAACTTCACCGTAAACCCCGGTGGCAGCAGCACTGGCTCTGGTGTCGCTGTCGGCGCTAACCTGGTTCCCATTGCTCTTGGAACCGAGACCGATGGCAGTGTTATCAACCCTGCTCAGCGCAACTCCATTGTTGGCATCAAGCCCACTGTTGGTCTGACCTCCCGTGCCGGTGTCATCCCCGAGTCCGCCCACCAGGACACCGTCGGCACCTTCGGCAAGACCGTCCGTGATGCCGTTTACGCCCTTGATGCCATCTACGGCATTGACTCCCGTGACAACTACACCTCCGCCCAGGAGGGTCTCACCCCCGTCGGTGGCTACGCCCAGTTCCTGACCAACCAGACCGCTTTGAAGGGCGCCGTCTTCGGTATCCCCTGGGAGTCCTTCTGGGCTCTCGGTGACTCGGACCAAATCGCTCAGCTCCTCGAGCTGGTCGAGCTGATCAAGTCTGCCGGTGCCACAGTCATCAACGGTACCGAGCTGCCTCACTACAAGGAGATTGTCTCACCCGATGGCTGGAACTGGGACTACGGTACCACCCGCGGCTATGCCAACGAGTCCTCATACTCCTACATCAAGGTCGACTTCTACAACAACCTGCGCGACTACCTCTCCGAGGTCGAGAACACCAACGTCCGCTCCGTCGAGGATCTCGTCCAGTACAACATCGATAACTACGGCTCCGAGGGCGGTCTCCCCGGTATCCACCCTGCCTTCGGCTCTGGCCAGGACGGTCTCGTTGCTTCCCTCGAGTCCAAGGGTCGCATGGACAAGACCTACTTCCAGGCTCTGGAATTCTGCCAGCGCACCACCCGCGAGGAAGGTATCGATGCCGCTCTCAAGCAGGGCAATGTTGCTCTCGATGGTCTCCTTGTGCCCCCCGATGTCGCTCAGAGCATTCAGATCGCTGCCCAGGCCGGATACCCCGTTATCACTCTGCCTGCTGGTGTTAGCGATGTCTCTGGCATGCCCTTTGGCCTTGCTATCATGAACACTGCTTTCTCCGAGCCCACCTTGATCAAGTACGCCAGTGCTATTGAGGACTTGAAGAAGAACCAAGGCGCCAAGGGCGACCGCGCACTCCCTCAATGGCGTGGCTACCTGGAGCGTCCTCTGCCCGTCGCCTTCTAGGATATCGGAGTGGATTCTCTTTGACTATGGTTATGTACAGCTGTGTGATCATTTTTGCTTCTTGTTGTATATCACCCATCATTATATAGACTACGCATTTTTAATGGATAGAATTCATTTATAGCCATCCCTTTTCTTTTTTTCCCCCCCCACAAGGCATATAGATGAAGCACTATATTTTAAATTTCTCCAGCAAATCGCCGAAATTAGTTCGAACAGAAGAGCTTCCAGTGGATCCCATCTGACAGCTCTGGTGGACCTCATGATCTTCAGGTAGATTTAAACGATTCATGCAATCACAAACTCCCCGTTCAAAGATCGACAGAAAATCACTTGTTCGCCAAGACGGAGAAATTCTTGTTCCCAAACCTCACACCTGACCCCTCTTGACTACTCAAGGGGACAGGAGTAAGCCCATAAAATCGAACACAGACCATACCATGCGAAAAGGAGCACAGACTGGACCTCGGAGACCATCCTCATCCGAGTAAAGAGTCCGATTACGAAGCTAAGCTTACTTTATGCAGACACACACGTGGGGAACATCCCAGATGTGAAACATCTTCAGACACCGGAGCCGATCCTTTAGGGCTGGATTGATTTACACTCAACTCTAATTCCTGGAATTGATTTGCACGCTTCACGGAGGACTTGGTATACGAATTATCCAAAGAGACACCCTATTGGTGTGTCTATCATCCACGGCACGCGCCTGCAATTCTTCCGCCGGACTTTTCCCCAAATGCACCCCTGCATATGGCGATTTTTCTCCGCAAAATTGTGGATCGTGAAAAACCCAAAGTAAGACTTGGGACTCACGTTTTCATGCTAAACCCGAGCCTAGATATGGCGTCGTTCTTTATCCGGCGGGTCAATATCTTCACCGAACCGGAGATTGCCCATATTCTCAAACATGCTTGTCTTAGCTCGGAACTATCTCTATTCGAGTGCTTATTTCTATATAAGATCACCTCCACGCCCATGTTTTCTTCAGTTCATCCCAACCAGACCAACTTCCCTGAAACTGCACCATGAAGATCGCAGCCATCATCGCAGCACTCGCCGTGCGAGCCGCTGCCGCCGGTGTTACCGGCGCAGCAGAGGGTTTCGCCAAGGGCGTCACTGGCGGTGGCTCTGCCACCCCTGTCTACCCTAGCACCACAGCCGAGCTAGTCTCGTACCTGGGTGACTCTTCACCGCGCGTGATCATCCTGTCCAAGACCTTCGACTTCACCGGCACCGAGGGAACTACCACCGGCACTGGTTGCGCGCCTTGGGGTACTGCTGCTGGTTGCCAGCTTGCTATCAACCAAAACAACTGGTGCCACAACTACGAGCCGAATGCACCCTCCGCCTCTGTCAGCTAGTACGTATAACCTCTAAACCAAATCTCTTCCTCCATATTGATTGACCCTCCTAGTGACAACGCCGGCACCCTCGGCATAACTGTCAAATCCAACAAGTCTATCGTCGGCTCCGGCAACAAGGGTGTTATCAAGGGCAAGGGTCTTCGAATCGTCAGCGGTGCGAACAACGTCATCATCCAGTAAGAAACAACATGCCAATACCATACACAACCCAAAGCCCAAACCCCAGCTAATGTCTAACAGGAACGTCGCCATCACCGACATCAACCCCAAATACGTCTGGGGCGGTGATGCAATCACCATTAACAACGCCGACATGGTCTGGATCGATCACGTCACAACCGCCCGCATCTCGCGCCAACACATCGTTCTCGGCACCGAGGCCTCTAAGCGCGTGACAATCTCCAACAGCGTCATCGACGGCACGAGCACCTACTCCGCTACCTGCAACGGCTACCACTACTGGGGTGTTTACCTCGATGGATCTAGTGACCTCGTTACCATGAAGGGTAACTACATTTTCCACACCAGTGGACGTGCCCCTAAGGTGCAGGGAAATACCCTTTTGCATGCTGTGAGTAGTCCCCCCCCTTCCTCCCCTTCTCTGTCTCTGGATCAAATTCCTTTGGAATTTCAAGAAAACAAATTAACACACACACCAGGTCAACAACTACTGGTACCAGAACGTCGGCCACGCCTTCGAGATCGGTGCTGGCGGATACGTCCTCGCTGAGGGCAATGTGTTCCAGAACATTGCTGCTGTTGTTGAGACTCCTATTTCTGGACAGTTGTTTACATCCCCGGATACCAACACCAATGCTGTTTGCAGCACTCATCTCGGCCGCGCGTGTCAGACTAACGGGTTTGGATCGTCTGGATCGTTCAGCAAGGCCGATACTGGATTCTTGGCTAACTTCGCTGGGAAGAATATTGCCTCTGCGGCGGCTTATACTTCTGTTGTTGCCAGTGTTAATGCTAATGCTGGACAGGGTAAGCTTTGAGGTGGAGTTGGTATGATATAATACTTCTGGGAATGGTACTCCTGGGGATGGGAGTTGTAGTTGAGAATTGTCTGTCATTTAAGCTTATACGGTTCCTATGTGATCCACTGGTATTCTTGTTGAGAAAGTCATAAGCTTCCAACATTTATATATTGACAAGAATAATAAACTAGAACTAGAACTAGTTCAAGTTGATGGATGTACAAGTTGTGCTCAAGTCATAGGGCTGATAATGATAGTGATGTGCGTATGTCGCGAGTAATCTGCTCGAGGTAGGCGAGGATATGGTTCAATTAGTCGATGACAAAAAGGCCAGGTCCGGCGAGAGTTTCCTTTGCCACACCGTGTGCATTAAGAAATGGTCCTTTCGTGGCAGTCACTGCAGCGATGGTCAACCCGTTCATCTCATATGCATCATAGGGGAACAGAGCTTTTGCAATAATGGTGCCATTTTCCTTTGAGACAACATGTAGTGGTTCCACCATCGGCAGATTCTGTTGGTTGATATAGGCGAGCCACAGTATACCGTCATCAATCTCCTCGCTATCGTCAAAGGAAACCTTGATGTGTCCGGTCTCCGCGGTCGGGCCTTTGATAACATTGAGAGGTGGGAAGATTTTGAGCGGAATGGAGTCAATGTTGGGACAAGTGCCAGGCACGACGAACGTCTCGATGGCAGTGAAGGCAATGTTGAGATCACTGGTGGTCAAGAAAGGCAGTTCACTAGGGAATTTGCCCTGCATGACACGGAACCAGCCCTGCTGTTCTCCCTCCTGGCCAATGACGGAGGAAATTGCGCGTGCGAGTCCGATGTCACCACCGACAGCAAATCTCTCCACAACGTCCTGCAGGGTTCCCAACACTACATCTGTGAAGGTAGTGGCGAGCATAATGGCCGCATCAAAGTCATGGACGGGGAAGGTATAGCGACAAGGCTCGATTGGGTCAACTCCAACACGGGCCAAGGCGTTGTTGGCGTCTAGGGCATGGATCTCCTCTTGCTATATCAAATTAGTAAATATCACCGCGCGACACTGGGGGGAATATCATATCATACCGCCAGAATCACCTTCAAGCTATTCAGCACAAAGTTGTAATCGTTTTTATCAGAGAAGCGATACCCCAAGATGTTGTCGGTGATATTTGTGATCAGTTGATCGAAAAAGGCAATTTCAAATAGTTCGTTGAATGCGATAAGCTTGAGGTTAACGATTCCTCCTTCGCTGATACCAGCAGGAGCAGGTCCATTTGGCAGAGTTCCATGCGCATTTAGCTCAATCATCTCCAGCTCACTGGGACTTGGATTAGGCATTCCACCCGGAAGAGGGTGAGTCGACACACTCAGAAACGGAGCAGCAAAAGTCAAGTGGGCCACGCCCAGAAGGGTGGCAATGTGGAAGTGCATATTGTTAAGAAAAGTGTTTGGAATGAGGATGGATGGTATCAATGGGTTACAATAGCAGAGTTGATGATGTATGAAAGAGTGGAAGATGAAGAGACGAAGCCAGGAAGTATGGCAATTCATAAACAGAAGGAGCAGCCGTATACTTCCTGGTCCATTTGGAATTTTGCTCTTCAACTATCTCCTCCCAGCGTTTCCATGTGCGTCTACAAATAATTCTGTCTATGCTGATGAGTACTGGGCTTTCTTCCATTCACACCAGTTTTCTATGCTTCAAATCCAGTACACCCCAACAAGCCATCGAAAATGAAGCTCGATTTCTGTTCTCTTTCTGCTAAAGTGAAGGTTTAGATATAGAGCTATCTACGCTCTACATATGAGGACTAATGCTGTCTCTAGGGTTCATAGCTCGAGATAAACCGGCTTGTTGCGATTACCGGCTCAGCTATTATGAAAAGATTGAGAACGACTCCTATGCCACAAGCGCATCCAATGCATTTCAGGTATGAACCGATATGGTGATCATTGAAATGTACTAATATGTACGAATATATACTAACATGTAGGTCTACAGAACAGGCTGAAAGGAGAAATATAATGTGTGTGGACTAGGAGGGATTTTGAATCGCTTACAACCAGTTGGCAGCTTTTTGCAAGATTGTGCCAGGGCGACGGCACAAACGAACTATTGGCAGTTTCCCCATAAAAGTCGAGACTCGAGGAACACCGGAATCTCTGGGCAATCAGCAGTGGACCGCTTGACCAACCGATGCGAGACACGAAACATCTTTAATATCTATGCCAGATCATATTATAGCATAGAATCGAGTAAATTATCAACAAATTAATTCAAGTTGAGTAACAAGCAAGTATAAGTGACAAATGGATATCTTTTCACAACGACGAACATTCAGACAAACAATCAAGCACGTTCCCTATACTCAGGTGACTCCTTCTCGGTGATTGCAATCTCCTTCTCGACCTGCTGGAGATCAACATGAGCCACATCAGCATCTTCACCGTCGAAGATCTTAGCCAGTTCCTCAAGAGTGGGACCACGGGTCTCAACGTAGAAGAAGTAGACGAAGCAGAGCTCGACGAAGATCCAAATCGTGTAGATCATCGACAAGTTCCAGTGGTGAGGAAGGTTCTCCCACGCAATTGGATTGGTGTAACTAGGATGGTCAGTTTGGTCCAATGAGCAGGAATGAATATAGAAGGCAACTTACTTTCCAAGAACCAGAGATGCCTGCACCGTCAAGTTCATAATCATAACACCCTTGGCGCGCAGGCGGTAGGGCAGAATCTCGAGCGAGTAGGCGACGAGCAGACCCGACCAGGCAATGGCGTAGAACACAGAGAAGAGCCAGACAAAGACGACTTGTGGGTAGCCGGTCTTTGCGACATCCCCAGTCTTTTCGAAGACGGAGGAAACGACAGTCCACGCGAGGAACATGAGAACCATTCCTGAGAGGAGAAAGTCAGTAACTCGGTAAATTTATCGCGGATGATGTTGGCACGTACCGACTGTGGAAAGTAGGAAAAGAGGTCGGCGTCCAACTCGGTCAACAAAGAATGCACTGGAAACACTGACAACCAGGCTGAGTAGGGTTTGTCCGCCATTCAGCTATGAAATGTCAGTGAGGGGCCATGGGATAGATCGCAAGGGGAAACGAACGGGAATCTTCTTGGTTTGTTCGGTGATACCCATGCTGTTGTAGATCAAATTGGTGTAGTTACTGAACAAGGCATTGCCACTGTACTGGGAAATGATTCCCAGGGAAATCAGAAGTGCCAAACGGTAACGGTTACCCTTGGTCTTGCAGAAGTCCAAGTAGCTGCTGTTCTTCTGGAAGCGCATCTCCAAGCTGATAGTTTCCTTAATCTCACGGTACTCGAATTGAACGGTGGCGTTGTTCTTGTCTCCATTTCCGTGATAGTAGGCGAGGATGTCCAATGCGTCCTCATACCGTTCCTTAGAGACGAGCCAACGGGGAGATTCGGGGACCCCTAACAATGGTCAATGTGGATACGATCCAGTAGAAGGAAATGGGAACTTACAGTAAATGAAGACGATCTGAATTACAGCGGGGAGAATTTGGAGGATGGTCAAACTGCGCCATGACCAATCGTTGGGGATATACATCGTTCCCCATGCAAGCCATGCGACAACTAAATTCAGTCAGTACAACATCCGGAGACTGATCGAAAGGATACATACGGAGTGCGCCCAAATTCCACAAGCAATTGTAAATAGAAGTAACCTTTCCGCGGTGTTGAGGGTGGCAGATTTCAGTGAGTAGGACTGGGGATGCCATTTGCGCCAGACTGTTGCCGAATCCGAGCAGCAAACGACCGGCGACATACACTAGAGAGAATTAGCAAAAGTAAGAACGCGATTGTATGAAATAGTCAAACTTACTTCCATAGTTGGTACAGAATGCACCGAGCAAGCCACCGACAATCATCAAGACACATCCAATCATGATGGGAACCTTGCGACCCCATCGATCAGCGATGAAGGGACTATCCAAGTCAGCGAGCTTCCGCTGTATTTAGTGCAGGACAACTTACACGAAAGGGAAACTGGCAAGACTACCAATTTGGTAAATTGCATTCATCAATCCCAGCTGGGCGCCACTGGGATGCTCAAAGTACACCTGCCACGCATCCAAATTTTGGGAGGTGTTAAGCATCATTCTACACAAGGTGTCAGTTCTAAACATATTCAACGACAAGCTTTGAGGCTTACCCATCGTATCCAGTAGTAGCAGAAGCAACACAAAGCACAGCAGCCCAGAAGTAGAGCCTGCGCAGACCAGGCTCTTGCCACCAGTTGACCTTCTCCAACTCAGGCCTTGCAGCCTGAGTTGCGTCCAAATCCGACTTCAGAGTCGACGCTCCGACAGCGATACCCATGTTGTCTGTAGAGTCTGCTTAGACAAAGTGTATGAAGTATATAGGTACAAAGTGGAGATGTCCACCGAGTTTGCGACACAAAGCAGAGGAATGCGGAGATAGGGGGCTCCTCGGTGGTTTTAAACAATTCAGATTTGCCATCTCAGGATATTTCAACTTCCATATTAACCGGCTAATGTGGGAATTGATGTCTTGGCCGAGCTACATGAGTCGACAGTTCACGGTTTTGGATTGAAACACGGAAAAAATAAAATAAAGAAATTGTTTTCCAAAACGCCTGGACGGGCTTCATGCAGTGCCGGGACTAGTAGATACCTATTCATGCACGAACTAACCAGATTGGTGGTCTGTTAGACTGACCATGTCCTATAGGGGTTGCCAGCAGAGCAAAAAAGTTTCATCCCCGGGTTTTAGGTATCAGGCCCAGGCTAATCCCGCAGGCTCCACACTCTGCGTGCATTGGTGATTAGTGCTACAGACTGGGCCATAACAGCCGAGTCGCGTGGTTCAAAATTACCCTCGCCTACTTGAGCACCGCGTGTTCTTTAGGACCCCGACTTTGGATAGACGAATTCCATTTTTCCCCACAAGCGTGTGGATTGGGCGGCCCGAGGCCCACAAATTGATAAACCTGGAGAAGGGAAAACGCACATGATTGACATTCCTCCGTGTTCATTGAGGTGTTAGCTTGAGTTTGTTTGTGATCAAGGTTTTGAATGTTTCGTGTTAGGGGGGTTCCTGTATGTCAAGCACGATCAGGGTCCAAATCTCCCTCCGTGCCGGATTGAGTGACCATATTAGCCTGGACGCCACCTGCCGGGAAATGAGGTGGTATGAGTGGTGATGCCAAGACGCGCAGCGAAGTTGGGGGAAAGTTGGGGAGCATTCTTCATTTGCGGGGCAATGGCACTAGGGCAGGTTGAGCTTGACTCTTTAGCCGGAAGACCAATATCGGTAACGCCATTTATTAGGCAATTATTGGCACCAAATCTTGTTCAGCTCCAAGCAAACGCCTTCTTTTGAGGAAATATATCCAATTATCAAACAGGGGTGTTTATATCCGAATTCATCGCTTCCTTCAGGTCGTGTAGTGACCGCCTCGAGTTAAGGAGAGAGGAACAGCTTCTCATTGGTCAGATTCAAATTATCGGCAGAATAAGGGACGGCAGTTGCACAAAAACACAAGCCGCCTTCCCCAAGTAAGTAACTGCTACTCTTGCACGAGCTATGTATCCACATGCATTTTTTAGATATGTGCTCATACTGCAGCTCTCCTTTAGAAGACTCGGACACAATGGCAGCTAACCCAAACTACAAGCTCTCACAAGAGCAAATTGATCATTTCATGAGATATGGGTACGTGCGTCTACCGGAGTGTTTCTCCCGGGAGAAAGCAAACGAGTGGGCAGGGGATGTGTGGACTAGACTCAATATGTCGCCAACGGATAAGTCAACATGGACTACCGAAATTACCCACATGGGAGACACCAAGGAAGAGCCGGTCAGGACCTTCGCCCCTAAGGCATGGGCAGCCATCTGTGAGCTTCTCGGGGGCGAAGACCGTGTGGCACCGGAATCGGCCACTTGGAGCGACGCATTGATCGTAAATCTCGGCTCCCCCGAGAGCGAGGGTACTTGGCCCCATCCTGCTGATCTGCCGGGATGGCATGTGGATGGCGACTTCTTTACCCATTTTCTTGATTCGCCCGAACAGGGCCTGCTCGTTATACCACTGTTTACCGATATCCAGGATCGTGCCGGTGGCACTATGATCTGCCCGGAGGCAATGAATTATGTTGCCCAGCATCTGGTCTGTGACCACGGCTTCTGTTCCACTTTTTTGTCTTTCTAACTCGGTTCTCTAGTACAATCATCCCGAGGGCGTGACACCACATATGTATCCCCGTGGCCAACAGCCTATTGGAAGCCCCACGAGAACGCCCTTTTTCTCTGATATTGTGAAGAATTGCAGCGAATTCCACCAGATGACTGGTAAAGTGGGCGATGTGGTTCTTCTCCATCCTTTGATGTGTCACTCGATTTCTGTCAACAGCTCGAGACATCCACGAGTTATCACCAACCCACCAGTGTCCTTGAAACAGCCGTTCAAGTTTGACCGGGATGATCCCTCCAAATACAGCCTCGTCGAGAAGAAGACACTAGAGATGCTTGGCAAAGACAGGTTGTCTGGCTGGGAAATTAAGGGGAGGCGAGAGTTCGTTCTTCCGGAGAGGCTGAGGGGAAACCGATCGAGTGAGAGTCAGCTAGAAAGACTCGCGAACATCACCGGACAAGCCATGCCAGCCGCCTGATTACCTTAGCCGAGGTGCCGTGTTTCATTCCGGTCAAATTAGCCTTTAGCCTGAAATCCTACATATTCTTACCAAAGCTCAATAGATCTATTGGCTTCTTACCTTTGCATTGACAATAACCTTCTTATACTCTATCAGGCTAACTGACCGTGTTACTTTGAGACATCCGGGATGCGACAAATGTGGTAAATCCAATGTTCTTCAACTCTGACACGTTTACTATTCACATGATTTTCTTTCGCCACAGGAAACCAGAGGAAATACCCCCAAGAATAGCCACGCCCGTGATGAGATCCCATACCGCTTGAAATGCCCCGACCGAAACAATTGTAACCGCCTGTCTCTGTTCACTTGTCATACTCACATCCTTCATCAGAATGAGATATCCGTTGGCAGAGTTTACTATGGCTCGATCCAGGTCAACACTTGCAAATCCATTGCCGAAGAAGTTCAACAACACAACTCCCCCAACAGGGACCGCCACTGCCATACCCCAAGCTCGCATGTAATATGACATGGTTGTTGGCAGAGTCGACAGGGAGCAATCCTCGTCTCTGGGCAGATTCTGGATGCGAACATTGTAACTCGCAAGCAACAGACCATGCCCAAGGCCTGCTGTAAACAACAAAAATACCCACGCCACGGTCGGCGTGGAGCTATCCAAAAGGATAGAGCATCCACTGGCAAGGGAAGTCAGGATCCAACCACTAGAGATGATCCACTGTGTACATCTTAGCTCTTTCGCGAGAATGATACCAACCACGGTGGCCGGCGCGATCGCAATTCCAACCATGGCTAGCAGAGTGAGACCTGACAAGGTGGCAGACATATAATGAGTGGACATGAAGTACAAAGGGAAGAATTGCAAATGAGCAAAGACCTAGACTGGTATGTCAGTCAACATAAACCAAATAGAAAGGAAAAGTCTACTAACCACAAAGCCATGCAAAAAGCACCCTAGATGTGTCATAGCCATCACCCTCGACCGAAATACCCTCCTTCCAAACTGCGGATGCAGCGCCCACTTGGACTCCCAAAAGAGAAGTGCAAGAAGAATGACAGCACCCACCACAAGAGGCACGATCGTCTGCCAGTCTCTCCAGCGATACGAACTCCCACCCCAAGAAAGACCAGCCAGGATAGTCCCAAGACCCAAAAAAGCCAAAGTAGCACCCGACCAATCCAAAATGCGCAGTTTGCGCAGCGGAATATGTTTCAATGCGCGGAGATCCACAGCAAACGGAATAGCCAGCAAACCAAGCGCGCAGAAAATGAAGTTGAAATAAAACGCCCACCTCCAGTTGGCATTATCAACAAACAAGCCTCCGATAATAGGACCCAGGATGCCACCACACATGCGCGTAAGCAGGATATAGCATGAATACCGCGAGTGAATGGATTCAGGCGCCGTCTCGGTCATTATCACGAAGCACAGGCTCATTGCGCCGCCGCCCCCGATACCCTGGATCATGCGGCCGATTATCAGTTCCACAAGACTCATGGAGCCACAGCAGATCCCTGTACCGATTGTTGCGACGACTACGGCGATGATCCATACTGGTCCGTGGCTGAAGACTTCGCTCATCATTGCGAAGTAGAGTTGACTGCTTGCGCCGAAAAGGAGGTATACCGTGTTGACCCAGAATGTGCTTGCTAGTGGCTTTGCAAATGTGTTTGCCAGGTCCTGGATTGAGTTTCTGGTCAGTTGTTATAGAATGATACTCAGGAGTTGTATGTGACATACAGGTAAGGCTGGGATCAAAATTGTCGCATTAAACGAATCCATCATCGCCAGGATAATGATACAGATAAAGACCAGCCATTCTCGCACTTCGAACCTTCTTTGCTGTTCTTCGAGTGAGGGTTCTCTTTCGAATAGTTGAATTGAGCTTCCCAGTGCTGGGTTGTGCATCGCACCGTCCATGCTTCGGACGCTGTCCGGTACGCCGAAGTTGATTTTAGACTCATTATCGTAAATTTCTTCGGCTATTGAATGGCGTCCCATTTGCGTTGATTCTGGTTGTCGAAAGGCTTCTCGATATATATACTGGCCGTTAGGTTCTCGTTCCTCACGGGAATCGGGACACTAATATCTGAGATCGATTGCGGCATCAATCGAAACTTCACAGCGATTCTCGGAGGAAATCTCATAGCTAGCATGACAGGATTACCCAAACAAACGTGGGATAGAATAGCTGCAGCTATTGGAGGTGATAGGAGCTACCCTTCCCTCCCTTGGTCATCGGGAAATCTGCTAAGGGCCCGTTTAGGCGGATTCCGCAAAACAAGGGATAGACAATAACTACATTACAATTGGCCCGTGATCTACCCTATTCTTATTCAGCCCTTCCATCTCCGGGTTTATTGGCGCCAGACCCCTAGGAATGATGGGTTATAAAGGGCGCTAGGACTTTGTCACGGTTGGCATTCCAGACCCCCTACCCATTCCCTTGTTAGGTATCGTGATGAAGGCATGACGAGCATTCCATGCATAATGTAAGGAGTATTGCCGCATGAACTCAGCCTACATCATCTTGCGGGGGTAACTTCAAGTTGTATCGTAGAAGTTATATATAAATGTGAAGTTTGATGGAAGTATGCAGCAAGTGGATAAACTATATATAATCTTAGGGGAACACTAGAAAATGCTGTTGACTACGAGTTCTTTTTAGCTGACAATGTGGATACAGCGGTTTAAAAAGCGCCCAATGTTTCAATAGTAATTTTATAGTGATACGCAGAGAAGTGAGGCCTTTTGAACGTCTTGTTCATTACTATGGGAAGGCGTCATGTGTAGAAATGCTCACGACCGACTGTGCCTACTTCCACCCCCATCTCATGTGGGCTACTCACCTTAGGTTAAAGAGTGATATGTGAAGGAAGTCCATACTATCGACATGCAAGTCAAATTGGATAGAGGTGAAGCAGAACCTCCTAGAGTTACCTTCGGACTTGTTGAGATCCTAGTCACGTGAAGCCGTTTGCTAGTCCAGGACCGAGATAATTTGCTCTCTCTTTGCATTTCCCCAGTCTCGGTAGCCAATGCTGCGTAGATCTCTTTCTTTTGCCCTAAGAGTACCCGCAATTTCGGCAGACCTAGGGTGGTCTCGATATATAGAGCATTCGCTAACTTGATGTCATTTATAATAAGCCCGAAGCTGAAAATAAGCAAATGCAAAGTTACCCCTAATACTTCTTAGGCAAGACATATCCCCCAATATTAACAAAGAACTGCATAGCCTGACTCATAAACTCAGTAAAATCCTCCCCCAACCACACGGGCAAGAGCCTTGCCCTGGGCTCCTCAAGCTCTCGGAGATACTTACCAGCAACCTGACCAAATCAAAGGAGAATTAGCATCATACCGAGTCATTACTACATGCGATAGGTATATCTAACCATAACACAGTTTCCCTGGCGTTCTTCATCCAAAGCGACAGCGGCAATAACCTCGGCAACTCCATTCGGAGTATTCTTCTCAAGACGCGCCTCATCCCACTTATGCGCAAAGCCCGCGGTGATATAAGTGGGTGTCAAAAATGGCGCGACAGCATTAACCCGGACGCCGTGTCGGCGGGCAACACCCTGACACGCCCGCAGGAGACCCAGCACGCCATGCTTCGACGCGATGTAGGCGGCTACACCTGTTCCACCAAAATAACTCGATGTGGATCCAACTAGTAAGATTGACTTTGTCGGTTGGGGGTTTGTAGTGGTAGAGGGGGAGGATTTCATATAGTGTAATCCCAAGCGGAGAGCTGTTTTATATAGACAGATAGACATGTCAGTATGCGTCGAAGCTGAAATTGGGATTTAAATGGAGATTGAAGATTGAAGATGATGGGAAACTTCACTGTTCAATGTTCCCTTTAGATTAACATCAATAACCTTCCCCGCTTCCACACTCTCGAGAAGGCGTCCGTTCTCATCCACGTTGTCCATGTCTAAGACAGACTCGGACTCCATAATACCCGCGTTAGCTATGACAATGTCGACCTTTCCGAAGGTGGTGATCGCCTCTTCGAAGCATGCTGTTAGTTCTGTCCAGTTGACGATATTGGCAGATACGGATATTGCACGGTTTGGGAATTTCATCTGCCTCTGAATGACTTCCTCGGCGCTGGCTCGTAGAGGAGGGAGGTCAGCGAGAACGACATTGGCACCGTGGGAGTTGAATAGGATTGCGGTTGCGGCCCCGATCCCCCGCGCTGCACCGGTTATCAGGACTGTTTTACCGGCGGATTGGGAGAAAAGAGCCTGGTTGAGCTTGACGTCGGTCATTCTGGTTTACACGGAGCAAATGCAAATGGAGAGGGAAGGATGAAGAGAGTAAGGCTTGCAGGTCTTTATGGAGATTGACCGATTGCGGAGAGGTATATTGCGGGGTATGGCGAAATTCATCATTTGTACAACTTTGCTATGGGCCAATGAAGCCAATGATATAATGATGTCCGTCATGTTATGCACAAGCTATGCTCAAATAGGTATGTAGAAGCTGCCTATCGTGAATAAACCAAGAAGAGAAGACGGCAAATCAATCATTCTTGTCCCGATCACTAGGTCTCGATGATGCAAACTCGCTTAAATCCGCTCTTGATCCCGACAGAGAAGGCATTCGCGACTCGGCCATTGACTCTCCTATGCTTACAGCGTGGAAAGAGAAGTCCAATTCGCCGACCAAGTCTTTGACGTGCCTAGGATGAATGGTCATGTGAGCAAATCTGGCAAGGTCGAATAACAGGGTTTGTATGAGAGGCCTACTGGAGTAATTTGTCCATATCACCGACAATGCAGCGGGTCGAGATCTGCAAAACTGCAAAGGCGGCGAATCCTGGTTCGGCCATGTGTCGGAGGCTCAGAATATCGGCGTCAAGAGCCTGCAGACGCCTCGTGAAGCTGTACGGACGGGGTGCTTTGAGATATGGCGGCAGAGGTTGTCGGTTCGTAATGCTAGCAGAGAGAAGGCAGAGTAAAGACGTGACTTCGTGAGTCGTCACCTTGGCAGTATTGATCAACCGTCGGAAATCGATCATCCAGTTGGTATCAGACTCATTGTCGCCATCGCCGAGATACATGAGGGTATCAGATGCGTAGCCTAGCAAACTGAGATAGTTCACGATGCTAGAAAGATAAGCACAGTTAGTACCTGGAAAGGAGGCGGGAGGAGATGACATACTTTTCTATATAGAGAATAATCGAATCATACTGCTTCTTGGGGAACCTACCGCCAACCGGAACCTCCCACCGAAGGAATCCAGAGTATGTCCGTAAACCAGCCAGCATAAGCATTTGTTTTGAGAACACTTGGTGTCGCGATTTTTCAAGTTTACGACCCGCAGAGGTCCTTTTGAGTAGGTATTCTCCTTCGTCTCCACGCATGCGGCCGGATATGGTTTCGTGGATGATCGAGTAGTAGTTTGCCAGAAGATACAACGATGCTCCCAGACTTTGACGGAGAACTGAGTGCTCCGAGATTGGATATGGGAAGAACGTCCAAATGAATGCGATAGCAATACCGCCCGACACAACAGCTAACCGATAAGGCGCCAAGAGGTAGATAGGGTAATAGACCTGTCCATTGGAGGTCGCAATCGTCTGGCCTACTCGGCGAACTTGGAGCTCATAACCGATGACCATGCTTGTAGTGACGATGCTGATGATCCCGACAGCTCGGAAGCGGAATAACTTGATGGGAATGTAAGAGGCAATGGAGACAAAGATAAACAGAAAAACGATAATGCCCGGGGTTCTTTGACCTGGGATATACCACATCAGAAAACATGCCACCATTGCAAGGAATGAACCAAAAATCCGTAACACGAAACTGAAAATGCTCTGTCCTGAGGTGGGAGACATGCTCATATTGATCATGATCATGGCCCACACTAATCTTTGTGCAGTGAAGAAGACCTGCGTCTCGTGTAGGAAGCCGATTATCGCAACAGTCATGGTGGCACATGCGACACGGAAGCCGTACTTCGATTCAAATGAGCGCAGAAACCATGGGATGACCCGAATTCTGTCTCCCATCTTCTGAAAGAGAGTAGTTGGTGGTAGATGCTCGGGGTCTTTGCGAAGCTTATACGCCTCGCCAAGCTGAAGGATGTTGCTTTGTGTATGAATGTCACCCATATTATCCTCATCGTTGTCCGCAGTACTCAAAAAGGACTTGGCCCACTTCCATAATCGCTTCTTGCCAGGGATAACAAGCCGAGTCCTCAGTAGTTTCCCTTTGGCCTCAACATGATCGGCATAACGGACAAAGTCAAGCACGGTTTGACCGGTCGAGTGCAGCAATTGCTCCATCTGAGGTTGTGTTAGCTTCAACCATACTGAGTGGCTGGGAGACAAAGACGTACATAGAGGAATAGATACAGTTGTCGTCGACTTCGCTCTTTTTCCGTAGCCGAAGTATCCAAAAAATCAGCGTCCAACATTTCAGGATAAGTATGATAATCGAAAAAGTCGGGCGGGAGCGTTACACCCTTCTCCTCAGCCCATGTCTGCAAAGCAAGACGTTTTGCGATCCGAAATTCTCCAAGTTTCTTTTCATAATGCACGATGAATGCTTTTTCTCCAGGTGCAGTGTTCTCGGCTGTGGCCTCGACATCGTTGCCTTCCGCTGCTGAAGATTTCGCTGTCCCTTTTCGTTTGGGTGGCTTTGCCAGCCTAAAGACATAGGACGTATGTAGCAATGCCTCATCAATAGTTTGGATCATCACGGCGAATGGGTCATGTACCGCCTTCATGATATCATTCCACTCGCGCACAACGCGCTGTCGAATGTCCTCCGGGACTACAGGCTCATTTAAATCAAGGGGCCGATTCCATCTGTTATAGTCTGACATTCGCTGAAAGATATCCACCACGAAGCCCAACCCCACAACCGGGATCATAATCTGCCGAAGATGGCGAAATATCGCCTGAATATCATCGGGTCCCAATTTACCTAATGCGACCTCACGTTTCGCAAATGTGAGATCACCATGGAGTTTGGCGTGGATATCTGTGATGTTTCGGACCGCACGGCGAATGGCTTCTGCCTCGGGACTGTAGACCTTTCCCTTCTTGCCAAACTTCTCACGGCCCTCATCATGGGTCTCTGTGCGGCCGAACATGTCGTCTCTTTCCAATGATTGATAATATTTAGCATGGGCCTCCAAGGCTGAGCGAAGGCTGCCAATGTAGCCCGCCATTTGCTTGAAGACGACCTGTCGTGACGTCATCGGAAGGATGAATAGCGATGTTGCTGTTGAAATGGCGAGACCAGTAAAAAATGCTGCAACCAATTTTTGAACCATATTATACGCAGCTGCCATATTCTTCATTTGCGGAGCGTATACCGAAGAAACATTCGCGAAGATTGCGTAAATGATCACGGGGAATTGCAGCTGCGGGAATCTGGCGCGGAAGGTGTGAACCATCCAGATTTGAAAGAACAGCCACAAAGCACTGACAGAAGACGCGGAGGCGTTGTATTTCTCATTTGGATCAGTCTCGGTGTGTTCGCGCGCCTTGACGCTGGAGAACATTGTCAACAGAGCGAAACATGCTGCTATGCCGACAGCCAAAATGTCAAAAATCATCATCTGGATAAACTTTGCGCGTGGCATAATTGCGAAGCCTAGGATAGAGACTACGGGCACTAGATAGCCCAAGGTCGTGAACTCGTGAGCAACAACCTTGTTTTGGCAGCTGGACTGACGGTCAGGCCGATTCTGATAGACCGGGAACTTTCAAGGTTACTCACATTGCAATGGCTATGGTGGGTGGAAGTCCGCCCCTAGAGTAGTTGTTAGAGATATCCTAATGTACGAAACTGGAAGCTTGGACCCAAACTCACTTCATCATCAGGAGGACGGTAGGTCTATCCAAGCCCAATTTCTGCCATGACTTTTTGACGGAGCCGAAGAACGAAGTTTTCTCCTTGCTCGAATCATCTTGCGCATCGTACTGCGACGTCGAAGACCCGGAGGATGAACCCGACTGATTAGATCGAACCTGCGCCATATTGGCCGGGGTCACACAGTGTTACGTCTTGGCGCAGGCACAAAAGATCAGGATCTTCAACGCTGTTTTAGCGGCATCGCCCACGTGATCTTCAAATGATGCAAGGGCAAGAATGCGATAAATTTAGAGAAACTGGAATAATCTAAAAGTGCAAAGAAGTCGGGAAGTCAGGTTGAAGTCCGTTTGCAGTACACCCCGCCCTCGAGTGATTGGCTACAGCATGTGGGGAAGGCATATACAATTGATTCCTGGTTCGTCAGGCCAGAAATCGAGGTCTCTTCTATTTATTGGCTTTCATCTGACAGACTGTATACAATTGCTGTAATTATTTACTCTTCAAGCATTTTGAATCTAGAGCTAGCTGGTGGTATTGACTATAACTCTGCGAGTTGATCAATTTGCCATCCGATAGTGGATTGATCATTTACGCCATCACTTCGGGCTCGGGTCTTCATTAGTGAGAACCGTGAGCCCTACGTAGATAACCAGATATCTAGAGGCACAGTATAAGGATGTGGATTAGATTGTCCAAGAAGTATTAAACGAAATCAGAGAGACAACTATGAGATCAGCTTCATTTCACGAAGGCAATTCCATGGTAGCGGGAGGGTGTAGTATTTATTAAGAGATCAAGTCGCTGTTTTTCTTGACGAGATGATGAGGCTTCTAAGGCCATGTCTACAGTTGTCCAATTGTTCCATCAAAGATCTCCACACATTGCACCCTCGGCAGCATGTTTATTGTCAACCTATGCCATGTTAGAACTCGCTGAGCCAAGAAACCTCTTTCTTTTGCCCTGCTGCTATGTAATACTACACAATTCAGGGTGGCACAACCGGATGTAGAGCCTGCGATACACGTACAGCGAAACCAACGAGAGTGGTACTAAATGTTTGGGTATCCCTAACGAGAGTTTGCTTTGTTGTGTAGTTACAGTAGCTTTCGCAGTAAAATGAGGTGGGGTTGGTAGTCCACTGAAGTCACAAATGGACACTTTGGTGGACTAGGATGCGTATAGTTCTGGCCCAAGCAACCGGTGATCGGTCCACCAATGGATCAGAATGCTAACAACGAAATATCCTTGATTTCATCCCATAGTGCCTCTGCATGGTATATAATACAGGTGGAACCATCTAAACTTTGGATGAAGAAAGAAAAAGTAACTGATAGATAGCTAGACGTTGTTATTGAACATATTGGGTTATCTTGAGAGAACTAACTCTTATGATGCAGCGTATATAGCCTCACGGAGCAAAGAAGTAAAGTCACAAAGAAAGATGTGCTAAACTGTCTGAGCATGAAAAAATAAATCTGGTATCAGTTCGACATGAATCACAAAGAGACGGGTGATGTCTCGAATGAATGGTCCCGTTTGTGATCATCGATCGTACATCAGGACGAAAACCGTCAACGTGGGTATGTAAAGATAGCCTACTAAGTATCTACGAGGCTTGCCTTCATTTTCCAGACAAAACAAAAACGCATTGTACTGTTGACCGTGCAAAGACTGCCATGCGGCGTCCACCGGCAAGCTAGTTACCCAATATGGTACCCACGTAGACATTATTTGGAGAAGACATAAAAACCCAGCTCCAGGGTGATAAAGTGATGAATCTACACAAGTACATAGAAGTCCCGACTTAATGATATGAAGCGATGCCGGGGGGTAAACAGCCCACGATGTCGATTATACGCCGATATCCTTCTAGGGTTATGTTGCGTTCTCCGACCTTCCGATCTTTCGTACATTGTAAGGTCAAAAGTGTCCCAAGCTGTGCACTATATCTAGCCTATCACCTTGGGATATTTCCGATGTAAGATTAAAGACATGAATGTAATTAAAGCAACAATAATGTGCAAAATGGGTCCTGCTATGGTTCTACGTGCTATATATGATACCAACATACAGACAGCCACAGCCCAACAAATCCATCGAAGCACTCCTTTCACTCCGGTCATTTCAGATACTCCGATTCATTTCTTTACTCTTGGTTCTGATACTCCGTGGCATTGCGATGGGTATAAATACTCACATCGTTCGAGTACAAGAAGTCTTCCCGGAAACATGATATAAAGAACGGATTCCAGGCGCTTTTGAAAATCTTTCCTCAACCTCACCCTTCTTTGTTGGAAAGCAAGGAGACAGCCCAAAAATGATTCCCAGCGCAATCTTCGAGTGCAAGGCCATTGCCATGATGACATATCTCTCCGTGGGATTTGCTGTTGGGGCTCCAATGGATCCCCACGAAAACATGACATCCCAGGATGTCGGCAAGTAAGTAAATAGACACGAACTTGCCCCTCCTTTTCATCCCTCTTCCTGTTTCCACATTGATGATCGAGCCCCATACTAACCCTGCTTCCAATACCAGTCCAAGCCAATGGAAGATCACACATAGCCCAGCCGCCGGACAGGCCTTTGGCGGTGATCTAACTTGGTATGACACCGGGCTGGGAGCATGTGGCTGGTTTAATAACGGGGGAGACCACGTCTGCGCGGTGTCTCATATTGTCTTTGACCGTGCGAATGTAGACGGTAACCCCAACCATAACCCACTTTGTGGCCGGTTGATCCACATCCAACGGGGTAACAGAGGCATAGATGTCACTCTTGTGGACCGATGTGAGGGATGTGGGGAGTTTGATGTGGATGTCACCCGTGGTGTTTTCGAGCAACTCGGTAACCTCGATGAGGGACGGGTTCACACTGATTGGTGGTGGATATAGGTAGAGCCATGGTTTGGCAGTCCTCCCTCAGGAGGTCATTGACCGTGGGGCTGGCCTGACAGGTGGACGAAAACAGGAGAAGCAAGGGATATATATTTCAGACAGTCATTTCGTGTAAGAATCTAGCCGCTTGATTCGTTTAGTATTCGGGCCACGAGGAATCCACTTGCTCTTTCCATGATCGTAGTCCTCCGCGAATGTCACCAATGAATCTCTTCCCATTCTGATCTAGTCCTAGCTCTTTCATTTTCTTGACGACGATTTGCGAGTCATTTCCTAGACGGCAGACGACGTAGATTGGGCTCGTAGACTCAGGCGAGGCAACCTCGGACGGTAACCAAGAAGGCACTTGTGCAGCTTGTTGTCCATTATCATTCCCCTGTAACCCAGCAGAATACCCCGAGGAAAGGATTTTAGAGATAGGAATGTTGATGCTATTCTCCAGACTGCAGATTCCAAACTGAGCTTCATCTCGGACGTCAATTATCGTGTGGGGCTCTGACGAAGCGGACGGGACAATTGGGTGTCTTTGGTTGTATTCTAGAGAAGAGATGCGTTCCTCGGGACCAAGTAGGGAGGGCAGGTTTGCAGCTCCACAAAAGAACACATAGTCCATTGACCCTGATTTGATTGTATCCAATGTGACAGTTGCGTCGGTAGAGCACACAGCACAATTGGCTCGGCGCGAACGAAGACGGATTGTGCGAACTAGGGGCGACGAGTAGGCAGAGAAGATATGCAGAGATGGGGATTCTCGAGGACGAGCTGTAGACGTATCTGAACTTCCATCAATCTCAGGTGCAGTAATGACCTTGATCGCCTCCAGGGCTTGCAAGACGCCCATCGCCCCAACAACCGGCCCAATGATACCCCCGTCTGCACAGCTGACCACGCTATCGGCTGGTGGTGGTTTCGGGAACACACACCGATAGCACGGCCCTCCAGTCTTGTCGCCCGGCGCTCGGGGTGGGTTGTTCAACACCATCAACTGGCCCTCGGTGCGCAGGGCGGACGCAGAGACCAATGGTTTTCCAAGAAGCACTGCAGTGTCTGAGATCAGGTAACGGGTCGCCGGGTTATCGGTGCAATCGAGAACAAGATCGTAGTCCTGGAAGATGGCGGCTGCCCCCTCTGGCGTGAGGTGTGTGCGATGCGCAATATATGTGGGATGCGGATTCAGCCTGGCGGATGTCATAAGAACTCGTCAGCGCCCAGCTCAAAACTCCTACTCGGATGCACCCACTCTCTCAAAGACTCGATTGCACTGTCCACCTTGTACTTTCCCACATTCTTCGTTCGGTGTAGCACTTGGCGATGGAGATTCGACACCTCAACTGTATCCCCATCGATGAGCCCAATAGTGCCAACGCCAGCACCAGCAAGATACTGCGCAGCTGGACATCCCAGTCCTCCAGCTCCAACAAGCAGAACCTTGGCCGATCGGAGTTTCAGTTGACCTGTGGATTCAGAAAATGGCGATCAGTCACACTGCTCAAGGGGGTATTTCCTAACTTCTGCCAAAACGAAGCCATGACTTACCTTTCAGACCAACTTGTGAAACAATCATCTGCCGTCCGTATCGCTTATATTCCTCCGGAAGCAGGGGCCATCGTCTTCCTTCGCCATTCTGGTCCTCGTGTTGGATTTCCACAGTTGTGGCGGTCTCCGATTGCGCCGCTTGTTCGGCGTTTGCAAGGTCGCGTTTCAGCCCAGCAAGCTGTGCTTCTGTAGCAGTGATCTGGGCGCGCAAAGAAGCGCATGTTTCGTCGAGAGATCCCATGTTGATTGTTGGTGTCAACGTGTGGAAAAAGAAATTGACGCGTGGGGGAAATCTCAAAGTTCCCCGCGGTATTTATTGTGGGGCTCTGCGGATGAGGTTGTGTAGGTATACGAGCTTATATTTTATTCCAACGTCGAAATCACTTCCAATTACTCATATGGACTGTTTATGTTCCTCTGTGTGTAACGTAACATCCTTGGACCCAGGTATATCTCATTATGGGAGAGGTATGACTCTCTCATCCAGTTCACTCCTTGTGCTCAGTAGTATCTGGAGTCTTCCCAGTCTCCGTGGTCTCTGCACGCTCCTCATGCGCAATTTGAGTCTTTTGCAGGGTGTGTTCCACATCAGCACGCCTCTGTTGCTCATCGACAGCACCGAAGATGAGATCCATTTCCTCCAGAGTCCGGCCCTTGGTCTCTTTGAAGAATATGATGACGAAGATACACATAGCAGAGCAGAAAATGCCAAACATGAGGAAAGTCCTCCAGCCAATCTTATTAATAGCACGAGGGGTGATCTCGGTGATGACGAAGTTGAAGAGCCATTGCGTGGCGGCACCGAAACCGACACCGTAGGCGCGAAGACGAGTTGGGAAGATCTGTTGCAAAAAATAATGTTAGCGACTGAGATGGGTAAGGATATATACTAGAATGAATAACTCACCTCACCGAGATACACCCAAGGAACTGGTCCCCAGGATGCCGAGTATCCGATGACATATAGATAAATCATTGCAACCATGGCGATGGAGGCCGATGAGACGGATTCGGCGTCCTTAACAGGGGGATTGGTAGCCAATACTGCTCCAATGATGAACATCATGCTGGCCATCCAAGCGGCACCACCAATCAGACTCTTCTTTCGGCCCCAGCGATCGATACCGACGATCAGGAAGATGGCAGTTGCAACCACCTTGACTGTTCCGTAGATACCAGTGGCAAACAATGAGGAGTCTGTTTTGCTCAATCCGACCTGTAGTCATGGAGAGAGTTAGACTATCAGTAGCTCGAAAATGGGGGAAGATTTTATTGTAAACACTAAACACTGCGGTGTACTCACGCTCGCAAAGATCTGAGGAGCATAATATCCGATGCTGTTTGTTCCGGAGAACTGCTGCCAGAACATCAAAAGGAATGCGAGGAAGAAGCGGTATCGGTTACTTGGCTTCAGACATTCCCTCCAGGTCAGACCCTCGGTAGCCTGCGCTTCCTCATGGATAGCAGCCGATATTTCAGCAAACTCAAGTACAACAGCCTCGCTGGTTTCCGACTCATTACGAATGTAAGCCAGCGACTTGAGTGCCTCGTCTCGGCGGCCCTTAGACAGCAACCAACGGGGAGACTCTTTGAGGAAGAATAACCCGATGAGCATCAGACCACCTGGGACAAGCTGGATACCAACTGGAATACGCCACTGGCTTGTCCCCTCGGGAACATGAAGTGCAACACCATAGTTGAGCCAGTAGGCGAAGGTACTACCGATAACCAGGAATTCCTGGAAGAGACCGGCAATACGGCCACGGGTTGCCGGGGGGCAGTTCTCACTGACGAACACAGGTGTGATACTGGACATACCACCGATACCAAAACCGGCGATGACACGTCCGCCATAGATCAGCCCAATGTCATGGTGGGCTGCGACTTGGACGGAGGCTCCAACTAGGAAGATCACGGCAAAGATCATCAGAGAGTACCTACGACCCAGTCTATCGTTCAGATAAGCAGCAAAGATGGCTCCGAAGAAACATCCTGCTGTTAGTAGCGACACCACATTGGAGGAGATATGAGCGTTCTTTTCATCGCTGAATCCGGATGACTCAACGGGGAGACCGAAGTCTTTTTTGAAACTTGGAAGGGCCAGAACTGAGCCCATAACACCCGTGTCATAACCTAGGGAGAGGATGTGTCAGTAACATTCTGTGACTGGGATGACCAAATCCACTAACCGAAGAGCAGGGAGCCCAGATAGGCCACCGAGGTCAGGATGTAGACACGATAGTTCTTGAAATTGACGAAACCCATCGTGGCATAGACTGGGCGATCACCCCAGTCAATATATCAATAGAATCAAGATGAAGAAGAATTGATCCTAGGAGAAGTCTGCCGTAACAGAAAGAGATAGAGAAGAAAGAAAAAGAGGCATTGAGGTCGGATGGCATCCGGATTTATACTTAACCTGGAGATCAGACGGCTCAATGCCAAGAGGCGAGGGAAGCATAACAAGCAGTCGAGTGACTTCCTTGTGATCTCGCCACGCTGATAGACCTTTGGAGCTGTCGCGCTAGGCAGTCTGGGGCAGCGGGCGTGGAGACTGGGGAAGAAAATGGGGAAATTAATGGCGGGGGAATACGGGGGTCCCGCTGGATGGGAATATCGCCTGTTCCTCCATCCATTGAGGAATGCCTAAGCTCAGGGTAGATGGCTTGATGTCTTGCTCGCGTGGAAATATGATTGGCGTTGACATGCACGGGATGGCTTTGGCGGAGCGACGGCTATGAAAATGCGGCAATCGGTGATTGGAAGAATTATATCCACGTTTCGCCCTTCTCCACAAGATCAGCTTTGTGGTGATTACAAGATATCGGGTTGTATCTGATGTGAACTGATTTTGCCCTGTTGTATATGTGCTCTGAATATCTACTAATGTGTGGATTATCGAACAGTATCAATGTTTCTTTCAAGATTCTATCAAATGCCGTCCGTCGGTGATTATCTTCAGTTGCCGATGAAAGGGGACTGTTGCAGTCCTAGCCGGTTATAGAGGACATCCTTGGGCTAGAAGTTAATTAGTCGTGCGTTCAAGCCATATCCTCTAGCCATTGGTTGGATACTATTTGAGTTAAGAATGGCTTTTCTTACTTAGGTCGGGGTAGAAGTGGGCGTTTGGCTCTGCCGACACTCTTTGCCGAGCTCCGACGGCTTTTTTTTTATTTGTACAACGACGGTGAACTTGGTTCCCGAACATCATGGCAGTCCGGCAATTAAGATTTGCCGTTTATGACCACAGAAATGAGAAGGTTGAAAAGCCCTTCTGGCCTTACTAGAAGATCCCTATTACTGGAACTAATAGGCAAGAAGTGTAACTATATATAAGATTTGTAGCAATGAAAATATAATCAGCCATGTGGTTCTCTCATTATATCTTGGGAATCTGAACGGTGCGTTGCATCATCTGGACCATCTCGTCAAGTTGAGGAAAGAAAACGACAATGAAAAGGAGAGAAATGATAACAGTGGAAGTCACAGCCAAAGAAAACCAACCGAGCACTTCTGTTGAAGATGCCTCGATAAAAGCCAGTCCGAACACGTTGAAGTGTGGTTGGCATTGGAAGGTAGTATTCGATAGACTGGTGGCAGCTCAGTCGTTTCATAGACCTCCCTATTCCGGTAATCATGAACATCCAGAAGCACCCGAATTACAAAATTAGTGTTAGCCGAGTCAGAAAATATTCCGTGCAGTACCTTCCACTGAGATCGGAAAGCGTCGATTTGATAATAGCGACTATCTGTCTCCGCTTGATACGACAACGTGATATCATACAAGTTCAATCTAGCCACCACAAGACATCATATGTCGAATGACGTCCGGGAATGATGCAGCTGTTCTGCATAATCGAGGATCCTGCGTCATCATCTGATCCGTTAGAGGAAGCACTTTCCCATCATGTGCGATGCCTGCGAGAACGCGGCACAGATTCATACTTCCATGTGTGTTTCGGTTTCTGTCCCAGATTAACTTTACCTGAATTGGGACAAGGGTATTGGTCTTTTCCTCCGAAGTTATAGATAAGAATTACTGAGCTAGCCCAACTTGATTGGGTCTCAGTATTGTCCCTGTCGGCATATTGCTGTCGTATATGATAGCCTTGTTTGAAGAGACAAAGAATTCCAGGGCTGTCTCCCAAGATTTCATATAGGGAATCCATGGGACATAGCCCAAGATTGTTCAGCAGCGATCGAATTTGTTAATCGGCTTGTTTCTCCAAGATATGAGCTGGGGACGAGGATGGCAAACGTTGTCCAGCGGGATATCGAGCTCCAGCATCGCGCTTAGTTCACCGCGAGATCTCCTTGTGCGATGGAAATTATGCGGATCACGGGACATGATGTACTCCTCTATATCCTTAGACATATGGACTAGGTGCCATGCCATGATGTGTGTGATTCTCAAAGAAGCGTCCTTCTCCGACTCCCGGGGGCGTTGTGGCCAAATCTCGTAAGGGTAATTCTTTGCCATCCTGGATGAGATGATTGATCTCGACTTTCAGTGAAGTTGTCTGCTTATGTGGTGCCCTGGGCCAGGTCTTGAGGACGGGCTAGGACAAAGCGAAATGTCCGAGGTCGTGTTTGTGCTGGAGTCCAAGATACACGGCAAGCTCTGCCTCGTCACGGGAGTCACGTAGGAACTTTCTAAAGTTACCAGGGTCATCAATTGTGCGATCGGGACGATTCGCCGCACTTTCTTCAGCGGGCCATGGTGCCTTTACTCTCCGAAATCAGCCCTTGTCAAATGGGGAGAATCTCTCTGTTTTCTCACCGCACCTTGAGGCTCTACGGGGGCCTCTGGATATTGAGATGAGATTTCTCTGGGCAGTGTGTCACAAAGATCTAGGGGATGATCCTTTTCCTACTTCTTGGTGAGAATATGAGGTATTCTGACAGCAGCATCTCGTTGTACCTTAATTGAATTGATCCTCGCTGAGTGCCTGTGGGAGGTCTTGATATCTCTGGACTATGGAATCTTGAGTTATTCACACGGTCTCAAACACCAGTAATTTTGGAAAACAAACCTTCTTAGACATCAGGTCTTGACAGGGCGACTCGGGCCGTTTTCGCTTGCCCTTGCCATCGGTTGGGTGAACACTAGACGAGGGTCCTGCTTCTGAACACATAATTCCAATTTTTGGGATCTGGCACTCTGGGACAAATGTATGGTGGTTGTTCCAGAAAGTCTCTAGAAAAGGCGGACGCTTTGGTATACATGTGGAATGTCTCTGAGGAAGTGAGAAAAGAAGAGTCCGACACTATGAAAACCCAAGTGTGATTCTGTACAAGGTGCAGGTACACATGAACCAGATAAATCCACAGCTGTTTCTCATGTAATCTTGCGTAGATATTTCCTAAGTGAATGGTTTGAGATCAGTTGTAATATATATTGCGCTCGGGACCAGTATCCGGAGGCGAACTCTAGCCCTATATTCCTCTTCCTTCTCGTTGAACAGGGCAAATGTGGATTTGTAGAGATTTTGGTATCAATGAAAACTGAAATGTTATTTGTTTCAGAAATCTGACCCAGCTCGACAGATGAATTGATGCAAAATGCAGAGAACGAGAAGTGGGTGGGTGATATTGCCCACAAGTTCTACCGGGGACAAAGTAATTCCCATGAGAATACTAAAGCCCACATTCGTCCATGCTGTCCCAATATGTTTTTTGTCCTTTGATGGTAAGACATGTGATGGTGCATAGAATTGGACAGAGTAACGCAACGTGTATAGACCAGAAAAATCTAATATTTGGAGCGGTCAACAGAATAATCAGGAGGCAAGTTGACCCCAACCACACGACATCAGATGGGCACAAAGACAACATGATAGCATAAACATGTAATTTATATAACCAATGGCCAATATAGTTAGACATTATTTCAGGGCGGCAGTTCTTCAGGGATGTGAGACGGGGAAATTAGGGGGTTTGGGACCCCTACGTTCTTTCCCCATAGTAGATCACACTTTCATTTCACCAGAACCAGCTGCGCTTTTCAGATTGAGCAATTGTAGGCTATCACATTAGGTGGTCCAAACCAGACATCGGTCCAGAACAGTGCCTTCATCGACCACATTTTGAAACACGACGAAAAAGGCAATGAAGACAAACATAGCGGAGAGCGTTGTATGGCACACTGAGGTTCGTATTATTGATTACTATTGATACATAACATTAAGTAGTTATGCTCTTCGCACCTGGGATTTAGTCACTCCCTCGCAAGTGAACTACCAATTGCCAACCTCAACACGCAGACACAAACATACAACACCAAGACTACGAGCAGCCCACACACCAGCCAACATTCAAGATACAGCTCCAAGCTATAGCGAGGTCACCCGCTTCCAAGCTCGACTGAATAGTGATCTTTGTGGCGAGATCGCCGAGCACATGATGAACTAATCACGCGTCGTCTCATATGACTCCTTGTCGGCTTTCCGTTTCAACATTCGTCGGTATGCAAAGAGTGCCATGATTCCAACTACAACCAGAAACACGATGCAGAAGACAAGCACGACCCCGCGATTCCTATTCGCCCAGTTGCGCTTGTGGCCGCCTCTTTCGGCGATCGAATGGAGCGACAGGGATGCAGAGCTGGTGTGATGGATTATTTTGACAGGCGCCATGTCGTCGGAAAGGCTGTAGGTCAAATATGGATTTCTGTTTGACAGGTCACAGACAATGGGATTAGTCAGATGCCTCATTCACGCAGATGAATCAATAGCCCGCGATCGAAAGGTGTATGCTCACTGGATACTGCGATGTGGCTATATCAACCGATGACTCGACTATACAGAGTGAATATCAGCAACCGTTCAAGTATCGTAGTGTCACAACCACATAAACGGAATAGCACTTGGTGCCATTGACCAAGAACTCCGAACGAGATCAACGATCGGAATAGACGTCTCAATGGCGCGGGGAAATACACCTACTATCACACCGATAATAAGACTACTGAGAGAGACGGACTCTGTGCCAAATGGGATTAAGTGTTGCAGATTGCAATGGAAGCTCAGCGATCTCCCTAGCAGACGATGATGATCTTGTCGGGGGAATCTTGAGACAAGCGATCAGGCTCGCCAGCATGGGTGTCGTTCACCAGGGAACCTTCGGCACACGACGGACAAGGAGTATTGCCAATCAATGATGCCGACTGCCCTGGTACCTTGCATCGTGTCTGGTCGACCTCTTAGCTGAGACAGGCTCCCAATTTGATTGGATTCCGGGCGATTCTCTACCGTGGCTATTGCATTTGGAAACCCAAAGATGCCAGAAGGTACGCTCCGTCGAGGTCCGATGTCGAAGGGCGGGCTCTCCTACATGTATGAACATATGTTGACCTGCAAGGTCGATGTACTTTGGCGACTCGGTATTTACACAGCTTACGCATACAACAAGTTTGGGTTCAAGGGTGTTGAAACATCCCAATGTGGCAAAACGACTGCTAACCACAAATGTGGACACCCATCCCGGTACGGCTGCGTCACCTATTAATCATCCAGGCGTTCTACACTCGGCTCGTCGGGTCCCTGGTGACAACCCGACCTGGTGTGACTGGGGTTTTCTGGAGCATCCGTCTGCGATATACATCCCCAAATACTAGAGAACCCTAACAAATAGCATGATCCGCCCTGATCAGACCTTCCCGGCAGGGCTTTTCGGGTGCATATGTGCTGTCATACAATCAGCAACGTGGCAAGCATCCTAGACTCAAAAAGCAGCTAGTATGACGTGCTCGCCAACTTCAAAACCTACGTGTATGCGCGCACTTCACAGCCTTCGTCCGTGTCACCATCAAGCAAGAATTAAATTCTAAAATTAGCCCTGTACCTTATAAAAGGCACTTGCAGAGGGGTAGCTGCAAGGCGATTGGCCCACAATTACTCTCTGTGTACTGACGTAGCCTAAGAAGCTTATACATCGTGCGTGATAACTGTATTCCTTACTACATTGACCTCTGATATTCTTGCGACCTCATATCTGACCGACTTTGACTACATAAACAGAGATGAAGACTTCTTCCTCACATTTATTCTTCCTCGTAAAAGTCGTCGAAAATCCAGTTTTCTTAGAGTCTTCTCTGCTCCTCCATTTCGGCAGCATCAAGTGCATCCACTTTCAGTCCTCTCTCGCTTCTTTTGGCCTCGTCGTAGTTTACTAGGGGCACCCAGCCCTTATGACTAACCCTAATCGCTTCCTAACAAGCCTAGAATTATTCGTCTGCTCCAGACTGTGCGCGTTCTAGTCGTAGACATTCCGTTAACTCGTTATCCGAAAATGATATTAGATAAAGTGTCGTTATATCACGAGTCAAGTCTATTAACTTCCTAGATAGTTTGATCTAATCGACTGTTAAAATCACATTATTACCCTCCCAAGGGTCACTTACGTGATTAAAAAGCCGCCGCCTTAACGTACTAAAATTAAGGGTTAAAGCCTCGTAATGTATAAGATTTCTTTCTACTATAATTTAACATAGAAATAGTGGAGTTAGGGCCTACGTAGGAGTTCCGCTTACTGGAATTACTCTATTTTTTCGAGTTCATCGAAGTTATTCGGTAAAGTCGGGAGTTATAGTGATTCCGAGATTTCGTCGCCATAATTCTGCAGACTCTCTAGAATACCACACTGTAAAAATAATGGCAAAATCGTACTATACTGCTAATTAACCCCGTGACCTCTAGGTTATCAGAGATAAATATATTATTAGGTAAAAGATCGGGGTGCTGTATGGTGGGCTTAAGAAGGGCCGGGAATTCCTGCGATATAAGGTAAGGTGTAATTTAAAGGTATTTCTCTAGAGCCACAGCATGTTCGAGGTGGGATTAAGACTGATAGTTATATACCTCTCGGCGAAGACGCTAGAATGGCTAGAGAGATCGTCCGAACTTCTTAAGATAGGTAATCTCCTTTTCGGTAGTAAGAACGATCTCGATCTTCACAGAGTTAATCTTCGAAGTCTTCCACTCACTAGAAACCGTAAGCTGAATAAACGAGACTCTAGCTACACGACTTTTATAACTAATTCTCTTCTTTCCCGTTCAGATAAGGTATACCATATATCCCCTAGATTTTTACCTTAGATATACTCTTTAAAGATATATTTTGTACCCGCATAATTATCTATAACGGCAGAGTAGCTAAAAACCTTCGGTGCCGGGATACCATAAGTACGTAGAAAACCGAGCGTTACGACTTCACTCGCGACTAATAGGAATTTTAGTTCGGTAGCCGGATATAGAATTCGTGCAATAAATCGGTAGCTATCTCGCATAGTGATCAGAAAAGTCCGATTAAAGCCTCCCTTAGCAAGTTTCTCGAATTCGATTATATCGGGTTATTCCTTCTAAACAGCTAGAGCAGCAAGGCGCTTAAATCCAGAAATATTGAAAACTCTCCTTCTCTCGCGTCGTCTTAAATTGTCATTATAGCTATTATCATATCAGCGGAGTAATTTAAGATGAATGGCTTATCTAGGCCTACAACATACAGTCATGTTTCATGAGTATTTGCACCCCAGTATTTCCACCTAATGCTTTTCCTGTACTCTCTTATATCATAGACCGCAAGCTGGAGATTCTACCATAAATTTATGAGCGTGTATGTGAGCTTTCTAGTTACTGCTTATTACTTAAGGAGTTGAATGAAGTTTTAACAGGCAGAAAGGAAGGTGGCCTGGAGCCTTTCGGAGTACTGGGGTGCAAATACTCATGAAATGCCACTGTAAATCCATCGTCCAGACGTATACTCGAACAAATCACAAGGCTTAGGCATTTTCTGGAATGTCAAAACAGGGCGTGCGAGGATCAGTCTTGTGTGTAGGATGATTTTGCGTGAGTGGAGAATATGAGGAATTATTCCGAATAGACGTTTAGCCATAGCTTCGTTGAGAGAAAGAAGTAGGGCGGAGGTAGATAATGATCAGGAAGGGACTTTATATTACCCCTTCGGGCGCTTTAGTCACGTTAAAACGAAATTTGATGATTATACATCATACAGTTTGCTCTATCATTGGTGTCTTTGATATCGTTAAGAAGTGGACACCATGAAAGTTGCCCTTTTCTCGTTAAAAGGAAAAAGGTGAGTAAAATAGAAATTGGTCGTGTTGATCTCAACTCGGCGAAATATTTCATGCGAGTATCCGCGGGTTATCGGCAATGGTCGAGAAAACCCAGCCGTCATCTTGTATGGTCTTATATTATGTCTAGCTAACGATCTGGTCCGATCAGCTTTCTGCCAGCAGATCCCGGCTCCCGGAGAAAATTGACAGAAGTCTGACTGGATGAAATGTATGATATGAACTCAGCATATGGAACTCTTTGTATTTCTGTATACGCGCTCCTTACAGTTTAGTTATATATAGTCAGGAGAGCCGATACAGAAATACAGAGAGTTGAATACCGGGGTAGGTAAACTTTTGGACTTGCAGCAGACTTGAATAGTGCCGGCCCTTGAGAGCGATAATCAAATATATTGTTTCGGTAATAACTTTGTGCGCATCATACCTTTCAAACTGTGTTTTGACGTTATATCTGGTAGCATGGTCTGGGCGACATATTGACAACTTTTGTAGGTCACTATTGTCTTTCGGGTTACATACGTCCTATCAGATATTCCTGTTAATTCGCAGATCGACGGTCAATATACCGTTTTTCCTGGGCACCAAGGCTTAGCCTTTATCAGAGAGGAAAAAGATCGTATCTCATATCCAAAGATAGTAGTGACCGATTTTAATTTTGATTCCTCCCGAGGTCCTGTCATGAACCCTGCAATGTCGTATCGCTGTGCCGATGAATCGTGTTCCCAAAATAGTCTCCCAAAGGACCCAAAAATGAGCATTATGTTAATCGTCTACTGGCTGCCACTAGGACAGACTTGACTTACTCCGCATCATATTCATAATTCGAGAAGTTTATGTTTTATGTATTTGATTTCCTCTGCCGCTTCTTGGCGTTCCCTTTCCGTTTTAGTGCTCAGACCCTGCCGCTTTTTGCTCACTGAGTAGAACTGAGCACGTCTAAACCCCCCTATGGGAACTAATGGATGATTACTCCGTATTTTTCCCAGACTTCCAAAATAGCGGTTAAGGGTAATGTAATAAAGTGAAGCTCAAGAATCGGGACAAGATGAGAAGAGACGGTGTCGTTTCATGAACTTTGTAACCCAATTTTCGTCGACAGAAAGAGCTGGTGTAGTTCTACGCTGTTGAAGAAGAATATCTGCCATTTCTCGTACTGAATAAGGCTGGGGGCTACTCCACGCGAATCTATAGAGAGTACCCGTTGTTGAATAGATTCGTTTTTCAGTTCGGTCATTTTACACATAATTTGGCGCGAAATATCGCACATTAAAACGGCGCACCACTTCTTGAATTGAAGAGATTTCTTGATTTTTAAAAAGACTGGCTGATATTATCATACTTGTATTGAACTTCTAGCGAATTGAGAGCGAATTGACATAGTGGATGGGCTGCACTCGGTGAAATACGTTACCAATAATTAGTCTAGGTTTCAACTTCACTGTTACCTTCCCGACTAAGGTCCCAAATTTGGTATGCCTATACGAAGTTGGAATACTAACATTTCAGACCGAGCATGCCAGAGGTATCTACCAGACCAAGATATCCTCCACTTTCCAGGAGTCAATAAAACCATACCGAATCCACATACCTGCATGCGGCCAGGAATAGGGTTGGTAGTGCCCGAGCAATCCGCGTTTTGTCCAAAAGTATAATGTTACCATCCACCAAGGGCTAGGTCTTGGAGACAATTGAGGTCTTTGGCTACGCAGCCTTCACATCGTTCGACGGAAACATCATTGCTTTCAGCCAATGCGAGCCATGGTGGGCGACAAATAGCATAACGCTGACCAGTATACTCTATTGAGACCAAGGAAGGATCGTGGACCTCTTCTCAAAACATCAAAACATGTTCGCACCTTGCTTGATTATAGACCTGGAACGTCAATGAATCATACTGTATGACACTGACCGTAGTTTGTCCAATAGTAGTTGGGTAAGAACCGGCGGCACAGTTGTCCCAGCTCTTACCCAAATCTAGAAAATGCCCGGCCTCCCTCCTGTCCAGAGCCCTCATGTCTGTATCAAGGCCTCTCGATGATGCATATCATACCAGAAACCCTTCGAGCGCTGCCTCTTATCTTCATTCTTCTTCAAGGGGGTTCTTATCAGCCTTTTCTGAATACGAATGTAAAAACCACAGCCTCCATTATGACCTTTGCGGGGGATTGCATTACGACAATGTCAGCTGTCGCCTTGATCCATATGTTTATTAAGCCAAGGGTTAGGCCCAACTGGCTTATCCATCCATTGGACGGGAATTTGGAATGAGGCATCAAGAGCCATCTGAGCCTGCCTCAGCGAGCTAGTTAACAGCCAATCTACATATCAATGCCTGAACTTACAGAAAGGTGAGGTACCCCGTGATTGCTCTCTTAACCCTGAGAGCAAACCGTTTACTAGTCTTTATTTGATAGCTTGCGAAAAAGGAGGGATGGTATTTCACATGGCTATGAAAGTCTTGAGCTGCATGTTATGTTGCCCAGTATTTGTTATAATTTTACAAGTGAACTGCGATATCATGGTATCACCCACAAAAGCCTTTTTCTTTTTTTTTTGGAACATGGATCATTCACAATCTTAACTCTACTAGCGTTATAGAAATTGATCCGGTTGCTGCGAGTATAACAGACTCTTCAGCATCGGTAATTAAATCTCAAATATGGAATGCTTTCACTCTTGATGATGCTCAAAAGTTATTATTAAATTGTTTGAAGATTGTCGGCTTAGATACTATGCTATGTACATATTGTATGAAAACACACAGATTCAATAACAGTAACGAGCCTTAAATCTCATTGGGACATTCTTTAGAGATACACTTTGATTCTGACTTTTAATGCTCTTGCAGACTAAGCTTCTGCACCAACAGCCGTAAAACAGGGTTCGTTTCCTGTGTTGTGTTTTCAATCTTGCTAATCTCCTCCAAGATCAATCGTTCCAAATCAATTAGATGCTCTCGACAATGTTGGAATGTACTGCTTGACTGGAGGAACTCGACAACATATTGCTTGATCTCTGAAGGTAGCGGTTGCACGCCAATGGTGCTTGATGCGGGCCGTTGCCGGAAAAGACCGTTGATCAGGGATTTGAAGTCGGGATGGGTTGCAGCACAATAGACAATCGGGTACGAGAATTTGCCTTCGTCGAGGTCTTCACATTCCCCTTTCTGCTTAGCATATGAAATATCACAGAGATTCATATAATCATCGCGGATTTGGAAAAACCGTCCAAACGCGGTGATTAGCCGGTCGAATACGGGAAGTAGGTCCTGACTCGTTTCGTCTTGGATGAGTCGGAGCAGAAGACGGAACATTCCACCCGTTTTGTTGTCAATCATATTCATATATTCGTCGGGGGAGGGACAGGTGAGATTGTACTTCCAGTGCAAATCCCAGCTCTGACCGAGATAGAGGTTTTCTAACTCTTCCAGCAGGATTTCCACAGCTTTCGGGTTGTGGAACTGGCGTGCGGCTTGTACTGCTCGAACAAACATGTAGTTGGCACTGTTGATCACTTGGGATTGGCCGAAGAGAACGTGTGTGGCTGGCATACCCCGTCGCTTAGGGGAGCAATCCTCGATATCATCCAATATCAGAGATGCGTTATGAAGAAAGCCAACTAGCTCCTTGACATTTTCCAATGTTGTTTCATCCACCTTCAACCAGTAGTTGAAGGCGTCAATTAATGTGGATCGCACTCCTTTGGACGGCATGCCACAGATGTAGTCAATGGGCGCCTGGAGAGCTGTATTGGCCGGTTTAGACCATTTGAGTTCCGGGAGCTATACATATAGTTAGGTTGAACGGGCTGGTTTGAGAAAACAAAGTGGTAGATCGTACCTTGTGCGATCCGTCACATTGAAGCGGCGCGCCATTCTCTTCTACCTTTCGTACCTTGTGCGATCCGTCAGATTGAAGCGGCGCGCCATTCTCTTCTACCTTTCGAACTGTCCCAGCTGTTGACGACACCGACACACTTCCTGGCTGGTTGTTGGGGCTTCCGCAATCAGATGGTTTGATTTGGGATGGTTGCTGGCTGCTGGGACTACCACTGTTCGAGTTAAGATCGTTCAAATCCTCATTAAGAGCATGCTGCCCTTCCGAATGGCTTGGAAATGGTCGAGTATCGACCACTGGGCCATCGGCAGATTTGGCCATATCTTTATTGTGCCAGGCTCGGTGCCGGGGGGCGCTGCTGGCCCAATAATGTGTCCCGCCGACGATAGCGCCTACCAACTCCACCCACCTCTTCAGGCTTGGGGAAATCGACGGGTTTTGGGCATAAAGCACGTCCTTCCTGTCGGTGTATTCCTTTTCGGTATCGACTAATAACCGACGAGCCTCGGCTTTCGCCTCGTCAACGGATAAATTCCCAACGCGACGAATTACCTCCACCACATTGACTAGTCGACTTCCGTTGACTGCTGCCTCGTAATTCTCGCGATCAAAGCTCCAGTAGTCATTGGTCCAAACAACTGCTTTTTCGATTGGCTCCATGACGGGTTGGATGAGCTTCCTGTCGTCGTCTGATAGCCGCACGCCGACTGCAAACTCCGTCATTGCCCAGAAAGCCCTGAAAATTATTAGCTCAATGTTGCAACCCAAAGTGTTCATAACTGCATACGTAGCTCCAAAGTCGTTTCTCCTGTATGCTTGATAATCCTCAATGGAATCAAACTGCCAGGTTTTGGCATTTCCAGCAACAGCCAGCCACCCTTTGTTGTACATATCAAACATGTACATTCCCATGTCGTGATCAATATCAATGGCCTCTAGCAATATCTTTGACACGAGCTTCTTTATTTTGGGAGCTCGGGTGCCAGAAGTTGGCTGATACTGTTTGTTTGGGTCGAACAGAAGTCCGAGTTCACGGTGTTCTATCCTTGCGGAATCCATGTCCATAGCTTCGTAGCCATCTATACGAACGAAATTAGTTAACTTAAAATTATTACCAGTTAGTCATTCAAAGGGGCTATCTACCGTCGTGAAGCATCCCTAAATCGGTAAGATAGGTTAAAATGAGCAGTCTGTCCGCAGACGCTTCTGGGTAAGCAAATGCTCCCAGATTTCCGAGGTCACTGAAAGAAACTAATACTCTGTCGGCCAGACCATCATGAAGAGCCTCATCCCATTCCCGGAGAGATCTGTTGGTTGCATCATTTGCCACATCCTCTCGCTTATTGACGCGGACAGGCAAGGTCGTGAAAGATGGCGTCTTCTTGACTGCCTCCGGGTCTATCGGCTGAGAATATCTCCAGATGTCCTCCATGACCGCTGTAGACATTAGAAAACGATTTCAGGGCCCCAATGGGTTAGGAAGGTTATAATTCTTTACAGCCAAGAATTTCACTGCGTGCAATAATTTAAAGGAACACACAGCAACCCTTTATATACCCTAAAAGTCCAGCCGAGGAGGGCCATCATCGAACGCGTCATAGGATATTATGACACCTGCAATTATACTCTTTGCTTCAGCCTATTTCTAGGCTACGACGTAATATTGCATCATTGGAGCTGTCGTCATGCCATAGGAATCTATGATGGCTGACCTAGGATATTCTGAGCATGACCCTAACACCTTCGGAGGCTGCAAATTATAACAAACCGGCTTAAGTCCCTTGCTTCCGCAACAACGGCCACGGCATAATTAATTTCAAAAAGAAAATAGCTTTTCTCGAGTACTTCCATTGGCCAGAGGCAGTGAATACTTCATAAGTACATCACCCAGCAAGCAAGAACGTGCTTCAATTCCGTCACTAAGCTGAACTTCCATTATGGTTTCAAGATCCCCTTCCAGCTTGAAGACATTACAGGCTTGCCTGTATACATAGTGCTTGCTCCAAAATCCTCACCGTTGGCTTCCTTACACTCTACCTGCTATGTTGAGCTTTGATCCCGCCTATCTTGGCATTGGATTTGCAACACTCGTAAGTGCCCCCTCGGGTTCTGGTTGGTAGTTCTTAGTTCGAACTAACTTTTCTTTTCCTTTAGACCGCCGCAATCTTGACTTGGACGGTGATCTACTATTGCGTGTTCCACCCACTGGCCAAAGTTCCTGGGCCTTGGACTGGAGCGGTCTTTCCTGTGAGATTTGTGTGCGATTTGCCGTCCCTGCGCCACCGTTAATAATCGATTCTCCAGTTCTGGTCGATGGGCTCATTTTTCCGCCGGAAATGGAATTCAGACCTACAAGGACTACATACGCGTTATGGTCAGCAGAACCTTCCCTCAATCATATCTTAACTATTACTTATAGGTTGGCGGGAACTGTAGGTCCCATCGTTAGAGTCGGCCCTAATCAGGTGTCGTTCACGTCCATTGAGACTCAGAGAATGATTTACAATTCCAAACCAGCTCGTATAGGTCCTGATGCCTATTTTCCCAAAGACGGCACGATGCACCTGCTGTTCTCCATGATAACCAAAGCGGCCAATCTCGGTACAATTGCGGATTATTCCGAGCACAAGAGATTAAGGAAGCACCTCCACCCTGCCTTCACTTTGAATGCTGTCTTTAAGCAGGAAGGCCTGATGCGCCTTCATATGGACCAGGCTTTAGAGAAGATCGCCAAGGTGAACGGGCCCGTGGATTTGACTGAATTTTCTGGTATGCTCGCTTGGGACTTGATAGGTGATTTATCATTTGGAGAGCTTCTAGTTCCCGAAAAGCGTGGTAAGTCCTTGATTGAATTGATACGGTCTGATACCGAACTAATAAGAATTTATGAAAATAGGAAGACTATCCTCCCTGGTAGAGTTGTGGGAAAGAACCTTTCCCTTCCTGGAAGGCCTGAATCATATTATTCCTAATGTCGAGGAAGTTATGAAGCTGGCTTGTCGTCTAATGCCCCCGGTTACACTTCGAAGTGTCTTGCCTAGTACAGCAATGAGAAAGTAAGGCCATCGCCTTCCGCATCCATATAACACTACTATTTCCCTCTAATCGGACATTTCGCATTTTCTCTTATCAGCTAACCATCTCTCATCTGCTAGATATATTGATCGACAAGATGGCCGATCTGACTTTCTTACTTTGATCATGGGCGAGAATGGGTCTGGCAAGTCAGACCTACAGTTGAGCTACGATGAGCTACATAGCAACGCCACTCTTTTGGTGTAAGTGTAATACGCCTGACGATAATTCCGACATTTTGGGCACGGTAACAAGCTAACCATATATCAGAGTTGCTGGGTACAAAACAACCGAGACATCCCTTTCCGCTATCTTTTACCATCTTCTAGCAAACCCAGAGACTTTGCAAGAGCTTCGAAGGGAACTTCACAGTCATTTCAAAAACATAGAGGAGATTACAGTTGCCAAGTTAATATCACTGGACTATCTCAATGGCTGTGTAAACGAGTCGCTTCGTCTTGCGCCCCCATTTGCTGGAAAGGTTGCGTGTCGCCGATGTCCTGGTGTGGAAATGGAAGGGTTCTATGTCCCGGCTGGAACGGAGGTTTATACAGACCTATACTCAATGCAGAGGAATGTCAAGTATTGGCATGCCGCTAATGAGTACCGCCCGGAGAGGTGGTTCCAGCGAGATGAGGGGGGTCTCTACGCGAATGATGCGCATGAAGCATTCAAACCGTTCGGCTTGGGACCACGGATGTGCATTGGGAAGGAACTGGCTCTGCAGACTCTGAGACTCACAACTGCCTTAGTGGTTTACCGCTTTGATCTTGCGATGACAAATCAGGATGAGTTTGTGTGGGATCGTGACGCTGCATCTGGGCTAGGATATGCTAATTACCGTGTAATAGCCCATGTTAATTAGAAGTAAACGAGGGTCAATATACGATAGTAGGTAGCAATATCCTCTTTTTGTATTTTTGGATAAAAGCACTGGAATGCAATGGTTATTTGGGAGTTGACGAACAATGCATCTTCAATAATGCTTCCCACGCTATCACTTGAATGAACGGGAATAGACACATAGTTAATAAGCATTTTACGCTAGTTGGATGTTCTAGGTAGGTCTATTCCGGTATTCTTGGGATCTGCTACTTTTCTTTTGACTGATAGAAAGTGTCTGCTTCTGGTCATCCCATTTGACTTGCGCCTGCTGCAATGATGTGATGACCGTTCTTGGAACAGAATGTAGAAGTAGGCGCATATATATCAATTTATTCCCATTTGTCGAAAACTATTTTCAGCTGGCATTGCCCATTGTCATCGCCTGTGCTATCGATATTCTGACTGGCCGGAGCTTAATGCCGCCTGGTGGCATTCGGGTAACACCGGGTTGCATAACATCATGTAACATTATAATTCTATAGAAAACAGGAGTGTAGCTATGGACGCTGCATCAATAACACCTCGTACCATGATCGTGTGCTGCCAATACTTTTATGTTTATCAGGAACCCTGGTTATATCTGGCACGGCGGACCAAGTCACGCAAATGAAAATAAGCTTTGGCCATTAGTATCTAGGCATTAGAATTATCTACCATTCAAGAAAGCATAGCCTGTGCGATATCTATTCAAGCAATAAAATAACGTTTAAAGTTTTTTATCCATCCGTACGGATTCTTCCGATCCCGCTTTTTTTTTACGCAAACGGCGATCCCCCGGACAGGGCAGAGCCTAGACCAGAGCATTTGCGATGACCTCAGTAGAATATTTGAATGTGTGCGCTACTTGCAGGTTTTATTTGCACATCCACAACAGAGGTAAAGAGACGTTGAATGCTTGGTACGTGTCATCACGACCCAGATCGTGATGATCTAGACAAATCTAATGGCAAGTCCTTATGAGCTTCTAACCTAACAACAAAATGTGACTAGTATCAATATTTGCGAAGCAAAAAAGACTGTATGCGTTGATAGCGTTCGTGATTTCCTGTTATATGGTCTAGAATTTTATGGACCTCGTAGTCCTATCCTAGTTAATCAGTAGTTTGTCAAGATATTTACCGTCTGTAAACGGCTATGAAAAATGAACTCATTAGATTACTGTATGCCTCTGTCCTTCAGCAACCCACCACAACTCTACTCCAGTCAATCCCTAAACCTACCAATTCGAAACCGCTACCAAATCTATTATAAGCTTGGAATAGTTTCACATCAACTTCTAATTTTTTTTTTTTTTTTTTTTAATTCTCGTTCCTGAAAGTGATGGCTATAAAGGAGCTTATCATGGCATTAGATTTGATAGTGGTATGCCAGCTATGAAGCTCAAGAGCAGGAGTAAAATTAGGGGTCGTACCATTAGGACAAGTATTTAGGATATTGGGGAACTACTTCTGTTAGATAGGTCGTCACAGCCGCAAGCTCGGGCAGGACTTGCTGGTTGGACTAGACTATTAGTGTACATTTTGTATGCTAGTATGAGACTAATTTTAGCTGTCAGGGGTGTATAGATCGGAAGAATAAGTGACTATGTAAGGTAGCCAGCCTATTGATGTTCCGAAGCCATATCTGTAAGCTTGGAACTGGCTGGTATAGGGCCTTTATATTTATCAGTTAACTTACTACAGTAGGTTTCGAAAACGGGTTTCCCTCAAAACACTCCCGGCTGGTTTCTCGGCCCGTACCCGAGACGCCACTAACAAATATTAAGATTAGTGGTAAGCTAACTTGTATTACCAGCCGCTAAATCTAAGTTGACTAGTGTGTTTCGGGTTCCGGGTTTGAGTACTAGGTCACGTGATCCCCTCTAAGTGAGCCTGAGCCTGGACTGAAATTTACTCTTGACTCTGAGCGCCCTCATTAAAGCGGCGGCATCCGGAATAGGAAGGCCCCACATGGCAGAGGAAATCAAGTCTGCATATTCCGTACCCCGTAGTGACTTGGGCAAGTGGAAATTAAACCTAGACCCCTGTCAGCAATCCCACTCCTCCACTAACCTTTCTTGCCCGGCAACCCTTGGCAGTCTTGTCTCTCCGCACTCAATGGTCCTCCGATCTGTACAAGACTATAGAAAATTATCAGCAAACTCCTTATGCGCTCCCTTACAGATTTTTTTCTATTTACCTTTGTCTTCATCCACAAGACAGTGGACAAACCGATGGCTACAGTTTAATTTTTTTTTTCTGGCCCATCACCTCGTATTCGGCACACAGGGCACCAATCACCATTCTCGACGGACAAGATGGCTGCAAGCCGAGACTTCAATGTGTAGCATTCGCAGCATGGGGACTGAAATAGCTAAATTATTCAAATTTAGACTATTTTGACAGGGATAGTACGAAGTATTGCACAGGAACACTGCACCCCGTATCCCACGAAATGGTCAGCCACCGTGTGCCGGTTATTAAGTTACATTGTGTACAACATATTCACGCCATACAACCGCCGCATGGATGTTGTTAGCATACCACAAGATCGGTCTCTCGATCTTAGGGTGTGACTGATTTTGCCTACGACTACGTGATGAAGCAGTTTGATCCTCCTACCCTCACAGCTAATTCATGCTGGAGCGATCTCCCTTGAGATACGCTAGAGACCGTGTTAATCTGCATCTAAATTAGCTTCTCGGTTTTCACCCGTCTGTTACCCATACAGTATAGATCGACCACTGCAATCACCGCAAGGTCCAAAACCAGGAGCCTTGACTGGCTCCACGCATAGACTAGAGGAAAACCCACCATGGACAAAGCTCGTAAGAATACGAGGCTTATTCTCTCCGAATGGACAAAAGATTAGGGTGCCTGCAATCCTGTATATTACTGACATGTTCCCCGCTCACACATTTGGCAGCTGGAATTCTAATCCCAACGCTTTTGTTATTATCCTTGGACTCACCTTTCAAGAGACGTCGACATGATGTTACCATTATATGCACTTTTCCTAATTCCCCTGGCGAACGCATGGACCTTCCGCACCACCAACGCAACCGGTGCTACTGAAATCGCCCGCGGCGAAGAGGAACGACAGTGCACAAATGCCACCATCGGTAAAGGCAAGCTCTTTACATGGGATCCTGAGGGATCCGATCTTTGTGTCTCGATATACCGCGACATCGAGTGTGATTCCAGGGCGGGATACGCGTGTGCGACCTGGAGGAAGAATGCCAGCGAACAGTTTTTGGCTTTCGATATCCTGCCCGAGAGCGAGATTGAGGCCAAACACAGAACCTCCACGGCTTTGATGTCGACGTCGACGTCTTCAACATCATCCAAACCCACGTCTTCATCTTCATCTGCCGCTGCCGCATCCGCATCCGCAACACCCACCGAGTCCCGCGCAGCCTCTGCAGACAATTCCAACAGCGGTTCCTCTAGCCCCGCACTCTCCGGGGGTGCTATTGCAGGCATTGTGATCGGTGCCATAGCTGGTGTTGCCATTATCGTCGCCTTTGTCTTCATCTTCATGAGAAAGAAGAACAAGAAGAATGCCGCAGCTGCTAACCGGGATGGTGGTTTCGGGCCCCATGAGGCGGATGCTACTGAATCATCGATGGGCGGTACTACAGTGGCAGAGAAGACAGGAGACTCAATTGCGGAGAAGGAAGCAGAATCGGTCCGCCCATTCAGACCTGTGCCTGGATCTCAGGTTGTGGAATTAGCTGGTGACGAAGGGAGTGCCGAGCTGGGTAGCAGTCCAATCAGTGAGATGGATGGGACCAGCGCAAAGCGGCCGTTTAACGTGGTCTAAAATTCCATGACTGCAGAGTTGCTTTCTGTCATCTGAAGTTGTTGTTTGTGTTGAGATGTATTTAATTGAGTTCTTTTAGTAGCGAGCGAGTTTTGGGGCCTTCTTTTTTTCTTGGGACTTAATGCTGCCATACCAATGCTGTGTTTGGAATGATGGATATTCATGTATGTGTGTATAACCCCATGAAAATGTGTAGTATGAACAATATATTTGTCTGGCATATATAACATTGATTTCCTGTGCTACTTCTAGGTGTTTCCCTCGTTCTGCTCAGAAGTCAGACCTTGCTGCTTTTTGCTCAGTACAACTCAGCACGCGCTAGGAGCCCAGGGCTGATCCTCTCGCTAGTCCGGAGGCCCCGATGTCCGCGCATCTCTTTACGTAATTATTTGTTTCTTCACCAAAAGCCCTGGGCCCTGGGGCCGCCTGGGCAGGTGATAAATAGACGCGCATCGGATGGAAGTTATGTGATTTTTGACCTCATCTACTGTAATCCGGATGGGAACTCCCCATGGCAGGCCGGGTGCTAGCAACTGAGTGATTGCGTAAGAGCATTTCACAACTAGTTCAGAAGATTACAATCGGAGTGGACATTGCAGCGGTCCACGGGTATGTGTATTATGCTCTAATACATCAGGGACGACCCTATCAATCCGATATCATATCTTCCGTATTAGGCAATCCCTAAGCTTATGATTACTCTCCCTGTACTCGAAGCACATGTTTTGGGGGTAGAGCATGGAGCCGAGGTCAATAACTAGAGTGGAGACTATAGAAATGCCCTATGTTATTGTTAGAGGGTGCAGGAGTTTGCTGTGCAGCGTACGAGACCGATATTCGTGTAGATAATTTACCTGAGTTAGAACAAATAGGAAATCTATTAATTATTTACACTTACATGTAAAGTCCCGACCAGGGAGGGGTATATGCGGTTGATGTGTTATTAAAGAAATATCAATCAATATCAATCATCCTCGCCAGCCCTACCATTTCCTCCGCGGGTAGTCCTCGCCCGTGTGTCTACCAGCTCGACTGTATTATCCTCACGCCCAGCAAGAGTCGTATATGTAGCCAACGTTATATGTGGCGGACTTTTGGATCCCATTGGTGTTCGAAAGGGGAGTATCGTTGTAGTTGTAGTTGTAATTGTGAGAGCGGCTGGTACTACCAAACATCATGGGGAGGACACGACGGAGGACAGAAAGTAGGGCGGGCATGCAGCAACACATAATCGAAACATTACACTCGATGACATTGTGAGTTGCTACCATGACATTGTTGTCTTGTACACGTTGGTTAGCTCTCGAAATCTAAGTCAGCACCACGGAGGATAGGGGTGGACCTTACATGGTATGTTTGACGTCGTGGAGTACTTCAGCAGACCCGAGAACCGGACAATACTAATGACCATGATGCTATTGAACTGTCAGAGGTGCATCGCAGGAGTTAACGGATTGCTTCTACTTACACGATACCGATGCTCAATATTAGAACCAGATAGACCTTTCATGTTTTGAGCCGTAGTCCAAATAGCATTGAAATGGGGAGACCAATGACCTACAAATCTGAGGTGATGTTTATTGCCTGGAGTTAGTTAGTTGATATCTAGATCTAATGAATTGAGGGATAAGATTGACGTATGAATGTGCCCACCAGAATGCGTTGCGTTATTATCATAGCACAGGGCTATACTTTTGCCTTTCCAGTTCGACCAGGCCTCTTCGATCGGAATATAGGAGAGAATTGAAGTAATAAAGGTCGAGATTATGAACAGGACGCAGTGGACGATTGCTCCCTGGTAAAGCAGTAAAAATCTGGGGCCGGGAAGATATTCATGAAAAAGCAGACAATGGCCACCTTGGTCAGAATAATTGCCGGGATGTGCCATAGTTGGATTACCTAGGTATACTGTCCACATTGTTAGTTCTCCCGTCCGGGACTTCTTTGCCTCCGAATAATATTTGCCTTTGCTATGTTTGTGACTTGCGTTTCCGACGAGGTTCAAAGGTCCTTTCATATCCCTAAACCCATCACTGCTCTACTATTAGCACAGAATCAACATGCTAAATAATTCAAATATGTCCATAGGCAACGAAAAGATCTAATCTGCTGGTTAGCCGGCAGACTCTTTGACTCCGTCATAATAATACAGTCACTCACTCTGATGTTACTAAACATGAGAGCCAAGGCACCAGTAACGGCTGTCACGATGGGAGCGACAAGACCATTGTCTCGGACTGGCCAGTGGCAGAGCCTAGGCGTGGCATATTGGGTCTCTGGGGATAGAAAGCAGTCTAATGAGCCAGTATCACGAGTAGGATTTTAGAACTTACGGAGTCCTTCAATAACGGTGCAGGCTCCCAGTGAGCAAACCTCGACATTAGACATCAATGTCTCATCAGCGTGTATGCAGTCGGCGTCCGTCGCGGTACATCAAGAATTCTTAAGACCCTCGGCGAGACAGCTGGCCTGGCGGTCATTATCAGCTGCAGTTTTGTTCGGCTATTCAAAAGCTTTCATACAGCACATTCTAGCATGTTCTAGACACCGGCAATGGCCGAAAATGCCACAATAGCAACTACTAACCACGTTACTAACCGCATTGTCGCTTCGCCACTCGACTAAAAGATCTGTAATATATACACGCACAAATACCTACAGGAAAGTAGAGAGAATGAAAAGGACTCGAATCGGTGCTTGGAAGCCGGTACCTTAGCTATATGGACGTCTATCTCATCTCCTACAACACAGGGAGGGTAATTCGGCGGCAGCTTCTCGTTACCTCCCCTAGTAGGGAGTAAGAATTAAATCCATGCAAGTCTCACCGATCAGCTTACGATGGTAATAAAATGTTTTCTAAACGACAGAGTACAATAGACTGGCCAGCTAGAAAGGAAGGCCTGATCTTGATGATATTTGATATATCACTTCACATATTGTCTATGAGTGAATATCCGCTATCATATAAAGATTAAACATTGATTCAACTATGGGAAGTGAATGGATTTAACTAGTTACGTAGCATCAAGTACTTCATAGAAAGCGCATTGCATAGCGTGATTGAAAATTAACATAGGCTTGGCCGAGCGAGAATTGTTACTAGGCGTACAACTAGTAACCTTCTCGCCCCATATTTAAAAGGCCACTGAAGAATGTCTCGTTTTTTTGCATGGCCATGCCTTAATGGAGTCAAATTGGAATCCAGGCTCACATATGACATGTAACTAACGTATTCGGTAAGCGAGTGACGCAGTCCGAAACACATAACTAGTCAATCCGGTAAACTACAACCTTATATCTCAATCACAATGTGTTTGATTGATTCCATATTCACTCGATAGCTGTCGATAAGGATTTTGATAATATTTATCAAGTTCAAGTAAAACAGAAAGTTGCAGCATTGTGGTATCAAAAATTACATCGCTCTAAGTTGTGAATATATATATCTTCATCGCCGAGCGATAAAAACCCACTAACTAAACTGTATAACTAGTTAGCAAGATTAGATATTACCCCAAAGCCATTAGCCTACAAGGAAACACCTCTATACGCTACTGTTGCTGAGATATCAAGTTTATTACATTTACTATGCGTATCATTTACTATATGTATCGGACTGCGTCACTGGCTTACTGAATACGGGCTCCATTTCGCCCCCACAAGGATTCACTAACTCCTTGTCAGCCCCAAGGAAATGGCGTGTAGATCCCACAAAGGGGTATCCAACAATAACTATGTTGTATACCCAATTAGGAATCTTTGAACGTGAATAGAGGATAAAATCGTATCTTTCATTATGTAATCATATAATACCAGTAACTAACGTATTTCACATGCGAGCTGGACACACAAGCGAGCTGGACACCCCAGAACACATAGTAAATGCGATAAATTACAATATGGTATCGCAACAACAGTTATCTATATGAACTTCTCCTTTTAGCCTAATGCCTTTTATATTGTATCTAGCCCCTATAGAGCGTTTTAGGAAATTTAATAAATCAGTGACTGAGATATATATATTTCTAGACTTCGGCGATGTAATTTTCGATACCGGGATAATGCAAGTTTTCGATTTGCTCGAAATTGATATATAATATTAGAAATGCTTATCGAAAGCTATCGGCAAGTAATGAAATAAAATAAAGACGTTGGTTGTTGAGAAATAAGTGATAAATATATCACATTTACTATGTGTTCTGGGGTGTCCAGCTCGCTTGTGTGTCCAGCTCGCATGTGAAATACGTTAACTCGTTAACTAAGTATTACTTAGTTAGGCACACTTCCTAAGAACCCCTTTTCCCGAAACTCTTCTCTATAAGGAGTAAAAAAAAGTAAATATGCGCTCAAGAGTCGCTTATTGAGATGTAATAAGTGCTTCCCGAGATTTGAAACGATCTATAGGAATAAAGAACCTCACTTTCTCTAGGGTTTTCTTCTTTGCTTGCTATCTCTATGTTAGGCGATACGCGGAAATCAACAAAGTACAACATATGTAGATATAAAGTGTTATTTGTACCCATAAAACTAATTACACCTTCATTCTTAGTGGATACCTCTTTTATGATGGTGGGACCTACACAGCCAGAAATAATTTTTAGACCACAGTGCTTACCTAGTCGCCTATCTCGGCGAATAGGAAGTTTAGATTTTCCGTGTACTTTTCCAATATAGGTGAAGGGTGGCCGTAGCCTTTTGTCTATAATAAAATAATAAAAGTACATAATATCGGCCGTGGCCCAACTCTGACCCGTTAGTATACATTAGCGTGGGCGGGCAGATGGTAAGCCAACGCTAAGCGACCCGTGCAAGAGGCCCGATCACACAATTCTTCGCGCATAAGACAGGTGTCATCACCAGATGTGGCTTACTTCTCAGCCCAGCGGGGCCGTAGACTCCACCTTACTACGAAAACAGTATGATGCTGCAGTCAAAGGAGGCCTCCAACATGCTCTCCAGACGATCTCAATGAGCCCAATAAGCCCAATGAGTCTCTGGATTATATAGCTGCGAGGACTCATTGGCCCTGCATAATACCACCACCCCACCCACCGTTAGCTACAGACCTGGCGGAGAGGGAGGGACACCGTACTTAAATTGGCTTGCACGGTATACTCGCCACCGCTACTGCTTACAATCACAGTTGCAGTTGTACTTCACCACCTCATCTCTGCAGTTGCGACAAAATGCCCGGCCTTGTGACCTATCTACTGGGCACTCTCAGCGCGATTTTAATCGCCCGCCTGGTCCTCTCACTCGTTAAACGGCCCTCGCTGCCCCTACCGCCAGGACCGAGGCCTGCGCCCCTAATCGGAAATATTAACCAGCTGCCCAAAACTCTCCAATGGCTGGAGATCTACCGCTGGAGCAAGAAGTATGGCCCCGTTATGCACCTCAGCATGGGCGGGCAACCGCTCATCGTCCTCTCCACCCACCAGGCCGCACACGATCTCCTCAACCGTCGTAGCTCGCGCTACTCAGACCGCCCGCGCATGGTAATGGCAGGCGAGCTGGTGACTAAGGGCATGCACATGCTTATCCGACCATACAACGACCAGTACAAACTACACCAGAAGATGGAGGCCCCGCTCCTAACCCTGCGCGCTGCGAGCAAGTATCGCCCGCTACAGGATCTCGAGTCACAACAACTGCTATGGGACGTGCTAGGTGAGTGGGACAAGTTCGGTGAGAAGGGTGTAGACTTCCACCACCACTTCGAGCGCGCAATGGCCAGCACCATCTACTGTCTGATCTACGGCTACCGGCTGAAAACGGGATACGAGAAGGAGCTTATGGATGGGAAACGGGTGATGGCAGAGTTTTCGAGAACGGGGAAGGTTGGGGAGTATATCGTCGACTCGTTCCCATGGCTGAATTACCTGCCCAAGTTTCTGGCACCGTGGAAGAAGGAGGGCGAGGAGCTATTTGAGCTGGAGCGCCAGCTGCATATTGGAAACTTGAAGAAGGGGCTGAGTAACCGCAAGTGGAACTTTTCGAAATATATGAAGGACTCGCCGGAGGCTGTCGGAATGCCAGAGATTGAGCTCGCGTTTGATCTGGGGATCCTTGCTGACGCTGGTTTGGATACTTCGACTGTTGCGCTCGATTGGTTTATTGTTGCTTGGATTACGTCGGGCTCGCGTGGATGGGTGAAGAAGGCGCAGCAGCTGCTAGACGAGGTCGTCGGTAGGGACCGCCTACCTAGCTTTGAAGACCGTCCCAAGCTGGCCTATATCGACGCTATTGGTGAGTTTTACATGTTCTGATTTAAATGATGGATAAGGTCTGACATGAAACGACACAGCGAACGAGACCCTCCGCTGGCGCCCCGTCAGCGCCCAGGGCGTGCCACACTTCACCAAGACCGAGGATGAGTACATGGGCTACCACATCCCCGCCAACTCAATTGTCCTCCCTAACGCATTCGCCATCACCCGTGATGAGACCATCTTTGGTGAGGATGTCGATAACTTCATCCCAGAGCGGTGGCTTGCGGAGGATTCCGACAAGGAGCACATCGACATCTGCGGCCTTAACACATCCGCCCTAAAGGACCTACCACAAACGGGCTTCGGGTTCGGGCGCAGAATTTGTACGGGCCGTCTAATCGCGCGCAACCAGCTGTTCATCGAAATGGCGCGCATGCTTTGGTCGTTTGACGTCGAGGCTGGCGTTGTCGACGAGGCCACAGGCGCGAGATACAAGGTCAATGATATGGACTGCAGAGATGGCTTTATCACCCCGCCTAAGCTGTTTAGGTCTGTGATGCGTCCGAGGGGGCGGTGGGTGCGTGATGTGATTCTGAAGGCGGGCACCACGCATAACCTGGATCACTCGACCATTTTGGAGGCAGCAAAATTTGAAAAGTCATGAGAATGAATAGGTATTTTTTTCAATTCTTTCCTTCGTCTGCATATGTTTAGAAGGTGGAAATACCAAGTTAAGCTGATGGTTCTTCCTAGAGTTGGCGCATGCTATAAATGGGAGAGAGACCTGAGTCTCTTTCTTGGTGACCTACGTGGTACATACCAACAATGGAATACATCAACGCTCATTGTTGGATAACTATTCACATGATTGTTTGTCTTTTCTTTCATGCTAACTAGCTATATTACAGGGAATAGTTTGTTCTCTTCCCCCTGATATATTCCTCCATCCACTATAATGCTTATATATACATCGTACCTTATCCTAGGACGAGTATTCCCTTGTGTACCGATTTCGGGATCGCCCTCTATTCTTCCCTTCGGCGTCTTCCTATTTGTTCCTTTGTAATTACAATATTTGCGCCTCCGTTATGGTTGAGTTTTCCATCCTTCTACTTCTCCTTTTAATACACAACTTGGCTTCCACAAGGGAGAATCGCGTTTCTGGGAGGAAGCAACCACCCTGTCGTTTCCGATCACGAGCACCTCAATCCTATGATGGAGCTAAGGATAGCACAGAAGGTATGGTAAGCATGGTAAGCATACCGGCGTCCAATGCCAGTATGCTTGCACACACTGTGCCCTTCGTGAGATTATAAAGATCTTGGATGAACAACGACTTCGCAAAGCCCTGAAGGGGAACAAAGAATATATCAACATGTTGTACGGATATCGGCCTCACGCAGTTCTGGAGGGAAATGAGGATTACCCCCAGTACACCGTGTCTTGTTGGAGGCACCGGATGATTGAGTCTTCAACTTGTCACCTGTAGCCTATACGGAAGAAATAAAGTTGTGACTACACGGTCATAGCTAGTTGAACCACCATACGATTTTGGATGTGGATCTAATACAGGCATCCCGCATGATGAGCCCGTCTTGTCATCAATCCCACAGAGGGTGGTAAACACAGAATACTGGATGGCCCCAAGAAACGGAAAAGAGGAGCAATGACGATTATCAACGAGACCAGCAAAGGCAAGAACAGGGGTAGACTTGGAAGGGGGACCAAAAACCCGAGGTCTGCTTGGTGCCACAGCCTTGGAACCTCTCTACCGTCTTTGCCAGTCTGTACGTTTATGGTATGAAGCGATCACCTATGAGCTAAATGTTAGATGATCCCATCTCCGATTCTGCGTACAGACTGAGCTGATTGTTTGTCAGACACCAGGGTATAAATACCCTACTTTTTTCTAGATTAAATAACAATGATTCTTCTTTCCCTTTCTCTCCTTCGCCAGTAGCTATAAGACTAAAGAACATGGAGTTTGAAGGAATTGAAGATGAGCCCTACATCTTGTCTAAACAACTATCTTCAAAGACGATGCTAGTTCTGTGTAGTTCGCGATGAGATTAGATGGCACATATGGGCAGCGACAATCCCTTGATGAACCTACTCCAAAATACCCACACACTCGCCGACGAGCGATTGAACCAACATGATTATCATACATTCAGAGTCGCCACATCGATTTTCGCTTTCTACCATCAATTGGTTAGCCAATTCGTCCCCGTAATCTGCCATTATATGTCTCAACTCCGGAAACCTTTGACCCGAGAATGTGGTCGACAAATTCGCTGTGGTAAAATATGTTTTACGGGGAGTAGCGTTGTGTTTATGAGAAATAGAATCGATTCCTAGTCGTCTCTCTACCACGCTTTTCCAAAACTAATTCCTTTACCCGCTTTCGTAGTTGTATCTAATCTCTCGAAAGCCCCTTTGATACCCCTTCAAGGATGAGGATACGATTTATCTAAAGCTTGCGAGGTCATTCTGACATGAACAACTAGATCCTCCATTTTGAGAGATGGCTTCCGTGCCTCCCTAGGCAGATCATCCCACCCGACTGGCAAGCCTGTTGTCCCTGTAGCCCCCGTTGATTTTGAGACAAGTGGCTGATCTTTGCAGTAGTCCTTGATCACGGAGACCGCCTCGCTTATCTCTTTCTGATGCGCATCAATTTCATTATCGTTTTCGTGGATTCGATATCCTTCTAGTTTCCACCAATCCGTTTGATCAGATCAATTTCCTCACAACAGTCTGTCGAAAGGAGGAATAATTTTCAAGTCGAATGACGGAACTCCCTTTACGGACATCTATACTGGATGCTTCCTCGCTTCTCCCAATAATGTTGAACCCCAAATCCAGGCACTCGCTGTACTCCTTTTGGTAATCGGACGGGCCTTGTGTAAGCCCATCTAGTAGTCGAAGCTCCAGAACACAGGCAATCATATGGCCTACGTCTTTAGCTTCGTAAAAGATACGAGTAGCCTTGGGCAGGTTGGCAGATGTGCCAAATGCATTAACGTAGTAGAGGATGGTCTGGAATGCATCACACCCATAATCCTTCTCAGGTTGGGCTCGCTGAGCCCCTGCTTCAAAGTCCTGTAATAGTTGCTGCTGCTGGTCCCAGATGATGTGAGGGCCTTCCCCCCTACTGAATATTGAGTATCGGATGTCTCCCAAAATGGCATAACATGCGATCTTTGACTGGATGGAATAGCTCCCGGGGGTTCTATTCCAGACTCCAACGACAGGAAGCCGTCAATATGTTGGGGTTCTTTAGTTCTTCGACATGAAACCTCTTGTGATTTAGTTGCTCCACTGTGCGAAGACTTTCTAGGCTGTTGACCGCCTGTACGTCCACCTACCACTGAATTTCAGAACGTTCACAGTTGAAACTCGCGAGCGAGATATCGATGTTGCCCATGTCAACGTTCCGCTCGATACTGGGCGAGCCGGACCTATTGAGGGAGCAATGATACAGTTGTCCTTGAATGCCGATGTCGACATGACAATTCTTTGTTGATACGTGCACACCTCAGTGCAACGAACAGTGTGACGATCTTGTAACAGGAGAAGCTGAGGTTCTGCGGGGCTGAGCGCTCAGCGGTTTTTGATCGACTTCCCCACATCTGAGGCAGCCCCTGAGTCTCGGGTATTTTTTAAATACTGTAGCTTATAAGTACAAAAGAATACATACAATTCCCTGATGGAATTCAAGTATCCCAGATTCTACTAGTTTGTTTTTGTGTCGTGAGCTTGGATAAACGGCTCGACCCGACATGGTTGATCCCCTCTCCATTGCGGGCTTGACTATTGGCGTTATTCAAGTTATCATCGAACTAAGTGAAAGAACGGCAGAGCTCATTCATGATGCAAATTCCTTTGAAAGCGTAAGACTGATGATCAGAAAGCAATGAAACCGGCCCCTGACCGCGGACAGGACTCGAATGAGCTGCAGAACTTGGTCAATGACGAAAATATTCAGACAAAGCTGCTTAAGACCCTACTTTTCTCCCAATGCACGGTTGGTCTATTCCCTCTCATTAAAGATATATTTCAAAATATATTTATGACTAATATTCGAATCAATAGGTATATGGAGGCAAGACTCTCTTTGAGCAATTCGATCCCGACATTCAATGGCAGATCGAGCTTCTCTGTGTCGAGATCAGTTCAATCCTCTAAGAAGGCATTACACTGCTAAAGAATCGATATGGAATTTCCAGAGGATCATCAGGTTCCTCTCGCTCGAGTTCACTTGGCCCTTTACTATCTTTTACCGACCCAAGCCAGCGCTCAGGGCGTACAAGTCCGTCGCTGCCAGGTCTTCTCAAATGGGGGCTCCGTGACAAAAAGAGAGTACAAGGTATCCTTCTATCTTTTAAAGACCGCAACTCTCGACTTAAGAAGAAGGTAGAACTATGGTGTCTTGCCTGAGCATTTGAGACATCTCCAAACGGATCACTCCTCGCGAGAACTTGGATTTGACAAGGATGCATCTTTACGCCTTGCACAATGGGATGCAGGGAGAATGAATAACTCTCTAGAGTTACTAGATGAATCTTGGGGCTCTCACCTCCAGCATATCGAACGTATCGATTATCAGGGTATGTTTGCTATGTTCTCCAAAGATGATGTTGCATACATACAGGAGAACCACGTGTACGATATAACATCGATACAATTCCCTCCATCATTGCATGGGTATGATGTTGATCCCCGAACTAAAAGTCGAATCGAGGCTCTGGCCAAGCTCCTACATCAGCCAAAAGAGCAAGTTTTTCGAGTGCTACCTTGTGTGGGTTGGAAATACCTCCCTGATCAAAGTTCCATCGCATTTGTTTTTGAGGTACAACCAACGCCCATTGGAGCGCCGGTAAGTCTACAAAGACTACTTTTCACGGACGACTTGCGTCCAGAGTTGGGAGATAAGTTTCGCCTGGCTTTTGGCCTTTCGAAGTGTATTGCCCAGATACACATGGTTCAATGGGTATGTACAATTTGAAATCACTATCTACGAAACATCTAACAATTCCAAGCTGCATGAGAGTTTCCGGAGCGACAACATACTCCTTCTTCCGCACAGTATCGAAGATGAGCAACTAGGATCCCGCGTTGCAGTCAACTATCCAGAGCCGTGGGTTCTCGGCTTCGAGTTCAGTCGCCCAGAACCATTTTCCTCAATGGGAAGAGCTGATTTTGAGCCAATGCGAGATATCTATCGCCACCCAGACCGACAAGGCCAGCCCATGGATATGTTCAAGAAGGTCCACGATATCTACGCGCTCGGTGTTGTGTTACTTGAGATTGGACTTTGGGAACCGGCTGTTAAATTGGAGAAGAACATGTTCGCACATGCCAGCAACCCGCATGCAGTTCAGGCGCAGCTGATCAAACATGCACAACGACGGCTTGAATCTAGCGTTGGACGGAAGTATAAAGAAATTGTTCTCAAGTGTCTTACTGGTGACTTTGGGATCGAAGATGATACGAAAGAAGATTTGAAACTTCAGCAGGCGTTTCAGTATCAGATTGTTGATGTCGTTGAGATGGCTGCGAATTACGTATAGAATTATAGCAACATGCATGTCAAAATACGTAACTATATCAGGTTGTCAATATACTGTCCATTTCATTATTATTGATGCTTTTTATACCCCACTGCTAGGTGAGTCTCTGATTGCCTCCTCTACCTTCCTCGGCGATCGAAGCGAATCGACCAAATGATTGCCCAGATCATGCAATCATCCCGATGGATCTCAAAGATCTTTACCATTGCTTTATGGTGTGTGCTGATGTGCCATAAATTGATAATTACTACTAGTATGGTATATATCAAAAGTTAGAATTGTTCATACAATATCTCATACCCAAGCCGCGCTTAGCTCACATTCATGACCTTTGAGTGCCATGCGCGATTATCTACAGACTTTACATCCATTGTTGATTTCAATGATACAGTCTTCCCTTTATCGAGCCAGGAGGAACATCTTGTGCCGTGGTGGTTAACGCAAGACACCCAACGTCAGCATCAGGCTGAACATCTCCCAGCCATAATTTCGTATCTCGCAAATTCTTCGACCATTCGTCTGAAGACCATGTAGAGGATCCAACAATTCCTTCGATCTTGTTCTGCAATAGGGTAACGGAGATCGATCCTAGAAGATCGGGGGCGATCGTTATGATGTGGAGATAGGCGCCCACCAATGCAAAGCAGAAGATAACCACAGAGGAAATGATTAACACGGTAAGCCATGGACGATTACACCTAACGATATCCAGCAGATGAGTATTCTTGGCCTTCAATTGGATGGGGCTATGGCTGATTGGGCCATTTTCGATTTCCGTCATGTTGACAGAGCCTGTGAATGCCGACGGGCTGATTCCTAGATATAGGACGGAATTCAGGAGCTGCGATAGACGCATCCCAAAGGCTTTCGCGGTCGTGGTCTCAGGTGACATAATATCGTCACCGCTAGGCTTTCCGATGGCGTGAAAAGGGTCGATAAAATATCCAATTATGGGCTCTAAGCCACCGCTCTGCTCCGCCTGAGGAAAGATGCTAGTGAGCATGTACAATATTCCTTGGTTATAGCCAATGGGCAGCGCAGAGTCCCCTGGGAACTTGAAATCGAAAATGGTCCAGTTTTTGTGGAAGTGGGATACATCCACCGAACGGCGAGCGGAGGACAGGCTGCAAGTGTTCGTGGACTGACTCCCATCTAAGGACTCGCATGTCATGTTGGAATCCACATAGGTCGTGGTGAGATCGCATATAGCTCGCGTAATGGGGGATTGACTCGCTCCATAACCGCCTCCATTACCACGATCCCATGATTCCCATACCAGCTTCCGTGCATTTCGAGTCCTTGTCCTCGATGCATCGAGTGACTTCGAACATGGCTCCGAGATGGCGATCTGGAATTGATGTCCACCTAATGATCTTGTCCAGCTGCAATCGTCGGAATTACCGGGAGATGGAGCATCTGGCCCAGTGAAATTGGTAAAATTCACTTGGTGCAGTGTGTCGAAGACAGGACAGGATATGGATAAGTATGAGCCTGGGAGGGTAAATGATGTATTGCCAGAGTTGGGCAAACCAATCACCGGCACGCCAACAAGAGATGCGTACGTCAAATTATCATTTTGGGGTACATCCATCCAACCTGTACTGACATTCTCAAAATGCTCGATCGCAGGGAAGCGGATGTTGCCCCAGAGATCTTGATTGCGGTTTGCCAGCAGCGAGGCGGCAGATATGGAAGCAATCAGTGGGTTAGCAATTGATGTTTTGGCCATCGATATTCCTTGACCGTAGCCGTACTGGTACTGGGTGAAAGTGTTCAAAGTGGTCAACTGGACCTGATTACTTGGGTAACTCGGGACGATGGAAATGACCCGCAAAGAGGCTTGGCCGCCCAATGGAGACAAGCACCACAACAAGACAGTCAATATGGCGACGGAGTCTACAGCGCGAAGTCTGATCTGAGTGAGAATGGCTCCTATGATAGTCTGACTGCCGAGACATTGCTCTATCAGTCCGATGGTCGCCCCTCCAGTGGTCTGGATGCGCCACGACGCAATACTTTTGATGCTGCTACCCGCAATAGCAGCAAAAAGGACTGGGAATATAGTGGGCGCCTTTCACAGAAATTGATGTTAGCTAGATTTGACGATATTGAAGAAGGCGGGAGTAGGAATGGGGCAGCTAACATATTGAGAGACTTCAAATAGCTTAGAGCCTATGGTGTCTGGGCCAGCATGCTTCCCATCGATACAATAAACCCATATACCGAACACGGTGAAGAGGGAGGCTGTAGTGGCAAGAATCAAGTCCCAAATTAGACGAGAAATTCTGTCCAACTGAGAGAGCTTGAGAGGCTTCGGATCGGATTTCTGCTCGTCGACCTCGGGGAGCTCGATTGTTGTAAAATATCGGACTTCAGATGACGGCCTTGGATTTGAATGGTTTTCCTCGGCTGGTACAGCCCCGTAGGGGGTGCGCTTAGATTGCCTCATCTCGTATGATTTCTTAATCCCCATTTTTTGAAACAGCGACATGGCGGCGATCCTTTTGACTTAAGCCGCACTCACTGAGGAGTACCACTCGTCTTTATGCAGGAGAAGGAAAGACCTGTGCTGTACACATTTATTTATAAAGCAGGCCTTGGTGGGTGGACACGACGTAAAGCATGAGATAGCTCGCAATTAGGCCACGAGGAATCCGCCCCGGGTCGAAGGTAAACATGCCAGTTACATATCATTGGCATTTACTGGTGTCAGCTCCGCGCCTAAATGCAGGTGATTGGGTATGAGCCTAATACCCCAGTCCCTCAAGCCGGGTTTCCCCAAACGTCAATTATTCGTTCGGCCCTTGTCACACTATTTATAGGTACTCGGGACTTGGCGAGGGGTAAATGGGCTGTTTCGTGTACCCCGTGTTTCGCATGGCTTTAGACATGAGAGAAGATGCAAACGAGAGGCTGGATGCAGAACATTCCAAGTAATTTCAATTACATAGTAGATTCGCCCGGGTGAAACTAGCTAAGGGGTAAAAAGCACACCCAGGCTTAAGGCTATGCTGGTGGCGCTGAAGATGATCATTATTAACGGGCAGTATTATTAGATGCACTATCGTGTTACGAGTTTTTTTTTTTTTTTTTTTTGCTCATCTTGTAGTATTACATAGTATTTCCCCCCCCTTGTTTTGACCTCTGAAGAGTTATGCAGCCCCGTAAGGACGACTATCATAAGGTGGAGGACTATGGCAGAATATTAGTCCCTTTTGTTGGAAATACCAGTTAATTCGCAGTAATTAACCTGGGATGGGTTCAACACTAAACCCCTTTCCAAATACTAAGGTATCGCTGCATAATAAGGACCTTGAATGCCAAAGAGTCTTGAGCGCCTACGTCATTGAGACTAGTCTAGCGGCATCTATACAACTAACAGCTTCGTTCCTAACTGCGTTCACCGTCGGAATCCGGAGCTCTCTGCAATCCTCTATGATTCCATTCACTTTGTCATTACAAATTGTATCATTCATATAAAGGGTCCTTATCTGTGTCTACAGGGATATGAAGCCTACAAATATAGGCTTCTTGACAGGCTTTGAGAGTAGAGACAGACAGTTTACACTTTATCTTTTTGATAATATACGCAAGTATCATTTCGCAAGAGTTATTTACCCTATACATGTTTCGTATAATCTCTAAATTGTATATTTCACCACCTTTTAGTGCCCATTGACAGAAATCTGACTGTATCAAAATGTATGGTATTTTCAGTGCTATAAAACTCTCTATCTAGCTAAACATGATAAACTCGCAACTTGGATAAACAAAATGACTAATCAATTAATCAATAATGCAGTGGGTTCTCCGAACCGAACATCCGACGAGGTTCGGGGGAAATTACCCCCTATCCGATCGTGTGGTTTTGTTCTGTATATGGTATTTGGACTCGGGATTTGACACCCATATTTCGATCAAATCGTCGGGAGATCGGCATCTGTTACGCATCCAGTCCGTACAACTATACTCTATTACAATTAAGAGTTGAGGCACTTTCAATAAAAGCAGGGCCAGTACAGAATATGCAGTAGAAAATGCCTTTGATGACAATTTATAAACTACCATCATCTTTGCGACAGTCTTAATCACCTCTCATTCTATGGTGTCGGTACGCAAGGCTCCAATTTTACGCGAATAACTTCTAATATATCCGAGGATCTATATACATAGGTTCAAAGGTCTGACGCTAGTAATGGCCAAAAACTGCCGAAAATTATTTGAATGCCCAAATATTGATAATCGGCACCTTTATTGTTATTAATATACTTCCTCCGGCACGGCCACCCTTGGGCGCTAGGCAATGAGTCATCCCATTCCTGATAATTAGTTACGTTTTACGCATATAATTGGGATAGAAACTAGAGATAAAATATAGACCTCGGGATTGTAGTTCTGTTTGTCAACTAAACTTGGTAGGGCTGGATCGGAAATCATGGAACGAGAGGTATTACCTTATTGGGACGTCACGGCAGTCCATCGCGGCACTGGGTCTACGACCTACCGTAGCCATTCCAACGGATCAACCAGGGAATACTCAATGATGCTGTAGGTGATGGAAATATCCCTAACCAAATATGCCGAATTATTTGTTGATTGCTATATATATTATGCTATTCGCTATAGGAAATAATTTTCAGAAATCTAGTACATTGCATATATATATCTTCACCAGCATGTCTCACAGCCCGCATGATACTAGCAGCAGTAGAAGTGATGGCCTCAATACAACTATGACGACGCCCGATCGACGTCTGTCGGAAATAGGGTCCATGCGCTCAGGGAGCATCAATCGCCGCCAAAGCAACCTGAACGAAGTTGAAATAGAGCGAATCAACACTTATCGGCTCCAACATCGCTCAACCGTCGGCTCTATTTCCGGAATTACCCCGAGAGAGAAATGGCTCCCCATTGGAGCAGGGAAGCCTCATCCTCCAACTCTCCCAGACCCCGAAGAATACATTGTCGAATTCAACGATGCAAACGATCCTATGCACCCCCAGAACTGGCCTTTCAGACGCAAACTTGGTATATCAGTGATATTAGCATACACAACCTTCGTCTCTTCTTTCGCCAGTGCCATCTACTCCTCCGCGGTGGGACACATCAGTGCTCACTTTCATATCAGCACGGAAGTCGCCATCCTCGGTGTGACCCTGTATGTTCTGGGATTTGCTTCAGGGCCGACGGTGTGGGCACCGGCAAGTGAGCTTATTGGGAGAAGATGGCCAATCTGCATTGGCATGTTCGGGTACTCCATTTTCACCATTGCGACAGCAACTTGCAAGGACGTCCAGACCTTGATGTTGACGCGATTCTTTGCTGGCTTTTTTTCTGCTAGCCCGATCGCTATTGTTCCTGCCGTGCTTGCCGATATTTGGAATAACCAGACGCGTGGTGTGGCTATTGCTATGTTCGCCATGGCTGTATTCGTGGGGCCTTTCGCGTCTCCATTCATTGGTGGCTTCATCACCATGTCTTATCTGGGATGGCGGTGGACTATGTACATCGCCTCTATCATGGGGTGGCTGGCTACTGGTCTTTGTCTTGTCTTTTTGAAAGAGACCTATGCACCCGCTGTTCTTGTGGAAAAGGCCGCCATTCTGCGACGGCAGACACACAATTGGGGAATCCGCGCCAGACAAGAAGCAATTGAGCTTGATTGGGGCGAGCTGCTCACGATCAATTTTAGTCGACCTTTCCGTATGCTTTTCACCGAGCCAATTGTTCTGCTAGTAAGTCGGACATGAATATCCAACCCCCCGGGCCAACCGGTTACTAAACATTTTCCAGATCTCTCTTTGGATGAGCTTTGTCTACGGGCTTATGTATGCTCTTCTTGGGGCTTATCCTGTGGTTTTCCAAGGAATCCACGGCTTTAATTTGGGTGTTGGAAGTCTGCCGTTCATTGGGTTGATCATTGGCGAGTTTCTAGCTGGCGTCTATCTCATGTTTGATCAGAAGTCATATATTAAGAAGTTAGCCGCCAACAATAACATCCCCATTCCAGAATGGAGACTTCCTCCCGCCAGCCTTGGGGGTGTTTGCTTCTGTGTCGGGTTGTTCTGGTATGGGTGGACTGGATGGACAAAGTCAATACATTGGATGGCGCCCACCGCCAGCGGAATCATGACTGGATTTGGCATCTATGTCATCTTCCTACAGTGCTTCAATTACTTGATTGACTCATATCTGATGTTGTAAGTGTCGCAGTTTCTGGTTCACCGCGGAAGGCTATACTGACCTTGAAACACAGTGCCGCATCTGTGTTTGCTTCGAATACCATTATTCGATCAGCGGTCGGAGCTGCATTCCCCTTATTCTCAAAGCAAATGTTTGTCAATTTGGGTGTCCAGTGGGCCGGCACACTTCTTGGGTGTCTCGCCCTCATCATGATCCCGATTCCATTGGTATTTATCAAATGGGGACCTGCGTTGCGCAAGAAGTCTAAATTTGCTCCAATCCTCGAGCCTGCTCCCGCATCAAAGTCAGAGAAAAGGGTGATTGAGTCCGTTTAGGTGTGACTTTCGTGTTTAATCAAATCCATAGACGCCTCAAAATTGTAACTTTCAATGGCTGGTCTAGAGGAATCGTCTCTACAAGAAGTGCTCACTACGAAGAAACGTCCTGGATAGAATGCTGTACAATGTTCATGGATGGAGAGAGGAGGGCAGAGAGAAAGAGCAAAGTATCTACTGGATCTGCCCTAACTAGATCTACCCCAACTCGGAATTTATGCCTTACAGTTCGCACATCCACGTGGCATAGCGCCTCAATGAGCGTAGCGTAGGCCGATCGAGCTCCTTCATTCTCCGATGGACGAGCTATCGATTGGTTTAAAGCGACTTGATGGGCGAATTAAGGTTGTCAGATCGAACAAACCTGATATCTGCGGGTGAGATTCGTTGATAACATACGATCGGATGTGGCCGTTCCCCGGATATCCCTGAGCCATGAGAACTAGAGATGTTCAGATCTGACGATTCTCCATATTACTTATGTCATCGGCTTTCTCCGGTTATCAAGACCCCCTGCACATTTCCTTCACGACACATACAATTTCCGATAAGATAACCAGAGCTCACGAGGGCTGAGCGCATCAGGGTCTTGGCATTGCGGGCATTGCAGCCCACAACTTTTCGAAACGAGCTTATGGCTCTTGTTTCAAACACCTTTATTCGAAGTGAGTATCAGGCCCAAAATAACAAGGTCTCTCTGTTTTTTTCCTTCCATTTCCCACACCGGCTTGCCGAGATTTCACCCATGGAGAAGTTTACCGCCGGGAAACGTACAGCCAATTAGGGCTTCTAAACGGCATGTTACGGATGAAGAGACCCGCCAAGCTGTCCAGTGCCCAAAGAGCCGGAGGATACCTGTAAGTGGAAGAGGCGAATTTCTTTTTTTTTTTTTTTTCCGACCTCTTATCGGCGAAATGTGGTTGGCTGAGGAACCAGATTGAGATTTGCCCATTTCTTTCTTCAACCTATATTCTACACCTACGTCTACTGCAGGAACATCTTTTAAATACTGCGTCTCAACGACGACAGCGTCTTCGGAATTCGCTGTATCCACACAGGACGTGATATTCTTTCAGAATGGCGATCAGTAACTGGATTCATAACACCAATGTGCGGGTTGCCCGCAGTCCCGTGGGGAAATGGTTTCGTCTGGAGGGCTGTGGCCATGTAAGTGATACTGAATTCTATGTGATGTGTGATAGCATCCTGAGTACTGGTACAATTGACTAACCCATTCATCAGCCTAAAGAGAGGAAGGGTAGCTACTTCTTCACTGAAATTCGCGCCGGCCTCGCCACATTTTTCGCCATGGCATACATCATCTCTGTCAACAGCAATATCACCTCTATAACGGGTGGAACCTGCGTGTGCCCCGAGGAAGATATGGGTGACTTCTGTGCGACCAACTCCGACTACGCTATGTGCACACAAGAAATCAACCGCGATATCGTCACCGCCACCGCCGCCATCGCCGCTCTCTCGACTTTCTGCATGGGTTTCTTCGCCAATCTGCCTATCGCGCTCGCACCGGGAATGGGATTGAATGCCTACTTTGCCTACACTGTTGTTGGGCCCCGTGGTTCCGGCATGGTCTCATACTCGACTGCCCTGACAGCTGTCTTCGTGGAAGGATGGGTATTCCTGGGTTTGACGCTGTGCGGCATGCGACAGTGGCTGGCCCGTGCGCTCCCAAAGTCTATCAAACTTGGAACTGGTGTCGGAATCGGTCTCTATCTCGCACTGATCGGTTTGACCTATAGTGCCGGTATTGGCTTGGTTCAGGGTGCCGTTGATACTCCCATCGAGTTAGCTGGATGCGTGAGCTTCAATGAAGAAACGGGCATGTGCAATAGCAGCGACAAGATGCGCAGCCCTACTATGTGGGTTGGCATCTTCTGTGGCGGTATCCTGACGGCTTTGCTCATGATGTACCGTGTCAAGGGTGCTGTCATTCTCGGTATTTTGCTGGTGTCAATAATTAGCTGGCCCCGAACCACACCCCTAACCTACTTCCCCTATACCGAGCTTGGATCTAGCAAGTTTGATTTCTTCAAGCAAGTTGTTACTTTCCATCCTATCAAGCACACTCTGCTTGCTCTGAATTTTGACCTGGCTGGCAAGGGTAGCCAGTTCGGACTGGCTTTCATCACATTCTTGGTACGTGAAAAGCTCTCTATTCAACGATAAAGTTCAAGACTAACATCTCCACAGTATGTCGATATTCTCGATACCACAGGCACAATGTACTCCATGGCCCGATTTGCCGGCGCAATCGACGAGGAGACTCAAGACTTTGAAGGCAGCGCCATGGCCTACATGGTTGACGCAATTTCCATCTCGATTGGATCCCTTTTCGGTAGTCCCCCCGTTACAGCATTCGTCGAGTCCGGTGCCGGCATTTCCGAAGGCGGCAAAACCGGGCTCACATCATGTGTCACCGGCCTTGCATTCTTTGTTGCAGTCTTCTTCGCGCCGATTTTTGCTTCAATTCCTCCTTGGGCTACAGGTTGCACACTCGTGATTGTCGGTGCGATGATGGCAAAGTCTGCCGCCGATATCAACTGGCGGTACTACGGTGATGCGATTCCTGCATTCCTCACCATCGCCATTATGCCTTTCACATACAGTATTGCCTACGGTCTGATCGCCGGTATCACCAGCTACATCACCCTCAATGGCTTTACCTGGTGCGTTGAGAAGATCACCGGTGGTCGTATCGTCCCGCCTAACAAGGATGAGTCTGATCCTTGGTCTTGGAAGATCCAGGGCGGTTTCCTTCCCCCCTGGGTTAACCGTGCTTTCCATGGAAAGAAGGACTTCTGGAAACCTGATGAAGAATATGCGGAGGAGCGGATTGCAACTGGTGAGGCTGTTTCTTTCTCTTCCGCGTCGGAGGAACGTGTGGCTCTTGAGAAAGGCCATGAGCCTACCGCTGCACCATTGAAGTCGGAGTAAATATTTGGAGGATGAAGGAGGCGAGTTGCGGTATTGGTTGTGCTTTTGTTTGCATGGCATTACAGCGGATGTGTTAATATTGTATATTTTTATTTTATGTATTTATTGACTTACTACTCACACTTGGTTGTATTCGTGTCATACATACCACGGAATGAGATATTGTTTTAATACCTCTCGATGCCTTGTCTGTAGGTAGTTGAACATCATATGTTGTTGTATACTCATGGTGGTAATCCCAAAGACAGTACTCAGTGGGCACGTGAGTTCCAAAAAAGGCTATGAGAGACTATAGAAAGGAGGAGGGGAGGAAGATACTACAATTATATTTTGTTAGATCGTCTTAATTCCCATTACCTTTTTGCAAGACTTCGTATACCCCGCCTTTCATACCGTCCACGCATTGTCTTAGTCATGTTGTCTATCTAAATTCGTGGTTTTTGTCATATTTTATTATTCAGAAGGCTATAGTAAGCCATTTTTGCTATGTGGAAAAGAATGGGGTTGCTTGTCGCAGTAACTGACCAGATGAAAGGACGCTGGGGGGTCCTTACTAAGGTGTCAAATGTCGAGTCTGCATACACGGCACAATACACAGGTAATATGCTATGCCAAGCATACCAGAGGATTTATAGTTAGATCCTCTATTGTTTTGATTAGATAATACTCAAGAAACATGACTGTAACTATGGAACTCTCTGTATTTCTGTATAACGTATTTCACATGCGAGCTGCGCACCCCAAAACATATAGTAAGAGCGATAAATTCCAACTTGATATCTCAACAACGGTGGTCTATATCGAGTTTTATATATAGCTTAATGATTTCTAGGTAATATATAGCCTCTTTACGGCGTTTTGGGAATATATATCTCTTATTGACGAATATCTATTTCTAGCTTTTGCAACGTAATTTTCAGTAATTTTTGAAATGACGGTAATATAGCCTTCCGCTTTCTTTCAAATTATACATAGTGCCAATAAGTCTTATCAATAGCTATCGACAAGTACGGAGATGAAATAGATACGTGGTTGTTGATATAGTATGTCGCATTTACTATGTGTTTTGGGGTGCGCAGCTCGCTTGTGAAATACGTTATACAGAAATATAGAGTTTTGAATACCATTGATTGGACGCCTACATTTACCAGTCGTTTGACGAGTCGATCGAAGTCCCCGCACTAACTAAGCACGCTAACTAACTAGAAGATCACGAGAAGACTATCTATAAATATGTGTAGGTGCCATTTTCTTGTGCAAACCCTTAGGGATGTTACTTAATTGTTCTCAGCTGTGATAATCCTTCAAATATCTACGTCTATTCACCAGCAAGAACCAAATCGACAGCTGTTGTAATGGCTGTCATACACGGTGCCTGCAACCCCGCATTCAGCCGCGTGCGTGATCTTTTCCAAGAAAGACTAACCTCGGGAGAAGAAGTGGGTGCGTCAATCTGCGTTAATGTCAACGGAAGAAACGTCCTGGATATCTGGGGCGGTTACACCGACGCCTCCAAGTCGCGCTCGTGGGAAAAGGATACCCTGGTCGCTGTCTTCTCATCTAGCAAGGTGGTCAGTGCCCTGGCCGCGCTGACGCTCGTGGACCGAGGGCTGCTAGACGTCGAAGAGAAAGTGTCAAAATACTGGCCGGAGTTCGCAGCCAATGGCAAAGAGGAGACAAAAGTGTGGCACATTCTCAGCCATTCATCTGGCCTGCCCCAGTGGGACAAGCGACTCCCCATGGAGTCTATTTACGACACCAAAGCTTCGACTGAGATGCTCGCTAAACAGGCTCCGTGGTTCAAGGCTGGGGAGGCATCCGGCTACCAGCTAGTAAACCATGGACATTTGATCGGTGAGCTGGTGCGACGCATTAGCGGCAAGTCGTTGAAGCAATTCGTTGCAGATGAGATTGCGGGTCCGTTAGGCGCTGATTTCAGTCTCGGTCTTGCCGAAGAGAACTGGCCGCGTACGGCGGATATCATTCCTGGTGCTTCTCAGAATCTGCCAAAGATTGACCCGCAAAGCGTTGTGGGTAAAGCCTTTGGCAATCTTACATTCAAGGCTGAGGATTCCCAGTCACCTGGGTTCAGGGGTGCTGAGATTGGTGCCGTGAATGGGTTTGCGAATGCGCGTGCACTGGCTCGGATTGGTTCAATGGTGTCCTTGAAAGGAACGGTCGATGGGAAGCAGTATCTTGGGCTGAAGACTATTGACCAGATGATTCAGGAGCGGGTTAGCGGTGTCGATTTGGTGTTGTGTATGAAAGTCAAATTTGGACTTGGAGTCGGTCTGGCAGTGCCGGAAATTACACCCTTTATCCCTGAAGGAAACATTTGCTTCTGGGGAGGTTGGGGTGGCTCTATGTTGGTCATGGATCTGGATCGTGGTATGACTATTTCTTATACCATGAACAAAATGGGACCAGGGATCATGGGCAATGAGAACGTCATGGCTTACATTGATGCGGTTTATGCAATTATGGCAGAGAAGAAGCCCTCTGTGTCCCTGTGATGTATGAAAGGGTCACATTCGTTCGCCCAAAGAGAAACAAAACGAAGATTATTTCTACATATATCAACTCGTCTTCAAGAATTCACAAATATCTCTTTAACATTAATGGTCCAAAACAGTCCCCTCATCATTGGTCAACTTATATTCAATCAGGTAGACTTCTTGGCTTTCGAAACCTGCTTGCTACCACCTGTCTCGCTAAACACTAGCTCATCTCTCTCCCAGATCAACTCTACCGCAGCACCTGCGGGGCCGGCAAGAACTGTCAACAGAAAAATCTTAACCAGGAGACTGGGCCAAGAGACAGTGCTGAGCAGTTGCTTGTGAGCAATGGTGTACAGCGAGATAGCCCAGATTAAAACACCAGCCGAACCAATGAGGTAATCCCATCGAAGGAATACATGCACACCATCACCGACATTATTGACCGTGAGTCCAGACCAAGGAAGAGGGATCGAGAAAACCTTGGCCGGGTGGAGAGAACTCAGGAAACGGTCTTCAAACAGAGCCGGCACTATAACAGTTGCCAAAGAGACAACCCATGACACAATGTGCGACAGAGATGCATTGGCGAATGCAAATGTGTAGACCCAGCGCAAGCTAGACATGGATGCTCGGTGGTTATTTGAGAAGAAAGGGGATAATGTAAAGTAGGCGACCGTGGTCAGAATAGACACGTACGCGGGCCAGGGATGCCAGAAGGAAATGGCGATCTGCTTTAGATCCACTGAAATAACAGAAGGAGCGGGCAACGTCATGGCCACTGTCGGCAACATGTATCCGACAACGAAAGTCAACGGCAGAGCCGCGAGAACTGCTCGCGGGACCCGAATATTATCTGCATGAGGACGGCGCGCAGTGATCGAGGAGCCCAGCTGTAGACCACATGTCAATGGGATGCCAAAGGCAAAAGTGAATACTTGAGCGATGAGGCCAAATATGGTCGGGCTAAATCGATTAGTTAGTTGTCATTCGATATCCAAGATATCGATGGGCAAAACATACTAAGCGGCTACTGTCCCGGCATTTCCCTTTCGCCACGATTCCAAGACGATCAGAGTCCAGGTCGCACCGAATGTACCACTAAATCCGATGCTGTGAAGCAGCAGACTAGGGTTATGGCCGTCAAGTGTCGGGTAGAAAAATACAGTCAAAAGAGCCAGTACATTGTCGACTGCCTCAATTCCCGTATAGACTGTTCGCAAAGGCGCATCAATGCTAGGGAGCTTGCCAGATTCAATGGATTTGTGTGCCAGCGCGTCGAGGCCATTGACGGAGGCGAAATAAAATATGGCGTAGAACACCAACGCGCTCAAAGAAAAGAGTATGTATCTCATAGTGAGGGTATGGAACAGATTAAAATCTGGGGAAACAGGAGCTCGTTATAAATCTTGGGGCCAATTACCCGTGCCAAGCCTTGTGAAACCGAGGCTTGCTCGGTAGCGCAGCGTACTACGAAGGACGAAGAGGCATATCGCTTATCGTATACACCCATTTGATGCCCTAATGCTCAAGTTTGGCCTAAGTATAGACCACCCATTTTACACCTCTTCATACGGTATATTGTAAATCATCAATCCATTATAAAACGAAATTTTTTTCTTCTCACTCTTTTCTCACTCTTTTCTCACTTCTCACAATTATTATATTAACGAAAGCATACTTCTTTCGATATACAACTTCCAGTCGCAATCCCACACAAGCTTTCTTATTGCAGAATTTGGCGACCTAAACTTTCAGGCTAGATTAAAATGAGTGCATGTGACACTGAGCGCTATGCCTCTCCGGTTGTCACCTCAACACCTTGCATACCTGAATGGGATTAGTTAACTAACGTATTCGGTAAGCGGGTGGTCCATGTAAGCCAGTGGTCCACCCCAAAACACATAGTAAATGCGATAAATTACAATTTGATATCTCAAACAACGATGGTCTGTGTGGACTTTTCCTTGTAGCTGAATGCTTTTTATATGCTATCTCTACACTCTAGGGAGCTTAAAGAAATTTAGTAAACTTGTGAGAGAGGTTTATATATACTCTAGAGCTTTTGCCGTGTAATTTTCGATACCGCAATAATGCAAGTTGTCGATTTATTCGAAATTGATATATACTACTAAGAATGCTTATCGGTAGCTATCGGCAAGTAATTAAATAAAACAAAGACGTTGGCTGTTGAGATATAAGTGTAGCAAAAATCGCATTTACTATGTGCTTCGGGGTGGACCACCCGCTTACCGAATAGTTACGTTAACTAACTAACGTAGTTCACATGCGAGTGGATCACACAAGCGAATGGATCACCGCAGAACACCATAGTTAAGGCGATAAACTACAATACTATATATCCCAACAACAGATGCTTAGATAGATTCTGGAATTCGAGGGTATATTTAAGACCAAGTAAGTTATTTTGATGTATATTTAGGTACTTAATATAGCACTTTGACAAAGTTTAGAGGAAAGTTATAATAAAATATGAAAAATATATATGTTTACAGCTGAGATAGCTTAATTACAACGTAATTTATGGTATCGCCATTATTAAGCCTTTCAATTCACTTCAAAACTCTGCAGGCTATATAAGATGGTTATCGATCCATGGAAAAAAAAAATTAATTCAGATTCAAATTGTGGTTGTCAAAATATATAGATATCAAAAAAAGCCTTAACTATGGTGTTCTGCGGTGATCCATTCGCTTGTGATCCACTCGCATGTGAACTAGTTAGTTAGTTACGTTAACTTGTCTTGGCTTTCACTATTAACCTTCACTTCATTCCCCATGGCTGGGTCATTGCCGCTTGAAACTCTTCAGCACATATTCTCCTACCAACCGGACAGTCTGATACAGTGCGCTTGTGTCTGTCCACAATGGCAGGTCGCCGCTGAGACATTCACCTTCGCCGACCTGCATATCAATTCGGCGGGCCTTGAAAGCTTCCGTCAGATTGTCACTTCCTCCCACACCCCCGGTCGATATTTCCATGTCCAATCTCTGTATTTCAAGGTTGTTCTCCCTACGTACAGTGACTACGCCCGGCGCCACTATGAAAATGAACATGATCGCGACGCCAATAACAAGGTCTTCACGCAAGCCATAACATCTCTCTTCGAAGTTTTGAGTTCGTGGCCCGATTATGATCGGTACCAGATAAAACTTCAGATCTATGCCCGGTCTCCAAGTGATTGGCAAGCGGAGCCGGACTGGACTACCCGACGTGCCCGACAACAACTAGGCTATGCTTTCCCAGAGCAGGATCTGCTACACCGGCGGTACGAACGTAGCTATCTGCAGCTGACAGAAAGGGTAGCACTTCATGACGTCAAGTGCATTACTACATTGGAGGTGAAGGGCTGTGAGATTGTCCGCAATATTGCACCGGTTGCGGTTTCCGGCATGGTGGCTCATTTTCCTCGACTGGAAACTGTCGTTGCTAGTCTCCGTCACAACGAGCTAGAGGACACCAGACTATCTGATAGTCTTGGAAGTGGTTAGTCATGCGTCATCTTCACTATGCTTTGGTCCTTTGAAAATATCCAGTGGTTCTGACAGTGCGAATAGATTTCTCTATTACTAGCTGGCCTCGCTCCCTGCGACGTCTAGATCTTAGATACGAGGCAAAGCCACCCCCGAGCGACAAATTCCCCCCTCATTCAACCCCATCCCTGATTTTCAGTGCCGTGCTTTGCACCAACTGACTCAGCAGCTGGAAAGCGTTGACTTGTCACAAATCATGATCGGCCCTGAATTATTCTGGCCGGCAGATCCCAGCAACACTACTCCGTTCTGGCCAATTCTTACCAAATTCGACGCGAGCTTCAAATATCCTTCCCCGTATGGTTTCACTTCCTTTCGTGAATCCCGAACATTGGACGAATCTTCCTCTCTTGAATCATCGGATGACTCTGTCGAACAACCCAATGACCAACAACAAAGTCTGCATCCCCGAATGTTGAGAAAGTACTTGTATGAGTTGTTCCTCGCTGCTGGGCGCGCTGCCCAGTGTATGCCTCGGTTGAATCTCATGCAAATCGATATTGGTACACTTCGTGTGCCGGCATTCGAGTTTTGTTTCAGATACGATGCAACTTTGGGCACAGCAACATGGACGACCTTCTCGGAGTTCCGCCTGTCGAATGAGGTTCAAGAGGCCTGGGATTTGGTGGCAAAGAGTCATGGACATGCTCAGATACGTGCAGAGGTTCTTTCTGCCGAGTCAAGTTTGTCCCCATGAAAATGTAATTTTTGACGGCAGCGTCAAGTTACATCATAGATAGTACAGACTAGTAAAAATCTAACATGTTAGAGATCTAATCCAAGAATATCTACCATGGTCTACCGGTCATTTGTAGAGACGTCAAAAGCTTCATGGCCATTATAACGGAAGCTAATGATACCTCGGGCCATCATCAGTTTAAGTTCATTTGTGGAACACCTCATCATTAGGAGAATATCTCCGAAGTTTAGCAGACCATTTTGTATATCTGTGTATGCAGCCTGATATGTTATGAGGAAAAGTGAGGAAACGTACTATAGGCGCACCCGGGTGCATCTTTAGTAGGGACTAGGTGTAACACATACAAAAACGAAAAAGAGACGGTAAGGTGGTTTATAGTCCTCGGGTGGCGCCAAATAGCAATGTTGGTAGCAATGGACGCCGAACACATGACTATGAAGCTGTGTTGTTCTCGGAGTTTGGTCTTCTAGTCTGAAATCCGATGAAATATCAATATTTATTTGTTGTTTCCTGTTTTTCCTTTTCATGCAGTTTGTTTCTCCGCTGTGCTCAAATTGATAAAGCAAATTAGTTCCTGCTGGCAGTTACTCTCTCCTATACTGTTCACCTCTCAAACGGGTTCCCTTCTATTTCCTACAGGCACGAAGGTAAATTTCCCATGACATTGTTTACTCATATATTGAAAGAAAATCAATGCTGTCATAAAGCAATGCAGAGTTGCTACTGTCTCAGCACGCGCTACCCTACAAAGCAGTCTTTAGTACACTGCTGGCCATAGCATTATACTTGTTGCCAAAGCTGGATGAGACACGTGATAACCCCCTAGTTATTCTAAGTTCCAAGAATTTCTTAATAATTGTTAAGAAATGACGGGAGATTGTCGTCACATATACTCCATGCATAACTGTGGGGAGTAGCTCCTGTGCTCGTGTATGTTGTATCTACAAAGTATCGTTGTTTCTTGCTTAAAGAGGCCTCAGTCAAAATTTGAAACTCCTAGGGTTTCAAACGAAGAAATCTTCAAATCAGGGACTATCGATAGTCCTGTGGATGTGGTTTGCAATTCGGATAGGAGCGAGGTCTGAGTCGCGTTACGCTAGTCCTCCTTTGGCGCTTTTACGGGAAATGCACGTGAAGTGTCACCTGATACTGCCTAAAGGGCCATTGCATTGACCGCCCAACGCGACAAACAGACAAACAAATTTCCCCACCATAGCTCTCCATCTCACCTCACAGTTTGGAACTTTGAATTTCTTGTTCTTCCAAATCCCAATCGAATGCTGGCAGCTTTCTTTGAATCAACCTGGCTTGTGGGACTGGCACATGTCGTCCCGATATCTCTGACAAGATGCTGAGGGATTCTGATATAGATTCCTTGAACGGGCATCTAGCATCCTTATCGCGGGAGCAACAAAAGCAACATGACAATCTCCAGAACCTACTCAGCCAGTTCAAGAGTTTGTTGGACGACTACAGCTCGCTCAAAAGCGACTACGAAGAGGTTAAAGAAGGCCGAGAGAAATACAAAAGGCAGGCCAGAGGGCAGGTAGGAGTCGATTAAAATTACTGAATGCCCGAGAGCGACAGAACTGACAACCAACCAGGACCGTAACCCTTTTGTCCTCGTCCTTGTAGACGGAGACGGATATCTGGTGAGATTATCTTCTTGTCCTCGCTATTTAATCAGTCGACTAACATACCTCTTCAGTTCAAAGAGCATTTCTTGAAGCATGGCAGCGAAGGTGGAATTAATGCAGCCCGCGAGCTGAGTGATTCTGTCAAAGAGCTTATGCATTCGACAATGGGAATGCAGGCAGAACAGTGCCGTATCATGGTTCGTGTCTATGCAAACGTTCTCGGTTTGTCAAAGGCGCTAGCTCGAGCTGGACTTATGGGCCACGAGGCTCGATCCATGTCACCATTTACTTCGTCATTTACCCGTGCCCAGGAGCTCTTTGATTATGTCGATGCTGCAGAGAAGAAGGAAGGGAGTGATTTCAAGATCAGAGGTAATAAACATTTTGGCATGGATAGTCTGGTTATTGTACTGATATGTGCTGCGAAATCAAGAAATGTTCCGACTCTTCGTGGATCTCAACCAATGCCGCCACATATATTTTGCTGGCTGCCACGACACCGGATACGGCTCCCTGCTGACGCCCTATAGAGGCAGGGGTGACCGTATCACCCTCATCAAAGCTGCTGGTTTCCACCGTGAATTCGAGGCCTTGGATCTCCCTATCCGAGAATTGCCTTCGGTGTTCATGTCGACCCCTCTAGTTAACAGCAAGCCGCCCACAGGCCCGGCTGCGACTACATCTCCGACTGCGACCAAATTCAATGGTGGAAACGGTGCACACCACGTTTCTAATGGCACAAATGGTGCGAATGGTGCAAATACCGCTAAACCAATCTGCAAGCACTTCCAGAAGGTATTTATTTCCGGTCTCTGATGTCATCGCGAGTAGATGGTTGACTGACATCGACCTAGGGTATCTGCAAATTCGGCAACGGCTGCAATAAGCAACACGTTATGCCTAACCAGTTATTGAATTACCAACCATCGTCTAAACAGTCAGGTGCAGGTGATTCACCTAAACAGTTATGGTCTTCCCCGACAGTTGTCGGCCGCTCCGAGGATTTCCTTAGATCCATGCTCCCCTTGCCGAGCATCAAAACAGAAGAATTCATTCCAGTCAATAAAGATGGGGACCGTATTGATCCATACTATCCTCACCCGTCACCCGAAGCATTCGATGAATACCACGCCCGAGCCAAGGAACACAAAGTCTGTAATAGTTACCATCTGTCAGGAGAATGCGGCGATATGAGCTGCACCTTTGACCACAGCGATGTCTCTAACGTGATAATTGAGGTTTTGCGATACATGCTCCTCCAACACCCCTGCACTCGGGCTGGTGCCTGCCGATCAATCAAATGCTACATGGGTCACCTATGCCAGAAGCCCGGATGCAAGGCCGTGAAGAGCTGGCAATGCCGATTCAACCAAACTGCTCACATCCTTGATCTTCAAACCGCTCGATGGGACGTGCCAAGTGACCAGAGTGAAATTGATCAATGGTCTGTCAGCGACGATTCTACAGGAAAAGGACTGTCGCCTATGTTTTTCTAATTGATCAGAATCCCCGCGAAGAAAAACTTTGCAATCCATGCCTACGGACAATCTCTCTTACGTGGGATGTTTTTGTATGCGTGAAAATGCCAGTGACTGCAAGGACGGTCGCTTGATAAAACAATGGGTTCATGGCTAGCACTAAACGGACAGATTTAAGAAAGACAGTTCAATGGGCTAGAAAGAAGATTGACGACATTTTGCGCACGAAGTTTCAATAGCTTGGTACCTACAACTATTTCCTGGTCTATTTCATACCCGGTGATCTTATGTGGTAGATAGCTCAAAAAGCACCAAGCTTTTTTCTGTCCTTACCGTCCAATTATTTAATTTGATCATCATCGTGTAATTTTTCTCCATGACCAATCCAATATATAGAGGTAGATCCATATAAAACCGAGTCACGAAATTTGTGATGTTGCTATTAGAATGTACGATCTAGCAGATGAGATTATGAGAGCACAACATGTGTATTGTGGTAAGTATGAAACTATGAAGAGAGACTATGAGACTCTACTACTATGGAGAGAATGATGCGACTACGGGAGATCTCAGCAGTTGCCCGGGAAAGGTACGTCGGATGTGACCATATAAAAGGCCGCCCAGCTACTTTCGTTCTTCTCTTCTTCCTCTCTCTAACCCTCTCGACCACCATCTCTCCGTGGTCCACTTGAGATGCAGGCGAGCGTCGTGCCTGACCTATACAGCAGGAAGATATAACATTACCCAGTCACCTAGGCTTGAGTTATATGATACGCGCTCGAAAATAATACCATTGACATTGAGTCTGTCGCCAAGTCTATTGTGCTATTGTAATTTGGAGTTGTCTTTTAATTTATAGTACTGTAGTCCTTGAGACTGTAGTGGTACTAATAATATATAAATTCGTAATTCCAACCAGCCACCTAAGCAAGGATCAGTACACTATAGGAAACATCATTGAAAATTCCTTTTAATGTAAACGCAATCCACTGGGTGATGTTCAAAACGGCCAACAGAATGCAACCAAAAGTTCACCCCTTCTTCGAGCACAAGACTTGTTCCTGGCAGTATGTGGTAGCCTGTCCTCAAAGAAAAGAGGCGGCCATCATCGACCCAGTCCTGAACTACGACCCCGAAAACTTCATCATCACATCCGAATCTGCAGATGAACTCATCGGATATGTTGTGAAAATTGGATACACAGTCACCATGTTGCTAAAGACCCATATCCACGAAGGACATATCTCTGCTGCCTACTATATCCAGCATAGTCTCTGGTCCCTCGGACAGCCCCACGCCCTATCTGCATCGGCGTAAACGCTAAATCTGTCCAAAGTCACTTCGCACACAAGTTTCACATCCCGAACGAAGAAATCGACCACGCTTTTGACCATCTCTTCGAGCCCGATGAAATATTCAAAATTGGCGACGTCATCTGCATCGCCCTCTCAGGACATCCTCCGGACCATGAAGTCTACAAGATCGGGGACAGCATCTTCATGGGAGACACTATGTTCAATCCTGACGTTCGCAGTGTCCGATGTGACTTCCCGGGTAGCGATGCTCGGGAACATTTCCGCTCGATGAAACGCATCCTATCTTTCCCACCGGAAACAAAATTATACACGGCGCATGGCTATTTTTCTTCGGACGAGGATACGGCACAGGACCTAGTGCCGTATGTTATGATCGGCGAGCAAGAGAGGAAAAACAAGCACGTCACGGATGAATTGGTAGAGGATCATTTTGTGAAATGGAGGACTGAACGGGACAAGGTGATACCCGAGCGTGGGCTTACGCACCAGGCTCCACAGGTCAACGTGCTGGGAGGCAGGATGCCAGACAAGTCGCACGATGGAAAAGGATATCTGCTATATGTCATTTGAGGTTCCGAAGGTTTTGTTGTTTGGATAACGATAATACACAGCCAGCTACAAGGAAATGAGAATTTGACAATCTGGATTTGTGGCTGAATATACATTAAATGAAAACCAAGGCCATATAGCAATGGATTTTAGCATACATATACTTGGTTTTGATACTGCACTTTTGGGCTTGCTATAAATTGTCCAGATCTGATCCGAGTCCTCACTTACATACTTCCCTAGGATAGTCTGGGTTCTCACCGTTCACTTTTTACCTTGAATCTTGATGTACCCTTCTTGGACCTCTTCTCGTGTCGCCATGAGCTCAAGCCACTTCTTGATCATAGGGTAATTGTCAAGGGAAAGACCAGCGAAAGAATACATACGCACCCACGGCTCGAAATGATAATCAACGGCAGTGACACGGCTGGGTAAAATGCTCTCACCGCCAGTCTTCTTCAACTGTCCCTCGAGAACATTATAGCAGCGATAGGTCTGGGCCGTGTACCGCTGGAGCGCATCCTCATTCTTTTGTGAGTTATAGTGTCTGAAGAAATCAACAGTCAGCTTGATCCGGTGATTTCTTCTGAATTCACGACACCAACTTAAACCAATTTGTTTGTCCGGTCATGGGACCAAGCGTCGACAACAGGAAATACTCCCACTTTTCAAAATCTACCAGATCTTGCGCCGAGTCACCCGACGGACCGATCGCGTTACCATTGTCATACACACGGCGGACGTAGTTCATGCATGCCCCTGACTCCCACGAGACAACACCGGTGTTAGGATCTTCGATCGCAGGAACGCGCCCGTTCTCGTTGATTTTGAGGTACTCTGTGCCCTTCACGCCGCTCTTGGGATCGTCGCTGAAGTCCCACTGCTTCACTTCGAACGGGATATGGAGTGCTTCGAGTGCTATGGCGATCTTGGCTGGATTCGGGCTCGTCCCGTGGGCGTGCAGGACCAGCGGCTTGATATGGGCGGCCATTTTTCTTATTAAGGATTTGGCGATTGATGACAATTGGAATATGCTGAAGAATATGTTGAGAGTTTTATGTCGAGGGGCTCGAAATAAGTCGTAGGATGGCGAAATGAGGTTTTGATGATGTAATTTGCCTGGTAAAACCTGGGGTTATTCACGGAAGGGATTTAGCCTGATTGGCGGTTAGCATCATGGATATGGAGGGGAAGACATTTTGGACTTCATCTCGTCTAGGATGGCATTGCTGAACGGATTAATAGGGCGAATTTTTGCCTGTTCGCCGGTTAATTGGCAACATCTTCAATAAGATGAAACGTGGCAGCTGGCTTGCTGTTTGGGTTTTGCAGAGTCGGAGTTGTCAATGTGGGGGAAGTGAATGCGGATTTGAGACTACAAAAAGAAGAGAAAATGCTACATCACCTTTTAGAAATTCTATTTGCATTGCTGTCACACGCGATTACCTGTTGAGCTACCTACCAACCGGGAAAAACACCGAGGTATGTTTTTCATGTCAGAATTATTCACGCTAATTTTTGTAGTTGTGACTTTAGCGCTCGCCTCTAGAAACAGCTATGCCCAGCTAGAAAGCAATGGACTACAGGATCTAGTGAGCCTAGCATCACCTTGGTAGCAGTATAGTACTAACGCGGTACGGACAGGTGACATGGGACCAGCATTCCATTATAGTACGCGGCGAGCGGCTCATGATCCTTGGCTTCGGCTCGACGTATTCCAAAAGGTAAAGAGTATGGGCTTTATTGGCGTCTCATTCTACGTGGACTAGAGCCTTGTTGAAGGGAATCCAGGACACGTTGTCACCGATGGGATATGGAGCTTGGATGAATTCTTCGACGCAGCAAGCCAGGATGGTCTATACTTAATTGCCTGACCGGGACCATATATCAATGCAGAGACCACTGCTGGTGGAATACCTGGTTGGGTTTTACGAGAGCAACCCGTTATTCGGTCTTACGACCCCGAATACCTGAATGCAACAGCAAATTATGTGTCAACAGTGGGTCGAACCATTGAAAGGGCACAGATCACACATGATGGCCCAGTTAGCATGGTTCAGCCAGAGAATTATCAACGCGACCTTTGTAATAGGTGCAAATCCAAGTGTTTGGCCTACTAACCGGTTTCCATATGATTGACAAGCTACACACAAACGGCTGAGTCCAACGACGCCCTTTGCTATTACTGAGTGCCAAGGGGGTTCTGGAGAGGGATGGTGGGAAAATTATGCTTTTTTCACCAATGAAGGGAACTAATCATAAGGGAGGAGTTCTTAAGGACATGTGCAACCAGTTAGTTAATGAAGAGGCTGTCAGATTTGTGTACAAGAACAACTACAGTTCTGGCGTGAAGATCTTCAACATCTACATAGTGAGTCCATACGACTTCTTCACTTCATATTGAATTACTTATCGTGGTCCTCTGGTCAGACTTTCGGCGGCACCAATTGGGGTAACCTTGGATATATGGGCGGGCATACATTATACGACTATGGTGCAGCCATCACAGAAGAAAAAGCGATCTGGCGCGAGAAATATAGTGAACAGAAACTCGAGGCCAACTGCCTCAAAGTATCTCCTGCTTACCTGACGCCAACTCCTTATCTTGGAGCGAATGGTACTTACGGTGCACCCTCCTCGATAGCTGTCACTGCTCTCCTTAGAAATGGGACGCGGACAAATTTCTATGTTGTCAGACATGCCGACTTCACTTCAACCGACAACACTCAGCACACCCTCGCATTGCCGACAAGCATCGGCGACATAAGAGCGCTCAGCTGGGAGGGCATCTAACGCTAAACGGACAGGATTCCAAATTTCACGTCACAGATTATCATGTCGGCGGCATCAATCTGATTTATTCCTCTGCAGAAATATTCACACGGACGCGTGGGTCAGGGTCTACACGTGTATTAATCCTATATGGAGGAGCCGGAGAACGACATGATTTTGTTTTGTGCAGCCATCTTGGAAAGCTAACCGTCGTCGAAGGAGGCGGCATCGAAATAAAACAAATCAGGTCTGCCTGGGTTGTACAATGGCATGTTACACAAGCCCGACACATCATCCAGGTAGCCGATCTCAAGGTATATCTGCTCTGGCGAAACGAAGCATACAACTACTGGGTGATGGAGTTGCCGGTATTAGGTCCGATTGGAAACTACTCATCGCCATCAAAGAGCCTGGTTGTTGTTAAAGCCGGATATCTTATCCGAACAGCCAATCTGATAAATTAGCAGCTGCGGTTAACAGGGGATGTGAATGCCACAACAGAAATCGAGGTCATCTTCAGCCCGGCGAAAAAGCTGAAAGGTACCACGTTTAATGGAGAATTATTACATACTTCACAAAATTCCAATCGGAACCTTTTGGGAACTGTCAGATACAACCCTCCTAAGTTGGACATTCCTGATTTGTCCGACCTAGAATGGAAGTTCTTGATTCTCTCCCTGAGATTCAGGGCTCGTACGACGACTCAGCTTGGACACCCTGCACCCAAGTCTCAACACACACCCCACATCCACTCGATACCCCGAGGGGTCTGTACTCCATGGACTACGGATACCACACAAGATCCCCACTATACCGTGGTCATTTTGAGGCTAATGGCCAAGAATCAAATGTTTGCTTGAATGTATCTGGTGGCGCGGGATATGGACACTCTGTCTGGTTGAACAACGCATTCCTTGGCTCATGGGTTGGGTCGGGTGCTAACTCTACTGTTGTTCACAACATGTCGCTATCATCCGCCTTGTCGCAAGGAAGCCCGTATGTGATCTCAGTTCTGATTGATCACATGGGGCAAGATGAGGAGACTCTCGGCACTGATGCAATGAAGTTCCCACGAGGAACTTTGAACTATGGGGTTTCAGGTCACGCCCAATCCGACGTCTCATGGAAGTTGACTGGTAACCTTGGAGGAGAGCAGTATCAGGATTTGGTCCGCGGTCCCCTCAACGAAGGTGGCATGTATGCCGAGAGACAAGGATGCCATAATCCCAGTCTACCAAGCTCAAAATGGGAATTAGCGAGCCCAGTGACAGATGGTTTCGCTCACGCGGGTGCTGGATTTTATGCTGCCTCCTTCCGGCTAAACATCCCCAGTGGGTGGGATGTCCCAATGAGCGTTGTGTTCAACAGCTCTATCCACAGTAGTCTTAAGGAAAATACCGCAGGCAACAATTACAGATGCCAGCTATTCGTGAATGGATATCAATTCGGAAAATACAGTATGTACCTCTTTGGTTCATTGGACATGGTTCCATGATTCCAACCCGGAATCCGCTATCTGTAATTTCAAAGTCAACCACCTTGGCCCCCAAACAGCTTTCCCCATTCCAGAGGGTATTCTCAATCACGAGGGGAACAATCATATAGGATTAACAGTGTGGGCACAGGATAAGCACACCGCAACACTGGGAAAGTTGGAATTGGTTCCCATATCCATCATTCGGTCAGGCTACGATAGACCTCAAGCCGCCTGACAGCATATCTGGGCGAAGCGAGCAAAGGCGTACTAGAAAGTGGGAATATATTATTGAGTCATGAGCGTAGCAATGGTAGTTGGTATATATGCAGAAATAATAATCTATGTGCATCAAATCTGTTGAAACCCCGTGAACTTGAATGGCCGAAAGAAAATATGAAATGGCCTTGTATCTCTGTAATCCATCGCTAGGTACCCAATGCAGCAACAGCCGCGACCAATGCATCAAGGGCCGAGCTGTGCGTCGAAGCATCCACCACTGCTTGGATAGGGCCAGCCCAGTTGACGCCGAACTGTCCCTTTGCATTGCGATCATTATTCCAGATGCTGGTCGCACAGCTGCTTATCACCCTCTGGTAATCATCATGAGGAGATGCTTTCTGCAACATCCGTAGGTTGCGAATGAAAATTCCCTTAAATTGGGTACCATCTGGCAGGCACTGTGGCTCGCAGAATTCGTGGATAACATTTATGGAGTCGGTTAATGTGTCAATGGCTGCTTTTGCAATCTTGTTGGCCAAGGGTAGGTATGTGTCATTGGGTGCCGCCCTGTTCAATTCAACCAATCCACCGAGGACAACCCCCTGGTTGTACGACCATCTGCAGAAAGTCAGCGAAGCAATAACAAGAAGATGATCGGAAGCAAAGTGCTTACACGGTAGCTCCGTTATTCTGGCAATTGTCCAAAAGGCCATCATTGATGGTGCCGTTTTGACCAATGAAGGCCTGAGACGTGAACCAGTCCCATTCCTTCTGAGCCCAGCGGACATAGTATGATTTTCTGTCCGGGACACGGTTTGCAAGGTGTGCTGCGACAGAAAGGAACAATTCGTTCGTAATCGCGTTAACGTATGTACTTGTCGGGCTCCAAGGAAGACCGCCACCGCCACAGTTGGTGCCCCACGCGTCCGCCTAAGGAAACATTAACACATGTCCAAACACAAACCCGGGTCTATACATACCAAGCTCTCAAATATTCCCTCGGCCAATTCCAGGTATGTCCCCTCCTTGGTGACATCGTATGCGGCAATCCATGCAAGGGCCCACCACGCATCATCATCGTAGGCTTGATCAAGCCACTGGGTCGCATTGACGGAAGTTGATAGTTGGTTGTCGCGTGTAAAAACAGTTTTCTTCTCGACTCCGGGGTTCGGATTGGACACGGGCCCCACGTGGAATGTGTTATTAAAGACATATGTCGCCGTATCCATCACCGATGGATCAAGCGCAGCTAAGTCCGCAATTGTATTCATGCAGCTTGCACCGTCCCACCAGCCACACGTATTCCAAATTCCACTTGTGGTGTTATACCAGCCCTGAAGAATCTCAAGACCCTGTCGGGCTCTTATTCTCGCGTCATCGGCAGCCACGTTTCCTGTCAGAAATAAGGAAACGAGTGAAGGGACCAGTAGACTGCGACGAGAGAACAACATGGTTGCGAGATGTCGAAGGAAAAGACCTATTCGAATGGAGACACGAATTGGCAGCAGAAATTCGCTTTAAATAAGTCAGCTCCGATCTCCACGTACAGCTCTTGGACACATAACTGCATATCCTAAAGAGATACATATTCGTTGTTGTTGTTGTACATTCTTGCGGCTGTGGTGCCTTGATTGGTGATCAAAAACAACCTGGTCCACTATAGCAAATAGCTAGGCCCCTGATCTGCAACGATCGCCTCGATGTGACACTGAAACTCGGCCAAAATCGTGAACATATATGCAGCTGGACGGTAGTCAAAGGAACCAGCCTTGCAGCAACACCAGGTCCGATCTCAGCCAATTTGTCAATCTTCCTCTTCCATGCGATCAAAGGGGTGTATGTTCGACAAGCTGGCGCGTACAAACGCTATTGTTAGCGCTCACCCCTTGCAATGTGATCGTCGCTGGTTTTTCGTTCAGTCAGAGTCGGTTGAGCAAGAAAAATCGGGTTAACTATTGTTAAAAAAAACCCCATCGCTTTTTCAGACCCGCTATGAGTTCATTTCTTCGTCAGGATGGGGAGCCCCATCGTCTGAAGGAGCCCACCTAACGGTCGTTGATCTGGTCTAGATTAAGTGATGTTGGTTCGTTGAATTTAATTGGTCAATTGAAGTGATCATAGACGAATCAATTGAGCCTTAATTATCCGAGCCGACCGAGCTTTGAATATGGCTTGCATGGGCATCTATGGCTTGCATGGGCATCTACGGCTGCATGGAGTTCAGCGGATCAGTTCTCTTTCAGCGCAATGAGCCACGAGGATAGCTATATGAGACACATTGTCTGAGACGCGTAACATCTAAATCGGACTATTGCTACACTGACGTCAGCAGCTCTTCGAAGGTTAACTATCATCCCCATGGGAAACAGGCGTCTTGGCATACTGTCACCAGCTAACTGTCGGCTAAAGGAAAATCGAATCTTTCACAATCGCTGACACTCTCTCAAGAAATAGGGCTGTAAGAACGAAATTAGGAAGGGGATTCCCCTTCGCAGACGTCCTATTTTCCCCTCCGTTCCAATATTTTAAGGTCGGGTTAGCACTGTTCGCAGCATGTTAAGACACTCGTACCCAAATTTAAATGACAACATACCTTATACTGTTCGCTGAGTCGTAGTCACATCGACCAGTTTTTGCTAACTGAATTACGGATGCACAAAGAGAATATAGAGCCACATGAGCTGTAGAACAGCGCAGATAGCCAAGTAACTTACGGAACGACATCCCTTCTTTCGCTTCCTCGAAACTTTAGTGCAAAGATGTCGCACTGAGTGATTCGTCAAGGATTGACTAGGAATATAATCCCCGTAAAAAGAACAGCCAGCGAAAACAAAAATCATTCTCAACCATGCGTGGGGCGAACATCTTCACCATCACGAGGGTGTATTCAATCGCACAGGAGCCGGATATTATGAACAAGGTAATCTCTACTACTTACTTTCCGAAGTATGGTAGCCATTATCAGAGCTTAATATTAATAACTAACAATTCCCTTTGAACCCCCCTGGCGAAGAATCGCCGGGGAAGGCTATGTGGTGGGCCAACGCCCCCGGTCACAATCCTTTTCTATTAGCATGATGCCTATAATTTCTATTCCAGCAATAGGGGGAATATATTATCACCGCAGGAAAAAGCCCTACTGATCACCCAGCGAATTTATACAGTGGGAATAAGAAATTCATGCCAAATATATCCTAGCTCGGGACTATGTGGGACTCCTACAGGGCTACATCATTCTTAGACCTATGGGAAATGTAGGCCGATATCCTTCTGATAAATATATAATATCCTAGAGTGACGCGATATACGGGGTATCACTTACTGTCATTGGGGGAGAGATGTATGTTGCTAGATGAAGATGGAGATATATATATCTTCTACAAAGAGGTGGTTAGGCTCGGAGGGATCTAGCAGCTATGCTATATCACTCATTACAATACCCACCAGTGGCGGGAATAGTATGTTTGTATAATGTGCCCAGAAAACATTAACCAGATTCTGCTTTCACCAATGGTAGCGATACTTTCGCCCATTGCGGTCAATATGCGTAGCCTCCGATTCCAGCTCAGGGTTGTCCGCCAACTTCTTTGCGAAAACTCGGTTCGCCCACTGAAAGCCGAAAGTTTGTGTGACAACTCCCGCGAGCCACACTGCCCCCAGGGATATACAGGCAATCCATGCGGTATGGTAGAGAGGGGCGTCACTCTACACTCGATGTCAGTAGGAGATCTTCTGCGAACGAAGATATACGTACCGCTCTAAATACTTGGTTGCCATATGTGCCACCTAGGTTAGAGCATCCGACTACATCATCATCTGTCAGTAAGTGTTCTCTCTCAGAGCCATCAAGGATTCCGGATCCTTACTGTATATTGCATATGCAATTGCACGTTTCTGGGGCGTCTTAAAGTTCAAGGACAACCAGGTGACATTTATTGGCTGCCAATTTCTGCCAGATACTAGTGAGTTCAGCTCTCCGACTGTAAATTTGTATGCTCACTTACGGGGATGATTGGGTGACCACATAAGCTGCATAGAATGACCAGGACGCTTTGGAGGTGATTGGAAGAGACTGCGACAAGAAGGTCAGTACCTCGGTACTGCAAACTAGATCGTAGGGCATCAGCCTTACATAAAGTGCAATTAGACCCGCGAGAGTCCACACAGCCGAAAATAAGATTGCATAGCCGAAACGACTGTATCTGTCCACAAATGCAGATAAGACAATCCCAAAGATTGCACCCAACAGACTTCCCGGGGCATTAAGCAAGTTAGCTCGTATTGCGCTAAAGCCAAGCGACTTGATGATAGTTGCGCCCCAGGTGCTCAGCCCGTTGGTAGATTGAAGGCCGGCAAGGCACACAACAAGGTATGGCCAGGTAGCCCAGTGGAAAAGGACATCAGTTCTATAAGTATCCACGTGTTAGTTAGGGCTTCTATAGAAGCCAAGAAGGAGCATAACGCACATATCCTTCCAGCTAATTTTGAGAGTCGACCCGGCCACCTGATGATCTTCTCTTCGGGCTCGACGTGCAACGAGAATGTCAGCTTCGTGCTCATTGAGCCAGCCCCGCACATGGACAAGCCCGCCAAAGAGGTAAGAAGTATGGTGGGGAGACTTCGGAACAAAAGCGAAAGCCAAGAGCCCCGAGGCTAAATTGGATGTCATGTTAGCTGGGCAACCAATAGGGGATGTTCCTGACTACTTACCTATCGTGGAGATGCCACAGATGACAAAGATCCTATAGAATTTAACCTCGCGTTAACAACACTCACAGCAGACGAAGCAGCAAAACAAAAACCAACCATTGCCACCCACTCAGCCCCCCCTCCTGGTGCAACGTCAATGCGCCTGCTGAAATCAGGGACCCAAAAGCCGCAGCAAACGCCGGCCCAAGGAAAAATACTGCGGTGCGTTTTGTAAGCTCGTTGGGTGCATACCATGTAGACAAGATGTAAAGGCCACCGGGGATGAATCCGCTCTCCGCAAGCCCAAGGAACAGCCGTGCGGCATACCAACCACTGGCATTAGTTACAAACATTTGCAATACTTCTATTAAGCCCCAGATGATGACCTGGGCGGGGATCCAGTAGTGGGGACCCACGCGGTGGAGGATGATCTGTCCATACAGTTAGGTGCGTATTCGATACTCAGATAGAGATGTGAGAAATACGTTTGAGGGAATCTCGAGCAAGACAATTCCCAACCAGAGTAGAGAGACACCCGTGTTGGCCTGATCCCGGGTCATAGATGTGTCAGAAAGAAAGGTGGAAGTCAGCACGCTCGACACATTGGTCCGATCAATGGCCATCCAAGTAAATATTAACTGGAAGGCAGGATTAGCGGGAAAGGAAAATAAGAGAGATTAAGATTATCGGAAGACGCACCGAGAATATAGGGAGGAAAAGGAAGTCCAGTTTTCGAACAATGACAGATTCCTCTTCTAGGGTCCAAGTGACGAGGACCTGCTGGCCGTTTTTGACGAGAAGGTGAGAGAGCGTATCTCGCTGTGCTTCCTTGTCGCTATCTGAGGGGGTGGATGTGCCATCAGACAGCTGATGAACGTTTGGATTAAGGGAGTCTGTTTTCTCATCGAATTGCTCCTTAACGGGGGAATGGGGTTGATCCTCCGTCATTGTGTAGCGTGGTGGAGTATAGCTGTGTGCTGATAAGCCAACTGGCAATATTGGAGCCAGAAAGATGCGTAAAGGGCTAATACATCGATTGCATTGAGGGACTGCGTCTATAGAAATGTGAACGACAAATGGAATATAGCGATATATAAGCAAGGTTTCAATTTTCCTGGGGGCTGATAGTCCAGTCCATGTTATACTATGCAATCTATACGAAAGTCGCGGTAAAATTTATCGGTCTGGAAGTTGGCGTAGGATGTCGTCTTAGATCCAAATATGTCGTGACTTACCCCAGCTGCACCCGACCCATAGGGGAATCAAATATCTTCTTCTTGTAAGGTTAGGATTAGCGCCTGCCATATGCGACTAAATGTTTGTAGAGGAGAGTGGGTGAATATTTTCCACTATTGCTTAAACATGTTGAGAAGACTAGAATTTCAAGTTTTGCATGGGAAACGTCAGGGCAGATGTACGATGCTGCACGTCCTTTAAGATAGCCCCTAATCTGCACATGTATCTCAAAAGGAAGACCACCGATAGTTGTTTGCACTGCGAATGTCTTCATTGGTCCATGCCCCTGCTAGTTCACCCCAATCCCTCTGCTGACGCCATATATAGATGATATACGGAATCCCAGGGTCCTGGCACTAGTGTTTTAATCCCGGAAATACGGCATCGAGCAAAGAAACATAATATAGAGAAGTTTGTCGTATTTTCTGTTGCGCACATGATCTTTCTACCTAGACCCGCTGACGCCATAACGGCCGAGTTCGCGCGATCCTGGGGTTATAAGACTAGCATTTGAATTTTGGACATGTGAAATACGGCAGTAATATACGATAAATGGGTATATTGTGCACTTTCTCTCCGTTCCGCATATCCCTTTTGTTCCTAGGGCCGCTGACCCGTATGAAACTATGGACATTACCAATCGATATACAATGTTGTACGTGCACAGTTTTAGTCCGCCCCATTCTATCAGTATACAACTAGTGTCTTAATCTTTGGTATATAACATATATTATGGCAAATGGCAGTATATAATACGTAGGGTTGTCCCGCATTTGATGTTCTTCTTCCTTGGGCTCTTAAACACATGCATTAAACCGTACCTGCCCCCCTTCCACAATTGCGCCTTTATCCTACCATGTCTTCCACTTTTGAGTCTTCTCAATCTCTTCCCACTTATTTTATTGGGCATGCCGGTGTGGGCCTTTTGTTTGATGATCGACCTCGAAATGAAATTGTTCAGGCCAACTTGAGGGATATCGGGGAAGAGATCTTGTCTCTATCACCGCGTCCCAAAGCTGTTGTAATCTTTAGTGGACATTTTGAGGCAGGAGAGATTCATGGACCCGGGGTAATTGAAGGTGAGCTCACGAAATACCATGAGTATGAGTGCCAACTTGTGGACAAATAAAAGATCCGGCTAACATATATAGTGAATGTCAAAAATGGGACACATATTCAAGTGAGAAGGCTAGCAAGCCGTATCTTTATTAATAGCATAATCCGTCGTGAAACAGATGTTGACCATCCCTCCAGCATGACTTTGTCAACGATTTTCACGATTCTAAACCGTTCGTCTATGAATACGACTGGCCCCATCAGGACGCACCTGAGCTAGCCGCACAGCTATGGGAGCACCTACGGAAGGCAGGATTCAAGGCCAAACGCGTGGAGCGAGGAATGGATCATGGCGTCTGGGTGCCTTTCAAGGTCATGTTTCCTGATGAGAAACCGCTGGACATACCCGTAATCCAAATTTCTACGTTCCATGGCTATGACCTTGAGAGTCAAATTCGTCTGGGTCAGGCGTTGCAGTCGTTACGGTAAGTTTGAAACTGAATTATCTATGCCCAATGCCCACAAGGTTACTGATGATAAATAAATATTTAGATATGACGGTTATCTCATTGTAGGTTCGGGCATGGCTGTTCACTCGTTCACCTCGATCGATGAGATTATAAATGCTCCGACAGAGGAGGAGAGGGAAGCCACCCGGGCCAAGGTCCTTAAAGAATCCACAGTTTTTGACACCCGCCTGAGAGCAGCAGTGACAAAGAAAGATGGCAAGGAGAGGAATGAAGCTCTGTTGAAGCTGGAGGCTTTGTACGAGTTCAAACGCTCTCATCCGACTGTCGAGGTACGTTCCATTGCAATTTAAACAAATCCTACCAACGGATCGCCTAACACTTCCTTGCCTTGCATATTAGCACTTTACGCCACTTCTGGTTGCTGCCGCTGCAGCTGGAGATGCCGAAGTGGAAACACTAGGCGCGGACGTGGTCGACCCAGGGTTTTCTTATCTCAATCTACGCTTTGCCTAGGGTATAACAAGGTATCAAGGCTATTAGCAAACAACGAATTCAATGAACTCGCAAAGCAGGGTGTTGTGTCCAAGTTCAGGACCAAGAAACTAGGCATTTACTGGTAGTGTGTCGACGAGAAACAGTTTCTAGTAGTACCCATGAGACTAGGGAGAAAATTATAGGACTCTGTGAGTAGAAGTGTCTTTGTAAACAAACAGGATAGCTAATTGATAAATTAGCTGCTCCAATAATGGTGTCTCCATCCAAATGCCCCGTTGTCACGTCGTGCCTCCCCTTTTGTAAGATGCCATCCCTCTTCCAGAAGTGCTGAATCGACCCGTGTGCCTTTGAGCATACAGCCTTGAGCGTTCCCCTCTTCAATGTGTATCATGCTGATCTGATTTTCATGGCCATCTACTTCTATATACATGAATGGCCATACAATAATACCTGACCTGGTAATTACCTACTCATTGACTTACTCAATAATAAGTAACCTCTTCTCCGTACATTGTAGATCCGGTGGTAGGCTCCTTGACAATACCAGCCTTCACCATCTCGTTGATCAGGTTGAAAACCATCAGATCACAGCCGTGCGGTGCCACGAAGTCCACTGAGACGGGCAGATATTCCTGCTGAAGGGTAATGGTGGAGTTGTAAAGCGCTTGGCCAACTAAATTAGAATTCCATTTAGTGATGGTTCCATGTCAAATCTCCAAGAGGTTGTGTTCAAGCAATAGGGGCCAAACGTACTGGGAACGACCATATCGGGGACACCGGCAAAGTTGGCGATACGAGATGTAGAGAATCCTACCGGGGCACCTGGCATGCTACATGATTTCATCAGATTAGCAAATGAACTCTCAAATATCCTACAATGTGGGATTGACAAGCACATACCTTCGGTACACATTGCGGTAGGTCGGCGACCCTGCAGAGCCAATGTAAAGAATCAGGCTGTCTGAGCAAGTATCTTCGTCAAAGACCTGGGCAGTTGAGTTCCACCAGTTGGTAAAGATGTCCTTGTGTTCAATTTCTGTGTCCAGTTGCGAGTCCGGGTATCCAAGTCCCCAGCCCCAACGAGACAGCGGCACGGGGTCAATGAACGGCTTGCGACCTCCGTTTGCAGCCGCGTAGTCTGCATACAGCGGTTCAGCAATGAGGGGATACTGTTGCTTCGAGATGAGAATAGGGTAGGTAAGGCGCAACAAGCTAGTGAGGGTAGTGTTGGCGGCAACAGTGGAAGGCTTGGTAGATTCCCAAAGAGCATTGAAATCAAGTTCCGAAACCTTCGCACCACCCAAAAAGGATGATAGCTTGTCGACAAATTCAATCAAAAGACCCTCAGCTGGGGTCGAGGCAGTAGTTGGGAAAGCGATCGTTTTGATAGACTTGGGGTACTTGGTGTAGGACTTCAAGCCTGCCTCCTTATACAGCACCTCCGCAGCAGCGCGCCACAATTGCACATCCCTTGTCAAGAACCCGGCCGTGTCCAAAAGGGGAGACATGGGCATAACTTTATCCAATGAGACCAAGTTCCACGAGGGTCGGTTTCCAAAACATCCATTGACCTGACAAGGGTTGCGAATGGAGCCTCCGGTATCACTTCCAACTGCCAAATCCAACCAGTCATAAGCTCCAATACCAGAGCCAGGACCGGAAGATGAGGAGCTGGGGTCTTGGTACCCGTCACCGCGGGCGTTGAAGGGGGAGTGGTAGTCAACCCAATCAGCGGTGGCGGTCTCGCCGTTGGCGAATTGACTGGTTTTCATCTTTCCAACAATGATGGCGCCCGCATTAATGAGGGATTGGATTGCAGGGCCGGTAGAGTTAGCGACTGGGTAAGTCTCATAGTAAGCGCGGTTGCCGCAGCCGGTTTTGACACCCTTGATGTCATAAATATCCTTGACACCGAGACGAACCTATGAGAAATACGTAGTCAGTATTGTACTTGTACAATTGCCCCTTCTTATAAAATGAGCGGAGGATGGAGGATACATACACCAGCCAAAGGCTTCTTGGCTGTCTTGGTATAGTACAACCGTGAAGGAACACCAATGGTCAAGGAAGCATAACCCTGCAAGCTTGCCGGCAAAACATCATACTCAGAATCTCCAACCGAAATCAATCCCTGAGTGAAAGAGCCCATCACATCGGAGTACAATAGATAAGCTTCGAAAACGGCTCCTGTGGAGGGATCCAAGAAGTATGGACCCGGAGGTAGGACTGATGACGAGGTCACTGTCTTCGTTTTCTTGGTATCATATGCAGGTGCATATCCCAAAATTTTAGGGCCCCACGAAGAATGAGTGGACACATTCTGTGATGGTTTCTTGGAAGTACCATTATACGAGACGTAAATATTGTCGAGGAACCCAGCATTGAAGACATCGTCAATGGACTCGTAGTTGCTCACTACTGAATCGAGGATTGAGCTTGTCAGCTTCGAAGCATCACTCCGAATGACCGTCAGAGGTTGCAGGCCCTTCAGTTTACCGAACACATGCTGGTCAGCTTTCAGGGTTGCTACTACTGCCGGAGGAATGTAGTAGCTGTTTCCATTGAGCTGAACAGTTTGGCCCTTCGCGGTGATAGTCGCGATGGCAGTGGAGGAGAGTGACAGAAGGACTGACAACAGAGCTGGTAGCCCATAGGAGCTAGTTGGAGAGACCATGATGATTGATATTTTGAAAACAAGGTACTTTTATCAAAAGCCCAGGCATATCCCGATTATATATATACCTTCCACTGCCACACAGTATTTACATATTTTAGTTGTATTCAGCTATGGACACTTTCAGCGATAAGCAGGAGGTACAAATGACATTATTAATTTCGCTTCTGATCAAGAAATGAGACATGATCAATTTGGGGTACCTGATCGTGATGGATGAAAAGGGACTAGTCAGGGGATTAGTTTCTTATCTTTCGCCAAGACTGCCTCATTTCGGCAATCCACTGATAAGGCCAGTCAGGTTGATGAAAGGTCATCATTGGCTCTGAGAAAGAGGTCTAGCCAGACATGGTTAGTCGAACTAACATACTGGCTCCGCTACCGCTCTGGTGGGCCCTGCTCGTGCGATTCAGGAGGCCGATGACAGCCGGTGCTATCTACCTGTAGAGTTCAGCCACATTATGGCCGTTAGTCTTCTAGAAACCGATTATGACATTCGATGTCCGGACTGTATAGGGTAGTTCTCCCCGACATATTTTTCTAGTGTAATCTCTAGCTCGTAGATAAGATTATGTTCGTGTTTCTTCTAATTTTAATATCCACCTGTAAGCCTACGTGATATGGGACGTACGACAGGCTGCTCAAGGTATTTCTAGATGTTTTTAGCTTGGTGTAGCGTTAAGGCTCATGTAAAAATAGGGAGAAGCGATCAGGTAACCTAAGTGACATATCATCAAAGTGCTTGGTGTAGAACGTTGAATTATGATTACAACCATGGCAAATTTGACATCCATTCTGCAATATCAAAAGCTGAGAGTAGCGAGCCAAGAAGCCCCAGCTTGAGTTATAAAAAAGCGCAAAGTTCATCCTGGGGGTGAGAATCGTCACCCCGTGCTTACCTCTCTCGCCCTGTTTCCCTGATCTTTCACTGACAGCATTCACACTTTACCCTATAGTGGTGGTTGAGTGTTAAGAGCCAATCGTGGGGATTAATGAGTTTAAGTACAGTTAAAGGGAGCGGAGGCCGTGTTTTCCACACTCTATGGTCGTATCTATCACCTGGCCTATAGGACGTAATCACATATGTACCAGATAATACCTGGCACTCGAGACCTTTCCCCTTCTATTTTAGTGCTCACCTCTTGCCGCTTTTTGATCTCAGAGTAAATTGAGCATGCCCCTGGTTAGGAATGTGTAGGTATTTCTACTACAAATATACGTGATGGCTCCCCTGAATGATGTGCAGATCCAATATCGAAAGTGGGCTTGAGATGTGTCTCACCTTTTCTTGAATCGATCACTAGTATTCTCACACGAAGGGTGGTGAACATGGTAATTGAAGGTGACTTCATAAAATTAAGATTGCCCTAGACCTAACCCCAGATACTAATACAGAAGAAGTGTAAAGCGTGTATTCATGCGGAAACTTGGCCCCATAGCGCGATATCCAGCAGACTAACGAGATCGGTCGTACCGTCCTCTCTAACAACAGCGCACCCAGAGCCTCTTAAATCTTCCCAGTCCCGAAGATGTCGTTCAATGGTCTCTCCCATAGCAGATGCATTAAAAATTTCGCACATTCTCCAATGCGCATCGAGAACTGCGGGGCATGGAATCTCATACTCTGTGTTTAGCAAAAATTGGACGCGCCGATCGGAGGGAAGGACGGGGATACCAGCCGGGGGTAGCGCTTGTAAGTCTTCACCTCGTACTCATTTTCGATGTCCTGATAAGAAGAGTGAGCATAAATGGTTTTATGGTAGATCATTGCCTGCTTACGGTAGGCTTTAAGGCAATTGTGAATTTGTTAAACTGGGTATGCACCTAGTCTCGAAGAGTGATCCTATTACGAAGAGTGTTAATCTCTACTGAAAGTATTTCGCGTAGCGTAGGGAAACACTTATATAGTAAGGCCCAGGTGTTTGATGTATCTCTTAGCGCTCCGGACACGCAAAAGGTATTATGTGAGCCCCCCTCAGTCGGGCCATAGAGAACGTCTCCTAGTTCGCCTTCGTGCTCCCATTGATCGGTGTTCAGTTGACCCGTGATTACACAGCGATAGTTATCCCGCAGTTTGAGCTGTGCCGCGAACGAAGGGTCACGCCTTTCCGGTTGATCGAGGGTGGAGACAACTATATCGACGTGCTCCTAGCGCTTTAAATGAGGACTTTCCATAACAGAGGGTGCTTTTGATCGGGATTTCACTATTTAGCAATGTTAAGAAAAGTCAACGGATACTTCTAAACGGAAGTTACTTACTCGGTACAGCAAGTCCGGTGAAAAGGTTCATAAAGACATCGTACAGCTCTCTATCTGAGCTTGTCTTAATAACATCTCTCGCGATGGAGGTTCTGCTGGCCTCTGGTAGCCACGTGAGAAATGCATTCAAGCCGCTTTTCAACAGCGTCTCATCGCGAAGAGACTTGTTTTCATAAGCCTGGATCTTAACCTGGGCGTCTTGCTCCAAGCTGGTTAGTGAGTCTGCAGTGTCGGTGGAGAGTGTTGACAATCCGCGGGGTGCTGTGGGCGGGGGTCCTGTTGGCTGGGGGGTACTATAGGCGGGGATGCTGTGGGCAGGGATGCTCTTGCCAATCGACGTATAGCTCGTTGGGCACGCGGCGTATTGGAAGGTGAAGCTGATCGATTTCTCTTTGCCATTTTGGAAAGGGGCGTATTGCATAGAATTGATAGACGCCAAGTAAAGGAAGATCTGCAGAATGTGTCTCGAGGGGGATCAGGTGGTCCGTGCGTTGCACTCTCGGCCCCACTTTTGTTATTTACACAGTTCGTGCTCGAACTGACTTCAAAGCTGGGAATTCCTTGTTGATTCTAGGAAGAAGGTCAATATCATGCTTAGATCGCCTTCTCTTAATACCCAACTTGCCATATTATTTGCTTACGGGGGTTGGAAGTCACACCGGAAGTCAAGGATCTCCCTAAGAATTTCGGAGTATTTGACTGTAGGATCCTCACCGCGCCCATATCTACTAGTTCACTGGCTTTCAACTCCTAAGAACAGTCATAAATATAACTTCTGCGCGCACTAAGTTCACAATCTTGCTTTAGGGACCAGATGTTAGTAATCGCGCTGTCCTCTCCAAACTCGACGTGACTCTACTCCCCTACTTCTCCTTGATCTAGTTCTTGCTCAGTCCATTCTCCGAATCCTATAGTAAGGCTAAGGAGAAGGATGTCGCAGTCTAGAAATGGGCTCGAAACCCGACCCTTTTGAGGGTCGAGTCGGGCCGGGTTTCGGGCTTTGGGAGCTATGCGGAAGTCTAATAGTGGTTGGTTGAAGAAGAACAGGTTAAATTAATTAACGCGTTTTTGGGTGGGGTGGCCACTCGGTGGTGAAATACTTTAGTTTACTTTTATGGCCCCGGGGATTTCGAGCTCGAGCCATAAGGAGAATTCAGAAAGAACTCTTGACCGCAACATCATGAAACGAGCAGGCCCTCCACTTTCTCCCTACGTCCCATGAAAATGACGTACCTTCTTCCCTAAAAAGATAGTGGGGGTTCAAAAAATGAGGGCAGCAGCAATGGGCTCTCAACGAACTAACTATCATGGTAACTATAAACGGCCTTGTGGGGACTAATCCTTTCTGGATATAGTCTGCGGATCAGTGGTTGCTTATTATGCGATTCTCTTAGTATCTCACGTTTTGACAAATATTTCGATCAGTCCTAAGATGATTTTAGTTGTAAATATTTCAGTCGGTTAATTGGGTTCAGGGAGTATCCGCCCATGTCGAGTCATTTTCAGCCTTTATATAATACGCGGGTTCACCAGGTCACAAGATCAGGAATACAATCTATCACTCTAGTATTGACTAAAATTTTTGTTAGAATCTAAGAAGTAGATGAGATCATGAAAGCAAAATATGTGTATTGTGGAAAGTATTAAACTATTGACTGGGGAGGAATATGATAGAGAAAGAGACTAAGTGGAGAGCAGAGAGATCATGTGACTAATGGGAGTATATCAACAATTTTCTAGTAGATACCAGTGCTATGGTTACCTACTAGGAAATACTAGATGAGCCATTAGGTAACGAACTTAGGTATGACCTGGTGACTTGGTGGAAGTGTCACCCTAGGTCGCCGATTATAGTAACGCCTATAACCTACTAGTAAATGCTTACGGGTAATTACCACGACCTGGTGACCTAGTGACCAAAACGCCTGTAGTGAATCCCATCCAATTGGGTTTGATTTTTCTTGGTAAGCTCGCATTCTCTCGGACCCGTCCATTCATACGAATCCATACTGATTCCTCGGTGTCTTCCTCGCCTGTTTCCATCCTCATCATCGACACGATGTCATGCTAACCTCGTTGCGTCTCAGGATACCGAGTCCTATCCTAATGGACTATCACCACTGTTAATCACAAATTTCCGAACAAAACAAGATGTTGTTCCTCGCAGGCCAACTCGAGGTTGATGGCCCGAAACTTCAGAGACTCCATTGCATCACGGTTTGATTGATTTTCACACTCTCAAAGTCGAAGAACCATACATTACCCAACTGTGCTCATACACCGCTGATATTCTGTCTTGGTGACTTTCCAGCACAGATGATGGTGGAGATGATGACTTCGACTATCATCGCTCGCCGCGGAGTGTCATCATCGGTCTTGTTATCGCGATTCCTAGTCACGAATGGTTCCTGTTCTGTCATGGCGTCTTAAATTACAGCCCATCCTCTCTATCCTTGGGGCGAAGGTAGCTGCCAAATCAAACGTTTTAAACTCCGATGTTTAATATCTATTTTTTCGCGTTTCATGACCTCCTTGCCGGGGACGGGCTTGGGGTGCAATTGAAGGAGTGAAGAATACAGCATCAATAAGTATTCCCACAAGCTTTCTATATTGTCCTTTGCGGCGGCATTCAACTTTTCATATATCAAACCCCAGTCTCGATCGATTGTGACATCAATATTCTCTGTTTTTTGGCAATCATAATGGCTTGTCGGTTTAATAGTTCTGCTGGAGGGGGAAAAGGAAATCCCACCTGCAAATTCTGAGTCATTTGTTTGACTGCCGTGGAAGGTTTAAATCGTCAAAAAGCTCATGTTCGACGACTACTAACAAAACCAACGTCTCCTGAAATCATATTTCTCTGGATACATATTCATATTCATAACGTTTTGTAAGACGTTTTGTAAGAACAAATTTCGAATGTAAGATGTAGTGGCATGTATAAGAAAAAGGACGGGCGACGGATCGCCACGACAATAGAACTCTCTTTGGCTCATGGCTCAATCACCGTCTTAGTAATTGTGGTTTCAGGCTACATTATAATACCACCTAGGAAAAGGTACGTCCATCATGTCTCTATCAATTGATCCTTAACCTTTTAAAGATCAGATTATCTGTCCTTAATGGTGGTACTGCCATTAGTATTAACTCATCCTTTAAAATACAATCATTCAGTCATAATTAATCCCCGCGGCGCTTTTATATTTAGGGGATTGGTGAGCTTGTAGACCTTCGATACGCTTGACTCCCGTTCACTCTAATTTTTCCAAGTGAATGATATTTATCTAGAAGGGCTGGCTTTGAATTAATGCCCCTGGTATAATCTAAAGAACACGACTAATATATTTCAGTAAAATCAATTTTTTGTGAACAATAGATAGTATTTACAAAAAAGCGCTTCGGATATATTTAAAGAAATGGCGTCCTAGTTTCTGACTGCAGCTTTATAAACATGGCCGAGGGTGACCGAAGCTGTTTAATTAAACTATCTGCCATTTTATTCTCGCTTAGGCAATGAAAATTCCCCCTCCCCTGTATAGCTACCCCTCGCGAGATTGGTCTACCCCCGGCTATCTGCAACCCCCACCTCTTTGTTTCTTTTCATTATCCCGGAATCAGCCATTCCCGCTCGGTCGAGATCTGCCTTTAATCCCCACAGATCTTCTGCCAAGTGCCAGACGAGTGAGCAGAATGATGCCTCAACGAGGAACACCGCTCGACCTGACAATGCGGAACCGAAAGACGTTGGCGCCGCCAAGCAAGTCCGACCGCTCGATCGTTTGCACGTGGCCAATCTTCACCTGCACTCAGTCTACCGGCAGCGTGGCCATTCTCCTATCCGAAACCCCACATCAATTTCGCGGGCTGCAGACCGCCGGTGTCGTAGTCTTCATCCTCAACCTAGTTCTGTTTGTCCTTTTCATCACAGCCATTATCTGTCGGTTCGTACGGAGACCTTCCAGCTTACGCAAATCCGTCACGAACTCCCCGGAAGCTCAGGTTTTGGCAGGCTCTCTATGGCTCTCGATAGCGACCATCATCATATGCATGCAACGTTTTGGTGTCCTTCACGCCGGTCCTTTGGCCATCGTCGCCCTCCGGGTTCTCTTGGGCCTATGCTACTATCACCCTAGCGTATAACATCATCATCTTTTGTCGTCATGTTTGTCGTTTGTCCCCTCAAGCCCGGCACCATGAGCCCACCAATGTTTCTAATGATCTTTAACGCCATGCTGACCGGTACTGTGGCGTCGTCTATTGCAGCATATCAGCCTTCGTCACAACGAATGGCCATCATCGTTGCAGGCATTGCTTTTCAGGGTCTTGGGTGGATCTTGTGCATTTTATTCCTTCCGCTCTTCGTGGGTAACATGCTTTTAATAAACGGGTTGGCCCGGCAGTCCCAGAGACCTGACTCTTCATACCCGTAGGTTCATCAGGATACACCATTGTAGCTCTCATTGGGTGCGCCAAGGCGATCCCCGACGAATACGGATATTTTGCGAATCACCCTACTGCTTCAGAAACCCTGAACGTTGTGGCATTGTGGATAGGCATATTCCTTTGGCTCTTCACATTCTGGCTTTTCGCGATTGCGCTGGTCGCTCACTCTACCCATTATGATTCTAAATGGGGCAATAGTATGCTTGAAGCCACAGATGAGCTTCACACTTCCTTGGTGGGCCATCATCTTCCCCAATGTTGGCTTCACAATTGCCACGATTTACATTGGCGAGGAGCTGGAAACCAACGCTATAGCTGGTTGCAAACAGCCATGACTGTGCTTATCTTTGCGGCATGGCTCATGGACTTATTCCTCCATCTAAAGTCTATATTCCAAAAGCGCATCATGTAACAAATATTGGCAAATAGACAATATATTTTGTACCAGATTACCCTAATGCTTCACGCTCCAAATCGGGTCAAGTGGTCGTATATGATTTTCTTTTGACAGTGGCGATCGCGCGAATTTTACGCGAGGTCGCACAGCAGAGCATCTCCTAATGGACAGCTCGGGCTGGGACAATGGAAAAACTTGAATAGGGACTCATTTTGGAATAATCGTAATGTAAGATAACTAGAATTTCCATCTGAAACATACAAGGCAGTAGTGGTTATTGACAACGGCGCTTTCGTTATCCAATTGCTCCCGCAGCTGCAAAAAAGCGCTGGCCTGCTCGCTGACTGCATCCGTTCCCTCATATGGATATTTTCTAACTACGTGGCCGAACCTAGAAAGACGGAACCAATTTTGCATTCACCGAAGAAAAGAAGGGTTTCGTGCTAACCATGCCTCGCTCTTTAAGCTTTGTAACCTAGGCAAGCCAGTCTGGGAGTGACGCACGTCCAATGCCAAGGAGCTAGCTATGGTGGGAGGGGTGTGGCAGCCATAGGCAAGGGCCTAGAGCAGCCGATCCGGGGCCAAGTACATCGGGCTGTAGATTTGAGTCCGGGCTAGACGTACATCCACAACTCTTAGGAGAGGTTATATGACAGCTGTTTGAGAGCTAAACCGGAAGCGATCCAGATACAGTAATTCACAGGTGGTCCACTGTTCCCAAAGTTCTTGGAAATGATTAATTGCTAAGAAGTGACGCAGTATTCATGGGCACGATGATGAATGGTCACCTAATTGGTAACAATCAACCAATTAAAGTTGGATGTTCTACAAATTAGCCCAGAAATCCATCTCGAATTCCTCAAGGCTGTGAGTCAATGAACGCATTCCAGTCTTCTGTGAGATCAGTGTTTCCCATTTTGATGTGAACTGCAGAATTCGGTATGTGGTTTCCATGCAGTCAGAGAATCTAGCAAGCTCCGAATGGTTTGAGTAGCGCGAGTAAAAGGGCAAAATTGGGCTCCCGGCTTGGATCCATGCCTCCTGATGGAGATTTCTGCGACAAGCGTACTCAAGTCTTGTAACATCTTTGACCGTGGGAATGGCCCACAATCCGCGCTTATCGGATGCAAAAGGGCCAGTGAAACAATTCCTGCTGCTGGAAGACCATACTGTGCAACCTAATATCTGATCAGAAGGTCAGGCCAACGTGGTTTATGTGAGATACTTCACTTTCCAGATCAGGGACGTCCCAGAATTCACCAAACGATCACGGAGAATGATTACTTCCACTGTGATAGAGAGTGATTCAAGCGGCAACCTCTAAAAGAGCTCCTTGTCTAGTTCAGACGCTCTTTTGTGAGACCAGTCCGAGTAAAAGGAGGATGTGAAGATAATCAAGCTCTAGTCCTGGCAAGAAAGTCCTGTTCAATGCAGCCCCATCGCAATCCTTCAGACTGCTGGGTAGACGAAAGTGAGCTGGCAACCTGCCATTGCTCGACAACACGTGATCGAAGTTCACTTTTAAATCAGCAACGGGTATGTAAAGGTTCTTGGGTATGGCTTTGCTGACCTTATCATTTCTATTTTCCTGTTGAGGTGGCGCTTACGGAACATTAACAAGACTCCTCCTTCAGTGACGCGAACAAGGCCGAGCAACGTGTCTGCAGTGTAATTGAGGTTGAGGGAAGTCATTATTTCCGTCGCTGGATCCCCCAGCGAGTTTCCGAACGGATTGATTGAGTAACATTGTCAGAATGGGCTATGTATTCGTTATTTCGTATCCCTGGATGGGGCTGGGAGCTGAGGAAACAGTAATCCTTAACGATTCGTGGAGGTCGCCCAAGGAATATCGCTAAACTTTTATCGGCGGCATAGATACGGGCAAAACATGCCCTCCGTAACTCAGCAAGGAATGATGGAATGTTATGGACGCCCTCGTCAATCTTCTCATGGTATCCCAGTGCAAAGAGAGAGCTTGCGACATCTCCCCATCCTTCGCCAAGAGTGGTAGCCTTCGATCTAAGTTTTGTTCATCCCGAACGTCAAGTTGTAATATTGGCAACATATAGCGTGGAGTGACTGACTCCCGATCTCCGTCGACTTGGGAGGTAATATAAGATTTTCATACTGTGGCGAACCAGTTGAAGATCATTCAAGCAATCGAGTGTAAGGTATGTCTCCAAGCACCAGTCTCCAATAAGAGAAATGTCCTTAATGAGCTCACGACGCTGCCGATCCGTTGTGAAGAGCAGCGGAAAATAGCAAGTGTCCAAAGTGGCTCGGGCTGCAGCTGTGAGGAAATGCCAACGGCCTCCAATCAAATTCTCCCCGGAGCATCTGACTGAGAAATAATTCAAACGTTGAGTCCTGCTGTACGACAATGAGCTTCCGGGTACTTTCCAGAAGAACTCTGAACCGGTGATGGGTATCAGTTCTATAATATTCGCTATTCCAGGAAGGTTTTCGCTTGCTCCAATTTGCGACTGCCGTTGAGCATTACGACGAATGGCCCAGCCAGTGGGAGATTGACACCCTCTCGAGCCAGGATTGCACCAAAGATGCAAGTCTAGTATTTCGAGTTGATCCAAGCGACTTAACGCGAACAAACCCTTTTCAGTATGGCCAAGTCCTGGTTGGAATCATTTAGAGCAGGCGAAAAGGGCGGAGCAGGAAGCTGCACATCTTGCCGCGGTGCTGAATATGTGGCGTCGTAGATGAAAAGATCTGGTTGAATATAGTGGAATGACTTGACATTCCGAGATACCCAGGGTTCGGGTAATGCCGCGGAAGCGATGAAGCCCTTGAATCTTCTACATCTCCT